>NC_091753.1:18150835-18848960 GCF_043380555.1 Nothobranchius furzeri | reverse complement strand
TGACCTTTGTCACAAATTAGAGGACCTTCATGACGCTACACTGTTCTGTTAAACTGTCAGTGGTCTTTGTTCTCTTTTAATCTATGGAAAGATGAACAACAAATGTTTAGGTTTTTCACCACTGGTTCTAAGAGCCGAAGCACATTTTTTAAAGTGTCTGGAGCTCTGTCAGCCTAAATGACTGAGCTTTAGGGAAAGCCCAGGTACCTGCACAGATAACTTATTTCAGCCGCTTGCATCCAAGAGCTCTTTCTTTTGGTCACTACCCAAACCTCGTGACCATAGATCAGGGGTGTCAAATATGCGGCCCGCGGGCCGGATCCGGCCCACAAGCGGGTTAAATCCGGCCCGCGGGATGGTTGTGTAAACTTTATTTTCATACTTAACAATGTAGAGTGAAAACAAACGTATCTTTGTGAGCAAGTTTTCTCTGTAACGAGTATAAATAAAACAAAGCTGCGCTCAAGGCTCACACAGGAACTTGAATCACATCCTGAAGTTGGCCGCCACTCAGGATGTGACTTCTGATATTGATGTGCTGGTGAAAGCTAAAAGATGTAAAGTAAAATGAGTCAAATATACTTTAAGTGCTGCATGAAACTGATCTAGCCATGTGATCTGTAAGCTCTTTGAATCACTAAGGAATGTTTTTTTAATTTGTTGATTTTTTTTTTATTTCAAATTTTCAAGTACACTTCAGGTGTTGTACTATTTTGGATACACTGTCCTCAGGCTCCAGCCTTGTTTTATATTGATTGTATTAAAACAAAGAAAACAATCTGAAGTTTTTTTTTAATTTACCGGTCCGGCCCACTTGGGACTAGATTTCCCTCAATGTGGCCCCTGAGCTAAAATGAGTTTGACACCTCTGCCATAGATGAAGGTAAGAACGTAGTTGGAACGGTAAATCTAAAGCTTTTCCTTTCAGATAAACTCCATTCATCATGACCGACCGTTATAGAGAATCACAATAAACGCAGAAACAACCCCTTTATTTTCAAACAAGACCCGAAGACAACATCATCTGCAAGAAGCAGCAACCTGATCCTTGGGCCACCAAAACCCTGTGGCTGTGCCTAAATACAGAATTGGTGACAAAGGGCAGCCTTGGAGGAGTCCAGCTCTCCAAGAGCCCCACTTACTACCAACAATACGGATGAAGCTCTGATACCAATCATACAGGGACCTAACAGTCCATATCAGGGGGCCTGTAGCACCCTAATCTCACAAAGCACCCTCACGGGGTTCCCAGAGTCCACGTTCACAAAACACACATAGATTGGTTAGGCGGACTCCCATACACCCTCCAGGACCCTGGTAAGGGTGCACAGCTGATCCAGTGTTCCACCAACTGGCTTTTTGACCACCTCTGTGGCATCGCCATCAGAGCCTGGAGAGCCCAGCCCAAAGTCCCTAGACTCCACTTTCTCCCTGAGAGATCTACTGGGATTGAGGAGGTTTCTGAAGTACTCTGTCCTCTGACGACATCCCAAGTTGAGGGCAGCATCCCTACTGTAAAGGCAACGCAGCTTTATTTGTATAGCACAGTTCATACACAGATGCAATTCATTGTGCTTTCCATTAGTGAGAATAGCAAGAACATTAAAATAATGTTTAAAATAAATGAATCAATTCGAATCAAATTTAAATAGAGAAATTCTTTTCAGATTTAGGAATCAGAAAAATGGTAGCCTGCATTTGATATAGCACCTTCTAGAGTCCTGGAACCCCCCAAGACACTTTACAACACAATCAGTCATTTGCCCATTCACACACACATTTATACCCTGGTAGGGATGAGCTATATTGTAGCCACAGCTACTCTGGGGCACACTGACAGAGGCAAAAAAAATACAAAGTTAAAGGGTGAGCAGTTCCAGTGCAGAAGGTGCAGCATAAAAAACATTAATTCAAAGGCTGATGAATACATGCACGTTTTAAATGTTGATTTAAAAGTTTCTAGAGTTGGGGCACATTTGAGGTCATGAGGAAGATGATTCCATTTGTGTGCAACATTCTAGCTAAAAGCAGCTTCACCCTGATTGGTTATGACCCGAGGTTCTACCATCTGTTTGTTTCCTAAGGATCTCAGAGCCCTGCTAGGCGTAGATACCTGAAGGAGATCTGGCATTTGCTCTGGCCCCATGCCATTGAGTGGTTTGTAAACTAGTAGAAGCACTTTGAAATCAACTCTGTAGTTTACTGGTAACCAGTGTTCAAATTCAATTCAATTCAAAAAGACTTTATTAATCCCAGAGGGATATTCAATTGTTTCAGTACACACAATTCTGGATCAGACACACATACATACACACACATGACAAGAATTGGTGACTGTGGTCATTCGCAGCCCAAGTCGCGCTACCGTTATAGATCGAGAGGGTTTATATGAGGATAGAGTCAGGGGGAGGGAAAAAAAGGCACTTCAGAGTTACCCTTAACAGAGAGGGTAGCTTTGCTATGCAAAACACACCTCAGACAGATATGCACACAGACTTCAGACATTACACAACATAAGTGTCCACTAGGTGGGGAGGTAGGGTTGGGACTCTCCTCACTTCAGTGCCTGCAGCCGCAAGAGCAGCGCTCATCACCTCCGTTTGGACAGGGGAGGGAGATAATGGGTTAGAGAGCACATTGATACGGTTCCACGGTCTTCACCGGTCACAGTCCCGCCCAGGCTGGGATAGGGAGAAAGAGTTTCCATAGTGACGGCAGCATTCTACATTTCTTCTGAGGGGAGTTTACACTTCAGCCTCACAGGCTTCAAGGGCACCAGATTCAGATAAGAATTGTTTTGGGTACAGACAGAGATAATTTCCTCTCTGCCTTAGAGTTCTGTTGGTCTTCAACCCCTCCAGGTCCAATAATGGCGTAATTAATCCATTCCAATCCGTGCTGATCTGTCAACTCGCTTCTTGATGGAATCCACCTTCGATCAAGGAGAGAGTTTGAAGTTTACTGGTAACTAGCGTAGAGATTTAAGAACGGGGGTGATGTGTTTGGTTCTCTTGGTTCTTGTTAAGACTCCAGCAGCTGCACTCTGAATGAGCTACAGTTGCTTCACAGCTTTTTTAGGAAGACCAATCAAAAGACCATTGCAATAGTCCAGCCTGCTGTAGGTTAACACATGAAGAAGTTTCTCTAGGTCTTGTCTGGACATGAGAGCCCTGAGCATGGACATCCCTGTGGCATCAAGGAGCCAAAAGTAATTCATAAGTGGTCAGACCGTGGCGGTAAAGTGGCGCAATCGCGTCATTTAAATAAAAGAGTAGGCAGTGGTGGCATAAAAGGGGTATGGGGGCGGTCTCTGGGCTGCAGTGGACTTCCGTTTATTTTGGACATAACTTGCTTTTTATTGTGATTGAAGCCGTCATGTTTTTTTAACAAGCCGCTCCAAAAGGTGTCTGTCTCCCACAGTCCCTGTGGAGTCACTGGTGATCTGAGCTTCAACTCTAATGGAGAGAAGCTCCTGCTGGCCGTCTCAGCTTTTTTTGTTCAAAAAACAAAACTTTTGGCCCATGTTTACTTTCATTTTCAAAATAGTTGCCAACCAGAGATCGACCGGCTCACATGCTGATGGATCTTTCAACAGGGCCCGAAGTGCAGCACTCAGTGCGGCGTGAGTCGTTCCAGGAGAATGGCTCCTAGAATCAGCTCTCGGCCTTGGGGCAGCACTGTAGTCTCTGCGACCACGATGCGGTGAGTACCGGTCAGAGGGAGATCGGCGCTCGCCTGAGCGAGACGACTCTCTCCTAGAGATGAACCCCCCTTTTCTCTAAAAGAGACACGATGTTTCTCACGACCAAGTCGTGGTGACTTAGGGTCCCCCTCACCAGCCGGTGGGACGGAGGCAGGCTGATTTAAAGGGGACACATGCAGTCTCGTGTCTCCCTTTTGACCAGATGTTGAATGGTCAAACTGTACCTAAAACTGACCATTGCTGGACATTACATGTATAGTCATTAGTTTAGGAAAAACAATTAAATTCATTTTATAAACTATTTACCTGACTGTCTGAATTAATACGAAGTGTGTTTATGCTCCCTAAAGAAGCAAAGAACCCTATAATCTTCTGATTAAACATTCAAAGATCAATTAGGTTGATATTTCATATTTACATGGAATCATCACATCTTATTGGTCATAATTAACTTGTAGTGTCATGCTACATAACGTACAATTTGGCAGCCAGATGAGTGTCTGCATTCAATTCCCAGTCCCCAACAACAAGACATGTGTGACTTTGAGACAAGCGTGGTACGCACCTCACAATAAAGACACAGCAAGTGGTAAATTATAAAGGGCTTTTCTGCTACACCTCTCGTCCTTCCTGAGAAAAGCAGCCTGGATGCATCTTTAGCTGAGGTTTTATTACAGAAATGCTCTGTATGGACACATACGTCATGCTGTTGGTTTTCATACCCCTGGCCTTTGTCACAACAACAATTCAGAACTGGAACATGAAGGGAGGTAAATAACAAGGTAAGCGCAACAGCAGCCTGCTTTAAAAACCCTCAGGAATATTTGAAATGACACAAAAGGTCTCTTGCTGCTTGCTTTTTCACATCCACAGAGAGAACCTGCACCTGCTGGGCTAGTCTGCCAGACCCGCCGTGTGCTATTGATCCAAAATCCTGCTGCCAGGGAGTAAAGACTTGGGTTGCAGGGCAACAAATAGGTCAGAGAACATTGAACAACCTGGCAAGAGCTGGTGGATGTGTCAGAGGGTTTATGAAGACTTCACATTTGACCCAGTGGTGCAGCAGAATTTCTGCAGATATCATTTAAACCCTTGAAGGGTTTGTATCATTCCCTATGACACCCTCCAGAGCAACGGAAGGTGTCATAGAGAATGACACCATCCATAACATTTCATCTATATTTGATGAAATGTTACCATGTATCGAGATGTCGTTGAAATAAAATATGTAAGTTAATTTATTGAGCCATTCCAGAAATAAAACGCTTGGGTTTGATGAAACATCACCTCCCCCTGAGTGAATTCCACCGGCTAACAGACCTGGAGGCCGCAAATTCACGCTTGCTGCAGATTCAAGCCGCCATGTCCCACTCGGGCTGTGAAATCACAGTCTGTCTCTGTTTTTGAGAGCTCCTGAAGAGTCCAACTAGTTCTGCAGATTAAACTGGACAGGGATCCTGTACCTCTCATGGACAAATATTTTAGATTCTAGGCATTATTTAAAGATGCACAGAAGAATAAATGACGTCTTGTGGTCAAATTTGGCTACTGCCATCATTTAGCCACTTCCGTTCCCTCAGTTATGGTTGTTGCCAGTTATAGATCAGCACCAGAAGACTCTAGATGACCAAGATAAGTCATACACAGTAAGTTGATAAGTATATAAATACATAGTTTTGGTGTTTGCACTCTTGGGTGTTTTACGGTAGCAATCTCATACCACACTTACTGTGGTAGTATGTCTCCAGGATTAGAGAACGTGTGTTCTTTTTTGTTGTTAGCTTGCTGTTATAGTTCAAAACGACTCATCAGAGGAAATAAAATGCTACAATTGACTCATTCACCTCACACACACATTTCACTGTAATATCCATTTGTTGGTAGTTGAAAAAGTAGCTTGAGATATTTTTAGAGCCGACTATTTTCTTCTAATTCATTGCTATTATTGTTAGCCCAATCTTAACCTCTAGCCTGCTTCACCCAATATTAAAATAACCCAAAAGGATGCCGTGGCGTCTTACGCCTACTGCAAACTGGAAGCATCAGCGTCACGGAACGGCAGCGAAACGTCACTGCTTCAAATAGAATCCATTTTAGTCTATGGAGTGTAACAAACCTAGCCTACTGAAATAGACCAAATTCTTGCTTTGCAAAGTTTGGTCTAGGCATGCTCCATTGGAACCTCCGCAGCTCCTACCAGGACTCTGGCTAGCCAATCACAGCTCTCTAGAGGGGTTTCAAACAGATAAAGAGCTGTGATTGGTCCATAATGGTGGGCCAATCATAGTGCTCTATCTGCTTAGTGAACAAATCACAGAGCTTTATCCGCTTTGTGGGCCAGTCAGGGCACTGGTGGGTGGGATGATGCAACAGAGTGAAACAAGAGTATGTCACATTCATTGTCCAGTGGAATGTGGAGATCATTTGAAAGACAACGGTAGAACCCGCCCCACAACCGAGAGCCATCGATGGAGCGTTGCTAGACTGAATAATACATTTATTTAGTCTGTCTTGCCAGGCTATAACAAACCAGCAGCGATGCGGAAATTTCATCCGGTCAGCCGCCAAAAGGGGAGTTTTTGTTTGTAAACGAGAACGCCCACTCCAAAACAGGAACACCCCCTTCTTCTTATTCGCTCCTGAAATGTTAGTTCACCTCCGATGTTTCAAAATGAGATATTTTCTCTGCTCAGCTATCTGTTCTCCATCTTTTTTATACAGTTTTGATCATCTGTGCTCACCCTGCCCTTTCATTTAGTGTTGCTGGTTTGACGTGAGCGCACTCCGTGCTCTCCGAACCCAAACCTGCATTCAAGTCCCGCCTCCTGCTTTACCCACAGTTTGTACAAATATTAAACTCAAAACGGAAGACAAGGAATTAACTAGAAATGGGAGTCTGTCAATAAGGTGGGACACAGACTTTTCTCCTCTACTTCAAACTGTCTCTCATGAGAAGCTCACCCGAAACACCGCAGCTAGACAGGAAGAAGCCAGTGGCTTTTCAGAATAAAGTAAAATGTAAATGTTTTATGATAATTAAATTAATGTCAAACTATGATTATGGTTAGTATAAGTGTGCAAATATAGGCTATATATTTTACGCTTTACATTGTTTTACAATAGTGTAACGGGTTACGATTAGTTATGGTTGGACTTTTATGTTCTTGGCCGGTAGTGTGGATAGTGCCGGTTCGGTTGTTTAGAAAGCGGAAACAAGATAGTTTGAATGGAAATCGTTAACGCTGTTTTTCCTGGGGTTAAGGCGTGGTCTGCGGCCTATAGAGCTCCGGACCCCACGTGACTCTCAGTTAGTAGACGCCATATTGGCAGGTAAAAGAAGCTAAACAAACACGGATGTAAACATGAACGTGAACGGGATCGGCTTGGATTTTACTTCGTCGGAGTTTACTTCACACTTTAAAACCGAAGAAATCATTTTATATAGTCAGAAATTAAATAGATTAAACATCTCCGACCCTTACCGTGCCCCTGGGATACTTTTTTAAAATGTCAGAAGCTGTCGGAGCGGACTTCTTACCGGACCTGGCCGGGGAACCCCTTGGGATTTACCCGGAGGAGCTGGCTCAGGTGGCTGGGGAGAGGGAAGTCTGGGCCTCTGGACGCTACTGCCCCCGCAACCCGACTCCGGATATGCGGATGAAAATGGATGGATGGACAAATAACAGATTTACATGTAAGTAGTTTAAATAGAGTGCTGTGCTGTTTGAATGTATGAACTGAACGCCAAGAGAAATCACTAGTCTGATTTTTTTCCGTGAATAAAATAAATATGTCAGTCAGGAGCGTCTCAGGATCTGTCTGAGATCTGTCTCGGTGAGACAGATAATAGCAATCCAAAGTGCTTTTAATGTGTGATCTGACAATTGATCAACCATTGCTTAAAAATTAAATACAGCTTAGCCGGTTAATTGCTGTGATCATAAAACACGTAAACGGCAGCACGCAGAACTCACGAGGCAACGTTTTACGTGATGTTTACTTGCTGCTATGAGTAATAACCCCGGCTTTCCACGGGAGCTGTCAGCAGCACGTTACTGCAGCAGCACGTCATAGCTGCTGATAGGAACCGCTGTGGTCAACAGAACCTTTTCCACTGGAGCCGTCGGCAGCCGTCAGCAGCGCGAGTCGGCCGCGTCTCAGGAGCAGCATGTCGCGGCCTTTACGCGCCGGTTCTATTTTCTACACGCGACGCCTCTGAAATGGGTCAAGTTCGACATTTTTGGGGAAGGAAAGACAGGAAATCGGACGCGGAAATGGAGAGAAGCTACAGAGATTTTCAGAATAAAGAACGTACTGCCTTCCGGTTGCTTTACTTTTAAAAAAGGTTACTAACTGTGCGGCCCCGTGAGAAGTTATCACCTAGCTAGCGGTCTCCTTTGTTTTTCAGGTCCATATTGGCGATTATAAAATGGACAGAACATAAAACACAAACCATGTTGTAGTTTTCTCCTGCTTGTTGTTGTGTTTACTGACGAAGTCACTCGTGTGACTTCGTGCTCTGTCGGTGACAGCTGCTCCCCTGCTGCTTCGCGTCTCGTGGGAAGGGCCAAGCACCAGCTTACGCGAGCAAGACGTGCTGCTGCAGTAACGTGCTGCTAACGGCTCCCATGGAAACCCGGGGTCAGACAGAAAAAGCCACGCCAAAATAAGTTTAGGAAGCCCACTAAGAATCGTAATAAAAGCATTTAAAATAAACACCATACACAGTTGAGGAAATGTTGGTTTAAGTACCTGATATGAAGTGGTCGCTGCATAAGCGAAAACCTTTACTCTCGGGATCCCACAGCTTCATTTTAGCCCGGTCACTAGCGCGTTTTATTACAATCTTCCAACGTTTGCGGCGCTCCGGATCTTGGGGAATCCTGTAGATGGCTCATTCCTTATGTCGTCCGTGTCTGTTCTGCATCCTGGGGCACAACAGGAATCTACCATATTTCCTGTCTGATTGAGTTTTCTGTCAATAACAAATAGTCCAGCTGCCGGCTTCTACCTGAAAAGATGGCGCCGTTTCGATTTGAACTGTTGCATGCTGGGAGAAGTGACGTCAACTCCCGGAGCTCTATAGTAACCCGTAATAAAGATATGAAACAGAAAGAACAAGGAGTCATTACAATATTTTTAAAAAAATAACAAAAATGCATAGGTGTGGCGGCTTTTATTTTGCTGTGGCAGTGCGACACAATCAATATGTGAAGACTTTTATTTTGACAAACATAGTTGGGAAAATGAAGTATTTTGATGCCTATTCTGATTGGTTAGTGAAAAGTTACAGTAACCCCCATTAAGGCATTTCTGTAGCCCGAGCAGAAACTCCCCACGGTTGGCTCGACACAGACGTGTGTGTGTGTGTGTGTGTGTGTGTGTGTGTGTGTGTGTGTGTGTGTGTGTGTGTGTGTGTGTAATGAAACAGGGGAAGTGGAGGACCATATTACATTTCATTTCCATGCTGGAGCATGACAAAGGGCCCGGGACCAATTTCACCCAAATGGTTTTGAAAACTGGAAACAAACTCTGGAGACTGGGAGAACTGAAATCTGTATGCTGCTTGAGGAGGAACCTTTCAAAATCTTGACTAATCTTAATCTTAACATCTTGATGGACATTTATTCCTCCCGCTGTCTCAGTAGGGCAGCAAACATCATCAAGGACAGCTCCCACCCTGGCTTCAACATGTTCAGACTGCTTCCCTCAGGGAAGCGCTACAGGTGCATTAATACAAAAATCCACAGACTCAAAAACAGTTTCTTCCCCAAAGCAATAACCACCCTGAACTCACACATGCAAAGATAACACAGCCCCCCACTCCGCCACTATCTATTGATACCAAATTCCATGTGCAATAATTGTATATACATAACATTACTGTCCATATGTACATAGTGCTGCAGAACTGTACCCCCCCCCCCCAAGTATGTTTGTTTTACACTGAGATGCTCTGTATCTCAGTTTACACCTGTATAGTGACAATAAAGGCATTCTATTCTATTCTATTCTATTCTATTCACAAAGGTTCTAAACAAAAATGCTAATTAAAAACAAACCAGTGAAGAACAGCATCTACCCAGCATGGGTGTGCATGTGCGTGTGTGTGTGTGTGTGTGTGTGTGTGTGTGTGTGTGTGTGTGTGTGTGTGTGTGTGTGTGTGTGTGTGTGTGTGTGTGTGTGTGTGTGTGTGCGTGTGTGAATGAAGTCATGCGTGAGCAGTAAATCCTGCCCACTAGATCTGATCTCATCACTGACAGTGTGGATCAGAGCTGCACTCCTGCTGCTTCTTTGATCTCTCCCCTCCCTTCTGGACTCCTCTGACTGTCTCTCAGTTTGAACTCCTGGGATTCTGTTGCTGATTGCTGGACTCAGCGAACACCACATGAGGCCAGGCTTTTGAATGCTTTGGGCCGCGCCTGTAGCCGGGGGCTGAGGACACTTGTTTGGAACAAAAGTCCAAACTACACCCAGGTAGGTTGGAGAAACAGAAGGTGTGGACGGTCAATTAATGTGTGGTGCACTCCTTTATGACATGATGCACAAAGGGGACAAGTGTCAGTTTCTGATATGTGATGAATTGATTTGTTGAAATTCCCCTTCTCATTTATTTCGAGCTAAAGGCTATCCTGAAGCATGTTTCTGTGTAAAAGGTTATGAATAATACTGTCTTACTTGTTGTTGGTGGAAGAAAAAGCTTTATCCATAACAGCTAGCCCAAGCACAGCCATTACTCAAATCTAGCAACCCTCTCACAACAACACCAATGACCATTATGTCACCTCCAGTTTCACATTATTTACATAGAATTCTGTGATTATTTACATGTGTCAAGAGAACCAACTGCTCCTGTGAATCCAGAGGTCCAAACCTTAATTTTGCTGCAGAAACAAAGGTGCCAAAGTTTTGTTGGTGTGAAAGATTTGTAATGTCATGTCTGCAAAACTGCTTTAGATTTGCAGCTGTGTGAAGACGGCACCACCCTGCGTTCCAAACAAGACGAAGATACCAACATTCTGCTGAAAAAGCCAGTCAAAGCTCCTTCTCAAGCTTCCTCTGTCCGTGCTTGTGTTGGTCTAGAAACACTCTTTTTCATGTCAGTGTGCGGTCTTGATACTGGGATCAAATAGAAGACTATTGGTCTTCTGGTTCTTGTACGGCAGTCCTCCTCCTGCAGCTGCAGTCAGATCAGGGATGTTAACCCCTCAGCATCCAAACTGTACATGTCAAGTCAGTTGATAGAGAAAAGTGTAGTCGTTGTTAAAAGTACTTTAGTGTTAATTAATTACATGAAACAAATTAGTTGATGTCATAATTTTCTCTTGCGCAGTTCTACCTCCTCTCAGCTGGAGAAGGACTTCATGTTGACCCCAGCGGTCCCAAGAGCTTCATCAGAGACTCTCTGAGTCAAAAACACCATTAAAAGTGTAAAGCGACATCCCCCTCTATAGAACTATATATACAAAATAAAATGTCTCTTCACAATGTTCAACATAGGACCGATCCGGCTGGAGTCAATCAGAGTTCAAGTCAACGGAAGGAATCCAGAGTTGGCTCCTTATGGGTGTCGATTCGTTAAACAGACCCAGTCCAACCGCTGGATCTGTAGAATGATGTGATAGATTCATGGGAGGCTCGCCATTGGCTGGAATCACGGTTCAGCCTTGAGAGTAACCAGGACTGGAGTTTTATTCACTTCTCCTTCCATCCAGAGGAGATAAAAGAAAAGACTTGACCAAGAGAAAGCTTTCCACGAGAGAAGCAGGACAGAAAAGTGCTTCTCCCAAAAGAACAGAAGCTTTTCTCACTCTTTGCTCTCCTGATATTCTGCGACCTCGCTAAATCAGCAGATGAAACTTCCGGTTTCTGTCACAATACATTTCTGGGTTTTCCAAATAAAATTAACATTACATATATTTAAAAATGAAAAGAATAATGATGTCACTATTAAACAATATTAACCTTTTTTTCAGGCGGGTGACACCAGCTTTAATCCCTCACATGCAAACTAACAGAACAGCTGCTGCATCCATACCAACCCCATCATCTTCTGTTAACATTAGGAATGCTTATGTTGATATGATTACTTACCAGTATTTGGTCGGTACACCATTGACAGCTGATCTGGTTAACTGCCCTCCTGCAGGCCCAGTCTGCAGTTCTAGGGCAACTATTTGCTCCATTCTGGGCTCAAAGTGATAGAAAGCAGAAAATGCCAACCTGCAGAGGCTTTTTAGAATAGCACAGCCATTTAAAAATCTTTTTCAAGGAAAATTGCAGTGAAAAAAACACGTCAGAGATGATTCTAGCTCTGCACACAAAGTAGAAAGTTAGTTTCCTTCCTTCAGAGGAGATAACTTGTATCTTGTGTTTAATAAAACCTGTAATTTCCAAATTTATCACCAGCAAACCAGACCAGTGAATAAATGAGCTTCTCTCTTTCTCTGTATGTGTGTGTGTGTGTGTGTGTGTGTGTGTGTGTGTGTGTGTGTGTGTGTGCTTGTTCATTCAAGCAAAAGATTTGGAGCTGGTGTGTGATTGGCACACAATGCAGATGTGTGGGTAGTGGATGCCATCTGGAAAAAGCAGAGTGGGTTTATAAAGGGAGGGAAATGGGAGGGGGGAGGTTCCTCTGCTGCTCCCCTGTAAAAAGCCCCGATCTGACAGGCAAATAAAAGAAACGATGGGAGTGTAATAAATCAAAACCAATCTGTCTAAAGCACGGGGAGAAAAGAGACACCGCCCTCCCACCAGCACCATCATTCATCGCCGCTGCAGACGTTGCTACCAGGGACTGGGTGGGATTAAAAACAACTTTCCTCGTGACGTTTTCAGATGATCGAACTTGGGCTGAAGCAGAAATGTGTCAATGCTCAGGGCCAGTTTAGCAACCTTTGTCAGGAGGCAGATACTTTGTGTCCTCCATTGATTTTTACTTTATTTTTTATTGAACCAGGAATAAAATCCCATTGAGATTAAAAACCTGTTTTTCAAGGGAGACCTGGTCAACATGGGCAGTGGCAAGCATCAGACGAAAGTTACACAGTTATGAAAACAACACCAAATCTAGTAAAAGTAGTTAAAATCAACAAAATGGTACAAGCAATCCATACATGTCATAGAGTTAGCCTCAGGACTGAGATTTGAAAACGTGTCCTGCAGTGGGCCTGCAGCTGACTCAAGCTGAGGGTGTTGATGGACAAAGGAAGGATGAGGCACATCCCTCCTACATGAATGACACAAGGAGGACTTTCTAAACACCAGCTCCATCCATCCCAGTCTTCATAGGTACACTGCCACATGCGTGCTGCATACACACACATTTCTCAGACATCCATCCCTGCTTGTCAGTCTACAGGCATACAGGTGGTACACCCTGGGCAGAGAGCCAGTCCATCACAGAGCAACACAGACACACACACACACACACACACACACACACACACACACACACACACACACACACACACACACACACACACACACACACACACACACACACACACACACACACACACACACACACACACACCTAAAGATAACTTAGACAGACCACTTAACCTGACAGTCATGTTTTTGGCCTTTGGGAGTACCCGGAGAGAACCCACACTTGAACAGGGAGAACATGCAGTGAGACCCCAGGCTGGTGTTTGAACCTGGGACCTTCTTGCTGAAGGCGACAGTGCTAACCACTGTACCTCCGTCCTGTGTGCAAAAAAAAAACTAGAAAATGATTTTGGAATAAAATATTTTGAAAGGATGCATTTGTGCATAACGCCACTCACAGAGGGCTAGTCAGACACCTGTTGAGTGTGCAGAAATGATCTCACACTAACACAACAGTCTGATCTGATTGCTTTTGAGGTTAGATATAAATGCATACACGTCTAACGTTTACATTAGAGATACACCGATATGAAATTTTTGGGCCGATACCGATATGCTTACATTAATGCTTCTAAAATCCGCAGACTTTGTATAGAATGAAAAGAATTAAAGCTGTGTACACACACCACACACATTTACGCTTCTGAGATGATTACAAACACCGTCACACGACTAAACAATTACACATAACCCCCCTCACCCTCTGAAACAGATAAACAAATGGAAATAAAATCGGTTGTTATTATCGGCCCCAGTTTTATTTATCGGCCCGATACTATATGTTAAAAAATGACTGACACCAGCCGACACCGATATATTGTGCATCCCCAGTTTAGATGGCTACATTCATGAGACAAAACTCAAATGGTACCAGCTGATGCTGTAGATCTGTGCTTGTGCTCACTGGCAGCTGATGCAGAACGCCCTGCCTGCCCACGCAGAGACCGTCTCCTGCCAACTGCAGCAATGGGCCCATCTCATCTCATGGGAGAGCGGCGGCGACCTGTGTGGGAGGACATGAAAGCAGGAGCGCACCCAGAACAAAGCCTCAAACCTGGACACAGCTGGCTGTTCTCAGATGCGAACAATGTGGTCTTTGTTGGGAGGAAACTGCAGAAGCAGCATCGATGCCTGCATGTTATTGGCTGCAGCAGAAGACCAAACGCCTGCTCTCTGATGGAGGTGGTTTTACCATCAGGCACGTAGGTCTGAACATACTGAGCGCTTCATGATTACCTCGTGCATTTGCAGAAGGGAATTTAGCTGTCTGTTAATTGTGTTAAATATGTTTTTTTTACTAAAAAGGTCAATTTAATGTCAAAATTAGAATACATTAATTCAGCCCCCATCTGAAGCAATTCCATACATGTCTAACTGCTGAGATGTCTCCCCAGCCTTGTCAACAGGGGCGATTCATCACCAAATCAAACAAACCAGCTGTGTTCATTATTTAAAACATGCAGGAAATGTGCTGGATCCAGACTGCAGTGACTAGTACGTCAGCTCCGCTTTACTCAGTCCAACAGGTGTCTGCTGCCACTCTGAAGTTGCAAATGCAATATTGTGGCCACAGAGGGCTTTTGAGGATCTTAGTGACATTTCATTAACTCTGTAAAGGGTCATTTTAGCACATAGTGGCTCAAGAAAATGGCTTAAAAATATGAAGAAGTTGCATAGTGTGGCTTTCTTAAAACACACTTTCAGTCATGACCCTAACAACATGCATGTGTGTGTGTGCGTGTGCTTTATGCCTAACAGTGAACATTTCAATCACGAAATTTTTGTGGATGAAATCTGCACTGAAAAAAAATGGAACAAAAAAGAACAGAGAGAGAGAGAGAGAGAGAGAGAGAGAGAGAGAGAGAGAGAGAGAGAGAGAGAGAGAGAGAGAGAGAGAGAGAGAGAGAGAGAGAGAGAGAGAGAGAGAGAGAGAATGGAACCCAGTGACAATAATCCGACACGAGCCCATCCTTCCACAACCACTGGTGACTTCTGAAGGCGCATTACTGTCTGACGTTGGGGAGGTCACGGCGCAGCCGCCGCCAGGGGGCGCTGCTGAGCTGATAAGGTGGCTGCAGACAGGACGTGTACAATCCGCGCACAGCTCAACAAGCTTCACTTCACTCTTCCACCGAGTGGTTGATGGCAGCCTTGATTGTTCATTTAGAATGCCGGATGCGTTTTGTTCATTAAACAAAGTGCGCGCGCGCGTGTTTCCAGGTTGTTTTCACAGGACAGAAACAAGATCAAAGTGCAGAAGTTTATTTTTGGAATCTCTGGGTGAATCAGAGTTTGCGCTGCAGGTTGGTCTCATTAGGTACTCTCTCTCTCTCTCTCTCTCTCTCTCTCTCTCTCTCTCTCTCTCTCTCTCTCTCCCTCTCTCTCTCTGTGCTGCTGCTGGCTGAGGGGGTGGCGGTGTGGGAGCGTGCAGCGGGGCCAGTTAATGATTATTTGCACGCTGCTCCTCTGTCCCTCAGGTCCGGACTGACGGGGGTGCGCGTCAGACCACACATACCCGCCTTCTGACCGGAGCGCTCGCTTCGTCTCTGTCCAGCCGTCCGCTTTAAACCCGGATTCCACTTGGACGGACGAGAGAGAGGGAGAGAGAGAGGGAGAGAGAGAGGGACCAAAGAGAAGACGAGCACAAGAAGCAAGGAAAAGCGGAGTAGCGACGCAAATGGCACTCATGGCAGGAATCTGGTTTACGGTCTCCTTTCTGGTTTCTGGAGTTTCAGCACTTCTTGGTTCCTCTGCTCGGATTTACCCCCAAAATGAAGGTAAGGCTGGAGGACGGAGCCGGCGCGGACTTCTTCATCCCCGCTCAGTCTCAGAGTCTGGCTCAGCCGGGGCCCCCGACTCGCGTCTGAGTGAAACACCAGAAAAGAGCGACTCGCTTTTACGCAGCAGTCTGGTTTGCTTGTTTTGGATAATACTATGAGAAGTCCGAGCGCGCGCTCGGATCGGTCCAGCTGCACGGAGCCTGGACGCACAGCTACTTGTCGGTTGTTATCGGAACCAAAGTGGAGCTAAAAGGGGCGCAAATGTGACTAGCTGCAAACCAAAAAGCAAACATTTCACCAGAGAAGTAAAATAAAGTAAATTTGGTGAAAGACTCGCATGGATCAGCCGTAGCAGGCTCGCGCTGGTGCTTTAAATTCTCCAGAGTTGGACCTGCGCTTCCAGCAGAAACGATTCACTCCAGTCAGAAACTTGTTGTGATTTTATGTTCACGAAAAAGGCCAAACTGTGTTTTTTCCACTCTCCGCGGATCAGAGCGGGTTTTCGCTCTGCTGAACGATTATCAGAAAACCAACATATTATGTAGGCGCGTCTCCTCTCCATCAGTCCCGGTGTCGGTACAGCCGCGTCCGAGAACACAAACACGCGCATAATTAATTCTATTTATAAAATGATGGAAATCGGTTTAAACGAGGCTCGTTTATTTAATAACACGTTCTGCAATTATTCGGAGGTTGTTAAAAATAATTCGTCTGCTAATGAAAGGTTTTACGCACCGGTTATTTTTTAATGGACCCCTTCTGTTGCATTTAGGTCCAAATTTGTTCCAAAGGATGTTAAAGCCTCAATATATTTATGTATTTATTTACTTATTTATTCATTAATTTGTGTATTTGTTTACTTAATTATATTTGAAAACTTTAAGCTCAGAGTCCACATTAAAGCCGCCGGACAGCAAAAGGAGAAATCCTGCTCGGACAAAGGAAGGTGTTTGGCAGTCAGAATAAATCCACATAAAAGAAAAAAAGCAGGAAAACGTTCATCTGCAGATAAACGACGTGGCACATTTTATATAGATTGGGGCTGGTTGGGTCATGAAGGTGTTGCTGCACGGACAGTCTGAGACTCTTCTGTCGCTTTTCTGTTTTCAGTCACGTTGCTGGACTCCAGATCTGTTCAGGGGGAGCTGGGATGGGTCGCGAGCCCGACCGAAGGAGGGGTGAGTACCGCAAAGATGAGATCTAGGAAGAAAGACTCGGTGTCCTCCTGTGGTGTTAAACTGCCCAGATGTCCGTTAGTTTATCAGGCTTGAACACAAAAGCGTCCGGAAGAGCAATGATCAGCATCAGGATGCAAACTAAACCTGTAGCTACGGGCAATAAAATCTTTAGCTGCAAATTAAAACGTGACATTTTTATTAACAGATCTAAAAAATGTTGGACAAGCTTTGCAACTGTTTCTTAAAAATGAAGCATTTCCCTCTCTAATATTTTTGTCATCATCAGATCAGAACTCAGATGGAAGAAGTCCAGTTTTCAGGAGTTAAACGTATTTAATTATGACTGCAGTCATAATTAAATAACTTTCAGTTTATAGTACCTTGCTGTATTTTCATAAACTACAGTAGCAAACTGTAAACTAATTACCACGTGACTTCAAACTCTCATGGTGCAATGCAAATTACAGTTAACTGTAGAAATTGTTTTACAGCGTAGTACATAAGATATGTGGTAAATTACTGTAGAAATTACAGCCGCGTCTAACAGTGTGTCATCACACCAGCCAATGGAGCGAAATATCTAAAGTTCCTTTAAATGAAATGATTTTCCTACCGGAATGCTGTGGGAGGTTTCTAACCTTTACTAATGTGCATTTAGGATTTTCTACTTCGCTACTCTACTGTGTGACCCTGTGGAACACCTGCGAGGCCCTGCGAAGGCCCAGCGTCCACTTTGAGAACCCTATAGCTCTGTTGGTACCCTTCGTCCCGACCCCTGCCCCCTCCCTCCTCGCTCCCCTTCCTCTAACCACTCTGTAATGGTCAGATGTGGAGGCTGATACTGCAGCGGGCGTCAGGTTTCCTGAATAGATGGTGGATTGAATCAGTCTTTGTGGAGAAACTTTATATCCGCCATTCAGCTGAGCAGGGAGAGGGGAACTTGGCAGCCGACGGCGGCTCGTCTAGAATGGATGAATGCAGGAGGGACGCAGCTCAGGCCTCAGCTCTGTGGCTGCAGGACCACTAGAGCTCACAGATACTCCTGAAAACCAGCCGAGTGTGGTCCTGCTGCTAAAGGCAACTCATCCAGTTTGGTTTTAAGACTCGGTTTCTGCCCCTAGTTATCATAAAACAGCATCAAATGAAACAGTAATACTACAAAGAATTATACAACATTTTGGAAGCCCTCCTTTATTTTGACGTGCCTCCAAAAAGACGCACGCTTCCATCTCTTCTGAAGACTAAACGTCTCGTGGTGTTTTACAAAGTGAACACAGAAAAACACGTGTAGGAAAACAGACTTCCGTTATTTTCAGGTCAGCACGCTCTGTGTCGTTCCTGCAGATGGGTCTATTTCTGCATGTTGACACATTTTAATGTGTTTACGTTCCCCAGCTGGCAGGTCTGCTGGTTCATGCTGCCACTGGTGCAGCCTAATGTGACTCCATGTTAGATTTCAAACTTCTGCTATAAAAGTAACGTTTGAAGCGCAATAATAAACTAATAACGATATTCATTCAAATGTCACATCTTTATAAGAATGAGCAGCTGCTAAAGGGACCACAGGTCATGATGAACAGTCTAACGGCAGCATTCCCTAAATAGGAGGAATAAATCCCAGCCAACGGTCTAAAATAAACATCGATCACGATTAGGATTCTTCTCCATAATCATCATTACTTTTCTGGCATTAACTCAGTTATGTCTCGACAAATTCATACAGAAGTGTTCAGATTTATTCAGTGTCTCAATGAATAATAGCTTAAAATTCCTGCATTTGTTCAGCGTGCACTAATTAAAGTTCACACGAGCCTCTCGCTGGATTTAAACATTTATATAAATTAGCCACATTTACACCTGCTAATGAAAGTCAGCCCAGCAGCCTGCTTTAAACAGCTGTTGCAACGTCTGCTCATTAACCGAACCTGTGCTGCACTCAGGTCGTCCAGTCAGCTGTTTTATCACAAGCAGGTGACTGACAGGGTCTTGGCAGGCCTGCAGGTCTGCATTGCCCCTCTCATTATGACCAATTGATCTCATTCTCCCTCTTTCCTGCTATCAGGGAACGGCGCAGCCTTATCTCAGCTCCACTAGATTTCCGCAACAAAAGGGAGGCGAAGGGAAGACGGCAGAGGGGGGTGGAACAGCAGGGAACGACAGGCGTTCTCCCACATCATACGGCTGCAGCTGTATTTAGGCTTAAACCTACTTACTCCTGGGGAATGGGGTTTTAATCCAGCTTGTTTACGATTAGACATCGGGTCGTATCTTGCAGAATCAGCCATATCTCCCATCGTCCTGCTGTGTTTATTTTATACAAACTTCTGAATGGTTAAAGCTGCAGCAGCCAAAGGCTTGTCCGCTCCTGTTTACAGCCCAGCTCAGTCAAAGACTCTATTTAAAACACTCAGTAAAAAACCCAAGGGAGCACACTGCTTTGAGCCTCTGAGCGCAGGCTCGTATTTGCTCAGCGGCGCTCCGTCGAGAGGGGAACTCTGTCATAAGTAAAACAAACATTGGCTCTGGGCAAAATAAGCCGAGTGGTGCAGGGTAAAGTAATCCATAAGCATCGCGTCAGTGTCCCCCTCCCTCTCCATGGGTTCCCTCCAACATCAGTGAACATGTCGCCTGGCCCCGCTCCGTCATGCAGACACAAAGCAGACCTGCACACATTAGAACATTAGCACTTGTCCAAAGACCGTCCGCAGAATTCTTAAGAAGTCAGCATTTACCTACCCCCATGTCACGCAGCTACGATTGTAAAGGGGGGGGGGGGGATCAATGGAGCGCAGAGCTAACTGCACACGTTTCCTTTCTGATTGTTGAGGAAAAGTGCTGAATAACAGCCGCTCTCTGGGTCTGTATTAAGAGCTGACAGGTGTACTCGGTGTCAGACATAAAACATGCATTCATCTGCTGTGACGCCATTATTGACAAGACAAATCAAACGCTCCCACGGGATTAACGGCCATGTACACACAGCTAGGTCCAAAGACGACACTCCATTCTCACTGCTTCATTAGTCTTGGATTGAAAACGCAGACTTTGAACATTTACATTTGTATCATGTCCTTTTCTGTCCCCAGTGGGAGGAAGTGAGCATTATGGATGAAAAGAACATCCCCATCCGGACGTACCAGGTGTGTAATGTCATGGAGTCGAACCAGAACAACTGGCTCCGTACGGACTGGATCCCCCGCGGAGGTGCCCAGCGTGTCTACATCGAGATCAAGTTCACTCTTCGGGACTGCAACAGTCTACCGGGAGTCGTGGGAACCTGCAAAGAGACCTTCAATCTCTACTACTATGAATCCAACAACGACAAAGAGCGCTACATTCGTGAGAACCAGTTCAGCAAGATAGACACCATTGCTGCGGATGAGAGCTTCACTCAGGTGGACATTGGTGATCGCATCATGAAGCTGAACACGGAGGTCCGCGATGTGGGTGCCTTGACCCGGAAGGGTTTCTATCTGGCATTCCAGGATGTTGGAGCATGCATTGCTCTTGTTTCTGTCAGAGTCTTCTACAAGAAATGTCCTCTGTCCGTGCGCAACCTGGCCCAGTTTCCTGACACCATCACTGGGGCTGATACGTCCTCACTGGTGGAAGTTCGGGGCTCGTGTGTGGATAATTCAGAAGAGAAGGAGGTTCCTAAGATGTACTGTGGAGCTGATGGAGAGTGGTTGGTGCCCATAGGGAACTGTCTGTGCAACCCTGGATATGAGGACCGCAACTCGGAATGCCAAGGTAAAAACTGAAGGTTTTAAAGTCCTTTTTGTTGTTTCTCTCTAACCCTGAGTGCTCTATTCCCCTGGATGAGTTATTTCCCCTTCGGATTCATTCATCTTCCCTGTGCTTTCTTCTCTTTGTCCTTCCCTCTCCTCCCTGGATTTAACCACCTTGTGCTCTGTTGGACGTTTTTATCTCCTCGCTCTCTCACTCTTCTTTCCAGCGTGTGGTTGGCCAATAGAGGCAGCAATGACTGCAAATGGAGTAATTAGCAGGCCCTCTGGGAGGTGTTGTGCGAAGGGACGTATCCCAGGAGAACTGGTGAAACTAGAGGAGAGGAGGGTAGAGCTGAGCTACCACCACTGAGCATTTCACCCCCACCTGCTCTTTCTTTAGCTCCCTACGGGGGGGTTTATAATTCCAAGCATGCATGAGAGCAGTGGGAATACGCCGTTGTGGGATTGGATTGCTATCTAGTTTGGAGATTAGCCTTTTCTGGACAATTATCTGATTAGCAGACTGCGTTGATTCCACACCCTACACCTTAATCACGGTTAAGGTCAGCTCACGGTGCTTCTTTTCAACTGGAGCCATGATGGTACATTTATACAGGGTGTGGATTGTAACGTAATACATCAAAGAACTGCTGCAGTTTACTGCGTTTAGCTTTGATTAATAAGGTTCACAACGCATATTAGTAAGAGTCTCTGAGACGTGAGATAGGAGGTCTCTCCATCCCAGGCGAGTGTGGTCGGCTACTTCCATCACTGCAGCTAGGCTGTTTATTACACATTTATATGTTATGACTTGGTTCTGACTATTTAAATCAAACTCAGTTTATTTAGATTTGTAGGTAATTTGGATTAATGGTCAAACATTTATGGGCTCGACACACGGGAGGCGACATGTGGTGGCGGCCAGTGGCAAAAGCCAGTGATGCACCAGGGAGAATAACGAGTCTTCCATTGTTCTGATTGGCCGTCAGATTGGAGGGAATGTTGGGTCATTAAAGTAGTTCAGAGTTAAAAACGCAGTAGATATGCACGTTTTCCAAAATTCCTTTAACCGGTTATTGACGCCTTTAACGGGTAATAGCTGGTTAACAGGACACCAATGCACACAAACATTTGCCCCCTCTCTATGAATAATAATGCTTTTTCCATCTACACTCGTTACATTTGTGAACAAGAAGTAAAGAGAGAGCAGGATGACAGCTGAAATGTCCGTCAGACTCAGTACTTGTTGAGTAGCGGGCAGCCTGGCATCAAATACACAGTGATGCATGTGATTGCGGGCTTAAAAGCGCATTCTGGAGGCCACGGTTGAAAACGCACTTTAGTTTCCTTACACTGAACTAAATAATTACACTGACTTTTCTTTATGTTAACAGACAAATTAGGAGTCAGACGCAAGCAGGAGTGTCATGGCCGACTGACCTGCTGCTGGTCTCAGTTCAGTTTGCTGCACCATGTTTTGCCAGGCTTAGCACTTTGATGTGAGGCTTATTGTGTTCCACGAATGAAGCAACTAAGAATAATCCGCTCCCATGCTGTACTTTTTGCTAACCGCTTCGTGTTTCAGCACGTGTTTGGTCATGTGACGAGCTCATTTCTTCTTCTGCAGTTGCCTAGTAAACGTATTTTGATAGCAGCGCTCTTGCGCTCTCTAGTGACACAAAATATAATACACCCAAGCCCAGCAAAAGGACTTGAAGCAGTTAGTCTCAATCTGGAGTATTTCTCTTATCCGATGGCACCATCTAGTGGCTGACAAGCATATGACACAAATAGTCTGTTGATCCGTCCTTTTAAGTTGGCGACTTCACATTTATTTTATGTAAATGTACTTCTGTGGCCGACAAACGGAGCTAAAACTCGCAGTTTTACAAGTATTATTCTCATGTCATGTTGTGTTTTCATATACTTATATATTTTAGACTTTATTGTCCGTGAAAAGTTCATCAACTCTGCATCAGCCGAGGTATTCCTTAAATATGAAGCAGGTAAGCGGTAGTCTAACGCTATTGGTTAGTTCTGGTCGGTGCTAAGTTTCCTATTGCACGGAGCTCTGCGGGGGTGCTTAGCAAAAAAATAAATAAATAAAGATGTATTGCTTACATTATATGACGAGATAATCACTTTTACGGATTTCTGAAAAATCATACAAAATTTCTGAAAGGGAAAAACTCTGGAAAGACACTTTAACCTGGCAAAACTATTTTACCTGCTTACAACATGAACAACAACTAACCAGTTAACCGCATAATTACCACATTCATAACTAACAGGTTAACCGGTTAACTATGTACATCCCTAGAAGTCTCACAAGGTTTTGCTAGACTTACGTTAAGTCTTACTTCTGACTTTACCATATAAAAAATACGTGAATGGGTTCATCCCGGTGAATATGAGACCACACCAACAACCAACTCACCGACGGTTTCCCGTGCTGCTGCCTTTTTGTGAAGATCTCTATATTCTTTTGTATAAATGCTTTAAAGCTCGGGAAAATCGACACGGCAAGTATTAACTTTTCCTCCATGTTTGCCCGGAGATGTACTTAGAAGCAACCTGTCCTCTCATTGGTCAGTCAATGAAATCACAGCTGACTGGTCCCTGTCTGAGCTACAGCGACGAAAAGTTGAAATTACTCAACTTTTAGGGATCACATTGTTGGCTTGCCTGTGCACTTTTTCCTCACGTCGCATAGCGGGAGGGAGACCCGCGATTATTGCTTTGTTGTGCGTATCTCATTGAAAATGAATGAAGAGGCTATGTCACCTCCCGTGTGTGGAGCCCGTTAGACATAATAATGTATTTCCTAAATAAACGTAGAGAAAAAGTGATACTGCCCTTTTTTATGGTTATGGGAGTTAAATGTGATTAAATGTTGCCTTTAATTTTTATGTGCCCCTTCACAATCTGCCCCCAGTCCTTTAAATCATCCAAATGTTTTAACATTTCATTCTTCAGGTCTGGTGTTTTCCAAAAGCTTTTAAAGAAATGGAAGGAGGCTCCTGCTGCCCTTTTGCTGTTGTGTTGGAGCTGCAAACCTTCCTACTGCGACTGGTTTAGGTCTGCAGGCGAGTTGTTTAGTGGACCACATGGCGTTTTTGTCGGTTTGTAGGGATGATACCTCCAGTCACCGTCACACACCAGAGCCAGTGAGCTGCATCTGTGGGGTCAGAGGGCGGGCATGGGTGATTAACGGGGGCGGGGGGGGGGGGGGGGGGGGGGGACCACCACACATCTCTTAATTTACGAGGGAGCCTTTATCTCGGAGGACTAATTGCACGAGAAACAGGTTTGGTGATTTAGGGGTACGACTGACTGCTCGGGGGTGTCGCCAGAAAGAGAAACCATTGACTGATCGGCAGATGGACTTGTGTGTGTGTGTGTGTGTGTGTGTGTGTTGTTCTTGGTGTGTTTGTCCAGTTTCTAGAGGTTCCTGGAAGAGTTCCATATATTTTTATTGGTTTAGACGGCTGTGGTCTAAACTGTGGCTGTGTGAAGCAGATCAAAGAGGAAAGGGAAAAAAGTTTGTTGTTTTTAAGGAAATAAATAATTGTTCTTTAGCATTCTGTCAAGCAAGTAACTAAAATATCTTGTGCTATTTAAACACAATGACATTTACAGCAGACGGTGAGGTTTGCTTGTAGCATTAAATTAGCCTCCCTGCTAGTTTATTTCCTGTTAGGATGAATAGCGTTTGAAGGCAGCGTGGACTCAGATTCATTGATTTTTTTGATACTAATGCAAGGTCGCTGAATTTGCCAGCTTTAGCCTGGCACTGCTGCTTTTAGAGCCAGTGTATCCATTTAGTTCACATATCACTGCATCTGCTTAATTGTGTTTAAGTTAACAGTGCCAGAAACTCCATTAACTTTGAGTTTCAGTCGCAGTATTCTAACATTTCACTTTTGTGGAGAAGGCTGGTCTTCATTTACTCTGACGAGCGGGTTAATGTTCCCATGAGCGACAGACTTTATGAGAAAGAGGCTTCGCTCTTCGGGACGCGTTGACCAAAAGGCCCAAACAGAAGTGTGCTGACTTTACGGGCGAGCCGTGGTTTTTTACTGTTAGCCAGACTTATGTGGCATCCTAAATTATTTTAACAAGAGTAATAAATGCGTGACTTAATAAAGTTTGGATTCAGGACATTAAAAGCTTTCTACAGCGCAGAGAGAACAGCAAGTCTGTTTATCTCAAAACTCATGTACCTGTGGTTGTTTTGTGTGTTTGAGGGGTTACAAGGGCACACTGGCCCCTGGTTCCCAGCCCTGGATGAATGGGATCTCCTCCATCATTGTTGGGGGCAGCAGCAGAGCCGATGGTGGATGTTTGGGGATGGGGTGGGGGTGGGGGGGGGGCTGACGGGGCACATAGAACTTATTCTTCCCTCCTGGCAGAGGTCAAGAGTCATCCCCTTCTGCATCCATCTTGTGTCTGGGTCTGACAGGGTTGTGGATCCAGGATTGATTAAGACGACGGGGTTTTGACAGCTGTGGTGGCGTAGTGTGTATGTGTTCTGTACTCCGAGTGGACCAAGGGTGGCTAGGGTGTACTCCTAGGGCCAAGGCAAGAGCGACAACCAGAGTACTGAGGGCCAAGGGCCCCCTGATCTTAAGAGAGGGCACTCTGTCTGTTTGTATTTGGGATCACTTTCCCTGTTAACTACCCCCACCCATGCTCGTTGGGGAAGGTGGGGGTCAGGGAGAACCCTCGCTCCCCATCTTGTGAGGAGGTCTCTACAGTTGGACTTTTAATGGTGATGAGGGTTGAACGAGTGGCGGGCCGTGCATTTGTTGCCTGGGCCTTCAGTATCGGTTTACCAGCTAAGTTCATTGCAGCCCCCTTTAGCTAACGCCATGAACAAGCTAAGGCTATCAATGAGCTAATGCTAACAATGAGCAAACGCTAATAAGAGCCAACTGATACTAAATAAGACACAAAGTACAAAGATTCACACAGTTGAACAAAAAATAATGCTTTAAAGTCCAGTAGCAACTGAACAACTCCTTTAATAACTTCCAAAACGTCTGAATTGTCAAAATAGAAAAAAAATCGTAATAAAATCGTAATCGTAATTTAAAAAAAAACTAACTCATGATTTATTTTTTCCATATCGCCCACCCCTAGCTTAAAGTGTTAAAAACTCTTTTGTGTTGCTTTAATCATGAGGGGCATCTTGTGTATTGAGAGTGTTATTAAAGCCACACTATATAACTTTTTTCACATTTTGAAACCATTTTATTGAGCCAGTAGGTGCTAAAATGACCCTTACAGAGTTCATGAAATCTCACTCAGACCCTTAAGATCTCTGTGGCCTGAATACCGTCTTTGCAACTTCAGAGTTGCCGGTTTGGCCTGTTTGAGCTGACATACCTGGCGTTGCAGTCTGCTTCCAGCATGTTTTAGATCATGAACACAACTGATTTGTTTAATTTTGTGATGCATCCCTCCTGTGGACATGAAGGAAGGCTGGGGACACGTTTCAGTCGTTAGATTAAGGTGTTAAAAAGACAAGCACACAGCGAGGAGGTTTTGCTTTTGATTCTACAAATGAACACTAGGGGGTGCAAAAAGCAAGTGTACATTTAAAACAAGAAACCCAGTTATGACAACTCCAGACTTCTACTCTATGGCTGCATCAGCACATATATCAGCAATTGATATTCATAATTTAATATTTATATATATAACTAAATCAAGTAGAACTCTATAACTGCTGATATTTATCCAACCTCCTCGATATGCAGGAAGACTCCACTGACCATAGAGCCGATCGCTGTGTTTAATTTCCGTTTGCAAGCTAGTATTTCTAAACAGTTTTGACTTGAAATGTTATTTTTATATTTTCTGAGGAAAAAATCCATTTCTATTCCTTCATCAGTCAAACTTCAAAAGTATAAATGTTTGCTGATCACTGAGGATGTGCTTGGTGGTGATAGTTTTGCTCTAACTGCCCAGTTACAGGATAGATGACCCTCTGAGGTGTATCTGAAAGCTGATTGGTTCAAAAACAGTTCCGTTGCCCTACAGTTTAACTAATGTAGGTCTACTGAGTCAGAAGGCCTTAGGCAGATTAGACTCCCCTGGGAACACAAAGACTAAATCTGATTGGAGGAAACATAGGAGTTCCTCGGACACATACGGGATGGGCTGCAGCCAAAAGAAACCTAAAGAAAAAGGAAATAAAACTCCAGGAAGTAAGTGAATGCATCCCAATCATTGAACAAACAGTATAATTTAGATTGTAGTGATTCAGAAAATGCTTGGGCCAGCTGGCCTTATCCCTGGCGGCACGCCGCTGGTGAGGACTTTCTGTGTCATTAGCCTCAAAACAGTTATTTTCATAGCAGTGTTTACCGGTAAACCAGTTTTATCCCCTCAGAGCAACAATGAGAATGTGTGTGTGTGTGTGTGTGTGTGTGTGTGTGTGTGTGTTTGCTTTCATGCTGTATTGATTTGTGTGTGCTTGTTGTGTGGTGTCAGCACACAAATTGACACTGTAGATTTCCATCTTGGTCAGCTGTGAACTTGTTCTGCACATCTCCGTCAACACCGTAGACACGTCCGCTTAAAAATAGACCTCTCTGCCTTCTTTAGGGGCGCTGCCATATTGTATTTTTGGAACCAGAGTCTGCACACTCAGGATGAAGGGCTGAAAGTCTCACATTTTTTCTTTCTCAGGAGTCAAATAACAAACTCATTTTGTTCGACTTGAGTGTCAGATGTCTGGTGAGAGCACATGCAGGGTCTTCCGTTTGCTCTGTCAGAGGTCCCTACGTTTTATTGACTTGCAGATGCAGGTTGTTGGGTCGCTGTAAGCTGTGGAAATCACAGGAAAAGAGATTTTTAACATTTACTAATTACCAAATGGAGACAAAACAGTAAGCAAACAGGAAGGTTAGAGTCAGGCTCTCTGGATCTGTGTGTGGAGAGCGTTTCCTCACCTGAGATCTTTCTCATGATTCTGGGAGCCATTGCTGAGCGAGAGCTCTGCAGTAGATCAGGAGGTTTTAGGGAGTCTGTGTCCCCCTTTGTCCTGCCTTCCTCTGTTGACACTTTTAAATATGCGCTTGGGAGCATCACACAAAATTCACCACATCATTCTATTTAGCCAGCTGGTCCCTGTTGGCTTTGAATACACAGACCCAGTCCCTCTCTCTCCGCCTCTCTAATTTCCCCCGTTTTCATCCCCCTCTCCTTCTGCATCTGCACAAATTAAGTATTTGCATCTCCTTTTACGCTAGCTTAGCTGCTTGCTTGTTCCTTTTCTCTTCCGTGTCATCTGTCTCCTTAAATTTCCATTTTCTTCAGTGACTCATTATATGCATTTATCTTTTATGTCTCCTTTTTTACTTGCTCTTTTTTTTACTACTCATCTCCTGCTAGCAATTTTCTCCCATTGACACCATCTTTCTTCTCCTGCTTTTTCCCCCTCCCTCTGCTCGGCCGTCGAGGTGGTTAGTGTTTGTCAGCCTGTCTGTGGTGGCGGGCGGCAGCAGGAAGTGGGCAGAATAATGAGATTATACCTTCAGCAGTTGGAGGGAGGCAGGCAGCGAAGAGCAGCACACCGAACATCATCATCACCCGTCATTCTTCTCTCAAATGTGCATTCACGAGTGACACTTGTGAATGTGCTCTGACTCTGTTTAAAAATTCAGACACATTCAGAGAAGGGGTTTTACATGCAAGCACCCGTTCACACATGTATCTGGATTTTCTCTTAAAGAAAAGTCCAGTGGCGTGCAAAAATCTCAAAGCACACGTTCATCAGATGGACAGTTTTTTAGCGGGCCGAGCGGAGCAGAGTGCAGCAGAAAAGAGATGGATGTATTCGTCACTCCATGTGCCACCAGAGACACTCTTTCAGTGCCGCTGAATAGAGATGGGGAATCTATTACGGACTGGGAGCTGGGAAGATCAACAGGCACAGAAAAGAGCACCATAAGGCCCAGGGAACGCTGCTTCAGATCTTTCCTAAAGTCTCTTTATTATTCATCTAAATGTATTCATTATGTAAACATTTTATTATGTAGATTAACATCATTTCTGCATTTGAGATAAACAGTTTAGGTCAATCACAAACCTTTGATCTCTCAAATCATTTTTTTCTGCTATAAACTTTTCTGTTTAGCATTAAATGTTTAATTTAACCTCAGCTCACCTTTAGTCATTCACACCTTTGGTCAGTGGGTCTGCTCTGGTCTCTAGTCTTAAATGAATCCTGTTTCTGAAAGTAGAAGTTAGTCGGAGGAGTGGGGGCAGAAAACAGCAGGATGTGGAGTCATAGGCCACCGGTGGGGCACACCGAAGGCGGAGGCAGGCGGAGGGAGGCGGAGGCAGGCGGGGGCAGGTGGAGGCAGGCGGAGGCAGGTGGAGGCAGGTTGAGGTAGGCGGAGGCAGGAGGAGGTAGGCGGAAGCAGACGGAGGTAGGCGGAGGCAGGCGGGGGCAGGCAGAGGCAGGCGGGGGCAGGCAGAGGCAGGCGGAGGCAGGCAGAGGTAGGCGGAGGCAGGCGGGGGCAGGCGGAGGCAGGCGGAGGGAAGCGGAGGCAGGTGGAGGCAGGTGGAGACAGGCGGAGGCAGGTGGAGGTAGGTGGAAGCAGGCGGGGGCAGGCGGGGGCAGGCGGAGGCAGGCGCGTCGCGTCACGTCTGTGATTTTGAGAAGTCAAGTGGTCACGCAGATTGCGGTCCAGAGCTCTTCTTGGAAAGTCGCGCAATAGTCACAACATCATGCGGGACTTGAGAAGAAGCAGGAAGTGACTCTATTGTTTATACGTGATCATACTTGCTGTCATGTTTTGTGAGACTCTAGTTCATTGAAAATGGATAAGTACGCTATTTATTAGAATATTTACAGATCAATAGTACCTAACGTTATGAAAACTGCAGGTGGGTTTGTGTTGGCAGTTAGGTTTGTGCCGAAAAGCCAGTCTGCATTGTAAAGTTGTAAAGTATTCCACAATGTTGTAAACAGCTGCGGCGTGGCACTTGAGATTGAACTGGCGCTTATCTTCAGCTTCTCTGTGTGGCGCGCCGCTCCCCGTGTAGCCACTCTCATTAACTATATTGGCTTCTATTTAAAATGACAGAGCGGCACGCCTGTCTCTGGTGTACCCTAGGCTTTACGCATTAACATTCATTGTATGCAATTTCACCCCCTGATTGGCTAAAGCCGGGCGTACACTGTGCGACTTTTTCACTTTTTTGAGCCGATTTTCCACTCGTGCGAGAATCCACGAGATCGGGGCGAGTTTTGCGCCGAGCGGTCGTGTAGTGTACAGGGGGTTACGAGAGGCGATTAATACCACGTGACCAGCTACCAATCAGCAATCGTGAGCTCGCATGGACTTCTGGCGTGTTTAATATTTTGCTCGCCCCTCATGAGGGTATCGCACTGTTGAAGCGGCGCTGCGAGCAGCTGCGACCCAAAATGTATCAGAACCGCTCACGGCGCATGCGCAATCCTGCATCAACACCGCTCGCCCGCTATTTCTCTAATAACACACGTTGGTCCTTTTTATTTCTCCACGTTTTTTTTTTTACTCACAAAGATTGTCAAGAAAGCGTGTTTGTCGTGTTCATGTCAAATTAAACTGATCACAAAACACAGATTTACTTTCTTTATTTCGTTTTCCTCATCCAACCCCCATAAATGCCTGTGTGTCCTCCTGCAGCACTCCCGAAGGACAACAGGCAAAACAAGACAAAAAAGTCTGACATGTTGTGTAAAAACTGCTATTTTTAGCATATTTTTAGGGCAGACATGTTGCTACCAGACGTACAGTGTGAGCAGTCAGATCGCATCCGAGAACTGGGTCGTGCAGTGTGAGCGCATGACTCGTGAGATCTGCTCTGCGAGGAAGTCGTACAGTTAGAGCTGAAGCTGAGTGCTACGAGTGAAAAAGTCGCACAGTGTACGCCCGGCTTAACAGTGATGCAACTCTTCCACTGCCTTTGTTCGCTCCTATTTGTTGGTTGAGTAAAAAGTACATCAATGTGCTATCTCAACAACAACAAAACATAAGCCTTAATGTTTTCTGCCATTTTGTAAAGTTGCTATTGCTAATGCTTAGCTTCTATTAGCTAAGACGCACTCTGCTCTCTCCTGGTTGCTAAACCATCTCAGCCCTCTGAGGTTGCACACCAAAATGGGTGACTCCATCAATGCAGATTTTTTTCTTGTGAAGTAGACGATATCTGCTCTGGTGTCGATGTCTCTCAACAAACGTAGAGCGCTGTGATTGGACCAGTGGTAGATCTGCTGAGGTTATGATGCGGCGTGGCTAGAACAACCTGCAGAGCAAATTCTTTCTCTACTGCTACGGTTAGTCCAGATTTCTTGGCTAAAGGTCCTATAAATGTAAGCATTCAAAACAAACGTTGAGCATTTTCATCACTTTCTAAGCTTCTCAAATCATATTTTAAAAAAATTCTCTCAACACCAATCTTCTAGTTGGATGGAGGAGGGGCTGCTGGTGGTAATTCAGTCATCATTAGCCGAGGTGCTGAAATGTTTTTCCTGCTCGGCCAGCCGTCCTGCCTCAGTGTTCGTACCCTTAGCTGTTCTCTGCTCTCAACACCCCTCTCCATTTCTCCTGGTGGTGCCTGATTTAGGGCAGGAAGCCACCGGTGATGGAGCATGACCCTGGCTGCTAGTCGTAGCGCTCCCACATCTTCAGCCACAACGCAGTGTGACTTGTCACACTGCCACAAATAATCATCCTTGTGTCATTTATCTTCTCCAGACTTTTTAACCCTCATTTTTATTCCCAAAGATCTTCAAGCCTGTGCTGGTGTTCCTCGTTTTTTAAAAATAACTCGATACCAGCTGAAGGAAAGTGGCCCTACCTCAGTGTCGAACTGAAATGTGGAATTAATCATTTAGAAGAAATAAAATCAGGAAGGTAACTGGCTACTGAAATAGAGACAACTTTCACTGACATTCGGGTTATTGACTTTTCCTGTAAAATGCTAGTTTTAAATGTAAATCAACACATTTTATTAAATTCCTTTTTCATGTTGCAAAGGTTGAAATATTTTCACATTGAAATAATTTTTATTATAAACTACTTAAACCCCAAGTGTGTTGTGGAATGCAGCCAATATTTTCATTTGTTGTTACAATTAAAAAATAAATGGTTTTCAGGCAGAAAATCACAGAAAATGAAGTAATCAAGTATGGCTGCTGGCCCTTTTCTGGTAAAAGAAAAAAAAAAACATGAACAAGCTTAATATTATTCATTTAGGATAGTATATGTTATTTAAAGACACTTAAGAATGATCTAGCACCTTTTAGAACTTCATAACACTGTAAAATGTTACAGATTATTTAACACACACACACACACACACACACACACACACACACGCACGCACGCACGCACACACACACACACACACACACACACACACACACACATATATATTCTAATTACTGTAACCATGGTCTTGAAGATTGTGTACAAAACAACAGATTTGACCTGAAAATATACTGAATTTTCTTTTATTTGTTCAGGTTGTATGATCAAATATGGCAGCTTCGATTTTCATGCAATGATTTCACATTCATCCTTATTTAGCACAACTGGTAACCCTTGTGCATTATATGTTTTTAGAGATCACAAGGAGAGACCAAGTTTTCCAGTTCTGCAGACACAACAACATTTGGCACGTGACAGGCCTGTGCTGATTGGTCGAATGGTGGCATGGCACCAAATGTGACTAGCTTGATTTCTGAGCATTGGTTGGGTGAAATCCCATAATTCTATGAGTCCGTGAGAAGGCACACCGACATCATGTATGATGTGAGTGGTGGTGACACTGGCCCTAAAGACTTATTGGTTGAATATGAAATATTGTGTAAGGAAATGTTACGTTTCAGAGCGCTACGCAAACCAACCTAAAACAATTGTCTTATATTACATCACCATCTGATAGTGACTGCATGAGGTGCATGTTCATATGGGACAGCAAGTACACCAGTTTGTGTTTATTCAGATATTCTAACACGGCTGGCAGCAGCAGCATATGTACGATGAAAGTGTTAAAACAATGACAACATTTCTCTCCTTTTCTCGTCTTCTTTCTTCAACCCTCAGTGGTCTGAAAAGCATCCTCTCTTTGAAGCCCGCAATGGGAAGAGGGAGCGATTAAAGCAGTCAGCAAGCAAATTAGCATGTCAAAAGGCCCTGAATCAATACCCCAGCTCTCTACCAACACAGCCCTGCAGTCCTCTCACTCCCACTCCAACCATCGCTGCCATTCGCCCGTTCCTCCAGCTATATGCCTGCTTCCCCGTCATTTTTTTTCTGCCCGCTCTCGTTCCTTCGCCCCTTGTCCTTTTTTCTTCGCCGAATTTAAAATTTCCCTTCCTGCCCTCTCAGCTGGCAGACGGCTGGAGAGAAGAGGCAGGGTTTGTAAAGAGAGATGGACAGATGTATAGGCAGAGAAAGGTGGGTGGTGAGGGAGAAGTGGACAGCCATGGAGTGGGCATGGGTGGACTGTTTTGTAGAGAGGGAGGTTATGAAAGAGAAAGTGGGCCCCGTCACCTTCTTTGTGCTGAGAGAGCGAGAGAGAGGGGCAGAGAGGACCACTCTCGCCAAGAGCAGCAGAGATGAGGATGAGGAGGCAGGGAGGGAGCTAAAAGGGAGAAAGGAGCAAAAACATGGGGGGAAGTGAAATGGAAAGAAATTAAGTTCCAGTCTGGCAACTGTCTTTTTAACACTTCATCCATCAGTTTAGGATTGGACAGATATCCCTTTGATCTTTGGCAAAATGTTACTGATCACAGGACTATTGTATCTGTCTGAACCGTGTCTCAGCAGGCATATCACATGCTGTATCATAAACTTGTTCTAAATCTGGTCGTGCGATCTGAGCTTGGAGACAAAGCAGCCTCTCAGACGGGCGGAAAGCTCTCGATCGCTGTCGGACAAAGGGAAGCTGATTGCAAACACCTTGAAAATGTTTTATCTCTTACTGATTTCTATCTTAAGACCCGTCAATCCTGCCGGGCCAATAGTAGGTGGTCTTTTCTTCTTCTCTTGTCGCTTTCCATTTTCTGTAGGGGCACAGGGTTCAGTGGCCAAATCAAAGGCCCCTCCACAGCAATCAGTCAGGGGTTATGACAAAAAAGCTTGCAATAAAGGGCCGTTGTGTAATCTGATGGGCCCTGAGACTGAACGTAGTGCCCATTTTAATGAGCTAAGATCCCCCTTTCTAATCATGGTAGTGGATGAAAGCGAGGAAGCTCACGCACACAGACGCTGGATGTGTGATTTGAATCTGAGATACAGGAAAACTTCCTCAACAACAGGTGGTCATGCTCTAGTGGGAGGAGTCTCGGTGTGAATCCCAAAGTTTAAAGGTCTTCTAATTACAGAACATTTCAAAAGATGAACCAGAATGGCAACATTTGTGATTACTTAGATGTTCATACTTCTATAAGTCATTTGTGGTTTGGAACTAAACTATTTGCAGTTTGCTGAAGAGTAAAATAACTTTGATTTATGGACAATTTTGATCTAATTATGCAAATGTTCTGTCAGTGTTTTTACTTCTGATTGAAACCATAAACCAGTTTTTGGGTGAGACTGACATGAACCATTACTGCTTTAGAAGCCCTCGGGCCTGCAGTGACCAGTCAGAGGAAAAGACCCCAAGCTCCAGTTTCTATTGCTGTGTAGGATCCACTCAATTTATGAGGCAATAGTAATAAAACCTGTGACAGCTTTGATCACATGACACATGCTGTGGAGAAATTATAACTTTAAAGCAATGAGATGAAAATATAAAGTTTTGAAACAATTTACGAGTTCATCTAATTGTTAAATACAGGCCTCCTTTTGTAGTTTGCCATATTTCTTTGGACAGCTCATAATAACTGCTTTCATAAAGTCCTTTTTGACTTTCCTCAGGAATCACATATGATGCAAACCATCTGTGATGCAGTTGTTTGATGATTAGCACAAATATTAAAGCTGTTTTTAGAGTGGTCCAAGTGACGCAAGTCTAAGCCAGAAATCATCATCAACAGCTGTGCACCAAACAACGATGTGATGTTGGTCTAGAATCGGTAGTCTTAAAGGAGCGAGAGAGAGTCACATCAGGTAGTTTTCCACGGTGGCTCTGGATGGTTCACATTCCAACTGCCAATCATAATGGTCTGAGTGAACGTACCTTTAAGTGTTTTTAGACATTCCACATCCGCATTTGGAACGGTCCCAATGCGACAAGAGCAGCCGGGATGGTTGTTAGCATGCCAGATGTGAACAGGGTCAAGGGTGGTGGACACTGACCATTCCAAAGCCTCCAGTTGGCTGGTAACACAGACCACTTGTCACTGCTGCACTCTAACAAAGATACTTGCTCTCGTCCATACAAACATTCTTGGTTCTGTCACTATGTCTGCATGACTTCAACGCCACATAAAACTTAGGAAGAAATGGGGTTTTAAAGAGCCAGGAAGCAGTTTTAGGATGTCATAAGAACCCGTCCCGTGTATCACAAGAGGCAACCCCAGGGTATCCCAGCTGAAGCCACATGCTAGGGAAACCCACTACAGCTAAAGCTATTGTTCTGTTAGCGATGTGTAGACTGTTATAAAGGACAAGGATCTTAGTTCCATTTTCGTGGTACGTTCTAACATGCTAGCTGTAGCATTTAGAACAGAGATTTGAGGCACTGATTTAATTCGGAGTATGTTCCAAACTAAGTGCTTTAAAGAAAGGGAGACAATTATATGAAGCCTTTTTTCCCATTTGTCTTTAAACACAGAACAAACACAGTTAATTAGGCTTACCACCCTTTTTGTGATGGATGTGAATGGTGAACGACCTGTATTTGTGTGGCGCCGCCACCTTCTCACCCGTTTCACACTGAAAGCATCAGCGGCAACGAATGGCAGTGTAACGTTGCTGCTTCAAATATCCTCAGTTAAAGTCTGTGGAGTGTATTTAACCAGCCACGATGCAGCAATTTTCAGGTGTGTTTTGGAAGCGGCACAGCACCGCAACACACCGCTAAAGATAGGATCACATTCTATTTTTGCAGTGAGCCGCTTCTGGGACATGTCAATTTCCGCAGTTAATATACAGCTAGACAGGAAATCACACACGGTTTCAGTAGAAAATCCCTGGTAATTTTCAAAATAAAAGTACTGCAGTTATGCAATTTCATACATATGAAGCTTACATGTGACCCAACGGCTTGTTTACTCCCAACATCGTTCCAGAAGTGCAGTTTTTCATGGCTTTATTCCTGCAGTAGAGAGGAACAACGTCATATATGACATCAAACAGTGATATCAAATGTGATTTCCTTCTTTAACGTTTAATGGTGGATTGCATAAACAAACCTCACGGGATCTTGTGATTTCGTGATTTTGCGAGTCCAGCAAGAAACACAGCGAGGAAGCCGTTCTGCGACCAAGTCTCTCCCAGTGTGTAATGAACCGCATTGATGCTCGCGAGTAAAACATTCAGCTGCCGTTCTGCGCCGCTTGATGTTTATGTATTTAGCAGACGCTTTTGTCCAAAGCGACTTACAAGAGATAATCGGCATGTTGCCCTTGAGGCTAACAACAATAACAACAACAACAACAACCAATTTCCAGTCAGTCGTAGGTGGCAGTGAGGCAGCATGATGAATCATGGAGAGGAGGGAACAAAGGAGTGGACAGTAGAGAGGGGGATGGGTGCAGGGAGGGTGCTAGTTTAGAAGATGCTCTCTGAAGAGCAGGGTCTTCAGGAGTTTCTTGAAAGTCAAAAAGGAAGCCCCTGTTCTGGTAGTGCTTGGTAGGTCCTTCCACATTTGTGGAACGATGCATGAGAAGAGTCTGGATTGTCCTGAGCGTGGTGTAGGCACTGCTAGCCGACGATCCTGTGATGACCGGAGCGGCCGGGCCGAGACGTAAGCCTTTGCAAGAGGATTCAGGTAGATGGGAGCCGTACCATCTCGGACTTTGTATGCTAGTGTTAGCAATTTGAATTTGATGCGTGCTGCTAGCGGTAGCCAGAGGAGCTCGATGAACAGAGGGGGGACGTGTGCTCTTTTTGGCTGATTGAAGACCAGATGCGCCGCTGCGTTCTGGACCATTTGAAGAGGGCTCACAGTACAGGCTGGAAGACCAGTTAGAAGGGCGTTGCAGTAATCGAGGCGGGAGATGACAGTAGATTGCACCAGGAGCTGGGTGGCATGTTGTGTTAGGTATGGTCAGATCTTTCGTATGTTGTACAGCGGCGGTAAAGCGGCATGAATGAGCAACAGAGGCAACATGATCTTTAAAGCTCAGGTGTTCATCAATCACAACACCCAGATTTCGAACTGCCTTTGAAGGAGCCAGAGATAGGAAGTCGTTTTGGATTGAGATATTGTGCTGTATGGATGGTTTTGCTGGGATGACAAGTAGTTCAGTTTTAGAGAGGTTGAGATGGAGATGGTGGCAAAGAGAAGAGTTTCTAGTACAGAGCCCTGGGGGACTCCTGTGGCAAGATGGTGCACGGTAGAGGATTGTCCAAGCCAAGATACACTGAAAGATCATCCTGTGAGGTACGATTCAAACCAGGTGTGTGCTTTCTCTGTAATGCCCATGCTAGAGAGTGTGGACAAAAGGAAGCCATGGTTGACTGTGTCAAATGCAGCCGATAAGTCGAGCAGGATAAGCACTGAGGATTTGGAAGTCGCTCTAGCTTCTTTTAAGGATTCAGTCACTGCTAACAGCAGTTTCAGTGTGAAATGGGGGTTAGGGTTCTATAACCCCCAAGGTGCTTCACAACACAGTCATCCTCATTCACATTCACATGCTGATAATTATGAGTTACAATGTAGCCACAGCTGCCCTGGGGCGCACTGACAGAGGAGAGGCTGCTGTACACTGGTGCCACTGGTCCTTCCGACCGCCACCAGCAGGCAAGGTGGGTAAAGTGTCTTGCCCAAGGACACAACAGCAGCATTCTCTGGTGGGAGCCGGGATCGAGCACACAACCTTCCGATTATTGGACAACCCGCTCTACCTCCTCAATTACTGCTGGGATATGCATATTAAAATATTCATGTGCATTAGGCAACTTTGGTGTTGTTTGAGAGGTGCAACTTTATGTGGGAGAGCTGAGATGTGATTTGTGGATGTGAAGGTCTCGCAATACCAAGAAGCCCATAGCTTCAGCCCTCCTGCCAAAGGCAGATGTGTGTCCATGCCAGGGCATGTCTATGGGATTAGTAACTTTGATCCTTCCTGATCCAAAGCTAGCTGCCAAATACTGCTGGAAGGAGAGGGAGCAAAACAAAGTATTCCTCTTTAAGTTTCAGACATGTTAGTGGAGGAAGAGAGTGAAGTGAAAACAGAATGAAAGATGGGTAGAAATGAGAGAAAGGGAAGCGAGTACCCTGGTGTTACATGTGCCACAGTCTATGTCTGATGAAGAGGAGGAAGAAGATGGATCTGTGTGGTTTTGATAAACAAGCAGAGATGTGAAAGGTGAAGTAGGGGGCTCGGGCTATAGAGATGCTCTTTGAACAAGTCTGGTGTAGCTGTGTCCTGGCCTGCTGCAGCTTTAGAGCCAACTTTATCCATGTCCATGTCTGCCTTTGGCCTTACTGAACTATCTTATATGAATGAGCCTCTGGCTATGACAACAAACTCTTTATCTGAAGTAACATAGAAAACCCACACAGTGGTTTGGTCTCTTTTAGTTTTTGTGTTAGGATACGATGTTCTGAGTGTTAGAACAGGGAAGAGAACAGTTTTGTGAGCCCTTACTGCAGTTGAGTTACCATCCAACATACCACATGTTCAGCTTCAGCCTTTATGGTGACAGGAGTCATAGATGAACAGCTGCAGATCCGAGCTGTGAGATGAACAAATATTCTTTGTCACATAGTTAGCCTCTTCAGGTTCTTCATGGCTGCACAAAGCTCAGAATGACGGTTTATAATTATTCCGACATAGTTACATGTCAGAAAACTCAAAACTAGGGCTGCAACAACGAATCGATAAATTCGATGAAAATCGATTACTAAAAGCGTTGGCAACGAATTGCGTCATCGATTCGTTGTGTCGCACAACTCTTCCAAAAGCGCCCCGCCTTCCCGCCCGCCGTTGCACGCAGACCAGAGCAAGTCTGATCAGCGCGAGGGAGAGCCGCATATCAGCGCGAGGGAGAGCCGCAGATCAGCGCGAGGGAGAGCCGCAGATCAGCGCGAGGGGGAGCCGGCAGATCAGGGCAAGGGAGAGCCGGCAGATCAGCGCGAGGGAGAGCCGCAGATCAGCGCGAGGGGGAGCCGGCAGATCAGGGCAAGGGAGAGCCGGCAGATCAGCGTGAGGGAGAGCCGGTGCCGGCAGATCAGCGCAAGGGAGAGCCGCAGATCAGCGTGAGGGAGAGCCGCAGATCAGCGCGAGGGGGAGCCGGCAGATCAGGGCAAGGGAGAGCCGCAGATCAGCGTGAGGGAGAGCCGGTGCCGGCAGATCAGCGCAAGGGAGAGCCGCAGATCAGCGTGAGGGAGAGCCGGTACCGGCAGATCAGCGCGAGGGAGAGCCGGCAGACTTGCGCTGCTGCGAACCGGTTCCACATTGTTGCACAGCGATCCAGGCAGCTGCTTCCAGCGCACGGTCCATTCTCAAAGTGGCGCAACCAAAAAACTATAATTAGCATACGATCGTTCATGTCCGCACATGTTCTCTATTTTCTGTCTTATTTGTGCCTGAAGCTCGCTACTGCGGAGCTCATCACCTGTGCTGTGGTGATGTCACCTCACGCAGCATCGAAAACGCGCTCTGCGCTTTTCGGTCAGGAGATCCCTTTGATCTGCTCAAAAGTAACTGATGAGGTGAAAAGGTAAGAATCCAGGCAACAGATTTTCTGGAGAATTAAGAGGAGATGCAGGAAGATGAGAGACAGACAGGACAGGAAAATAGTTAAAAAAAACAAGAAAACAAAACAAAGTGTTGAAAAGTAAAATGTAGGTAGATTTATCTCCACTACACGTTTTTACCAGTAAAAAACAATAAGTTCTACACATGTCATATTTATACATCTGATACAATTCAGATCACCTTCAAAACTCAGTCACACACCCAGGGCCGTTTCAAGACATTTTGGGGGCCAAGGCAAAATGCCCCCCCCCCCCCCCCCCCCCGCTAATAACTGGGCTCCCCAGAAGCCTCTGTGTAAAGGTTGGTTTATGCTTGACGCGTCCGCGAGGTCCGCACGGCTCCGCGCGGAAAAGTTGCGTCATTTTGCGTCATTTTAACAACCACGCCCCTCCACCGCGTCTCCGCACGGCCCAAGATTTCCGCAACGCGCACCTCGGAAAATTTCTAACCATGCGGACGGTCGGACGCGGAAAAACATGGCGGACCGGCACGGCAGAGGTTCGTAAATACAGACATTTATATGATTCAGCTCTCAGAGATCACCGTGATCAACATGTTGTTAATAATTCTTGGAGAGAAATAGCTCACACTGTCGGAAAAGACGAGAACGCTGTTAAAAATGCTGAAATGCCGTGTTGTAAACAGTAATTTCTACTTCTACTATGGTGTAGTGTTGGATGCATGCTGTAGAGCTCCATGCTGCCCCCTACAGTTTGGGAGAATATTGGCTTACCGCAGAGATGAGCCGCACAAACCATAAACGCTGCGAGTTGTGAAGCGCGTTCCAGCCGCGAGCCGCATCACCGCGCGGAAAGTGAATGCGTCAAGCATAAACCAAGCTTTATTCATGCCCTCTCCAGTAGTGTTAGTTATATGGTGTTTATAAAAGCCCCTCAGACATTACTGACATGTTCTAATATTATCAGATGAAAAACTAAATTATCAGACATGCTGTCTCATCTGCTTCTTTTATAAACTTGCAAAAAGTAACAAAACCATTTGAAAGCCACTATTTGTGGATTCTCTGAAAGTTTCCATGGAGTGTGTGACAACTTATTTTTTCATTGATCCTATCGTCTAATCTCACAGCTGAAACAAGCATCCTTAATAATCTGTGCACAGGAAGCTTACCGATGCTGTAGTAAAACAAAAGGTATAATAATTTATTATTAATAAAACCTTGTTGCAGCACTAAAGCAGAAAAATTAGATTTTGCATTAAATATGCAAAATATTTACATATGAGTTGTTTTAGAGCCCTTTTATTGGCAGAATCTGATATTAATTTAGTTCTTACAAAAAATGGGTCCCAACATTGTTTGTGTGGCGTTGCCATAGTGTGATGTCATAGGCACAGATCACCTGTCCTCTTGTTTGGAAATGGAAATATGGTCACCCTACATTAAACAAACTGTCCAACCGGGCTTTTGCACTGCACAGAGACGCTTCGCTGCCTACGACTGAACGTCAGTTGAGAGTCAGTCTCATGCAGACTGACCAATGAAGAGAGGGCCTCAAGTTAAGACCCCCTCCTCATTGGTCAGTCCACACGAGGTGGGTCAAAGGTTACTCTGGGCGGGTTACGTGTTGTCAGGCATTAAAGTATTGAGTATATTTACTGCATATTACAGTAAAATATTCTGTATGTGACCACATTATGGTGATCCTTGGGTCGTGATGATGGAGCCCTTGAATATTGTTGCCCAGGGTACAACAAAGTGTTAATCTGGCCCTGGTTCCGCCGTCACATTCCCGCAGAAACTGGTTGATCACACCGGGGCCAGACTACTAGCATGTGGCTTTACAGCCACAATGTCCTCAGAAGCAAAAACGCTTTTCAAAGGGAGGGAGGAGTCCTAACTGTTGCTGCAGGCGTGTTGTGTGAGAGTGCAGTTATATACTGGTTAATATATTTTTGGGTTCAGTTGCTTTCATGTGGCCTAATGTGAGTCTATTTGGGATCATTGGAATGATCAGCAGCATTTCTTGATGTGACTTTATGGCAGTTGCCCAGGGCATCATCGCAAGGAGGATGGCATTCATTTACTTTTGTTTTATTTGGTATTTTTTCAGTCATTTTTGGAAATAGTGATCAATTTTGATTAATTCACAGCCTATGTTTAATTACATTTAAAATAAATGTCAACAGATGAGATCAAACAAAACAGATGAGAATTGCCCTTAAGCTGTTTAACTTGGACCAAGCATTTTAGGTCACAGATAGATGTAGCTTAGGGTCTCTGTCTATACACCTTATAAGACAATTTAGGTGATGGCATGTTGTTTTTCTGCTATTGAACTGTTTTCTAATAATGTTGTGTTAAATAAAGTGAAGGAAGGAGATAAATAACATTTCCCTAGCAGTTTTTAAAAATTTCCCCATGTAATCCGATTAATCGATTAATCGTGTCGAGACCCCATCCGATTAATCGATTATCCAAATAATCGTTTGTTGCAGCCCTACTCAAGACCAAAGTTGCTCCTTTTAATGTCACATTCTTGGGTACCCACTGTCTGTTCACATCTGAGTTGAAGGCTAAACTACATTTGCAAAGTAACTCTTAGCTATTTACCACAAGCTCATGTGACACGTTATTTACACCCAAGGTCAGGTAAAACCCACCTGCGTTTAAAAAAATCCAACTTTTGCTCACAAACAGCAAACATTACACACACACGTTTGGAAATGCACCTACACATTTTTGATGAATACCATGCTGGCTGTTCTATAGGCTCGTTTTAATCACACACCACTTCATTAAAAGCCAAGTTCACCAAGAAACCATTCTTAACGTATGTTTTAAATATGATCGGTCACTCTGAGTTTAACATGCCAGTTAAACGAGAAAATATTTTTCTACACCTATTTACTGAATTAGCTGCTGATAGAAAATTAGATTAGATTAGATTAGATTAGATAGATTAGCCTGTGACATTGGTTTGTCATAATGTCATGTCAGTGTTTCCCCCAGGAATTTTTCCAGCTGTGGTGGGGGGGGGGTATTATGACACGTCTCACCTTTATGTTAATATTGTGTTAGTGGACACACTCCACTCTGAACTGCACCAATCCAGCAACTGCTGCATTTTAATAACTAGTATTAAAGGTGAATACAGCAATTTTTGCACAAGAATAATTTCTGTTTTAAACTCTCCGTGACACACTTTGCGGGGGGTGGGAGGTGGGGTGGGGGTTGACATTCAATCTTTCTTGGCGTCTGGAAAAACATCTCCTTCTGCCCCCCTTTATTTGACTTTCTGCCCCCTTTATTTTGGTCCAAGATCATTACTGGGCTGGCTCTATTAAAAACCTTCTACACCCCTGCTTAGTAGACTTAATGAAGTATTTTTAAGCCAGTATAAAAATGACTGAAACACAAATTTGCATATTTGGCATTATTGACCAATATCTTTGATTTAATTTATTTCTTAAGAACATCAAGATGCATTACAGTGAACATTATAATAAAGTACCTTTTTCTGGTGCAGAGGGGAGACAACCCATAGAAGCACTGATTTGATCTCATTTCAGAGAAAAATAGAACAGGTCAGATGCACCTAATAAATAAAATTACTAACATAAACTCAGGAATCTGTTTCCTTGCTTCATTGTTCCGGTGCTGAAAATATCACTAATGCAGATCAAAGGAGATACACAGATGAATGCACCTTATTATTTATTATTTGGAAATGAGTGGGTGTGGTTCACATCAATACATTATTTTAAATCTGAAATTGATATGGATTGATCAGAAGTTGCTATGTGTATTGTTTATTTGAAAACTATTTACAGAGCAGCCTCAGAATTTAGATTAAATATTTTTGATCACAATAGTAAAGGAACTACAGAACAAGTTTTTCAGTAAAATCTGAACATTAATATTTAAGTGCATGAATTAATGCATCTGAACTCATGCAGTAGGAACTAGGAAATATGAAATACTAGAACCATTTTATTTTAATTTGATTAAACTGATTTTTGCCTAACGTTGTTGGCATTTTTCCCACACGCAGTTAAACAAAACAATGTTGATTGAGGTGTGTGTGTGAGGAGAGAGAGAGAGTTAAAATTAAAAAAAAAAACAGACCGGAGCGGAGGCAGTGACCGAGGCATGCATGAGCCATTTTCAGCTCTGCCTTGTCAAATGCACCACGTACGTTACGAAAAAAGTCACTTTAAATATTCAACCGAAAACGAGGCGAGTTGAAGAAAACCTAGGAGTACTGAAGAAACGTGAGCAACAATGAAGCACAGAGAGATCTGTTACTCTGTGTGTGTGTGTGTGTGTGTGTGTGTGTGTGTGTGTGTGTGTGTGTGTGTGTGTGTGTGTGTGTGTGTGTGTGTGTGTGTGTGTGTGTGTGTGTGTGTGTGTGTGTGTGCGCGCGCGCGCGCTTGGATGGATTGAGCTCCCAGCTGCAGTTTTGTGTGTAGGGAGGGGCGGGCGCTCTATGTGACTGGCCAATCACAGAGCGTGAAGGCATTCAGTTACCTAATGAGGATTTTCCTTCAGCACAATTACAGATATTTACGAGTTTTACTCATTTCATGCTCGTATTCGACACAAATGCTTTATCCGTACCGGATACTCTTCTGAAATGAGTATCCGCCTCATCCCTAGCTGTAACCACCCTGCCCTGCCTCCTCCTCCTTGCTGCCTGCAGGCTGTGATCACAAGCAGCAACAGAGTAGTTCCCGCTGCTTCTTCGGGAAACGGCGCAAAAAAAAATTCAATAAAACTTGGGATCGTGAAGGCGTGGCGTTGGGACACCTATGTAAGGGAAATTCTGCATGTTAGAATTCATGGATCATCCTGGCTCAAGACGGGGAAGGCTGCTATTGGTTAAAAGAGAGCCGAGCATATCTCGGCTAGTAGAAGCTAACTGTTAGCATTAGCAACTCCACAACACGGCAGAACTCCTTCAGGCTTGAGTTCTTTTGTGCTGTCAGCAAATCAGAGGCGAGATGTCCAAATATCAGGAAATGAGACTTCTGTGTTCTGTTCGCCTCTCCTTGGCTAACTTTTACCTCCCGAAACAGAAGTGCCAGAGCTTTTGTCTCTGAGATCGACTCACAGTGCATTCTTCATACTAGAAATCAAATGTGCTGGAAAAAAGTGAACTTAGTCTTTATCAAAATGAGAATAAAAAGGTGAAAGTGTTCTAGAGCAGTAGTTCCCCAAATTGCAATGATCAAGAAATGCGATCCCAGGTATCTTTGATTTGACAAAACACACATGAACCTCAGTTCCCGTTCACTTTTTTGCATTTATGACACTTTAGTTGCAGTCTGGTAATAGTTGTTGTAGCATTTATGCTAGCTGCAGCAGTTGTTTTTGTTTCTGGTAATCATCTCAAGACCCGCTTTTGTTATCCATGATGACCCACACTCGAGTCCTGACCCACGTTAGTGAACCACTGGCCCAGAGAGGTCACCACCAGGACAAGTGTGAGGTCACAGCAGTGAAACTTACAGAGAACACAGATGGGCTGTTGAAAAAGTACTGACCCAAGAAGATTTTTATGTACCCTCAGCGCGCACACACACACACACACACACACACACACACACACACACACACACACACACACACACACACACACACACACACACACACACACACACACACACAATGGAAGGTGTTCTGAGGCCCCAGACAGACTGTCGTCTGGGAGTCATGAGTAGATTACCTAAACAAACAACCTAAAAATATTCTCCTTTTCACCGGTGAGCGCCCCCCCCCCCCCCCCAAACATCCCTTTGGGTCGTTCCAAAAAAAGAAGCAAGAGGTTGATGTCAAACTTGCCCTTGAGACCACAGATAACTAGGCAATTAAAGTTTTACATGTGTGTGTTTTTAAGCGCTGGCAGATGTGTGTGTCACGTACTGTGGGTCAAATGTGGCCACGAGTTGTGTTCACAGTCAGAGCAAACTTCATGAGTTTGATGGTTGTGGGGAACTAGTTGCACACCATTATTGTTGTTTTTTTAATTAAAAAAAGTTTGTTTGCCTTTGAGTGAGAACAAGATTAGAACTATGAGCTGCATTATTTAGTGTTATCGACCCCTTCATTCTGGCTGACTGGTGTGGTTAATAGAGCGTGTGCTCTAAAAAGTTAAAGATGGATTGAGGATAAACCTGAGAAGACACACCCGTTCAAAAACAGTTCATGAGCTGTTCAGAGAAGGTTTTGGTGCTTCACACTGAATCATAACAGGACGTCATCAGGATACACGTTCCTAAAGCCTCAGACGTCTGGGTTCATGAGGAGAGAGTTTGTTTTATTTACACTCCTATACATCCTGTAGTTATCATCACATGCATTTGATCTAATGTTTCTGCAGGCTGGGATAAAAATACGTTCCATAAATGTATTGAAACACCTGTGATGACTGTCTTTTATTAACTTCTGTTTTTTATGTTGCAAAAACAAACTGTGAGGTTAATGAAAGTGTGTGGGTGAGAATAAGTTGGATAAACATGTAGATGTAATGTTTTTCAGTGATTTGTTTTATGTGTGTGTGTTTCAGAGCGGCAGGTGGTTTAGGAGGTCCCACTGAACCTCCTTCCTCATGGTTTCCTCTTCCTCTTCACCCATTCTTAGTGTGGAGCTCCATTAAACAAGCTCCCTTTTCCTCCCCCTGGCTTTGTGACTCACCCCACTTGAATGGCTGTGTAGCGATGTGTGTGAACATCACAACATCATTAGCCCGCTCCCGTGTAGTTTTTTTATATTGATGGAAGAGTTGATCTCTTTTTATTGTAAACACTGTCAGAAAGAGATGCTTGAGGATGCCAAACACAGGCACACGTCTAAAAGTGAGACTCTGAAGGCCTTGAGGAAAGCGGTTTCCTTTTGCTAACCAGCCCCCCCCAAGCTTGTTGTCTGTGTTTTTGTGTATTTGCATGCATGGATGATGCTGCAAAGTGCATCTGCAGCCCAGAGGGCGTTTGAAGGGCTTTGCATTCATACCTGAGTGTGTGCAGGTGTGCAGAGGTTTGTTTTGTTTGCATGATAGCACAGTCATTTCTACCTACGGTGTCCCTCCTAGGTCAAAAAAGGTCTTCAGCCTGTTGACATGACGCCAAGCTGTTGAGCTGTGCCACATTTTGGTCAGGGCATGGTTGCAAAACCGACACTGAGTGGCCAAGTTAAACATGATTTCCCAGTTATTTTTCCCAGTTGTGTGTCCTGTGCCGTGTGTGTTATCCGTCTTTTTCTTCTCTTTTATTGTTTATTTGAAGTAGAAGCTTTCTTTTCGTTTTGTGCGCTTTGCCCTCATTATATGGGCGTTCCCCACATACCTTTCTTTGCTGTTTGATCTGCTTCCTTACATTCACCTTCACAACCTTGCTTCTCATTTTTTTAAGTGGCTGGGTGGACTACTTTAGATTCCTGCGATATAACCATTGTGCACATATTCCATCTTAAGGCCTAGCTGCAAGACTTAAGGAGGAAGTTAGAGCCTACGTGTCCCTTAGAACGAACCAACCCTGGTGGACAGGAAGTCTTTTATTTTTGGAGTTTAAGCAGCAACACCATAGGACTCGTGAACATGCTCCTTATTGAAGCAGATTGCATACTAGAAGTTCTGGTATTGATAACGGTTATTGGCTCTTCCAGCCATGAAAATGTGCCGATCTGCACCGCTGCATTTTAGAAACACAGCATCCTGCTGACGACGTTTCGGTGAGCCTCTTGCTAACTCGGGTGAGAGCGTTGACGTGAGGCTGGTGATGCCTGCCAGGCTGACTGAGTTAGAACAGCAGATTTAAAGGAGGGTGCTGCTTGACATCAGTCACGTCTGTGAACCATACACCCATCAGGAATCATAGGTGCTGTGCACCAAACCGACTCTGCAGGCTGACGATATGGTTGTTATTGTAAACTAATGCACCTCATACAGTCAGAAATACTCCTTTATTTAATGTTTAGTTTTGCGTTAATAACCAAGAAACCAGCACAAGGGAAGTGCTCTCCCACTTCAGTTCTGGGAGTTCTGCTTGATTATAATTTCCATGCCTTGTTTTCTCATCATCCCGTGTGTTACAGACGCTTTAACGAGCCCTGCTTTCGGCTGGGTCTCATTTGATGGATTGGTGCTAATTTACAGTCATAAATCATCCGACGTTTTACTGACTACCTGCTGCCAGCTCCTGTCCCTCCGGCTTTGGCCACCACGAGCTGCAGAGCGGCTGAGACCGTCGTCAGGTCTGGCTTTTGGGGTATTAATGTTGTCAGCCTCAATGGCTTTTGTTTAAACCCTTCATTACCACCGGCCAGGATGTCAACCCAGATGTGACCACCCGACTTCTGGATTTGCATGTTAAAGGATGATACAACCGACGTGGAACCCTTTCCACCCAGCCAGGTCAAGGTCAAGATGTGTGTTGAGTGTACATCATCAATCACGGTGATCAGTTTCGGTGGCCGTGTGTCCCTCATCCATCACGCTGATGTGTTTGGCTGGCCGTGTGGCTCTGCGTCGCCGTCAGGGCCAGGGAGTAATTAATGGCGCTGTGTGACGGAATTAATGAGTTAACCTGCTCCACTCTCCTGCTGTCTCTGTGACAGATGCTAACAGCCAGCAGCTAGTCGTTGGCTGCTTATTCAGCAAACTCTTAGGTGAGCTAATGCAGACGCTCTTTCACTGGCTGTATTGCTGCCTGTGTGGCGTGGCTCGCTGGATACGTGCAGCTGGTGACTACATCAGGCGTGTAAACACACGGGCATGTTTCTGGTCCCACCGTTATAACCAGACTTTACAGGTGGAAAGGAGACGAGGATGGCCGTCTGGCTGCATGAGTGGAGGGGCTCTCCTTGCCCCCGGGGCCTGAAAGACGATCGCTCGGTTTTTGAAAGAGCTGCTTTGTGAGGATTCCTCTGACTGCTCTTCTGAAGAGCGCTCGCTGTCTGTTTTGACTAAAAGAAGACGGCCTGAGTTTTCATCACTTAAAGAAGATAAAATGAAGCCATGAAAGACGAGAAGTGCCGCGGACTGAACTTAATTCTCCTTTTCTGATGACGGGAGAGGCGGTTGTTCTGTCTGGGCAGGCTTAGCTATTGTGTGTCTAGTGCTGGGTGTTACATTCCCAGAGCTTTTAGGTGGCCGTTGTGGTTAAAGTCAGATCTCATCGTTTCAATCCCCCGGTGTATTGAGCGCTTAGTTGCGTAGGCTTCAGTAAAGCTTCTGCTTCTGCATGCTGGTCACGCGAGGTGGGCTGCAGCATGTGGGCGTGCGGGTGGATGTGGCTTAATTTGGATGTAATGTTGGAAGCATGTGTTCCTGGTGTGTGGGTTGTTGCCACTCAGGAGAAAACTTCACTTGGCATGTGTGTGGGTTGCTATCATTGTATCATTACTTTGGTGGATATTTGCTAATGGCTGTGTTAATGGTGCAGAGTTCCTGTTTGTCCCAATTCAGCCAGCAGAATCCTCACCGCATCTACAAAACTATTCATTAAACCTCCCCCCCTCCCTACACCGCCACCCCTTCCCCTCTGAGCGCGCTTTAGTTCGGAAACAACGGGGATGGGCAGAGGGGAGACGGACAAAAGGAGGGAAAAAAAAGTCTAAAGCCGGACAAGAGGATTGGGTGAGAGAAAGAGCTGCGGGGAGAGAATGGGGGGGAGAATGTGATGTCCCAGTCTATGAGGAATTCCATTTTTTCACCTTTCCAGAATAGAACAGTAAGTCACCAGTCTCTTTGTCTGCCTTTGATCTCACAGCTCGGGATTTGGCACCTGACAAGCCCCTCTCTGTCTGAAAGGCGGCCTGCCGAGAGAACGCCAAGGAGAGTGGGAGAAAGAGATAGAGGACGGAGGGAGAGTCAGAAAAAATCATGACGAAGAGCTTCAGGGTGACGGGGCAAAGGGGGACGCGCTGTAGAAAAGACGGCGTGGTGAGATGGGGTTTTGAGAGCTTTATAAAAGGAGATGAGGAGAGTTCTCAGCTCAGATTCCATCAGACCTAAACACACGTGTAAAAATGTGTGTGTGTGTGTGTGTGTGTGTATGTGTATGTGTGTGTGTGTGTGTGTGTGTGTGTGTGTGTGTGTGTGTGTGTGTGTGTGTGTGTGTGTGTTTGCGGTTGTGTGAGGGATTGCTTTAGCTGGCCTGGACACTGATAAATCCAGTCAGACTTAAGGGAGATCCTCAGACCACCCATCACTGTGGTCTCTACTCTAACACACACCCACCCACACACACACACACACACACACACACACACACACACACACACACACACACACACACACACACACACACACACTGCTAGTAAAAAGCAAATTTCCCAGCTTTGCTACACTCTAAAAAAAAAAAAGTTGAACGAACTTAAAAAAGTAAGGCAACCAGCTGCACAGCTTTTTTGAGTAGACTCAACAAAGGTTTTTTTTGTTGTGTGAACAAGAACTAAACTGTAAACTGAACTATCAATCTTAAGTTAAACAAATTTAAAATTGCTCTTCAGCTTTCCTTTCGTTTTTAAGTTGAAGCAACCCATGTTTTTTAGTTAAATGTACTGAAGAAAAAGTTGAGACAACATGTTTACATTTGTTGCCTTAACTTACTTGTATGAGTACATTTGACATAAAGTTTTAAATTGGTCAAACTTAAGGCTTCAACTCATATATACTCATTCAAGTAAGTTGAGACAACATATGTAAACATGTTGTCTCAACTTTTTCTTCAGTACTTTTAACTAAAAACATGGGTTGCTTCAACTTAAAAACAGAAGTAGAGCTGAAGAGCAATTTTAAATTTGTTCAACTTCAGAATGACAGTTCAATTAACAATTTAGTTCTTGTTCACACAACAAAAAACCCTTTGTTGAGTCTACTCAAAAAAGCTGTGCAGCTGGTTGCCTTACTTTTCTAAGTTTACTCGACTGCCTTACCTTTTAAGTTTATTCAACTGCCCATTCTTTAAATAGAAAGTTGGAAGTAACATACCACATCAAAAGCATCTTGTGTATAGGGAAACATTTATTTGTAACATTGCAACATCAAAATTAAAGTTATTCTTTTTATCAATCTTCCAATGGTAGTTAATTTCCTCTGTGGACAATGTAATAAAATAAAAAAAATGGAAAATAAAATTCCATAAGAGATTACAGAAAAAATAAAACTAATGCACATGAAAGGCACTTCATGGAAGTAATATATATATATATATATATATATATATATATATCCTTACCATAAATGAAAATATGCCACAACAATGACACTGAAAAATATTCATCTCATCCTGGATATTGTACTCTGAAGTACAAAGAAAAATAATTGATAACAGTGTTATAAACTTCTGTAGAGCTCAGTATAGTGGCTACCTTGTAATATTGTTTTGGATAACTTTGGCATGTAAAAAAGTATTAGAAAAAGATGTACAATTCTGCACAACAGTAATCCCTGAAGAAGCCATTTTAACATTCAGAAAATCTTCATTTAAAAGCATTTAAAATACTGCTTTTGAAACATTTAACATTTGTTAAACAACTTACACAAAAAATAATAATAATAATAATAAAAGACTGCTTGGCACCTGCCAGTCTTTAGAATCTGTATGGCTGGTGGAGATTAAGAAACTCGTAGAGGAGAGAACACTTATTATATACAAATAACCACCCCTGAACAAGCCATTTCAACATTCATTATATTTTTATATGAAAACATTCTAAACAATGCTTTAGCAACGCTTAACATTGAAGAACAACTTGCCGTCTCTTACCTTCTCAGCACTCACCAGAGTAGGAGAAAACACCATCTTTATTTCAGCAAACTATTCTTTAGGGCCTGGACTCTGGCTGAGCAGTCGGTTCCCAGACTGAGGAAACCCTTTTGAGTGGCCTCAAAAGTGTACCTCAAGTTCTTAGGATAGTCCAGGTTAAGAGCATATATGAGGCCGAAGAGAAGTGCAAATGCAGTTGGGAAACTGCTGATGTCATCAAGGACAATCTGCTCCTCAATAATCAGGGCGATGCTTCTTGTTGTTGGAAATGAGTTAACTGTTCCAACATCATCTTCGACAACCGTGAGAATACCAAGTTCCATGCCTTGGACAGCCACATCCACTGGGTCAGTATCCTACAGAAAAACAAAGAAATAGGGAAAAAAAAAGACATTAATTTCTTTTAATTTTAAAATAAAGGAACATCAACCATTATTTTTGGATAAAAATACCTAAAAATAAAAAACTAAACATTCCACAAAATAAATCAGGCAGATTTCTGTCATGAAATTCTGCACGTAGTATATAAAAGAGGGAGATTTGGAAAGATTCATAACTTTTTTGTTTGGCTTTGGGTTGGCAGCGAAGGACAAAGTCACCCTCTATTGCTGTCTAGGCAAGTTCTCGTTGTGAAGGATGGGTACCGAAACGAGGCACCGTTTCAAATTAAGTGAATCGGTGCTCGGTCGGTACTGTGGAATTCGGTCGGTGCCTTAAAAAGTACCGAATTCTGTACCCATCCCTACATCACACATAGCGACGCGCAGTTTCTCATACCGGCAGCTCTTTCCTCTGTTCTAAATGACTTGAATGTCTTTAAAACCACAAGTAGAAGCGCTGAAAGCATTTCTTCTAAAAAAAAAAAAAAAAAAAAAAAAAAAAAAAAAATTTAAAAGATGTTTACGCCGTTGTCAGATGCCTTTAATTTTTTATTTTTACTACAGCTAAAAAATTACAGCGTCGCACAGTACAGTTGGCATTTATATCTTTTTTCTGATTGGTTATTTTTGAGCTGCCTAGTCCCGCCCCTCATGTGCCTCTCTGCCTGTGAGTTACCAAACTCTTTCTCTGTGCAGAATTAAACAGAGGATGAGTATGGCAGGCCAGGCTAATGGATTGCTGATATTTCCGCACAAATTTCGGAGACCATCTATATGCTCAGTAATGTACGCCTTCCGAAGGATGTGTGTGTAATCAACTCGGCCAGGCTGGGTATAGTGGAGAGGGATGGAGCCCATGCTAATATGCAAGCCCCAATTGGCATTAGCAAGGAGGGTGTGGGCAGCAGAGGGCAACATCATCCTCCGCTGCCCTCAGATAAATTAAGGAAGTGACACCAGTCAGAGGAAGGCTATAGTGTTAGCTAAAACTTGTCAGCAAAAAAGGTAAAAGCAAATCTTTATTATGATGTGTTCAGAAAACAACCAAACAATGGGTGGTGTGTGTGCGTGTGTGCAATATAGACAAGCCATTGAGAGCCGAACGCCTGGTTTATACTCAGCTCCACGAGAAAGAGACACGCACGCACGGACAGAGATATTTTGCCCCTAAACTTCTCCCTCTCCTAGGGAATGTTGCAAAGCTATTCCTCGCCAAGACAACAGAGGGCTTAGCACTGTTCTGTGGTATCCTGTGATGTATCCGGCCCAAAGTAGTGCAGTTACTATTGTGTTTTTTGTATTTCTGAGACTTTTTAACACAGACAAATTTGGGTCTTATTCTCCTCCACCTCTATACTCACATTTCCCATTGTTTCCGTTCACAAATCAAACGCTTGCTGCACATATTTTCACTCCTCCAGTCACAGGTGTATAAAACATTCATATTTGCAGAGTTTTACCATGAGGTATTTTTCAAGCTAGATATGTTAGGCTCTCTTTTTGTTTTTGAGGGGATAATGACGGTGCTAATGACGACAGTGGTGACCTGACCAATCACAAGCTTGCGTTCTGTCTTGTCAGACGGATGTTTAGAAAAACAGTGCTCAACTTTGTCCTTGTGAGCTGGAGAGCCCTCAAAAGGACGCATAATGGCATTGCATGCATCTGTCCCGACGCAGATGAAAAAGTATAAATTAGGCTTAAGTCATTTACACATCATGGCTCACCAGAAGAATGAAAAAATGAATGCAAGTCAACAGGACTAAAAATGCTTTTTCTAATGCCGCTTGTTTTGTGCCATGGATTTCACATATGATGTCAGTGAATTTTAAAGACACATTTTGATGCCAAGAATAGGGCTGAAACGAATCTTCAAATGATTCCTTTCGTTAAATTCCTTGATTATTTATTTACTTATTCGAAGCTTCGTTAAATGTGTGCACTGCAGTCTGAACACATTTTACTGGTGCACTATGTGGTAATCTAGGTGCTGTGGAGGAAAACAAAGAAACCTGAAAAGATGACCCATTGCTGAAATGGTTTTCCAACTGTGTTGAAGGACTACCTCTTGAAGCTCATCAAGAGAATGCCAAGAGTTTGCCAAGCAGTAATCAGAGCAAAGGATGGCTATTTTAAAGAAAATAAATTATAAAACATGTTTTTTTAGTTTTTGCACTTTTTTGGTTAAGTACATAACTCCACATGTGTTCATTTATAGTTTTGATGACTTCAGTGAGAATCTCCTAATGTAAATGGTCATGAACATTGAGACAAGACAGTGACTTAGACTTTTCTTAAGGATATCTAAACAGCAATAGCACTATACCTTACCAGACACGTTTTTAGAAACCCATCAGACTGTTCCTTCAAATATAGAGGCAGACCTCGAAGAGCTGTAGACTTTCTGTATTCAAGCACATCGGTCGTCTGAAAGACAGTTACATGAGAAAATTAAATTAGTAATTAGAAAAATCTCAGTTAGTAAACAGTATGTTTATCAGAAATAACAGTTCATAGACATCTTTACCTTCTCATCAAATATATCTAGAAGGTTCTTGAGCTCCTTGTCAAGTTTTCCAGAGCGCGATCTGTACAGCTTTATGAGTTGTGCAGAGTGTTCATCCAGAGATGACAAGAAGGTCTTCATCAGCTCCACCCGGGTAACTCGAAAAAACTCAGCACATATCTTTGAGGTAATAGTGCTCATTAAATCATTATCACATAAAATATGCTAAATGTACCACAATTTTTGCACTTAAACAGAAAACACAATTAAAGGTGCATTATGTAAGAATAGCATAAGACAAACATCTAGTGGTAAAATGTGGTTACTGCACGACTTTTTTCTAAGCAAATTTTTAACTATCTCATTGTTGTTCTGAATTTCATGGCTGTTACAAATCAGCACCAGATTTTAAATAATAGACGTACATTATTATATCAGGTGTTACCACGCTTGGGTGTTTTACGGTGTAGAGCATTTACTGTAATATTTATCCAGCATTAAAGTGTTGTTTTTCCTTCTTCTTGCTGTTAGCTGGCTTTAATGAATGACTCATTAAAGGAAGTAAAATGCCATAATTGAATTATTTTTGTTTTTACTCTGGACTCAGTGCGCTAATAAACTTTGACTGATTAACTGATTAATTTCACACACATTTCACTGTAATATCCAGTTGTCTGTCATTTAAAAAGTAGCTTGAAATATTTTTAGAGCATAACAGTTGCTTATTATACACTATTAGCATTGTTACCTCAACGTTAGCCTCTAGCCTGCTTCTGGGTCACTCCTTGCTTTTGTTAAAAAAAAAACTTTGTAGCTTTTGACTGTACTAAATTACAAATGTCTGTTCTGGCGAGCTAACGCTGCAGAGGCACAGCAACATTACAAACTTCTACTAAATATTTACTACATCTCCCTTTTTGTTTTGAAAGAAAAGGTCTGACAACCTTCCAGCTGGCTTTAAAGGAAATCTGTTTCCACCATGATTAAGGCACTAAACTGTTTTGTGATTATTAGACAGTAGAATTCTTACATAGTGCTCCTTCAAAATATCAAATACAACACATTGGAAAATGCAAACCTGTTCTTCAAAGAACAGCGCAAGCCATCGATTCATCACATCAGAGACAAAGGGTTGTTTTCCCACTATTTCCTTCCTCCTCATGGAAAAAGTATTTTCCATTCCACTGTCTCGCTGTGTAAGATGTAGGGTTGAACTCCGACTTCTGCTGGTTGATGGAGCTAAGTCATTTAAAGATGGCGTGGAAGAAATTGAGGATGCAGATTCATCTCTTTGTTGGATTGCTCCTTGATACAAAATCTTCAGTACTGCTTTGTCTTTAGGAAGTTCTTTAATGTCTGTTAAATTGCACAGTTCATTCCCAAAATCAGGATCCTCAAACTGAATCAAAATATCACCTGCAAGTTCAAGGCATTCTTGAAGAATGTTCTTTAAATGTTCTACTGAACACAGGCTCTCCGAAATATCCACCCTTCTGATGTTGTCTGGTGACACAATGACACGAAACAGCATGATCTGCAACGCAAAAAAAAGAAGAAAAAAAAAGTAAATTATAACAAAATACGTCACAAAAAATTCATGAAGGTTTGCAAGAGGAGTACCAGTAAAGAGTTATGCTCAATAGACGACAACTGGTCATGTAACTCTGCTTTAATACAAACAATATAACATTTCGTGGGTAATGTGTGCACAAGTGAATTTCTCTGAAAGCCATTAAACAAATATAAGTCAATTAGCATTTCACCATTTCACTGTCTCAAACAATCAATTACTACATTTTTGTTCCCTATTATTATTATTACCTTAAAGGTGGAGGAGGAACTTCTTCAGGGAGACAACAGCTTTCCCCTGAATAACATAAGACGTAAGAGGATGGATATCATTAAGATCTTCTTCCTCAAGAATTTCAATGTCAGTTGTTTCAGATACTTCATAGCATCTGCAATGTTCAATGTACCATGACATGAGTTTTCTGCACAAGAAAGACACCTTGGCTGAAGAATGAACAAGAATACTGATGATTCTGACAAACGATACCGTCTAGACGCGCGACGGAGCGCTTCACACCGCTTCAGTGATTCCTTTAACCATTGAGCTTCATCATCCAGGTCTCTTATGCGTCTTCGTGCGCAGAATTATGCTTAAGCGCCTTGTGATTTTTATCTTGAGAGGCGCTATAGATTCTTAACATGAGTCCGATTCTCTCTCCCCCCCACCCCCACCCCCCGCCGCCGTCAGACATCTGGAACTTTTCCCTGCTGTGTGAACGCAGCCGAAAGGACAAGTTCCGGTACAAAAGTGGCGTGTCTGAAAACACAGTTCCTCTTAAAAACCCGATTGAATTGTCCACAAATGTTCCAGAATGTCTATCTGAAAAGGGCTCTAGACACTTTTATGTCCGTGTTCCACAAAAAACGTGTGGCGCCATCCATTAGGGAAAATGAGCGCGCACAACGGTTAATCTCGACAGATGGCGACATAAAACGAAAGATATGAGGATAAATACCAATGAAGTTGGACGCTGGGGACTAAATAAATCAAATAAAAGCATTTCCCAGTCAAAAAAAAATAGAGTAGACTTAGATGGTAGAATGCCAGAGCAAGCACACACTTTCACTTACACAAGAATTAGCCTTTGCTAGCTTGACCTCGACCAGTACGAAAGTCCAATTCTATCAATATACCAATGTGTTTAAATACTTAAGGCATTTGAGCGGCAACCAGCAAAATAACGTTTATATCATAAAGAGGCTTACCTGATCAAACAGCATACATACAGAACGTTCAGACCAACGGTGCTGTGCGTCTCGTCCAAATTCCGCTCCGGCTCAGTACCGCGCTAACCCGGCTTCCGGAAATGACGACTGTCTCTAAATTCTTGAATTTCTCGAACTGTCTGCCACCTATCGATCGGGCGTCTGAATCGCATTTCGTTTCTCTCTAAAACGAAACTGTTTCCGTTGTTTTTTATTGATTTATTTCAAAACCATAATGTAACAAAGTACGAATAGATTAAACAACGTTAAAACAAACAAAATATGCAATTCAGTGGAATACATTTATGTTAACAATCATTAGGGGGATTAATTATACAAATACACATAAAGCTATACAAAAATCAAATGTTTTGAGAGCGTTTTGTGAGAAGATAATTATTTTAGGTGCAGATTCACATCATTAAGAAAATGAGTAAAATTATACAAAGTTTAACTCTAAGAAATAACACATTTATCATTAAAATACATTTATGCTTTATTTTTTAAAAGTAAGAAGTTAAAAATTGGTATGAGTGTAAGTTACAAAAACTTTCAAAAACTTTGAAGTACTTTAGTTAATGTTACTAAGATATATTAAAAACAAATTTCTGCCAATGTTTGAAACATGACTTTTTTTTAAGATGAATTAATGTTTATTAGATTACTTTACACAGTCAGTTTAACATTAATGGCACCAGATTGGCATGTTAAACTAAAATGTTTACAAACACATAAAAACACAAATATATACGAATGCAAAGATATAAATGTAAGTATTCATTGTATTCTCATGGATAAATTACATGATTTCCAATACTTCAACAAAGTTTACCATGTGTGGGGCCCTTAGTTGCTTCTCTGGATGCACCACTCATTACCTAAAGTTGTCTCAACTGAAAAATTGAGTTTAAATGGACAACTAATTTGTGAACTTAACATTTTAATTCAGTTAAACTATTTTAGAAAAAAAATGCTCAGTTAACTTAGAAATATGTGTTATAATGACAAAACTGTAGTTGAGGTTTTTAGAGTGTAATAGGCCTCGTTTTTCCTTTTGGCGTTGCTTTCCTCAGAGGAGTGGCTGCTATAAACAATTCCTCTTACGCCGATTTCCACATTTTCAGACGTCCTCACACCAGAGTTTGATGTCAGCTCGTCTCTGGCAGACCTGGAGCTGCGCTGCGAGTCCCGGACAGCTTAAAGAGGTTTAAGAGTCAGGCTAAAACAGCTTAATGCATGTCAAGCAGAAACCTCACCGCTCTGCACAGTCTGAACTTGCCTGCTCTTAAGCGGGATTTTCTAGTTATTCTGAAGTGTTTGTAAAAACGAGAAGTAATTACTGCCTCACCCGTTGTGGATATCTTCTCTGACGGCCTAAATGACTTTTATGTTAGACGAAACTGATGAGCTACACGCCAGCTCACAAGAGATGATTTAAGACGGCAGCAATCCATCTTGGATGTGGAGCTGAATGACGGCTCGTCCAACTGAGCCCTCTTCCAGAGCGTTGTGCTGCCATCGTCGAACAGCTACAGTTTCCAGAAATTCAACACAATCGATCAAACACCATCTACTCGGTTTGGCATTACGCGGTTATTCCAGTAAAAACATGAAGATGTTATTGCTGCTCGTGACCCAGGGTAAATAACATACTTCTAATAAAATAACTGTGTCATAAAAAAATGAACCACATCGTAAAGGTTTATAAAATAACGCTGCATGAGCGCTACATCCTGAGAAAGCCTTTGCCCCTTAGCTGCACCTCCGTAGTTGTTCCTGATGGCTTCTGTTTGTTTGTGTTTCTCCTAAAACATGGAAAACAGGCTCCAGAACATAAATACACGTATTTCCACCAGCATTTGAACTGCTACAGCTTTAGAAATCAGTGCTGCTCTAGGATGGCCGGCCATTAAGCCATCCGTCCTTTTGTTTTTCCAAACTACTTTATTTACTTTATTATTAATTCTCCACTGAGTGGAAAACCCCTTAGACGCCGGGAAGCACAAGATTTGTTATTTCTCCTAACGTTTACCGTCTCAGACAGCTGTGTTGTTCCACACTTCCAGCACACACACACACACACACAGACAACGCTTGACAACAATGTTGTGTTTTTATTTCTGAGTCATTCTCAGCTACTTAAAGCCACCTCCCAATCTCCTTCTTAGACTTTTTTGCCTGCTGTGATGACAGCTTCCAGAGACTTCTCTATATAATGGGTTATGCAAAGCACACCTCCTGACTAATCTCTGCTCCTTTGCACTGGTGAAGAAAAGAGAAGGCTTTTCTCCCTCCTGCAGGCTAGTCGCTGAGGCGTTAGCCGACGTTAACGAGTCAAGCAGCAAGGATTTATCCCTGATTGTTGTTCTGAACCAAGTCCCGACAATGATGGTCTGAAAGTGAGGCCAACGCGGAAATGAAATAAATTGCAGTTCCACCCTCATCCGCTGGGGGCTGGTGTCAGAAGCGAGCAAATCCTCATTGACTCCCATGTTAAAAATACCAATTTCACAGCAGAAATAAACATGTTTACAGCCTGGTACCAAAACATGTTTTTTGTTTAAATGATCTAGTTTACACTCATGACATGAATTTTTGTTGTCACTCTTCTGTTTAAGTGTATTAAAAACCTAAAATTCTGTATAATTAATGAGCATCCGACCCACATGACCACAGAGCTAGCTCTGGGGAAAGGCCTCAGTCTGAAAACTGTTCTGCTATTTTCAGTCTCTCAACTTAGACCATTAGTTGTAGCGTTTGTGTATTCTTTTTTTGGATATTATTTGTGCAATTGTTGGACAAAATGACTTGCTGTGGCATTAATTGCACTAATAGAGCATCCAAGGAGTCTCCTTTTCATTTTTTTCAGTAAGTAAAATTATATTTAAGTATTTTAGGTCATGCCGAGCTGAGCTTAGATTTTAACCATGAAATTTAAATGTAATAGGGTAAAACCCAGTGCATTTAACATAATGCTGCATTTTAGAAAATGGGTTGAAATATAACATGTTGGTGGAGCTGGGTTCCGACTATCGGTATGGTCTCCTCCCCGCAGCTCGGCGCATCTCTGTCTGATCGCGGCTTCTGTCTGCTGTGCGGCTGCCGGCTTGTGGAGCTCTCGGAGACCTCTGTGTTCCACCCGGTTTTACCCAGCGGTCAGCCCGGTGTATCTCTGACTCAGAAGCTCTGGTGTTGAGCACAGTTAACTCCGGTTGTAGCTAGGTTGCAACCTCCGTTAGCTTAGCTCCCACCTCCGCGTTAGCTTTGGGTTAGCTTCAGGTTAGCTTGTAGCTAGTTTGACCGGGTGTCGTCAGTTGATCCCAGCCTTACAGCCCCACCCTCAGCTCCTCCTCTCTTCCCTTTAGTGGAATTGTCTGGGCTTGATGGAACCTGTGACACGGTCAAAATGGCGGTGGTGGCCACCTCCCATTTTGGCACAAAAACTTGTTATTGGAGTCTATGGAAATGAATTGTCCAGTATATATATCGATGCTAGGAGCTGACGCCGATGGTGGCATCACTTCCTACTCCGTTTATCCGCGGGCAGCAGAGGACGTTGTCGCCCTCTGCTGCCCGCTCTCCCCTCTCCGATGATGCAGTTCCATGCACAATCCAATGTGTAGACCCCATCGTCTCGGTTCATGGTCCCACATCCATGTCTCCTTATCTCTATAGCTTCCTTTATCCATCTCTTGTATTTCTGTTGTTCGGTGTTTATGATCCTTGTGTTGTCCCAGTCCATTACATGGGTTTTCTCTTGTGCAGTGATTTGTTATGGCTGACTTCTTTACTGAACTTTCTGCTTTTTGTTTTGCTAAAAAAATAAATAAAAATAAAATAAAAACATTTTCTGTGTTAAAAAAACAACAACTAAAAATGGAACTTTTTGGTGTTACTGGAGACTTTTTTTAAATTCACATGCATGACTCATTTGCAGTTTGGATGCTGGGGGTAAACATCTGCTTTGGCTGCATCTGAGCCTCGGTGGAGCTGCAGCCCAAGAACTAGCTACCTGCTATTAGTGCTCTTATTGGTGGGAAGAGTAAGACAGATACATGCCTGAGCATGGATGTAGTTTTGGGGCGAGGCAGGGGGGACATGTCCCCGCCACTTTTTACAAGGTCAATTTTTGTCCCCTGCACATTTTACCGTCCAAAAACAATACCACGCTATATTAAACAGACACTGGTTGAGCACTAGGACCAAGCGGAAAATAACCGCTTGAGTTTAAGCCTGTTTCCCATTACAACCGTCCATAAGCGCATCTATTGGGTCTGCTGGTACTTGCTAACATGTGATTGGCTGTTCCTGCCACCTGTGTATTGACAGTTCTGCATTACTGACATTGGATAAAAGAGCCTGTAGGCTGTAGTTTTATACAGATTTTTTTTCTTTGTATACTTACTGAAGCCCCCCCCCACCCACCCCCACCCCCCGGTCCTCATGCTGGTTGAACTACGTCCATGTGCCTGAGTCAGTTTCTTCATTTAGTCCTTTATTGGTCCATATAGATTTTTTAATGTAGATTTTATCCAAAAAAAATGTATGATTAAAATGTTCAATGTTTACTGTGACTTGGGCATAAAACACACACGCACACACACACACACACACACACACACACACACACACACACACACACACACACACACACACACACACACACACACACACACACACACACACACAGACACACACACACACACACACACACACACACACACACACACACACACACAGACACACACACACACACACACACACACACACACACACACACACACACACACACACACATTAAAAATGACTTTGTCAGAGTCTCTTCAGTGGTCTTTGGCCAATCCTAAAATCCTAAGTCTATAAAGAAGGCGGGTTTGTAACTCTGATATGAAAAAAAACCAGCATCTCACATCTTCTATTACAATTGAACATTATGAAAATGAGGTGATGATGTCATTTTGCAGCGTCTAGCAACTTTTAAGACAGCCAATAGCTACTGGCCGTGCTGAGGAGTTGGCACCACTACTCGGCTGTATGTGTGAACATGCCGGTTGCTTGGTGCTGTGTGTGTTTTTGCTGGATGACAGATTTTCTTCTTGCTGCGTGGTACGTGCACTGATTTGGTTTCTAGTGTGGTTAACACATGTTGGAGGTTTTTGCCTAAGTGTAGACTCCCATGATATATTTTTGACTTTGGCACTTAAAACCAGATGAAAGGTATTTTAAAATATACTCGGAGAATGCAGCTGTCTTCATATTGCTTCAAATGATTACTGTATAAACATTTAACTCAGCTGATATAACCATAGATTTTTTTGAGGGTTCACAAACCTACTATTGGAACAAAAACTCCAAACCAGCAATGACATTCAACCAAAAACATTTTTGTTTGAATTTTCTCCTTAAATAAAGTGCCCAGTCCTGCACCTGAAAGCACCTTCTGAAGTTCTGATGGAACAGAAGTTACAGGGACACACATGGTTGTCTTTGCCCCCACGGCTAGAGGTTTCCAATTTGTAATACATTCACCTTAAAGGCACACTTGGCAGTTTTAGCATGCCTTTTAGCCCCCCCCCCCCCCCGTGTCCATTTAGTAGAACCAAAAGCAAAACTCATCTCCTCGCTGTGAGTTCATCTTTTTTAACAGCTGATACGTCTCCTCAGCCTTCATTAGTACCTGCAGGAGCAGTTCATCACTAAATTAAACAAACCAGCTGTGTTCATAATCCTTCTGGAAGTGGATCACAGTGTCATTCATGTCAGCTGAACTATTTTCTAAATCTAACAGGTGGCGGCCCACCACTCTGAAGATGCAAGTGCGATATTCTGGCCACAGGGATCTGGGGGTCTGAGTGACATTTCATTAACTCTGTAAAGGGTCATTTTAGCACATTCTGGCTCAAGAAAATTATTTAAAAATATGAAAAAGGTGCAAAGTATCTCTTTAAAAATATAATAGCTGACTTGAAGAGCAATAGAAAACCAACTGGAGCATTACCGCCACCACATGTTTGGGTTAGTAGTTATGTGTTAGTCAAGTGGTACTGGAGAAAGAACAAAACAAAAACTACATTACTTATTCACGAATCGTAATGCTTTTTCCGGTGTTCGAAGATCCCTGCCCATCTCCAACCCACACCACCTGTCCTTCAGCCACCATACCATTTGTCGCCCACTACCAAGCACAAGCCTTGCAGAGTGATGGCTTATTTGGTCCAACTGGTGTTGTAACAGTCCACACTGCACCTCTTGGAGAATTGCTCTTTTGTCCCCTTCTTCTGGTTCAGTGCTCAGAGGGTGAAATATAACCCTGATGGGCTTCCCCAGCCATTATTGAAATGGATAGACAAAGGAGAAACTCCTTGAAAGACGAGCTCTCCAATCAAACTGTCGCTCAAATGAAAGACGAGCCCAGTTGCCAGAAGTAAGAAAAGTTACCACTTCAGACAGAGGTGTGTGCTAGGCACCAACAGAATGAAAAAGAGTGACAGCGCTGCTGGTGTGCCAAGTGTGGCTGTGTTTGTTTGTTAAACAGTTTGAAATACTGTAGGCTCTTTTTTTATTGCACTACTGCCAGAGATTAGATCAAAGTTATGAATGAGAAAAGACCTCATTTTTTAACCAGTCTTTAGTTTATGTTCTGTTGCAGCAGTGCCTTGGGGGGTAGGACTCTAGAAGGCTCTGCATCCACCATTTATCCATTTATCATGTAAAATGAATCAAATGTGTGGCATCTAACAAAGCGTATTCTTTGTGATTTCCCTCTACCTTTCAGCCTGTAAGATTGGTTACTACCGTGCTCTGGCCACCGATGGTTCCTGCTCCAAATGTCCACTACACAGTTACTCCATCAGGGAAGGCTCCACGTCTTGTGCCTGTGACAAGGGATTCTTTCGGTCTGAAACAGACCCTGCATCCATGCCCTGCACCCGTAAGTACAACCACATGTTTATGTTGCATAACAATTCACATTGTCCTCCAACCACATAAACAGGAAAGTCTACTCGGGGTGAAATGGTTACTAAGGTTACTAATAGTCGAAATATACTGAGCTATCAGTTAGTTTTTATTGACAGTAGTAAGCAGGCATACCTCGTTTCTACCAATCTTATTCTTTTTCGTCTCAGACTGTGTTACATGTGTTCTTACACATCTGGTCAATTTGTCCTTGTTTTTCCCCGTTTGTGTGGAGCAGTAGGCCAAAACTCCCAGCATGCCCAGGTGACATGTATAAGGGCCTCATACCGTTTCCTACTCAATGATATGAGTGAATAGTGCGAGATTCCAGCCATGTTGACCACTTTAATAACTCCATGCTGTGTGACCCATGTTAGCCTAATCTGCTGCATAGTGGATTCATTGATGTCATGAAATTAACATGTCATGATATGGTTTCCTGGGTAAGAAACCCATCCATCCATCCATCCATCCATCCATCCATCCATTTTCAACCGCTTATCAAGAGTCGAGTTGCGAGGGCAGCAGCTTAAGTTGAGAGGCCCATACTTCCCTCTCCCCAGCTGCTTGGGCCTAGCCTAGTGAACTAGACCAAATTCTTGCTTTGCAGAAAAATAATACATTTATTTAGTCTGGCTTGCCAGGCTAGCTTGGGCCAGCTGCTCCAGGCAATCCCAAGGCATTCCCTGTCCAGCCGAGAGACATAGTCCCTCCAGCATGTCCTGGGTCTTCCCTTGGGTCTTCTCCCAGTTGGATGTGCCCAGACAACCTCACCAGGGAGGTATCCAGGAGGCATCCTAACCAGATCCAGTAACCCTGGAGTATGAAGAAGATTTGTCATGTACATTTACAAACTGAAATCTATCAGACAGGTAGGATTTAAACCAGCCTAGCGCTGTTCCTTTGATCCCTACAACATGTTCAAGCCTTTCTAAAGGAACATTGTGATCTACTGGAGATCTAACAAGACTAGAACAGACACAAGATTCTTATCTGACGCCATGAGAATATCATTTGTAACTTTCACTAATGCAGTTTCAGTGCTGTGATACTCTAAAACCAGACTGAAATTCCTCAAACAGATCATTAGTGTTTAGATTAGGGATGAGCGAGCACACCACTATCTGTATCTGTATCTGTTCAACCAACTAAATTATCTGTATCTGTATCTGTACTCGGAATGGGCATGGCATAACCCCAAAGTGGGCGTGTTTTAACTGGAAGTGGATGTGGTTTACATCAATATATTATTTTAAGTCTGAAATTTATATGGAATGATCAGAAGTTGCTATGTATATTGTTTATTTGAAAACTATTTACAGAGCAGCCTCAGAATTGAGATGAAATATTTTTGATCACAATAGTAAAGAAACTATTACAGAACAAGTGTTTCAATAAAATCAGAACATTAATATTTAAGTGCATGGATTAATACATCTGAACTCATGCAGTAGGAACTAGGAAATATGAAATGCTAGAACCAGACACAACTTTATATATATATTTTTATTTTAATTTGATTAAACTGATTTTTTTCTTAACGTTCTTGGCCTTTTGCCACACAAAGTTAAACAAAACAATGTTGATTAAGGTGTGTGTGTCTGAGAGATAGAGAGGGTGAGAGGGAGAGAGATGGAATTAAAAAAATAAAAAACCCGACCGGAGCGGAGGTAGTGAGTTAATGCAGCACGTCAGCTCTGTCTTGTCAATGCACCATGTACAGTAAGTTACGAAAAAAGTAACTTTAAATATTCAACTGAAAAAGAGGTGAGCTGAAGAAAGCCTAGGGAAAACTGAAGAAACGTGAGCAACAGTGAAGCAACCACAGCGAGATCCTTTACTGTCTGTGTGTGTGCGTGGATGAGCCGGACGGACTGCACTCCCGGCCAGCTAGAGAGTTTTGTGTGTAGGGAGGGGCGGGCGCTCTATGTGACTGGCCAATCACAGAGCGTGAAGACAGTCAGTTACCCAATGAGGATTTTCCTTCAGCACGATTACAGATATTTCCGAGGTTTACTCGTTTCATGCTCGTATTCGTCAAAAATGCTTTATCCGTACCAGATACTCGTCTGAAACGAGTATCCGGCTCATCCCTAGTTTAGATGCTCGCATACTTGGATGGCCACTATTTTCTCAAGGACTTTGGATAAAAATGGAAGGTTAGATATTGGTCAATAATTCATTGGGTCATCTAGATCCAGAGAAGGTTTCTTAAGTAAAGGTTTGATTACAGCAACCTTTAAATCCTGTGGTACATACCCATTTACTAAGGATAGATTGATTGTATCTAGAATGGGGGCAGTAACCAAAGGAAATGCTTCTTTAAATAATTTGGTTGGGATTGGATCTAAATGCAAGTTGAAGGTTTAGATGAAGCTAATATTTTTGATAACTCTCAAAGCTCAACTGGATCAAAACGGTTCAAGCACAGATGAGGTTCTACAGTCACCTCTGATGCTGCCTCACTTACTGAGGAAGAAGAAATCGCATTAGGGAGGATGCTAATTATTTTGTTTCTAATAGAATGAATTTTACTCGTAAAAGATCCCATAAAGTTGTTGCTGCTGAGGGCTAAGGGAATAGATGGTTCAGAGCTATGATTCTGTGTAAGTCTGGCAACTGTATTTAGGATTTTTCTTATTCTCCTCAATTAGCAATGAAAAATAAGCCGTTCTAGCTTGTCGAAGCTTATTTTTATGAAGACAAGACTTTTTTTCCAGGATAAGTAGGACTCCTCCTGATGTTTAGAGTGCCATGTTCTCTCCAATTGTCTAAACTTTTGTTTTAAGTTCGTAAATGAGAGTTAAACCAGGGAGCCAACTTCCTGTCCCTAATTACCTTCTTTTTTAAAGGGGCAACATCATGTAATGCCACACGTAAAGAGGAATTAACATGATGAACTAAGGCATCAATTTGTGAGGGGCTAGAAATGAAAATATTGCCCTCTGCTACGTTCCTCTGAGATGCTGAGGACAGTAAAGATGGAACAGTTGATTTAAAAAATGCAACTGCGTTGTCAGATAGAGACCAACTATAGTGAAATTTACTTTCATGTCTTGAGAACTCAGTTATATAAAACTCAAAGGTTATCAAAAAGTGGTCTGAGAGGACTGGATTATGTGGAAATATTGTTATTTCCTCACACTCTATGCCATAAGTCAGCACAAGGTCTAATGTATAATGGCAGGAGTGGGTGGAGCTATGTATTCTTTGGGTAAAACCAATTTGGTCCATATCACCCAGTCCTCTCTGTGGCCCATGAGGTCTTTTGGACTCCCCTGTTTCACAGGATCTTGCTAGTATGCATTCCTGTCTGAAACGGCTCATGGCAAAAATAGAACCTATCTGTAGCGTGTGGCCTGCCAGTTCTGGTTAGCACCTATTTCCACACTGGGGCTGGTTTGAATCACCTCCTTAGACTATAATGGATTTTATTTGAAGCAGCAATGTTCCGTGCCACTGATGCTTCCAGTGTGAGGTAGGATTAGTGATAACATTTTCTATCTCATTTGTATCCATCTGGAATTAAAATCTGATCTCTGTTTCCTCACTTTACACCCCTGACTCACATGCCTTCATGCTATAACAGTCATCTTTCTGACAAGTATCAGAAATGTCTCTTTGAGCCATGGGAGAGTTTACACAAACTCATCACACACAAATTCTTTATTCCCCTTGAAAACAACTTGATTCATGCTTTAATGTGTGCAAGCCTTGATAAAATTGGTTAAGCTGCTTAGCTCATTGTTGGCTTGTTGTTCTTCCAAACTGTGGATTTATCATTCTGTAGAATAACTCATCCAAACAAGCACCTCTTTCCTTCCTCTCTATGCACTGGGATGATCTCACCTGTGGTTTTTATCCAGGTGAGATCATCCTGAGTGTCTGGTTCTGGATTAATGTTGGATCTGCAAATAATAAAGAAAAACTTGAACTTTCCTTTATGCATGGGAAAAGGAAAACAGCAATGGTTTACATGAAACAAAGAGACATTTGTTTAACTCTCAGTGTTACTATTCACATCAAATCAAGTTTCCAACCTGCTGCAATAAAAACAGAAAGAAGATCATCAGGCTGCATTTCATGTGATGTAATCACTCCAGCGTTTTCTGTTCCCTGCTGTGTTTTTCAGCAGGTTGTTTTCAGCACAACAAATTTCTTTTGCTCATGCAGCTTTCTGTTTCATATATATATATATATATATATATATATATATATATATATATATATATATATATATATATATATATATATATATATAATTATCATTATTATTATTATAGAAACAGAAATGATACAATCCAGCTGTTTTTATAGCTCCCTCCCAAAAAAATCAGTTAAATTTAAAGTGTCTGTGCTAAGAATTGCACAACCTTTTTCTAATGATTATTCTCTAAAATAGATTTGCTGTGTTTGTTAAACTCCATGTGAACTGGAATAATCCCAGTACTTCCTGCACCTCCCTTCTGTGTTTTAAGGGACGAGCTGGGAGGTCATCCTCATTGTCCGGTTAGTCAGCGTGGAATTTCACAATGCCTGCTGCAAGTAACAGCTGTCCAGACTCATTACTCGGCTCATTTTGTAAGACCCGGTTTCGACACTTCGGCTGCATTCCTAGCTTCACGAATAGGAGCCGAACGTTGGTGTCAACTCTCACGCCGACCTTTGGCCCGCCTCGTCAGTCGGTCAACATTTGAGCTTTGAACCTTCACCCTGTCTGTCGACTGCTCTTTGCCTTTCCTGTTTTTTTTTTCCACTGCTGACCTGTAAGTGAGAGCTCTGCAATTACAGTCATCACTTAGGAAGCATTCATCAAGATTTTGTTTTCATTTTGTTTCTCTTTGTCTAAAAATCCTCTCAGAGCAAAAAAAAAAATCCCTCTTAAAATCATCTCCCAGCTCGCCTCGCTGAAGGTCAGACTGGAAATGAGCCAGCATCTCTGGTAATTGGGCAGCGTGTGTGTGTGTGTGTGTGTGTGTGTGTGTGTGTGTGTGTGTGTGTGTGTGTGTGTGTGTGTGTGTGTGTGTGTGTGTGTGTGTGTGTGAGAGTGAGGGAGTTATTGAAAATGCATTTTCCTGGTTGTGGCTTGTGGTGCTGATTAAACTGGATGTTGTGTTTTTCTGATGTGATGATTGTGGTGGAACTCCTGCTGTTTTGGTGGTCTTGTAAACCTGTCTGGAACCTTTTCCAGTGATTGTTCTTTAGGTCAGCTGGTATTGAAAGAAACTTTGTGATCAAAATGGGGTTTTCTCCAGTTTACAGACAGTAGTTCTTTTCCGCGCTCACAATCTACCTGACTGAGGCTTAGCAGGAACAAAATGTAACTAGACTGAAAAGCCCACACTGTAAAGATTAACTTCTAGTACTACGCTCAGATGTGATCACATTCGATGCATGTGACTTTGGTATTTATACGGGATTTATATTTTTAGGATTTCACGTTTTAGTTCAGTTAAAGATATAAAACAGTTTCCCTCCACACCACTGGGCTGCACTGAGTACACCAATGGAGTTCTGCCTTAGCTGCTAATTATCTCCATGTAAAGGAGCAACATGTGAGAATTCTACAGTGAAATAATCAGAGCGGAGCAGAGATAGTGGAATTTTGGGGTAAGGCCGCACCAACAGTTGGCTATTAGGGTCAAAAATTCTTGGAAGTGCAATTTTTAAACGAGTACTTCGTCAGATCGTTCAACCTCCAGTAAAATGGCATCAGGCTCCCTTTCATCACTGCCAACGAATGAAGAGATATATGTGTAAAACAAACATTTATGAACGGAGAAAGTTTGGTAACAAATCAGTAAATGTGTTTGGTCCTCACAGGCTGCCATAGAAGGAAACATGGCGTCTAATATGGCGTCGCCTTTCACCCACTTACTTACACTTAAACCCATATAGACCAGATTTTTATGCTTTTATATTACAAAGCCACCCACATTTTCCAACAACTGGGCATCATTTAGTTCATTTTCAACAGCATTTCGATGGATATTCCCAGAGATTAACGACAAAAGCGTATGCGAAATACATAAACATAAAAACCACTCTGTCTTTTTTAATAAAACAACTGACTATTTCATATTTCCAGTCCCATGTCATGCCTTTCTTGATATATAACAAATATGAAATGTTTTGAGTCAGGAGTTTTAAATAATTCAGAGAAATAAACGGTGATACACACATTTTAGTACAAACACCACAGAGAAGAAACCAGGATCAGTTAATCAAAGAAAGGTTGTTCTCTAATCTGGGAAAACCTTGATGTGTTTTACAGACTTTCCTCAGTTTTCTTAAGAGCGGTTTTGTGGGGGAGAAGGAGGCGTGGAAGAGAGGAATGAACACGAAGCCCAACAGGACTCGTGGGGGCATTGAACAAACCCAAGTTGGATGGTAATAGTATGGTTCTCCGGCCGATTTAGTGGGCTCTGCCGCTCGGCCTCGAGCTAGAGCTGCAGTGACTGGTGAAGAAAAACCAGATGAGAGAGAGGTGTGTTAGGAGGAGAAAGACAACAAGAACACAGTTGAGGGAGTGAAATCCAGATTGGAGGCACCAAAACCAACTCAGGCAACTGAGCAACAGAAAAGACATTTAATGAAATGAAAAAAGTAATTAGCAATTAAACTTTCAAAACGTAGTAATCTGGATTCCTCCTGAGCAGAAAGCAAAGTTTTAAGTCCAAGTTGAGTCAATGATGTATGAAGGCTATAGAAGCGTTGCGCTTCCCTTTCCCTTCGCTTTTCGCTCTCCCAGGATTAATTACCGGGTGTCAGTCACAGCCGACAGCTCTCCCACGCTCTCATGCTCCCAGCGGTGCATTCCGAGAGAGCGTCAGGTACTGTGTGTGTGTGTGTGTGTGTGTGTGTGTGTGTGTGTGTGTGTGTGTGTGTGTGTGTGTGTGTGTGTGTGTGTGCGCGTGTGTGTCCAATGCAGAGAGGAATCCTGACACGGTGGAATGTGTTGAAGACCTTATAAAGTTATACAACGTTTTTTCCATGTTCGTTGTCACGGCAAACATAACAGCCTCTGTGATGGGATTATGTACACATTTGCCGACACTCACAAATCTCACCATCCTATTTTCTGCTTGTGCACCATGACACATCCCTGAATACATACATCTTTAGTTTTTTAAGTAATCGTTAGTAGGCTTCTGACGAGCGGGGTTAGACAGAACATCTTTCTAGTGTGTTGGATGTGAGAGAGTAACACAACACTGTCACATAGATGTTGTTTAGTGGGAACCTTCACTTAGAAATACCGACTTGTTCTTATTGTCTCAGAAACAAACAGGGGAAATGAGGTGAAGGTGGAAAGAGGAGACCATGGTGAAATGAGCAGAAATGGGGACACTTCGTCATTTTCGTCTTTAATGGGAATTTATTAATAGATTTCTATTGAAGCCTCCAGTTGTTAAAAGGAAACTGAATAATATGAAACAGCCTCCATTCTTCCACCTCGAAGCCTGTGAACTGTGCAGTAAAGCTAACATCTCACTGCTGCAACTAGGAGATGGAAAACAGCAGGAAGGATGCTAACTCGACTTGGTTCACGTCACTGCAAGGGAACAGGTTTTATATCGGGGGGATGAGCCACAGCTGCCCTGGGGTGCACTGAAACACAAGCCACCGCTTCCTCAGAACACCACCAGCAGGTAATGAGGGTGAAGTGTCTTGCCCAAGGACACAAAGACTGACAGACTGAGCCTGGGTTCAAACCGGCATCCCAGCTGCTACAGGGCAACCCCTTAGCCTCTGTCGCCAAACCTGTCCTAGACTTGTCTCATTTTCCCACTCGTATTTCTGACTCAAAAACCAAACAGAGCCAGCGTAGAGTGGTTGGGTTTTGTATGGGAGCAACAACCTCACAACCATTTAGATTATATGGTTACGTTAATATGGTTACAGCGTGCATCACACACCACAACGCCGACTTTGTCATAAACATGGGGACTGAAGCGGCTCTGTCCTCTGTTCTAAAAGACTTGAACATCTTTAAAACCACAACAAGTAGAAGCGCTAAAAGCCTAAAAGATGTTAGCGCCGTCGCCAGACGCCATTTTTGACTACAGCTAAAAAAAACTACAGCGTCGTGCGGTACAGTCGGCATTTCCGTCTTTTTTCTGATTGTTTATTTCTGAGCTGGCTAGCCCCGCCCCTCATGTGCCTCTCTGCCTGTGAGTTACCAGAGTCTCTGTGCAGAATGAAACAGAGGACGAGTCTGGCAGGCCAGGCCTAAATCCAGCAGCACAAGAGGAAAACCGCTTGAGACTATTCTCAAAACTCCTTCTAAAATGTAATTCACCCTTTTGTTGCCCACCGTCGCAGCTTAATGAGATGCTGATTTTGGACGCGTCCTTCTGATGCTACCTTCCCTTTAATCCATCCTCCAGCAACACTTCCTATCACACTAACTCGATCTGTCCTCTTACTGGGTGAACCGTGTTTGTCTTTGTCTCTTTCTCAAGCCTTCCTCACAACGTCTCTCATTCTCCTCTTTTCTGTCAAACACTGACAGGCTAACCCAGCACAATGCACACAGCCATGTCTGGGGATTGTGGATGCAGCACGGGAGAACTTCAGCTAGCATCCAGCGAAGGCTACAACATGCCTGGGTGTCCTGACTGACAAACAGCTCACGAGTCGAGTCTCAGCTGCCTTGCTGTCATGTTTCTTTGTGCCAACAGCAAGAAAGGGCAGACCATGTCTTTGCTAGGTTGTAGAGAACAAAACACTGGGACTCCTGGGACTTAGCTTATAAAGGACACTTCATTTCATCACCTGCTGTCCTTCACATCAGGCTCAGCCACTATTTCACAAGGTGTTTTCAGATGGTCAACGATGTCTATGGTACTGAAGTTCAGTTACACACATTTAATAGATTTCAATGGCTTTTCCTGACAGTTACATTGGGGTAAATGCAGTCAACATTTCCAGAGTCCGTGGTCCCACGATGCTTTACTTGAAAACGGTCCTCTCCTTGCCTTTTTCCTGTCCTCTTCATGCTTTTCTTTGCTGTCCTTTTTGACACCACCTCCAAAAGTCTTCTCTCGGAGCGACAGGTGAACTCACACGTGCCCGTTGCTGCTATACCAAATCTGGATCAGCGTCAGGAGATGGTTCAGGAGTTTCCTAGACTTTTCAGGTTGCACTAAAGAGTTTTCTTCCTCCTAAGGTTTTGAGGATCTAACTTCATTATCATCTTTACCTTGTGAAGCCTTTTTTATGTTGTCTGGAGGTGCGTTTGAGGTTTCAAGCACCTTCCTCCTAAAGCATCAAATCGAGATTTTTAATGCAATGAACCTCGTTGACACCCGCACATTTGTTACAAAGTGAGGACTGAACGATGTCTGCACATCCATTTGGGGCAGAAAATCTGTGGGAAATATTTATTGGGACACAACAATCCTAAACTGCACTTTGCATTGTACCAACATTTCACTTTAATGTTAATTTCAAGCTTGTTGTCGTGAATTTTTACTGCTTCTTCTAACAAAAGTACCTTTTGTTGAAAACAATGCATTCCATCCTTTTCCTCAGCTCTTCATGGCTCGTTGCCATTCTGCTGCTCCAAAAATAACACTGATAATTAATTTCCGTTGTGAGATGATTCATCAGCGACCCGACCAGCTTCCATATTTCACCCTGCATCAACCCCCCAGCCCGCTTGCGTGCATTTCATTAGTTAAAGGGATCATGAGAGAGACAGAGGAAGCAGAAGCACGGGAGGATAGAGGGGGGCAGAGTTAAATCAATTACTGCTGTTTGATAGCATTGCAAGACACACATTATTCACATCAGAGCTAACATGTAAATTAGGAGTGATGAACTGAAGAGAGTGCATCACAAACCAGGAATTCTGCTTTTCCAGAAAACGCATCAGCAGAATTCCGATCAGAACAAAGCCACTCAACAGACATACAGTCGTGTTAGGCATAGTCACTTTTAGCAATGATGGAGTTTCATCATTTGTTGTATATTGTTATATTAAAGCACACATTCATATCTATGTCACAATGGCCTTTATACTATTTTTATTTCATCAGCATTCAGTCTAACTGTGTGATTTTTTAAATGCATGACTTTTTTCCGAAGCATGTATTTTTTTGCCCACAGCAGAAATAAATGAGTTTCATGTGCAGTGAGGTTATTTGACTTTGTGGGCGGGGCTAAAGGCAGTAAAGGCTGGTCCTCTGACGAGTAGAAGTTAGAACTGTTCTAAAAGTGTGGAGCAAAAACAGCTGAACTTTCTGCACAAAATGGGACACCAGGTCACTTTTCAAGTCAACAGGCTCAAGTCCAAGTGGACTGACAAGTCCTTCATGTTGTATCCAGCACTCCTTTATTTTCAACTGGATCTCAAAAGGGTTCTGCTGGCGTACTGGGTTCAAATAAAATCCCGCTAAGCTGGAATGTATTGGACAATAAAAGGAACTTCTAGACAACGGAGCTTCCATTAAACAGACAAGACAATTTACCACTTGAGTCTCTGCTAACTGTTTATGTCTGGGGGGAAAAAAACCTTAACAAGGAGATTAAAGACCAGTTTTCACTTATTATTTTTGAAAATGATCAGTTATGCAGGCTGAACATGAAAATAGTCTCCCACACCTATCTCCTGCATTAGCGTCTGATAGAAATAGACGGTGAAACTCTAGGAAAGTCTGACAGATTTACATCACACTGTCACAACATTCATGGACTCACCCATCGTGACTCACGGCGGGGAAGGCTGTTGTTGGTTTAGTGTCCAAGAAACAGCAGAGAACGTCTTGGCTAGAAGAAGCTAACTGTTAGCATTAGAAACTCCACCACATAGCAGAACTCTTCCAGGCTTGTGTGGTGGAGATAAAAAAAAATCAATGTTGCAAAACAAACTGAGTCAGTGGTAGAGTCGTGTTGCTGTTAGCCAATCAGATCAAGGCAAGTCACCTGACTTGATGGTCAGAGGGACCGATGGTGTAAAATACAGCCTTGCCTCTGTCAGACCTCCTCCGGGGCGGCTGTGGCTACATAGTAGCTAACCATCACTGGCAGCATGTGTCAGTAAGTAAGTAAGTACATTTTAGTTATACAGCGCTTATCACAGACACGCAAAGTGCTTCACATAGATCAAAACAAAATCAAACGTAATATCCTAATGATCTCAAAACAGAATTTGATTAACATCAGAAAAAATGAAGTCATAAAATTATAAAATTTCATAAACAGATGAAGGATTACTAGTTTGAGTTAAAAATAGGAAAATAAAAGATTTAGGTAAAGCAGCTTTACGTAAAAGGGTCTTCATGTGAATGTGTGAATGATGGAAAGTGCTAAATAAACCTAATCTATCAAATATTTGCATTATTATTAAATCTGCCCGTCTCCTTCATTGTTCAGTCACAAGAGAACAGAACAGTTCTTACAGAAACATTTGTGTTTATTTGACTCGCTTCGATAACGCCGGTTATTAACTGCCTCTTGTCCTCCTCTCACCAGGCCCTCCTTCTGCCCCTCTTCACCTCATCTCTAATGTGAACGAGACTTCTGTAAACCTGGAGTGGAGCCCTCCTCAGAGCTCGGGGGGGCGTCAGGACTTGACGTATAATGTTGTGTGTAAACGCTGCGGACCCGATGGTCGCCGATGCCAACCCTGTGGAAACGGCATTCACTTCAGCCCCCAGCAGCTGAGCCTGAAGGGAACCAGGGTGTCCATCAACGAGCTGCAGGCCCACACCAACTACACCTTTGAGGTGTGGGCAGTGAACGGTGTTTCAACCCAGAGGCCGGGGCCAGAGCAGGCTGTGTCTGTCACCGTCACCACCAACCAGGCGGGTAAGAGCAGCCGAGAGCAACCAGGCTGAGTGTGGTTTTAACTAAAGTGATAACGCAATTAGCACAATCTCTTAAAAGTAGGATATATACTCTTCATAACAAGCCAATGCTGTTTAAGGAGTGGTTTCACAAGAGATTTATAGCTTTTTCTGATTGAACACTGATTAGGTTCTGAATAACTGATTTGCCAAATCATCAGTTTATGAAAGGCACACCTTTTATACTTTTGAACCATTCAAGTAACATAATTGCTCATTTCCACTAAATGTTAACCAAACAACATTAGTTTCACTGGAATCTAGGTAATGAAATGGTACAAAGACCCCACCGTACCTCGTTTTTGGGCTTCAGGAACCTTTCAAAAAGCAAACAAATGCAAAATGCTCAAAACGTTTATTTTAACAAACTTCATCGTTCACAAATCCTCCACACGTTGCCTCCCCTTCCCTTTACTTTCTGACTCATAAACGCTTAATTTAGACATGTTCCAGATACAATGTTGAGTATTTGAGTAGAAAAGGGACAGTTTTAGTGATGTATCAGTAGCGATGGGTACCGAATTCAGTACTTTTTAAGGTACCGACCAAATTCCATAGTACCGACTGAGCACCGATTCACGTCATTTGAAACGGTGCCTCGTTTCGGTACCCGTCCTTCATTACGAGAACTTGCCAAGACAGCTGCGCATGCGCAAGAGCATTATGCCGTCGGTCGCTGCGAGCGAGTTGTAAACAGAGCAGCATGGTAGAAAGAACGCACGCTAAAGCTTGGGTCCACGTCACTAAATGTGATGGGTAACTGGGTGATGATGAAACCAGCGACAACGATCTAAGTGAGACATCCTCATCTTAATCTGCTCCGGTAGGTAAATAAAATGTTTAAGATAACGTTAGCTTGATTTGTTAGCTTCCGTTCCTCTAATGGTGCGTTCGTTTTCTCCTCGGAACTCCGAAATTCCGACTAGAAGAACATGGACGCGCTCTAAAGTTTGGCTTCACTTTACTAAATGCGACAGGTGAAGATGAAACCAGCGACCACAATCTAAGTGTGCGGCATCGTCGTTTTAATCTGCTCCAGCAGCTAAATAAACTGTTTAAGATAAGGTTAGCTTGATAAATTAGCTTCCATTGCCACCATTGTTATCAGCTAATGGTGCGTTTGCTTTCTCCTTGGAAATTCTAACTTTCCAGTAGGAAAAATCAAATGAAAAAGGACGGCAAAAGGAATGACGATACACAGTAAATGTAGTTCACAGTAAAGATGTTTGATTCAGTTCAATTATCAGCTTATAAAACTACAAGGACAATGTTAAAATACAAACAGTTGTATGTTATTTATCGTGATATTCATCAAATATTGTTATATATTGAGAAAAAAATAAATTTAATTATAAAAGAGAATTAAAATAATAAATACTCAAAAGTATCTAAAATTGGTACCGTTAAGTACCGGTATCGATTCCTAGGTACCGGGAATTAGTACCGGATCGATTCAAATGTCAAAGGTACCCATCCCTATGTATCAGCATTACAGATGGTCACACATTTGACTGTGACTCGTGTCACCCTGTACACAGGCTCTTTGACTCGCTCCCATCGGGCAGAAGGCTCTGGTCCATTCGGACCAGAACCACAAATACAGTCTCTTCTCGTCTGCAGTTGGACTCATGAATGACAATCCTAGGGTTGCCCACTCCAGTCACTTGGTGTCAGTCACATGACCCTGTGTTGTGTTTGTACATGAGCTGTTCCGATCGATAAAAGTACCGCAGCAGTTCCCTAATGTTGTTACTTTTTGCATATAAGACAATAAAACCCTTCTGATGCTAATCGGATTTAACTCTTCATGTTCAGGTTCCAGTTTTCTGGCTTGTCTTTGAGTTAGCACCCATTAATTTAAAGGTCTTACTTTCTTTGCCTTTGAGAGCTAAGGTGCACACACGTATGTACCACTCTGGTGACACACTGTGGTGAAAGATGATTCATTATAGTACAAGTTGATGGAAATGAATTGCTTTAATATTTCATGGGAATCTTGCATAATTAAAGATGAGGAGCCTAGACTGAAGATAGCAGTTATATTTAGCTGCCATGCTAATGAACTAGAGTTACTCTGACTGAGCTAAATTGTGTGTATTTGTGCAAAAGTGTGATAGCTTGTGAGCTGAAGAGAAGCCCTCCGGCCTGAGGATGTATTCAGAGCCTCCTGTTGTTTTGTCATTTAGCCATTTTGTAACCTGTTGTGGTGTAAATGGCTTTTACGACCCCTGGTTGTCTCTGCCTTATTTCGTCTGATTACAGCCCATCCTTACCTCGACCTGTTTTACTGCTCTGCTCCTGGGTGGCAAGCTTTATGTCTTTTTGTGTCACTTTTATCACCGATTTCCATCCATGCAATGGGGTCTGGGAGCTTTAAGGACACTGTAGCTTGATTTATCAGTCAGGGTTGAAAACACAGAGATGAATGGGTGTGCAGCCTGTGGGAGAGCTGCAGGTGGAACGAGCCCCGGAGTCTGGGCGTGTCAGTTCGGTCACACAGTTGCACAACCAATCACAAAATTTCCAAATGAACTCTTTTAGACATGGTCTCATAGAGACACACACACACGGTGTCCCCCTGAGGATGCTCAAGGCCAATGTCCTGCTGGATACAGATGATGTTGCCTTTGGCCCAGCATTGATGCATGTTTCACCATTATTCTCTTGGATTAGTGATTTGAAGCTATATGTGTGTGTGTGTGTGTGTGTGTGTGTGTGTGTGTGTGTGTGTGTGTGTGTGTGTGTGTGTGTGTGTGTGTGTGTGTGTGCGTGCGTGCGTGTGTGTGTGTGTGTGTGTGTGAAAGCAAAGCTCCACACTGATTGGATTTCTTCATCCTAATGCCTGTAAGGGGTTTTGAAAGCTCTGGTTTCAGCCGCTGATAATCCAGCCAGTCATCTGCGGCCGTCCCTTTTTCAGGATCACCTCCCCTCACCCAGACACCGTGGATTACACATTTATTAGGTTATTTAAGATTTCTGACTGCCGTAGAAAAGACGCCTGCGCCGCCACCCTCCCGTAAAAGTTCAAACTTTGGTTAGAAAGGAGGAAGAGTGGGAGGCGTAATAGAAACGGTGAGGAAGGGGCGGCTGTTTAAAACAATCCTGTCAGCTCAATATGAAGTTGTGAATGATTACGAGTCCATCTGTGACCTAGCAGATTTGTGCACAAGGAGGTCAGATTCCGTGTGTCGCCACAAAGTGCTGTAAATCAGTCTCGGTGTAACCCTTTCACCCCGACGGCTTGGAGAGAAGGATGGGGGTGGTGGGGTGGGGTCCATGCTTTGAAGTGACCCCTGGCTGTAAATGAATGTTTCCTCTCCTCTTTATGGGATCAAGCACTTTATGAGTGTGAGAAAAAGGGAAAGAAAGACTTATAGACAGGCTTGTTTATGTCCTGATACAGAAGACTTGGCAGGCAAAGGTGACACTAGAAGTGAATTAGTGCAGGAGGGGATTTGTGTGTGTGGGCATGGATGTGATTTTCCCTTTTCCCTGACAGAGTTCTGACACCGGACAGAGGCACATGTGGAAATGTGTTTTTGGAGGTGGAAGCAAACTGAATTCATGCAGGGGTGGAGCACACAGGGAGAGAACCTTGTAAGCCGGAGCTTTTTTTCCACATTAAAATAACAGCTCCCTCCTCGACTGTTTTTCCGTCACGGCAGCAAAACGCAGTGACTCAAGTTTGGCGACCGGGTTCCAATCTGGCGGCCATATGTGCACCACTGCCTGTTTCTTTTTTTGTTGGGCTGTAATCAACCACATGTTTGTGCAAATGCTTGAGTTTGACTACAGATACAACACAAACACTTACAGTGAATACATTTATGACTAACCCCGCCCCCAAGTACCTGCCTAGTCTCCTGGATCTCTTTAGGACGGCGTTTTTTCAAATCAAACCAAAAATCTTTGCCAGGTTGATGTCATAATGCACATGTTTGCTGCCTGTGCTACATTTAAAATTCTGGATTTATATTTTCGGGTTTATTTAAAGAACTGATGCATGTTACGTGTGTCTCTGTGTGGATGTGTGTGTTCTGGGGTCTAGTGGAAGTGCAGAGGGGTGTGAACAACAGTTGAATATCCATTGCCTCTAACAAGTTATTAAGCTGCCTGGCTTAGTTTGATAGCTTTGCCCCACATATGTGAATTCATCACATTCATCAGTCTCAAGTGACCTCCTTAGTTACTGTCGCTAAATCGGACAAGCTGTCACAGCTAACTGCATGTTTTTGATGAGGTTGGTCAGTAATGAAACTATTCCTCCGGAGGCTCTTGACAACGTTTGGACGTAACAACAGTTAAAGTAACAACAGAAAGTGTCCTGCTCCTCTCCCCTACTGGTTGAAAGTGGAATTACAACCCTGCTGCCAACATTAGCAACAAGCTAATGCTAACCTGAGCCAACTAATGCTAAAATAAACCACAAGTTAAAAAGATCCACACTGTTGGACAAACAATATAATTACTTACAAGTCCAGTAGCAACAAAGCCAGGTCACAATCATTCTGTGATTTTGTAGCCTCCTTTAGCTAGTGTAGGCCACACTCATGTTCACTCTGGTTTAAACTCTTTGCTTCACCTCCAAAGACATCACTCTCTTATGGCACTTTCGTATCTGGGCTGCCCTGGTCCCACCCAGGTAGTATTTTTGGGGTTCACATCTTGGTAGCCTGTTTTTTTCTTCGCTTTTTTTCAGACTTCCTCCCTCGGCGGTCTCCTTCGAGCTGAGGTGACCCAACACACCCACTGCTGACTGAATAGCTCAAATCCACGCCTACCATTAGGGGGAGCGTCCAGTTGGTGGGTAGAATCAGTTAGGGGGGGCTTCCCACGTTGATTATCATTCTGAATACAGTGGAGTAAAGAGAGAGACAGAGCGGCCGAGGCTTGAGCTGCGCAGAGCGAGGACAGAAACAGCAGAACAGGAAGCAATATCAGAGTCTCCAAAAGCAACTCTGCTCACGGCCGCCTTTGTTTACAAACTTAAGAGAGACACTACAGACTTCTCTGCACGTCTCTTGTCCCGCCCACATGCTCAGCCGTTTCCACATCCCTGAGAAGTGTGTGTGAACACAACCTACCGTTGGGCCCCGGTCCGACGCCACCTAGACTGGACCGGGTCACTTGTGAAAGTGCCACTACTTTTACTTCCAGGCCCCGCCATGGTGGCTAACAGCCGTAAAGCAAGTTAACCCAACCCCCACACAGGGTACCTCCCGGCTCCACAAAACTATCAGAGTGGTGTCTAATATGAAACTGGTCAAGTTTCTAACTCCGCAGTCACCAAGATCAATGTTAAAGCTCTAGCTTAAAGTAAAAAAAAAAACATCTGTTGTTACTTTAAGATCTGTGAGGAGTCTTTGGATAGGTCAACGTTACTGGAGGGCTAGGAAAATAATTTCAAACTAGATTTATGTGGAAAAAACTGAAATTAGAGGTACAGATCTTGAGGGAGAATTCTCATCTAGAGTCAATCAGCTCTGATGAGACTGACGACCAGCCTTGTTCATGTACAGCATGTAATGTGTTGGATTCATTTACTGTTCGTTAACTCACCTCAACCCACTCATCACTGCTAGGCTTTATGTGACTGATGCTAATGTAACAAACCTAATTCCCAAGATTCAACAAGACCATTGTCTCACCTTAGAACAAACTGGCGTGTTTATAGTTGTCATGCTGGGCTGACAGAGTGGTCCACCATTAGAGGAATTAGATAAAAAGTAGGATACAAAAACTTAAGTTGATTATTCTTTCAGTGTGTCATTTCTGCATGCACATGTTTAGTCCTAAAAACAGAAACAAAAAAGCCCAGTAAACCACTGAAGTGTTTCAGACCCGATCCTTCCTGAAGAGAGACAAGAATGTCTGAGTCTGTTTATCCAGAGGAGACCGAGGCAGGTCGCTCGATCTGCTAAAACACGAACTCCAGTGGAACGCATTTTCTTTTAATTCAGACGGACTTTTGTAAATGCAAGAATTTATGATCATTATTTAATATATAAAAATATATTATTTAGATCTGTTGGTTTTCCTTTTTGGATGCTAGTTCACCTTCACACATAGTAAATCTTAGACTTGTTCTAAATCAGGCATGGGTTCCTGTACTGATACCTGCAGTAACTCTATAAAGCAAGACAATTCTCTGAGTTTGATGGCCAAGAATCAACGACGCATAGAGAAAAGGTCAAATCAGATATAAAATCATCAGTACTTTAGGATTTATCAATCAAAGTTTAAGGTTACTACACTCATTTGGATCCTCACTTTAGCTGGGAAGGGGAAAGAACAACAAGAGCAGCAGAACACGATTACGTGGCCATATCTGTCATCTTTAGAGGAAAGATGGATGTGTGGCTTGTCTTTGGGGAACGCAGCCCCCCCGACCTCTCAGGTGTTTCCTTTCTGAATCAGAGCGTCCTCTTCCAGACCCATGAGGGCCTTTAAATTGGCTCTTGCTGTCGAGGAAGATTGATTGAGGGGATACAAATGGCCGCTGTCTAATTGTTTAACGGAGATGCAACACATTAGGCCAGCAAGATGACACAACCTTGGGTTAATCCGTTTACCAAGAGACGTCTGCATTCCTATCTATTCCATCTTCATCATGACCCCCCCCCCCCCCCCCCCCCCCTCTCACACGCACGAAAACCCTCCTCCCTTCTGCTGCTTCTTCATCTCAGTGAAACTCAATCCACGGCTGGTGCTTATATTCCAGTCCCGTTTGAACCCAATCCCTGCCTAAAAGCACGGGTTTGTTAGCGTTAGCTCGAAGGTTAGGCTCCCTGGAGTCCATGGTCCAAGTGATGAGAATGTATATAGTGTCGCAGAGAATCCAATCATAATCGGTGGACATAAATCCCCTCATTAATCACCCCACTGTAATGCTTTAAAAGGCAGATGGTCTGGAGTGAGTAAGGTTATGGTAATCGTCGAGGATCAGAGGTCAAAGATTCCTCTCAGAGCAGATGCTACACAGACTTTGAATGTGTTTAGTGGAGAAGAAATGAAACGTTTGAATTGTAGCGATGCTACGACCCATTAGAGGCGCTTGTGTCTTCACCATCTGATGTTCCTTCTGCCTGATCAAAACTCCTCCCTGACACGGGCGTTTCTCCGTCTCCAACACTATCTCCCAGCGCCTGCACGTTCCTCTTCAAGAAAGGGTGTATACCCAATTTTGGTGCTGTCACACTGCTTAAAGATAGAGGTTTGATTTGTGTGCTGGTGACGCACCGGAGGGAGGGAACAAGCGTGGTCTATTATCTGTGCTTTAACCTTCATGTGTTCGCGTCATCTTGAAATATGGCCTCATTATCAGCTGCAGCAGAAAGGGCTTAGGATAAGATCACACACCACAGCTTTAATGAAAACCAATTGATTCAAGCTGTTTAAAAAATAAAACTCATTAAAAAATAATAAAAGTCTTCAGGTCATTTATTTTGATTCGTTTACTTTCTAGCGAATCAGGTCTTCTCAGGGTGACCTGGCAGTCTACTCTAAATGAAGTTAGGAAAAGACGCTCGTGTCAACTTGGATTCGTTTTACTCATGCCAGATTATTGCTGTATGCTGGCAATCTCTGTGTGGAATATTTATTATCTACTTCTAGCAACTCAGCTTTGGAGCACATGTGATTCTGGATGGAAGGGAAATGTGCGGTCTGGCTGTGAAGGAGGAGAAAAGGGTGGGAAATTATTTCAAAACATTCTGAAGACTTTTTCTGTGTCAAAATGAGAATTAATTAGTATCTTAGCTGTTGTGGACAGCCTCCCGAGCAGCTGAGAACAGAGTATGCATCCTAAAGCACCGATGAGCTAATGGCTAATCTGAGTAGCCATTTGAAAACAGCTACATTCTATTAAACATCTTAATTATTCACACAATATTTTGTAAACATTTATACTGCTGTCAGTTGTTCTCGTACTTAATTGTTACAAGAGATTTTGTGACAGTAGCAGGAAAATGTAGCACTGAGTGCTTCCAAACGCAACTGGAATTTCTCAATATGACTGCTGACAACCGTGTTAGCCAATATATTATTTTGAAGGCTAGGTTAACTGGGAAACATATGACACTTATTTCTGAAATGTGATCAGTCACTCTGACTGTAACATGCGGACAGAACATGAAAATGGTTTTCTACTCCGATTTCCTGTTTTAGACTGATGGAAAATAGACGGAGAAAAGCCACTCATATCTGAAAATTAGCATTCATGGACTCACCCATCTTGATTCACAACAGGGAAGGCTGTTGTTGATTTAGTGTGCAGAAGCTAATCGTTAGCATTAGCAACTCCACCACACAGCAGAACTCCGCCAGGCTTGTGATATTTGTGGAGATAAAACATCAACGTAGAGTGGTTGTCGTGTTACTGTTAACCAATCAGAGGCGAGGTGTTGTAATATCAGGAGATATGACTCCAAATCCTGCTGCTTTCTTCCCTCCTCTCCTCCAACCACCTTCTACTTCTTGAAACAGGAACACCACGGCTGTTTTTTCTTCACAGACAATAACTCTGGTGGTATTTATGTAGAGACTAGGGCTGCACGATATTAGGAAAACCTGCGATATTCGATAACAGTGCTTCTTAATATTGCTATATTGATATTACTCACGATAAATGAACAAATACTAAAGTATGCAGTGTCGATGTTGTCTGGCGTGTGACGTCTGCTCTGGGTTCAAAGCAAACAAAAACTAATCCATGAATTCCATTACAACATAACATTTTTATTGCAAAAGTATGCAGCTGCACCTGCTACTGTATTAGCAGCAAAACGACAAACTGCATGCATGCAGTTTCTCAGTGACTTTAAAACATCACCTCCACCATAAAACTTTTTCTGATGCTACAAATACAGAAAAAACATCCCTTACTAGGGTTTTTTGAATAAAAAAAAATCAGAAAGTAAGTTTAAATGTTAAATAATAGTTAACATCACTTAAATGCAACAGCAAATTCTCTCATTGCTACTGAGCATTTTCTCCACTTATGTGGTTATGATATAAGGCTGTTGCTGCAATTGGGAAGTGATCTGTGCTGGGCCAAACTAGGAGAATATTAAGATTTTCTGAGGGAAAGAGAAAAACAATTGTCTACCTTTCAGAAGAGGAACTGGCAAAAAACTACATGGAAAATATGTGAAAACGTTTGTTTTTATCCCCAAATTGAACAAGTTTACCTAGATCTTAAAAAGCAGCTCAGATGATGAAACTGCAACTATGATTCTGATAACAAGCTAACAAATTGAACTAGCTTCTCTTAAGCCCCCTTCAGACAGGCCATGAAAAACGGAAATGTTCCGGACTCTGTCCGTAAGACCTTTGTGTCTGAATACAAACATCCGGATAACGTGTTCCGGAATTTAACCGGACGAAGCCCCTAGTAACAGGTCCGGACTTGTTACGGACAGGGTGGCTGCTTCAGACTGGTGAGGTAGAGTTCCGGACAAGGGGGAGGGGGAGGAGGAGGGGACGCTGTGCGCACCTAGATAGCTCGTTCCTGTAGCATGCGGCAAACCACGGCAGCTCGCCTCCTACGGTACCGCCTAGACGCGCGACGGAGCGCTTCACACCGCTTCAGTGATTCCTTTAACCGTTGAGCTTCATCATCCAGGTCTCTTATGCGTCTTCGTGTGCGCAGAATTATGCTTAAGCGCCTCGTGATTTTTATCTTGAGAGGCGCTATAGAAATGAAATTTTCTTCTTCTTAACATGAGTCCGATTCTACCCACCCCCCGCCGCCGTCAGACATCTGGAACTTTTCCCTGCTGTGTGAACGCAGCCGAAAGGACAAGTTCTGGTACAAAAGTGGTGTGTCTGAAAACACGGTTCCGGTTAAAAACCGAATTGAATTGTCCACAAATGTTACAGAATGTCTGTCTGAAAAGGGCTTAAGATAACCGGCTAGCAGAGCTTCTGACTGACAGTTTATGTGCAGCAGCAAATCAACTATCCTGATTAATAAGGTTATAAAAGCTCATAAACGAAAAATCACTTTGATGTGTGGGGGAACTTTTCCAGGCCCTCTTTAGCAGGGTGGGACTGGGAGGAGAGTGCTGTAGCCTTTTAGCTGGAAGCTAACCGAAGCCCGGGGCTAAGGTGGGTTGGTTCGCCGGCACGTGTCTGAGTCATCCCGGTTATTATCAGCTGCTTAACGACACCGAGCGGACTCACGTTCACGTTTGAAAGCAGCGCTGATTCCAGAAACCTCAGCACAAAGTGCGTTCGTTAATCTGAGCCAGTATGACGAACAAGGGAAGTGAGCGGCAGCGGAAAGCGGGGGTGGAGTGGAGATAGTGGAATTTTGGGGTAAGGGTCTACGTAGGGGGCGGGCGTATTACGTGAACGGACCCATCTGATTGGCCGCATATCAGAAGGGCTACATTTGATTGGTCAAATAATACTTCCGCGTAAAAAACAGAGCTGGTTTACAAAAAGTTGATGTACGACACTGATGGAAATGATTGAACCAAACATTTATCGCCGTTTTTGACATGCTTTGCGATGGGCCTATCACACGTCCTGTTATCGCGATGACGATAATTTTACAATATATTGTGCAGCCCTAGTAGAGACCACAGCAAAAGGAAACAAAGAGACACCAGACAAAATGCTAAGCTAAACCACGTCCTGTTTTTCTGACCAGCTCCGTCTCCAGTGACATCAATCCAGGCCAAGGACATCACCAGACACACCATCTCACTAGCATGGCAGCCACCAGAAAGAGCGAACGGGGTAATCCTGGAGTACGAGGTCAAGTATTATGAGAAGGTGAGGGGCACTAACTGACACATTGCTTTATTTAGTAAACCTGAAGGGACTTCTGATTAACACTGATTTCATTTTGAAGGACCAGAACGAAAGGAGTTACAGGATCATAAAAACGTTGTTCAGGAATGCCGACATCAAAAGTCTCACCCCGCTAACCTCTTACGTCTTCCATGTGCGCGCCCGGACTGCAGCTGGTTATGGGGATTTCAGCGGCCCCTTTGAATTCATGACCAACTCAGGTGAGTGTGAACAACGTACCTCATGATTCAGTTTGAGTTTGGTTCTTCAGCTGTGATGCATCTAAAGCCCTTTCTCAAGGTGTTACACCCTCTGAATATGACCATGTTTAGCTAAATGAAATGATTATTATTGAGTTCAGTTTTATAGGAATATCTAATGGATCATTTTAAATTAGAAGGGTTTGACCTGGTTCCCTTGGCAGGACTTGGACAAATTTAGATTGTTAAAACATGGAAGATCCAACATGTGGTGGTCAAAAAATAACAGAAATTCCCCATTTTTGACTTTCTGGTGTCTGGAGACACGGCAAGATCTACACTACACACATACCAAATTCCCACATGAACATTCCTCAGTCAGATGGGAAATCTCACAAAACATCTCGAGATCAAACGTGACTTTGGAGTACACAAAAATGGCAGAGATCGTTCAGCGTACTTCTATCACCTCACTTTCTGATTGGCTACACGTCAAATGCATCAAGAAGCACACGTTAGCCCTTAAAATCAATCCCAACATAGGGATAGGCAATCATGGTCCTGGAGTGCCACTACCCAGCATGTTTTCGTTTTTTCTCGTTTCCAACACACCTGATTTTAATGGGCGCTTAACAGTTCAGCTTGATATCTTGGTGAACAGGTGAATCAGCCATTCAATTAGGTGTGTTGGAGCTAAAACATGCTGATAGCGGCACCCCAGCACTAGGATTGCCTACCCCTGAATATGACTGGAGCATCCCTGATGTGCTCCTGAGCAGTCCAGAACAATCTTAACACACCACACATGGCAGGAATATCATATGGGATTATTTTTAGGGCCATTACAGTAATCAGGTGAGTCCTTAAAATTGATTTGATGATCTGGCCGTGTGCACAAGGTAGGGATGAGCCGGATACTCGTTTCAGACGAGTATCCGGTACGGATAAAGCATTTTTGACGAACACGAGCATGGAACGAGTAAAACTGGTAAATATCTGTAATCGTGCTGAAGGAAAATCCTCATTGGGTAACTGACTGTCTTCACGCTCTATGATTGGCCAGTCACATAGAGCGCCCGCCCCTCCCTACACACAAAACTCTGCAGCCGGGAGCTCACTGCTCAGTCAGCGTACGGTCCATCCACGCACACGCACAGACAGTAACGGATCTCTCTGTGCTTGCTTCACTGTTGCTCACTCTTCAGTACTCCCTATGTTTTCTTCAGTTCGCCTCTTTTTAAAGTTACTTTAAAGTTATTTAAAGTTACTTTTTTGGTAACATACGTGGTGCATTTGACAAGACAGCTGAAAACGGCTCGTGCTGCGTCAGTCACTGCCTCCACTCCGGTCGGGTTTTTTTTCTCTCTCTCTCTCTCCTCTTCCTCAGGATCCACTCCCTCTTTCCTATTCACTCTCTCTCCTTCTTTACATTTTTTAATCAAAATTGTCTATTTTTTGCTCATTTTAAACATATTTTAATCATTTTCTAAATTCTTTTTTCTATTTTACATGTTTTGTTTTTGTGAAGCGCCTCGTGATTTTCATCTTGAGAGGAGCTATAGAAAAGATCTTTTCTTCTCTCTCTCTCTTAATTCATGCACTTAAATATTAATGTTCTGATTTTGTTGAAAAACTTGTTCTGTAATAGTTCCTTTACTATTGTGATCAGAAACATTTAATCTCAACTCTAAGGCTGCTCTGTAAATAGTTTTCAAATAAACAATACACATAGCAACTTCTGATCAATCCATATCAATTTCAGATTTAAAAAAATTTATGTAAACCACACCCACTTCCGGTTAAACTACATCCACTTCCGGGTTAGGCCACACCCACTCCGAGTACAGATACAGATAATTTAGATGGTTGAACAGATACAGATGGTGGTGTACTCGCTCATCCCTAGCACAAGGTGCTAAGTACTTAGAAACATCTGAAATTCATAGTCACTCGTTTTCTTTCAGTCCCAATGCCCGAACAGCACAGTAATTCAAACATGGTAGGTACTCTGACGTATATTAATGATGTTAAAAGTGGAAAAGGACCGAGATGTTTTATCCATTTTGTATTTAAATGGATGGTTAAAACCAAAATTTTCTCACACCCGAAGCGGCTAAAACTGACGAAGGGTGACCAAGCGTTTGTTTCCGTGTCGGGAGGCGACGTGCTGTGCCAGAGCATCGCTTTCCGTCGCCCGCGGTAATACGGACATTTCACCAACATTTAACCTCTAACCTCTAGCGATTTAACCTTCCCCTCACCCCCCTCCCAACCATAACCTTAACCCAGTTTCTTGCTCTAAATTTCCCGTTAACCATGCTTGAGAGGAACGTTACAACTAGAATCAAAGTTTTGCATGCACAAGTGGGTTAAGGTTAGGATGGGGGTGAGGGGAAGGTTAAATTGCAAGAGGGTAAAGGTCACATTTCGGTGAAATCTCCGTTTTACCGCGGGCGTCGGGAAACGACGCTCTGTCACAGCACGTCGCCTCCGTAAACGAATGCTTCGTCGGTTTTACCTGCTTTGGGTGTGAGAACGTGTTGTTTAAACACACGTTCAACCCCATCATTCCCTTCTTAAGCTTGTTTTGCTGCAACAGCTACACTAGCACTTAGTTGAAGCTACTGTATTTTATGCTGTGCTGTTACTTCTTGGATGCCAGAAAACAACAAATTAAGGATATTTGATATAGTTTTTGTAATTTGCCAGCTCTTCACTCTATCCTGTGCTACAACACCCAATAAGCACACCACCTCTCCTTTGATTGTCTGGGTGATACCTCTGCTCTGTAGAGCCAGCAGCACACCATGCCAGACCTGTCGTATCATTTCACAAAAAATCATGCAGTGTCACAGAGTCATTAATCAGAATGAACTCGTCCATTCTTTCACCTGACTAAATGTATGCATCGGTAGACGTTCCAGCCAAGGATCAAACTAAAGTGTTTTAAACGGTCACTGTTTCAGCCAGACTTGGAATCACTTAGCAACCCTGTCAACACTAACAGCAGATTTGTGGGTGTACTGCACAATATTCCCAATTAGCCTCACAAACCCGCTGGCCTGTGTGAGCCCATTACAGTGATGTAAGGAAGCCAAAAATAAAAAATAAATAAACAGACATTTATTATTGTTATTATTATTGTTGTTGTTGTTGTTCTGGAGGAGATTTACTAAATCAGTCTGGGAAAAATATTAGAAAAACTGTTAACAAATAAAAAAGAAAATACTTTTTTTTTAATTAATTCCACTTTTACAGTCAGCTTCAAGTTTCCATGTCTCAGAAAATGTTTTTGTCTTTTATAACCTCAGATAAACTGTCCAAGTCGTATCAGCGTCTCATTTATTCACCATGAACTAAGTCAACATGCAGACAAATAAAGTTTCAACAGATGTGAGGACCACCTGCAGCAACGCATTCTCACACCCAAAGCGTCGAAAAATGACGCGTGTGACCAAGCGTCACAATATAATGATCAAGGTGCCCCAGCGCGTCGGGAGAGGATGCGCAGGGACACTCGCGGGCGTCCGTATCTGACGCCCGCGGTGACACGGACATTTCACCTCGAACCTCTAGCGATTTAACCTTCCCCTCACCCCCATCCTAACCTTAACTCAGCAATTTTCAATAAAGCTTTGCATGTGCAAGCTGGTTAAGGTTAGAATGGGGGTGAGGGGAAGGTTAAGTAGGTCACAACTCTGTCAAATGTCCGTGTAACCGCGGGCGTCGGATACCAACGCTCTGGGACAGCGCGTCCTCTCCTGACGCGCTGGGGCACCCTGAATCGTCATATTTTGATGCTTGGTCACACGTGTCATTTTTCGACGCTTTGGGTGTGAGAATGTGTTGCTTGCAGCTGTACGAATGAAATCATGAAACATTTGTATCATAAATATAAAATTTTAAGTTATTACAACATGTTGAATTATTGGCATTTTAACCTTCATGTTAGTCTGAATTAGCTTGCATATATTTTACCTATTTCACTTTTTTAATTATTTACTATCTGTTATGGACCTTCTTGTGTCTTTAATAAATTGATTGATTGATTGATATACTTTAATGGTGTTAAAATATGCACAAGTACTTTTGTTAACAGAAAAAATGCACAGTTGAAAGTTGCACACTGCTGTAGTAGTACTCGTAGTAGTATTGGCAATAGTATTGTTGTTGTGTTAGTCACATAGTAAATTCTGCATTGTTTTTGCTGCTAGAAAACCCTGAAAGGGAGTGCAACACCTGTGGTATTATTAATAAACAAACGAGTAAACAGCTGATTAAAACCTGCAGGTGTCCCTTTGCAATTGAAAAAGACACAATCAGGCACACATCCTACTGTGGTTTATCACCGACCCTGTTTGCATCGAGCACCAACACCCAGCCTGGCTGTGTTTGGACAGCACTTACGGTCTGAAGACAGCTGCATTCATGTCCTGGTCCAAACGGGGACATTGTCTCTCTGCAGTGAACAAGAAGCTGTGACTTTACAGGAGCGACTGTAAACAGACACCAAGCATGGACTGAGACCGGTTACTGTGTCACAGCAACCTTCCTCACTTTCTCTTTCCTTGTGTCTGTTCTCTTTATTTATTTTATTTATAAACTTATATTTGATGAGGATGGAACCGTTTGAGATGAAACATCTCGTGTTCGAGCGGGTCCTCTTACCTTACATCAAATAAACTCAAGATAGCTCAATCAAAAGGAAAAGAAACATTGATCACAAACTAACAAAAACAACTACATTAAAATAAACAAATTAACAAACACATAAATCGAGCCATGGCACATCTCAGATTCATCAAAGCATTTTCCCTTTTTCTTCCTCTTCTTCTAAATCTAAAAGCGTTACAGGTGGGCGTCGCATATTCATAAACCAAAATTCTAAACAAACGAGAAGATGTGGTGGATCTTAAATGAGCAGGTAATGTGTTCCAGTCCGTTTGAGCTTCAACCGAAAAAGACAACTTTCCCGACTCCTTTTTAAAAGAGGAACCACAAATAAAATCTGTTGTGCTGTACGAATATTATAATGAGATTGGAACGGAATTACCAAGGTCAGGGGTGTCAAACTCATTTTAGCTCAGGGGCCGAATTGATGGAAATCTAGTCCCAAGTGGGCCGGACCGGCAAATTAAAAACAACTTCAGATTGTTTTCTTTGTTTTAATACAATCAATATAAAACAAAGCTGGAGCCTGAGGACAGTGTATCCAAAATAGTACAAGTACAACACCTGAAGTGTACTTGAAAATTTGAAGAAAAAATAAAAATAAAAATAAAAAAACATTCCTTAGTGATTCAAAGGGCTTACAGATCACATGGCTAGATCAGTTTCATGCAGCACTTAAGTAAAATGAGTCAAATACACTTTTAACATCTTTTAGCTTCACCACCAGCACATCAATATCAGAAGTCACATCCTGAGTGGCGGCCAACTTCAGGATGTGATTCAAGTTCTTGTGTGAGCCTTGAGCGCAGCTTTGTTTTATTTATACTCATTACAGAGAAAACATGCTCACAAAGACAAGTTTATTTTAACTCTACATTGTAAAGTATGAAAATAAAGTTTACACAACCATCTCGCGGGCCAGATCCAACCCGCTTGCGGGCCGGACACGGCCCGCGGGCCGTATGCTTGACACCCCTGACCAAGGTGGTTAGACAAGAAGGAAAATCAAAACAGACACACTCAAAAATAAACAACAACCAGTCCATCTGGCTTCAGCTGGAAGCTGAAAGCATATCTGTGACGTTTCGTGCTTTTTTTCAATCAAACAGAATCATTACTGATCTGCTCTGTGTAGAACCCCAGGGCTCTGGTGTGGGCCCACTCCTATTTTCAGAAGATGATTATGATTGTTTTGGTGAAATTCAGCCGTTCTGGACTCAACATGACTCGCTAATCACTAACTGATTAAAAAAGCTTATTTTCAGTCAAACTCTAGGAGGACTGAATGTCGGATTGTTGCCTCAGAGTGAACGGTTCCTCGGATCAGGCATTTACATCCTCCCATCAAATCAAGCTGAAGGATTTTTGGCGTCTGTGATTAATTTCCTATCCAAGACGGTTGATGGTAGAGCATGAACTTAAGATGGTTCTCTTACCTGGAACCAACAGAAGAGGCATCTTCACTCCAGTTTTAACGGTTCTGTTAAATATAGAGCATGTTTGAAACTCCTGACTTTAACTTTCAGAGCTCTGATTGGTCAAAATCCTCTTTGTATGCCTGAACTGCTAAACTCGATTCCTCAGGCCATCAAATCAGAAACCACGAGCAGCTCTGGAGACCAGACCAAGAACTAGAGGGGTTTTATTGGTTTCCAATCTGTTGCACATAAACAGTGGGATGAGTCTGGATTCTTCAACAAAGCAGCTTAAGACTTTCTGATTCAAATTTATGTTTACTTCAGACTCTTTGTTTCTTTCATCTGTTTTTAATGTGCTATTTTTGTGATTTGAATCTTTCTGAGTGAACAAATAAACAAACATAACTATAATGTATTTTACCCACAGTTCCATCTCCCATCATCGGCGATGGAGCCAACTCCACAGTGTTACTGGTATCGGTGGTGGGCAGCGTGGTTCTCCTCCTCATCCTCATCAGCGCTTTCGTCATCAGCCGAAGGTCAGTGTCATCCTTCTGCCTTCTGTCGCTGTCGCTCTCCTCAGCGATGAGGGATGTCTTCCTCAGGGGCAGAAAAAGCAGCTGTCAGGGGAATCACACACACACACACACACACACACACACACACACACACACACACACACACACACACAGCTGGTACAACCACCTCACATCAAATGAGTGATGACTTGCCACACCGGAGGCATGATTGACAGCTCAGACAGCTGAAGAGATGTAATCAGCGACCTCTCATTCCCCATCTTCTCGTCTCCCCGCTCCTCTCCCTCCCTGTCACTCTCCCCTATCTCTCAGTTTGTGGTGGTAATCATGGCTGCTAGTTTTTTTCCCCCGCTGCGACTTTTTGACTGTCACAAAGACAAACGAGAGAGACGGGCTGAGGAAAACATGGAGGAGTAAAAGACGGAGCAACAGGAGGAACGGTGAGATAAGCAGGCAGCAAAAAGTGGGTGTTAGAGCAGAGAGAGAGAGAGAGAGAGATGGAGTGGCATCAGGTGGATCTTCAGTGACCCAATCTGAGAGTGTTAACCAGCCAGCAGGACGAAGCGCCGTCACACAGATGAATTACATGCAGATGGGGCTGTCACACCTCAGGGTGTTAACCACCCTCTCCTCTGTGTGTGTGTGTGTGTGTGTGTGTGTGTGTGTGTGTGTGTGTGTGTGTGTGTGTGTGTGTGTGTGTGTGTGTGTGTGTGTGTGTGCTCATATTGTTATGTAGCAAAAAATGGAAAGTTTAGTTTTCAAATGCTGAGGAAGTGTTGTGGGTCATGATATGGATATAGGTGTTTGTGTGTGTGTGTGTGTGTGTGTGTGTGTGTGTGTGTGTGTGTGTGTGTGTGTGTGTGTGTGTGTGTGTGTGTGTGTGTGTGTGTGTGTATGTGTGTGTGTGTGTGTGTGTGTGTGTGTGTGTGTGTGTGTGTGTGTGATTGCCTCTGTCTTCAGCCAAGCAGGTTGTTGTCTCAGCCTTTTTATATGCATGTGATGGTCACTGTTATTGTGCTGCTGCCGTCTTCCTGTGATTGTTTGTGTGTGTGTGTGTGTGTGTGTGTGTGTGTGTGTGTGTGTGTGTGTGTGTGTGTGTGTGTGTGTGTGTGAAAATCATGTTACCATTTACCATCATTGCCCAACTAGAGGGGAGGACAATGTCTCACACATCTGGTCATTTCCATCACCGACCTATAAATACGAGCACAGGTGTCAGGCTGCTGAGGGATTAGAGGGATTTAGGAGCATCTTCTCCAGGATTGATTCATAGTTTTTATTCCTGCCTGCGTTCTCTACACCATATATCCTTCAGAATCCACTGGCTCTGAGGGAAACCCTGCACGGGTTCATAAATGTACGACTATTACTGCAGTAAATGTGCATGAGAAATCCTTTAACTAGATACAGGACCATGCTTAGATAGATAGATAGATAGATAGATAGACAGATAGATAGATAGATAGATTTTTTTTTCTTTATTTTTTTAGACAGATAGATGTTCAGGAGAGTTGAATGGTAAACATTCCTCACGAAAAGAAAATTTGTATTAAACAAATGTCAGTTCCTTCTGTAAAGTCAGAGGTACGGAAAAGGATTAGGGCCACTGAAAAGAGAAAGAGAATTGACTTTTTCCCCAGAATTCCCTGTCAGAATTCCGAGATTAAAAGTCAGAATTTTGAGGAAAAAAAGTCAGAATTCTAAGTAAGAATTCTCTTTTTCTTTTCTGGTCAGTGGCTCTAATCCTCTTCTGTTCAGAGTAGAAATAAATAAAATGTAGAGCACAGAAAGTCTCCATAGTCTCAGTGGATTCAACTTCGTCGTCGTCGTCGTCTTCCTCCGCTTATCCGGGTCCGGGTCGCGGGGGCAGCATCCCAACTAGGGAGCTCCAGGCCGTCCTCTCCCCGGCCTTGTCCACCAGCTCCTCCGGCAGGACCCCAAGGCGTTCCCGGACCAGATTGGAGATGTAACTTCTCCAACGTGTCCTGGGTCGACCCGGGGGCCTTCTGCCGGCAGGACATGCCCGAAACACCTCCCTGGGGAGGCGTCCAGGAGGCATCCTGACCAGATGCCCAAACCACCTCAACTGGCTCCTTTCGATCCGGAGGAGCAGCGGTTCTACTCCGAGTCCCTCCCGAATGTCCGAGCTCCTCACCCTATCTCTAAGGCTGAGCCCGGCCACCCTACGGAGGAAACTCATTTCGGCCGCTTGTATCCGCGATCTCGTTCTTTCGGTCATTACCCAAAGCTCATGACCATAGGTGAGGATTGGGACGTAGATCGACCGGTAAATCGAGAGCCTGGCTTTCTGGCTCAGCTCCCTCTTCCCCACGACAGATCGGCTCAGCGTCCGCATCACTGCAGACGCCGAACCAATCCGCCTGTCGATCTCCCGATCCTTCCTACCCTCACTCGTGAACAAGACCCCGAGATACTTAAACTCCTCCACTTGAGGTAGGACCTCTCCCCCGACCCGGAGGTGGCAAGCCACCCTTTTCCGGTCGAGAACCATGGTCTCAGATTTGGAGGTGCTGATCCTCATCCCAGCCGCTTCACATTCGGCCGCGAACCTACCCAGCAAGAGCTGAAGGTCAGAGCTGGATGAAGCTAGGAGGACCACATCATCCGCAAAAAGCAGAGACGAGATTCTCCTGCCACCAAACTCGACACACTCCACACCACGGCTGCGTCTAGAAATTCTGTCCATAAAAGTGATGAACAGAACCGGTGACAAAGGGCAGCCCTGGCGGAGTCCAACCCTCACTGGGAACAGGTCCGACTTACTACCGGCTATGCGGACCAAACTCACGCTCCTCTGGTAAAGGGACTGAATGGCCCTTAACAGAAAGCCACCCACCCCATACTCCTGGAGCGTCCCCCACAGGGTGCCCCTGGGGACACGGTCATAAGCCTTCTCCAAATCCACAAAGCACATGTGGATTGGTTGGGCAAACTCCCATGCCCCCTCCATCACCCTTGCAAGGGTATAGAGCTGGTCCACAGTTCCACGGCCAGGACGAAAACCACATTGCTCCTCCTCTATCCGAGATTCAACTATCGATCGGACCCTCCTCTCCAGTACCTTGGCGTAGACCTTACCAGGGAGGCTGAGGAGTGTGATCCCCCTATAGTTGGAACACACCCTCAGGTCACCCTTCTTAAAGATGGGGACCACCACCCCGGTCTGCCACTCCCTAGGAACTGCCCCCGATGACCACGCAATGTTGTAGAGACGTGTCAACCATGACAGCCCTACAACATCCATAGCCTTGAGATACCCAGGACGAACCTCATCCGCCCCCGGGGCTCCGCCGCTGTGTAGTTGTTTGACTACCTCAGCAACTTCTGCCCCCGAGATCGGACAGTCCATCCCCAGGCCTCCCAGCTCTGGTTCCTCCTCGGAATGCGCATTGGTGGGATTGAGGAGCTCCTCAAAGTATTCCTTCCACCGTCCGACTATAGCCTCAGTTGACGTCAGCAGCTCCCCATCCCCACTGTAAACAGTGTGAGCGAGTTGCTGCCTTCCTCTCCTGAGGCGCCGGACAGTTTGCCAGAACCTCTTTGGAGCCGATCGATAGTCTTTCTCCATGGCCTCACCAAACTCCTCCCACGCCCGAGATTTTGCCTCGGCAACTGCCACTGCTGCACCCCGCTTGGCTATCCGGTACCTGTCTGCTGCCTCCGGAGACCCACAGACCAGCCACGCCCTGTAGGCCTCCTTCTTCAGCCTGACGGCTCCCCGAACCTCTGGTGTCCACCAGCGGGTACGGGGGTTGCCACCACGACTGGCACCGGCCACCTTACGACCACAGCTAGCAACAGCCGCCTCGACAATCGCAGAGTGGAACAAGGCCCACTCGGACTCAATGTCCCCCACTGCTCTCGGGACGTGGTCAAAGCTCTGCCGGAGGTGGGAGTTGAAGACCGTCTTGACAGGTTCTTCTGCCAGGCGTTCCCAGCAGACCCTCACTATGCGTTTGGGTCTGCCAGGTCTACGCGGCATGTTCCCTTGCCATCTGATCCAACTCACCACCAGGTGGTGATCAGTTGACAGCTCCGCCCCTCTCTTCACTCGGGTGTCCAAAACATACGGCCGCAGGTCAGATGATACGACTACAAAATCTATCATCGACCTGTGACCTAGGCTGCCCTGGTACCAAGTGTACCGGTGGGCGTCCTTATGTTCGAACATGGTGTTCGTTATGGCCAAACTGCGGCTTGCACAGAAGTCCAATAACAAAACACCGCTCGAGTTCTGATCAGGTGGGCCGTTCCTCCCAATCACACCCCTCCAGGTCAAGCTGTCATTGCCCACGTGAGCATTGAAGTCCCCCAGCAGGACAATGGAGTCCCCTGATGGAGCACTATCTAGCACTCGTCCCAGGGACTCCAAAAAGGGTGGGTACTCTGAACTGATATTTGGCCCATAAGCACAAACAACAGTCAGGACCCGTTCCCCGACCCGAAGGCGCAAGGAAGCTACCCTCTTGTCCCCCGGGGTAAACCCCAACACACAGGCAGAGAGTCTCGGGGCTAACAAAAAGCCAACCCCAGCCCTCCGCCTCTCACCCGGAGCAACTCCAGCAAAGTAGAGTGTCCAACCCCTCTCCAGGTCTCGGGTTCCAGAGCCAATGCAATGTGTCGAGGTGAGTCCGACTATATCTAGCCGGTACCGCTCAACCTCTGCCACAAGCTCCGGCTCCTTCCCCGCCAGCGAGGTGACGTTCCATGTCCCAAAAACTAGTTTTCTTGTCCGGGGATTGGACCGCCAAGGCTCCCGCCTTGGTCTGCCACCCGATTCACATTGCACCGGACCCTTCATGTTCCTCCTGCAGGTGGTGGGTCCACAGTTGGACGAGCCCATGTATCCGGTTCGGGCTGGGCCCGGCCGGGCCCCATGGGCGAAAGCCCGGCCACCAGGCGCTCGCTCACGGGCCCCAACCCCAGGCCTGGCTCCAGGGTGGGACCCCGGTAACCCTCCGGGCCGGGTACTCCGACTCTTCGTTTTCACCGCCATGAAAGATCCTTCGAACCGTTCTTTGTCTCACCCTTCACCTAAGACCAATTTGTCATGGGAGACCCTACCAGGGGCACTAAGTGCCCCAGACAACATAGCTCCTAGGATCATTAGGGCACTCAAACTCCTCCACCACGATAAGGTGACGGTTCAAGGAGGAGGATTCAACTTCTCTCCTCAAAACGACACAGACAATTAGTACAGCCCACAGAAGTTCAAGTATCCAAAAATCCAATGTCAGAGTGAGATACAGGCAAGGCCATACACAAACAGACAGAAGTCAGCAATTCTTATCAAGGTGTTGAGCAGGGATCAGTAGTCAAAGTTCAGAGCCAAGGTCGGGGTCCAGGTGACAGATGGGCGAGAGAATCCGTGAGGGGCAAGGCAGGCAGAATCCGTGGACACAAAACGTGGTCAAAAGGCTTGGTTGAAAATATCGCTGGAGTCTCTACGGACACAAGGCTGTCGATCATCTGGCAGGGAGACAGAGCCTGAGCTTTGCTTAAAAGGAGGAGCGCACAGGTGCAGCAAGGAGACAATCAGGCAGGGCTCAGGTGAACTGGGTGAAGCTGATTAACAGGAGGACTGGCAGAAAGGAAAAACCGAACATGACAGGCGTGGCAGAACAGGGTGGAATCATTACAGATTATGCTTATTAATGAAATTAGTCTTAGAAAGTTAACTTGAGTTACTTACTAAAAATGTGTTTCAGCTTTATAAATTTCAGTAGTAAAGGCAAACTATCGGATCGGGACTGGAAATCGGATCGGATTTGAAGTTAAAAGGTTGGATCGGGATCAGAAGCCCAAACTGCTAATCAGGACATCCCTAATTATAATTAGAGATAAATATCTATATTGATATTGTTTTTCTTGAATATAAAACTGTAAGTCGCGTGAAGAATCATTTTGTTTAGTGATAGAAGACGGGCACAAGTCTTAAGTGCCTAGCTAAAAGCCTGAATCTGGACCTGGTTGTCCAGGCTTTGATTCACAATGAGCAGTCCTGGCTGGCGCATGCACAAGCTTTATTTTAAATGCAACAAACAATATTCAGTTTATGCTTGTTATTTAAGCATATTTGCCAGGAATTGGCTTTGAATTTTTCCTTTGATGTTCAGCTAACTGCTACAAGCTACGTACTTAAGCTAATTAACTTGCGTTTTGGTGCGGCACATCCCAGAGTTTGTTTCAAACTTGTAGTTTTGATTTAGTTTATTTCTGAGTCATGAACTTTCAAACCGCTGACACCTGTGTTAGCATCAGGCTTAATGCTAGCTAACTAGCCTTTTGTCTATCCCATCCTAAAGTTAATGTCACAGTAGTCATCACACACTGGTGAAAATCATCTCAGCATTTGACCCATCCCCGTGGGAAGCGGTGAGCTGCAGCTGTGGCTGCGCTCAGCAACTATTTGGTGGTTTAATCCCCCAATCCAACTCCTTAAACCTGAGTGTGAAGCAGGATGGCACTGGGTACCATTTTTTAAGTCTTTGGTATGACCGGACAAGGATTTGAACCCCGATCGCCCAGTCCCAGGGCAGACACTCTACCTTCTCTTAAGACTGTAAAGCTAATGGGAATTTTTTTGTTACAAATGTAGTAATTTTGCCATAAAACTTATTAAAATGTTCAATTTGCTCCTCTGTAATGATAACGTCTCATTAAACTGTGGTCAGAAGACTTTCACAAATGTTTTTATTTTTTCTCTTTCGACAACTAATCCCTGCTGAAGAAACCAGCAAAGCCCAACGTAGGTGTTAACCAGCATATGTTGTGTTTTGGTGATGGTTCAGCTGGTGGTCCACCGTCCTATCACCAAAACACAACATATGCTGGTTCCTTCAGCAGGGATGTGTTCTGGTTTCTGTTCCTTTCTATTGCACACCTGAGCTACGCTATAATGATCCATGTCTTTTCAGTCTTTGCCTTTTGGTTTGACCCTGACTTTACTGCTTCTTTGCCCCCAGAAGGAGTAAGTACAGCAAGGCCAAGCAGGACTCTGATGAAGAGAAACACTTGCATCAAGGTAACTTGTAGTTTACACTCCATCCACGCTCTCTATAACTGAGATACATTAGAGCTGTCAGGTGTGCTCGTGTGCTCTGCAGACTGCAAATGGAGCCCATATAATGGGGAGAAAACTATTCTGAATTTAATGTGCTTGCTTGCTAACATGTTTCAAACACCTCATTATCAAGTCATCAGCATTGTTATTTGCATGCATCAAGAATTTCAAGGTAATGAGCTCCATCTTCACTGGATTCAGCCAGAGTGGCATAAAAAGCAATGGAGTCCCAGTGTGAAGTAAGGTATGGAGAGAGGAAAAGAGGAGGAGGAGATCCAGAAAGGAAAGAGGTGTAGCCTCCAGCATGATGAAAATAAAGACCAGATGGGGAGTTTGGAGTAGAGTTGCTGGCACGAATAAACCTCCCTCTTCTATTCTTCCTTCCTTCCATCTTTCCTTTACACTTTTCTCAGGAGTAAGGATTTATGTTGACCCCTTCACCTACGAGGATCCAAATCAGGCGGTCAGGGAGTTCGCCAAAGAGATAGACGCATCCTGTATCAAGATTGAGAAAGTCATTGGCATCGGTGAGATTTCTTTCCCAGTAACCTGTTTGCTGTAACACGAGGACATCAAATATTAAACACACTGTATTCCAAGACAACGCTGTTTGGTATACCTCCAGATGGGTCTTCAAGAAATGAATCAGCAGAAGCTAAAGATGTTGTCTGTGCTATTCCTGTGGCTTGAGTAAAGTCATTCAATGACAAAATAATAAAGCAAAATAATCAATATCCATTTCCTGCTTTTTCTGGTCCAGTGGATAAGAGCAGGAGGGATTAGAGACCCTGATCAATGTCTAGTGGAACCCTGCACAACTTTGCACACAAACACGGGCCATTTGGTCCTGATTTATTGTCAGTGGATCCGTCTGCTTGTGCATCATTGAATTTTCAGTGCAGCTTGTGTGTTCTCAGGGGAGTTTGGTGAGGTCTGCAGTGGCCGACTGAAGATGCCGGGCAAGAGAGAGATCTGCGTGGCCATAAAGACGCTGAAGGCCGGTTACACCGACAAGCAGCGAAGGGACTTCCTGTCCGAAGCCAGCATCATGGGCCAGTTTGATCATCCCAATATCATCCACCTGGAGGGTGTGGTCACCAAATGTGGGTTCTGCATGAATTATACTCTTGTTTTCACAACAGTTTCAGTTATTAGTAAAAGGACTGAATCTATAACCTTGCGCTACAAGAGTAATTCTCGTGAGATTTGGAGTCTTCCAAACTCAGGAGAATCCATCTTGTAACGCTCCAGTTCAAACTGTCAGACCACCAAACTATTTTTCAACCATGGCAGAACGTCTCAGTTTGAGGCTGTTTTGTTTGGTCATTAAACGTCCGGATGTCTGCTGGGTCGATGTAGCTTTGAATAACATAACTGTGTGACTTAAAACACCCTTCAGGGTTTTCCCCAGAAAACTTGATAAGCCTTGCGGGCCGGACCATGAGAGCGCGGGTGGGTGGTCGAGGGATTGCTTCGCTACCGTCTCTCGTCAGTGTCAGCAGAGTGGAGGCCCCTGGTTCGCTTCGCTGCTTCGCGTTGTCCGTGACAGCGAAGAAGGTAGGGCTGGGGAGGGGGCACGCTTAGTCTGGCCGTCGACCAAGCAAAGTCTGTAAAAGCGCTAGGGGAAGTCCTGCAATTTATGCGCATAATCTTCTCGCAAAACTGGCAGAAATCACCCAAAGACATGGTAATTTCTGCGTGAGTGAATAGATGAAGTTTGAGCAAGTTGTTGTTGTTGTTTTCCAGGCACACATGGTGAACGACATTTGAGTTACTGCGATTGGCTAAAGACAAAATACGGTAGCCAGTGCCAGCCGGGCACTACCTTGCACGTCCTTCAATCAGCTCAAAACATTCTACCAGTTAGCCCTCCCTCTTTCAGACGGTTTCTGCTGCAGAGATTTCAGATCGGAAAGTGTAGACTCGACACGGGGTGGGGCTGCCGCTAGATATCATTGTTTTTGAGGGAGCAATGGCGGTACTATTGACGAAAGTGGCATCCTGACCAATCACAAGCTTGCATTCACCGTCTTGTTTGATGAATGTTTAGAAAACAGAACTCAACTCCGTCCGTCCTTGTGAGGGCTCTCCAGCAGGCTCGCAAGGACGGATAATGGCGTTGCGTGTCTCCGTGCCGACGCGGAAGCATAAACTAGGCTTTAATCTTCATGATTTTCTTGTATTAATTGTTGGTTGTTACGATAAAACATTTAAGTTAAATATATAATTTAGGAGACACACACATTGATATTTCAAATGTGAAACTAAGTTTAAAGAAATGAAGTCCATATTTAGTAGATCCTCCTTTAGCAGAAATAACAGCCTCTAAACTCTTCCTGTAGCTTCTAATGAGAGTCTGGATTCTGGCTGAAGGTATCTTGGACCATTCTTCTTTACAAGACATCTCTAGTTCATTCAGGTCTGCTGCTTCTGAGCATGGACAGCTCTCTCTAACTCACACCACAGCTTTTCAGTCATATTCAGGTCTGGGGACTAAGATGGCCGTTCCAGAATGTTCTACGTGTTCCTCTGCATGAACGTCTTAGTAGATGCTGAGCAGTGTTAAGGGTTGTTGTCTTGTTGAAAGATCCAGCCCCGCTGCCGCTTCAGTGCTGTCACTGATTCCTGGACATTGATCATCAGAACCTGCTGATATTGAGTGGAATCCATGCATCCCAAGATCCCCAGTCCCTGCACTGGCCACACAGCCCACAGCATGATGGAACCACCACCATGTTTTACTGTAGGTAGCAGTTGTTTATCTTGGAATGCTGTGTTCTTTTTCCTCCATGAGTAACGCCCCTTGTTCTGCCCAAATAACTCAGTGAGTTTCTTCAGTCCACAGCACCTTATTCCAGAATGAAGCTGGCTTGTCCAAATGTTCTTTAGCAAACCTCAAGCAGCTCTGTTGGTGCTGTGGGAGGAGAAAGGGCTTCCTCTGCATCACTCTCACATGCAGCATCTCCTTGTGTAAAGTGCGTCAAGTTTTTATCGTAACAACCAACGATTTTTTTAAGGAAAATCTTGAAGATTAACAAGGCTGCCAAACTTTTGCATCCCACTGTAAACAATATATCATTCAATAAAGCATTCCCAGAGTTTCACAGATATTCATCACATGGTTTGTGAGATGTTTAGTAAATGAACAAGAGTGTTTTGTGTGTGTGTGGGGGTGGGGGGTGGGTGGAGGGGGACTATGCTAAACTCTCACTGCTGAGTGAGTGAACCTTTGAAGCACACGCTGCAGGTCATCAGTGACGAGCTGTGCATACAACACCATGCTGCCTTGCATCGGCAACATGAATACCAAGACAGAATTAAAGCTTGGGGCCACTAAATGTTGCTCACAAGCCAGAAAGATGCAGCTCTCTGGCTGCCTGTTGGCTGCTGCTGCCTTAGGAAGGTGAAAGGTATCATTAGTAATTGGTGGCTTCTATTCGACTGTATGACAGATTGTGCAATAAAGTTCTATGTGTGGATTTCAAACGTCTCATAGATGGTATTTGTAGGTGACCAGATGGAAAAGGTCCAACACTGGCAGTGTGGGGGCAGTAGAGTTAGAGGTTGCTGGGCATTTGGGAGACGTGGAGGGGGAGGGTTCGTCTAATGGGGGTGCAGAAACAGGCCCTCTAGCGCAGCTCTAGACTCATTAATCATGGTGTCAGCTGTAAATGTGTTTGGGGTTAGGGAGTGATACCCTATCCCTCCTCTATCTGCTTTTGCATGGTCACACAACACCGGCTAAAACTCCCCACTTCTGTCCTCGGTGCACTCGCTCTCTCTCTGCACTCCCTCTCTTTACACCTACCCATGGTGGCATTTGTTAGACGATAGTTGAATGTGTGTGTGTGTGTGTGTGTGTGTGTGTGTGTGTGTGTGTGTGTCCAGCACTTTGGTTTCATGCATGTGTGTTACTGTGGCTGATAGCCAGCCATGGCTAGATGGATGAGGTGCCTTAATGCATGAAGACACAACAGCCCGGCCATGTCAGTGCCAGATAATGTTGTCTCCACCACTGTTGTACATATTGGCTTCACACACACGGATGTTCAAACACACACACACACACACACACACACACACACACACACACACACACACACACACACACACACACACACACACACACACATATTCGACATACGTGAGCCAAACAGACATGTTTTCCAGCCAGAGCTGAAGGTGAACAGCAGCACAGGTAGAATTGCGTATCACCTAACATCACATCACATGACCTGCCAGACGTTGAGGAGATGGAGCGAGAAGGAATGGCTGTACAGATGACAAGAGGAGGAGGACGGAAAAAGAAACGGGACACAAGTGGCAAGCATGGAAGTTACAAACGGAGGCCGAGAGGGAGAGACAGGGAGGCGGTTAGGAGTTTATGGTTGGGAGGAAAGACAAACAACAAACAGAGAAAGCAGGCGGCGGTGTTGGAATAACTGAACTGGCTTGAAGAGGAAGACACAGAGCGAGACAAAGCAGAGACATGAAAGACAAGCAGATCGGCGGCGCAGCAGTGACAGAAGCTGACATGAAAGCCAAAGCAAGGGGGCATCTGATAACTCCACTTCTGCGAGGTTCGAGTAAATGGGTCCTTCACACTTGAGGGTGTCAGTGAAATCTATTAAAAGTCCATTATTTCAATTGCATTCCACTCTCCATTTCAACCAACTTAAAAGGAATTCTCAATCTGGCTTCAGTTTGCTGGCGTGTCCAACAGAGCCAATTAAGGCTTATTAATAATGGAGGAAGTCCAAATATACTCTAAAGTACATAAATGTGCAAAGATCTGTCTCCGAACCCTGCAGGCTGCAGTCCACCATCTTCAGTCAGGCATACACTTAATGTTTCTGTCATGTGCAGTTAAAATGCAGCCTCCATTAGAGTTTGACATTAGAGGTGATATGTATAAGAACTGATTTACATATAGTGAGAAAATACTAATTAAATAGAAGGACCTACTCCTAAAAGCCGATCTTGCTTTTATTGCAAAAGCCTGGGCTTTCAGAGAACATTTGGCCCCAAAGTTCCCCCAGCTAGCATTTTCCCCAGACTCCACTGTTGGGTTGGCAGGTGATAATCGGCCCACTGATGCACCTCTTCCCTGGGGTTCAATGCCAAAGGCAGCAGGGTGCATTCACCAAACAAGGCATTAGCATGCAAATGGAGCTGGAGGGAAGAGGGTGGGGTTGTGAAGGCGAGAGTTTAAGGTCGCAGGTCAGACACTCCTCAGACTTGATTGCAAAGCTGTCAATCACAAGCTGCCCTAGAGCAAGGGTGCACAACAAAGGGAACAAAGATGGCTGACAAAAAGGGCTCCACAGAATGCCCGACTTCAGCTCAACTTCCTGTTTTTGTGGCATCACTGGATTCCCCCGTAATTAATGGGGTGCCAATCACTCTATGAGTAAGGTGGCTGCCTCTTGAAATGGTGGAGGAACTTCACCTTAGCTTGGATTTCTGTTGCGTTCCTGTAAAGGAACACAAGCATGTTCCTCCTCCAATCAGCAGTTTTAAATCTGCAAAGCAATAAGCTTGTAAGTCCACCTTAACACAAAGGAGAAGGCTTTCCTAGGACAGACATGACATGTGTTGTCACCACGGCTGGTTGGGCACCAGCTAGCTGCCATTTTGGGATGAACACAAACCAGTTGGTCATAGTTTATTTCTTACTTTCCATCTCTTTTCTTCCCATCCCATCCTACTCAACCTCAGAAAACCCACCAGGGAATATCCATCCAAACCGTTGCCTGCCCCAACTCAGACTCTTAGACAGACGCTCCCATCAGAGACACAAAAAGAGGAAGACGGGGAGCGGGGGTGCAAAAGGCCAGAGAGGAGTGGCCAGGTTCTGGGGAGTTGGAGAGGGTGAGCAAAGGAGGGGAGGAGGGAAGAAGAAGAGCAAGCTGAGAGTGACAGATGCCTTGAAATTTGACAAATGAGAGAGAGGGCAAAGGGGCAATCAGGGATGTAAAAAGAGAGTCTGGGGGATTGTGGGAGATTGGATTTTGTGTAATGCATCCAGTTAATATTTGCATCAACACAAAATGTGCTGTTCTGTTGGTGATACCTCTGAATGTGTGTTGGTGATCTCTCTCTCTCTCTCTCTCTCTCTCTCTCTCACTCTCACCCTCTAGGTAAGCCAGTGATGATTATCACGGAGTACATGGAAAACGGATCGCTGGATGCATTCCTGAGGGTCAGTCATGCGCGTCTGTGTGCACACACGTGTGTTTATGTGCAGAACGATCGCTATCTAATCTGTTTAATGTCATCCGCTGAAGTAACAAGTGTCGGTTCACAAACACTTTGATCGACTCACAGGCTCTCTGGGTTTTGGGGTTGCTCTGCTGGGTTCACCTTTGGCTTGTGGTTCCTCACACCTGAGTTTTCACCGATGCCTGACAATGTGCAGGATCTGACGGGAGAGGAACATTAGACCTAGGAAAAAACTAAGCAACTGTGTTAAAAACAGATCAAATACAATTTCATAGCAATAAAGAAGGTTTGTGAACATGAATGTTAAGATCTGTCTCAGTTACATGAAGGTAATAACCTTCTTCATCAGTGATCATATGATGGGGGTGGGAGGGGTTACTGAAAGTTAAATGAGAAAGTATGAAGTTAGAAGTTGAAGATCTTTTGTGTTTACATGCAAAAAAATATCATTTGAGTCACTTTAACATAAGATTGTTGCAAAAGCATCTGAAACATGAATGTGAAGACAGAACGGGCAGATGTTACAACTAAAAGCTTCTTAGCTTTTAAAAGTCATTAAAACATCCTTCCACTTGCTTAGAATCTTAGTCTTAGTTCAGCCTAACACGATCTACTAACGTGTTTTTACGAGTAATGCAGTACTATATCTAACTTCAGACTGACGTAAAACAGTAATTGCTCAGATTTCAAAATAAAATACACAGGAGACCACTGTATGAAAACAACCACAAAGGTTTTTAGTTTTTATGTAGATTTTCTTTACTGAGGATTTTACTTCAGCTTGGTTTGTGCTTGACGCATTTACTTTCCGCTTGGTGATGCGGCTCGCAGCGTTTATGATTCGTACGGCTTGTCTCTGCGGTGATCCAATATTCTCCCAAACTGTAGGGGGCAGCATGGAGCTCTACGGCATGCATCCAACACTACACCATAGTAGAAATTACTGTTTACAACATGGCATTCCAGCATTTTTTAACAGCGTCCTCGTCTTTTCCGACAGTGCGAGCTATTTCTCTCCAAGAATTACTAACAACACGTTGATCACGGTGATCTCTGAGAGCTGAATCATACAAATGTCTGTATTTACGAACCTCTGCCATACTAGTTCTTGCCGGTCCGCCATGTTTTTCCAAGTGGTGCTCGCTGCAGAACCACAAAGGTGGAGCTGCACCAGAAGGTGGAGCTGCACCAGAGTCAGCCCCGCCCATTCCAGAATCAGCCCCACCCATTCCATCAGAGTCAGTACAATTCCTTCCATTTGTCAGACTTGATAGCATTCTGGAACCAAAGAGGGTGTTATAGCTAAAAAAATGCAAGATTGAGGACGGAGATGAGAAGTTAATTGAGCAGTTTTTGTAAAGTTTCCATATAATTAAAAATCTAACTTTTGGAACTTTTAATCATGTTATATTGTCATTTCCTCATAAGAAACACGCCAAAGCCATTTTTAGCCTCACTCATACATTTTCCTCCCATCTCAGCTTCAATTTGGTCTCCTCCCCCGAAGCGGCTCTGGTCTTGGTTCTCAAATCTGGATATTCTGTGAATTTTCTGACAAATTATTTCTGAAATGACTTCTACTGAGACACCGCCAATAAACCATACAACCCATCTCCGAGACATTCTGGAAAGCACAATTACATGTAACGCCACATAATTTATGTTAGGTGTGATGGAGTAGTGGTTAAGGAGTCAGGATGACATGCAGGTTTGCGCAGGTTCGCCTCCCAACAGTGGAAGTTTTAGGTAGTCTACAACCTCTTTTCTTCATTTCTAGCTACACTTGCCAGTACTATGTTTACAACAATTTACTGGTATACCGTTTAACATATAATGACTAATGTGTTTTTTTAATTTATTTATTCGTTTATTTAGCCAGTGTGAGTCCATTTGTGAGCAGAGTTTCAACTAAAATGCTGTTTAGGAACGACCAAATTCAAAGAACTTTTAGAGACATAAATATTTTGCTAAAAATAAACATTACAACTAAAATATAAACAAATTAAATGTTTCAACTGGCTAAATAGACTGCTGACGACCCCACCGAGAATCGAACCAGCATCAGCTGAGGGGAAAGCAAAAATTAACTCACAAGATCTTGCCACTAGACTACCAGAGCTCAATCAATAGACTGATATGCTGTTGTACACCAATTTTGTTAGATCTGCTGTGGGCAGATATTCGCTAAAAGAAATCTTTTCATTTCGAGATATATGCAGGTTTTGTCATGTAGCAAGTTATATTTATCTTGTTTAATTGGAGCATAGAACATAGCATTAACGACTGTAAACTAGTAACAGCCGTAATTCATGTGGGTCAGGTCAGTTTGCGATAAAGTGGAAAACAAACGGAAGTCAGTGGGCTAGGCTGAGTTTGCGTGAATGGGCGGGGCTGACTCTGGTGCAGCTCCACCTTATGGTGCAGCTCCGCCTTTGTGGTTCTGCAGCGAGCACCCTCTCTGTTTTTCCGCGTCCGTCCGCGTGGTTAGAAAATTTCCTACGTGCGCGTCGCGGAAATTTTGGGCCGTGCGGAGGCACGGTGGAGGGGGCGTGGTTGTTAAAACGCTACTTTTCCGCGTGGAGCCGTGCGGACCTCGCGGACGCGTCAAGCCTAAACCAACCTTTAAGATGAGACTGTATTGATCCCACAGCAGGGAGGTTTGTGCTTTACTACAGCTCAGCACAGATAGCGAAAGAGTACAAGAGTCACTAAGAATAAAAGTAAAAGTAAGACACTAAATACAATGGTAGTATATATGTAGACGCATACTCAGTACGCATTGTGCAAGTAAAATAGGTAATAAGTATCAGCTATTAAAGTGGTAGATAAACTCAGTTTAATCTAAATTCATAACACAAGTCATCTCAAGTCACTTTACAAAGCAAATGTTCCAATTGAGCCTAGTTGTTACACTTCATCTACTTCAGTTCATATTTCTAATTAGTGGAAACCCAGTCACTGACTTTGCAGCAACCCACATACAAAGCATGCATGCAGCGACAGTGGAGAGGAAAAGTCATCTTTAACAGGAAGGCATCACACCCCTCAGAGGGCCGGGCCTAGTGTAGCGTCTCTGGAGAGAAAACACTTAGCAAACATAGTTAACAGTTTAAATAACCGTGTAGCTGGAGAGCAGTGGTAGAAGAAAGTAGCAGAACGATCCACGACCCAGCCTCCGTCGCTGTAAGTGATCTAACGACCGTATGTTTCATGCTGTATCTAAACATTCTGCTCATAAGAATGAGTTTTTCTTTAGCGTTTAATGGATGTTTTTGTACAGAAGAACGACGGTCGCTTCACAGTCATCCAGCTGGTTGGGATCCTGCGTGGTATTGCGTCTGGTATGAAGTACCTGTCAGATATGAGCTACGTTCACCGTGACCTGGCAGCTCGCAACATCCTGGTCAACAGCAACCTGGTGTGTAAGGTGTCTGACTTCGGCATGTCTCGAGTGCTGGAGGATGACCCGGAGGCAGCGTACACCACCAGGGTGAGTGTGTGTGTGTGTGTGTGTGTGTGTGTGTGTGTGTGTGTGTGTGTGTGTGTGTGTGTGTGTGTGCGAGTCTGTCTGCTTTAATTAATCAACCCACCATTCAATTACAGGGAGGAAAGATCCCGATCCGCTGGACGGCCCCCGAGGCCATCGCTTACAGGAAGTTCACTTCCTCCAGTGATGTATGGAGCTATGGCATCGTCATGTGGGAGGTGATGTCATACGGCGAGCGCCCATACTGGGACATGAGCAACCAGGATGTAAGTCTTCATATGCTAAAGGTCACAAACAAGCTTCAATTTGGATCATTAGAGTAACGTTCTGTCAGCGATGTCAGATCCCGCGGTAGTCATGCAACAGCAGCCGTTTTTACGAAACAGTGCCGTCAATTTGACGCACCGCCGTGGCTGCCTTAGCCTTAGGTTGTGTGTTAGTGGTCAGTGGTCAGACTGTGGCGGAAATGTTGTGCCATCGTGTCCTTTTTACAAACGATTTGATGACGGCGGCATTAAGGGGGTATGGGGGTGGTCCCTGCCCTGCCGCGGACTTCCATTTATCTTGGACATAACTTGCTTTTTAATGCGATTGAAGCCATGCTCATTAACTTCTTTAACAAGCTGCTCCTAAAGGCGTCCCCATGCAGTTTCTGGTGATCTGAGCTCCAGCGCTAACTGAGAGAAGCTCCTGGAGCTCTGCATTACTCCAGTTTATAATCTCAGCTGATTCTGTTCACAAAAGCAAAACCCACGGCTCACGTTTACTTTCTTCTGCGTTGTAGTATCCGGCCGGAGCTCGGCAGTAACTCCCCACGTGCTCATGGCACCTCCCTCTGTTGCACCAAGTGCGATTGCTGTTTAAGACAGACAGTTACTGCGACATTACTACCAAGCGAGGCAGAACAAAATTTGTGCATCGCCATGCCGGCATGGTGCATTTATAAGGCACACCGTTGCGGTAATATTGCACCGATTTGCCGGAATGGAGTGTCTGTTTTTGCATAATCTGGTGTTTTGCACAGATGCCGTAAGGTGATTTTCTCTTTTTAAATGTTTTTCACGCTTCCTGTCCAGGTGATTAAGGCGATCGATGAGGGTTACAGGCTGCCCCCGCCCATGGACTGCCCCATGGCTCTCCACCAGCTCATGCTGGACTGCTGGCAGCGGGAGAGGGCAGACCGGCCAAAGTTTGGACAGATTGTCAACATGCTGGACAAACTGATCCGCAACCCCAGCACTCTGAAGAGAACCGGAGGAGAGACCACTGTCAGGTAAAGAAGATGCTACTAAACTGTGTTTAGACCATGAACCACGGCTCTGACCTTACCTCTGGGCCTGGGCATTTCAGTGACAACAACAACAGTTTTTCAGGCTTGTTTTTGTGCTGCAGACACAACCGCTTCATTGCTTAACTAAATAAAGTCTACATATTGTGTACTTTTACTTCAGTAGAAGGCTGATGATCACTGGGACTCACTGTAGTGGAGCACAAGATGAAAAACCAGACAAAAATATTTTAGGATTTGCTCCACAACTCCCCGTCAGCTCTGCCTGCGGTCCTTACAGCAACATTTCAGCTTGAATTTATTGTGTGCAAAATATAAAAGAGACCTTTAAAAAATGCAACAGGGCAGTTTGGTTGTTTGTTGGTTTAAAGAAGCAACTAATTCATCCGAAGCTAATTGCTACACTCACAAAGTGCAGTAAAATGGATTGTATAGTTATATAAATTTATGTTTACTACTTTATTTCCTCGCTCTTTGCACGTTATCTATCAAACTGCATTGCTTTTCTCCACGTTTGCCCCTCTAATGGACGAGCTGCGAAAGCCCAGGACACCCAGGAATGCAGCCGTTCCTACAGGGAGCGGAGAGTTACGCTGAAACGCCAAATTAAAAACAAACACGACCCCAGGGCTCCCCAGCAGCTGAACGTGTTAGCAGTGACCTGTGTGTGTTTACAGACGCAACACAGAGCAGCAGGAGTCTGTTTGACTTTAACGAGCGTGTGAGCACGCACGAGTGGGTCGCACCGCCGCGCACGCACTCCTAATGGGACCAGGAAGTCCTGGTGGAGTAATTAGGACTGAGTCCTATAAAAGTGACTTTTGCAGGTAGAAGACGCCTGCGTGTAATCTGTTTCACCTAACGAGCAGAGATGATTTGATGGGGACTCTGACATGCTGGCACCTGAGAAGGTTTTAGCACGGTTCCCGTTGTAGAGCTGGGTCAGCTCTTAACCTTTTCCACGGAGAGATCATGAAATATTTCACCAGTATATTAGTTACATCAGGCCCCTTATTATTAAAACGCCTACCATATAAACGTGTGTATCTGCATCTACTGCCTGCGCTTACAGGACAAATGTCTGGAACTTCAGCCAGCAACTAAACAGAATCCCTCTGCGGGCTACAAAAGGCCCGCAGGCCACACCTTAGACACCCCCGCTACACAGAATGGCGGTGCAGGGAGCCGGTTTGTTGACTGCGGTCAGAGATTCATTCGTTATGATCAGTAATCAATTCACCATCTTTAATCTCACCTGAAATTACAGAGAACAGCCCTCCTCCTGAGATATTTTCATTCAAAGTGATCGTGTTGTTGTTGCTCACACTGATATGTTACAGGAAGTGGCTTTATTAGGGCAGTTGAAGATGTGAAACCTAACGCTCACAGCTTTGTCATTGGTCGCTGGTTTCCTTGGGACCGTACCCGGCTCCTGATGAAAGCACTTCTTTCTTCTGGAGAGAGCTGCTCTCTGAAAATCCCCTCTGAGTTTCCAACCCCGTGTTAATGTTTCACTCAGAAAAGCAGTGAAAGAGAACGACTGGGTTGAAAGCGAGACTCGGCCGTGCTGTAAAGTTCGCCGAGGTGTGCTCGGCTCGTGTGTTTTCTTTCAATAAAGAGCAACTATCTGTGTCGTCACACTGTAGAGGAGCCGCGTTTGACTTGGACCAGTCTCCGAGGGCACCTGCACATCAGGACGCTAAACAGAGGCAAGCCTGGCAGATATGTTGTTCTGCTCAAAGAGGAAGCGCTGAGGAGAAATGTAGCGTGGCGCTCTTTACAGCTCGGGGGTTCCTGTCTCACCGTACAAGGTTTATTTAGCCACAACATGGCTGGACAGTTAGGAATGAGACAAATATTTTCTCTGTGCTGCGGTTGTCGTGGTAATTATCTAAGTCTAAATGGAAAAACAAACTTTCAAAGCTTTAAAGGGGCCATGCTATTTTAAAGCTTTGAGAGCAAAGGTAGGCACAATTTATGATCAAATCTTACCGTTGGCACTTTTGAGGTGTCATTTATCTTAAATACGAGTTATTTTCATCATCCTGAAGGGTTAGTTTCAGTGAAGCTCCGCCCACGCCCGCTCTGACAAAACTCTCCTACTACAGCTTCTTACTCCTACTGCACACTGGAAGCATCAGCGGCGCGGAACGGCACCTTTACAAATACAATCCATTATCTTCTAAGCGATGCGGCAATTAGTGTCCAAGAAGCGCCACGCCACGCCGCACCACGCCGCTACAATAGGATCTGGTTCTATTTTTGCCGCGAGCCGCTTCTGGGATGCGCCAATTACTGCAGTTAACATAGACAGGAAATCACACACTGTTTCAGTGTAAAATCCCTGGTAATTTTCAAAATAAAAGTATTGCAGCAATGCTTTGTCATATGTACGATGCGTGTGACCTAACGACTCATTTACTCACAACATCGTTCCACAAGTGCAGCGGTGTGTTTTTATGGCTTTAATCCTGTAGTGGAGAGGAACAACATCATAGATGACGTCAAACCGTGATATCAAACGTGATTTCCTTCTTTTTGGTTTAATGGTGGATTGCATAAACAAACCGTAACCTCTGAAGTCTTGGGGGATTGTGTGATCTCACGAGTCGAGCGAGGAGCACGGCAAAGAAGCTGCTTCACTGCTGAGACTCCTGGTGTGCCCTGGAGTGCAGCGGTTGTTGCGAGTAAACCGTTCCGCATCGCTGATGCTTTCGGTGTGCAGCCGGGGTTAGGCCAGCCTGCTGTGGCGCTAGCCTTGGTAGACCAGCAGTTACAACATCTGCCTTTCGTCTTGTTTCACCCGGCCCTGGAGCCGGTCTCACTCCCGGTGTGGCCAGTCATTTTTTAGCCAGCTGAAGCAGGTTTCAAGTTTTTATACTTTAGTTTTTCTTATTTTTTTCTACAAAATATTTCGTGTCTCTAAAGATCTTTCAATGTGGTCGTTTCCAAGCAGCATTTTAGTTGATTTACTCTGCTCACCTCAAATGGACTCACACCGGCTAAAAGCACATAAAATGTTCGCCCTTGTATTTTAAACAGGTCACCAATAAAGGGTTGAAAACGTCTTACTAGCAAGCGCAGCAAAACGTAGAAAAAACCTGTGCAAAGCTACGTGCCGGGTAGTCCGTCTAAGCACTGGGCTACCAAGTCTGTTACAGAACCGCTGCCTGTGCTGGCCGTTCCAGGAGTCTTTGTGGATGTAAGGTTTTTATGGTGGTATTTTGTTCCCAACGCAGAAGTAAATTGTCAGAATATCCACTCTGGTTTGAAGCAGTCATCTGTGACATGAAGTACACATTCTGAACTGCAGCATGAAATCAACCGCTTTGTGCCCACAACTAGGACAATGTAGGTGTTGGTGACCTACTTCCAGGGGGGGCAGGTTTCAGATCTGAGACTAGCTTTAGGGGGAGGAGAAAGGTCTGATGGTGCACTTAGTTTCTTTTCCAAAGAATCTGAAAATTTGTAGCTGAGACAGGAAAAGGCATGAATGCAGCCACCATGGGTTTGGGGGTATATTTCCTGAGGAAATAACAATACCACTTGGTTAAAAGCCCCCAAAAGTGGGTTTTCCATGATATGCCCCTCATAGTTTGGGTTTATGATCTAAAGTTCAGACACCACCTCAAACAGCTAACCCTTTCTTTTCTGCATCCACTGCAGGCCCAACGCCACCCTGCTGGAGCCTGGGAGCCCTGAGGCATCTTCAGCAGCAGGGACTGTGGAGGACTGGCTGCAGGTCATCGGCATGGAGCGATACCGCAATAACTTCACTGCAGCTGGCTACACCAGTCCAGAAGCTGTGGTTCACATGACTCAGGAGTGAGTAACACCTGTAAATGTAGCATGGAGGGGAAACGTTCTCCTGACGGGAAATTGTTGATAAAACTCTAAAAACAAATGCATCTGTGTCCAACTTCTGACGGGCATTATTACTTGTTTGTAGCATTTCTTTAGTTGTGTTCTCGTACCAGGTGTGTGTGTGTTTGAATGAAACAGAAACTCTGTTGGTAACATCAGCCCTCCGTATGTGGTGGTTGGTCCTAAAGCATCCTTCTCCTTGTCCTTTCCCAGGGACATGGCCCAGATAGGCATTTCCTCAGCAGCACACCAGAACAAGATCCTGACCAGTGTCCAGAGTATGCTGTCCCAAATGCAGCAGATTCAAGGCAGAATGGTCCCTGTCTGAGAAAAAGTCAGAAAAACCCGTTAAAAAGACATTTTGTATGAAAGAACACGATAAAAAAAAGTTTAAAAAGACACAAAACTATGAACTAATAGTTTACCTCATCCATGCACTTTAAATTTGACCTGAAAGAAAAGAAGACGTTGAAAAAACGTGGCTAAAAGGGCACTTTTTCCCCAAGAACCTGACCTTTACTTCACCTTTTTTAAGAGCAGGACTCTGCAGCAGCATTGAATGGATGGACGGACGGCTGAAAATTTTCTTCCGAGAGACCAATCTGGAGTGCCTTTAAAGGTTCGGAAGGACGGAGGAGAGTGGAATGTGGGTGCGATCCGACATTTCTTCCTCATTTTGGGGCAAAATTTATTTGTTTTTTCTTTATTTGTGGAACAATCGGAGGAGCAGATCTTTTGGATTTCCTGTGACTGTGTTTCCTTTAAATGAAATTCTTTCTGCGGGACTCGCAGACTGTCCTGGACACCATGTTTCTTCTCTCTGCTGGATCTGTTTGACATCTCTCAGACAAGATGGAGGCTCCCACCTGTCAGGTAGAAGCTCTCCGAGAGGTCGAGGGCTGTTTCTGGGGAGGCTGCTGGTGCTGGGATGGCTTTCTGTGGGTTTGTTTGGACCTTTTGGGGAAGGGGCTCTCTTCCGACCTTGTTTCCCCCGAATACTGGATTTTGTTGCCCTCGGGACAATACTTAGGATGTTTTTGATCTTCCAAAGGAGACTTCCCACTCCCCAGTCTTCCCCTTTAAGAAAAGAACAACGATGAAAGCCCACGTACAGTCAGAAACTCTCACTCTTACATCAGAATGGAAGCTCTCACTTGACCTCAGCTGCCGTAGCGGCCGACTCTTCCCCACCGCTCTGACCCACATCACTTCAGCTCTACTGCTCATTTAAACTGGAGGCCAGATGAAGGGATTATTGGAATTATTTTATCTTTCCTTAAAGAAGCAGGACGGGGACAGGACCAATCACAATCAGCAATGGCTACTAAACAGGAGAAGAAAGGAACACGTCAGCGAGGTGAGTCCTTAGTTTTCCTTCTGAACGTAAACTAAAAGGTATTTTAACAACATCAACATTGTAGCAAATGAAGCTACAAGTGCCCATGTTTAAAGTACGAGAAAATCAATGTTAAAGCTCCTGTCGGTGACTCATTAGGGTCTGCATGGTAACCACTAGTGACTCATTAGCAGCATTCTGATTAGCTGAACAGCCGTTGTGTAAAACCTGAAAGTCATTTTAAAAAGGTGAAGCGTGAGCAGTACACGGCGTCGATGGTCACACTGTTCCTACGTTGTGTAACCTAATTTAATCCAAGCTTGCGTGACGACTGGCAGGTGAACTGAGAGACCAGGAAGTTCGGCTGTAGCGTGTTTGAATGACCCAGACGCGGAAGAGCGAGCGTCGGGAATTAACAGGCACACGGTTTGATCTAGGAGTGACCGCGGGTCCGGACCAGAGGGAGGGCCGAGCGGATACTCCAGAGTAGAATAGAGTTGACTTTCTGAGTCGATGATAGTCGGGGAGTTTGGTAGTCCGAAATCTCATGAGTCAGATCGTTGAAACGATGGCTGAGTAGAGGCGAGAGGGCGAGACTTCCGTATATAGACTGGGAGTGATGACGCAGGTGGTGCTGGGGGTTGTAGTTAGGAGGAGGGGTCCCAGTTGGAGGAGTGATATGGGGCTGAAGTCGTGACAGCTTGGGTGTTCACTCTGAAAGGATCTGAGAGAAAACCATGGGGCTGACAGGAGAGTGAGGGGAAACAGTGTGTTTGTTCTAAAAGCAGCAGAATTAAGAGGCTTGTTTGTACAAGATTAGCTAAATCTATGAAGGGTTAAGATGTCAGTCGTGTAAAGTCCAACTTTCAGCCCCTCGTTAAAACTCTGACTGATTCTGCTGTAATTCTACCTGAGCGCGAAAGTGGGCGGGGTTTACTCACCTGTTCCTTGCAGCTCTGTGTGAATATGACACAGAACTGCTAAAAGTCGGCGCTCACTTCCTGAATAAACCCCATGTTGTAGTTTTGTTTCCTGACTGTAAGGGTTGAAATCAACCAACGTATCCAAAGTAAGATAGGAATACAGGAACTTCCCTCGTCGTCCTCCGGCACCTTTAACACACAAAGCTGTAAAACAAAAATGGCTGAAACCTCTTTTGTGAGTTTTGATGTTATTTGGAGCCTAAAATCCTAAAGGAGTCCGTTTCCCCCGTTCCTCCGCTCCGTGTTAATTAGCAAGCTGGTTGCACCACTTCAGGCAGCAGGAACAGATCAATAGTCACTGTTCTGTGATCAGTCTGCAGAACTGCTGCCTCTGGCATGTTAATGAGAAGAATTAATTAGCAGCTGACTCCCAGTCAGCCAAACAGAGCAGAGAACGTTGGGTTTAGGCACCAGCTGCTTCACATGCTCTCTTGGCCAGATTATTCTTTTATTTTCTGATGTGACTATTGGAGCTTCTGTGACGGACACATCCATGGGAGGATAAGTGAACATAGCCGAGTACGTTTAATTAAGATGTAAACCCATTTTCCTGCATTCTTTAATGAAAAAGTAACAAAATAGTTATTTTTCTTTGTAATTAGTTACCTTTAGAATCTTGTAACTCAGTAAGTAACTGAGTTACTTTTTTGACAAAGTAATCAGTAACTATAACTAATTACTTTTTTAAAGTAACGTTCTTAACACTGGTGATATGTAGAAAAATTTGTAGATACTAAACTTGTTTATATTAAGTACAAGTTACACAGATATTTTTGGCTTCTGTTAGTTGAAAAACATGAGAAAAGCCCGTAGAGAAAATAATCGTGAATTAAATCGCAATTGCAATATTGAAGAAAAGAATCAATAACTTTCCAGCTCGAGCTGAGCCCTGTTTCTTTGTTCTCAGCTGGTTTGAGGGTTGCCGACTAGTTTTCAGTGAGTTGAGTTCTGTTGTGAACCAATCGAGTTCTGGTTTGCTGTTTAACCCTTTGATGCATGAATTATGAAATCTTCAACCATGATTTTTTAAGCAATTTTTTTCATTCATCTTTAGGTGTGAATGAAACAAATTTCAACAAATATTTTTTGTAACATTTTGTTAATTTACAAATAATTTCTGACATGTCCACCTCAGTGGACAGCGTGCAATCTGAACATGAAACATGGTGGCTTGACTTACTGAAGTCCAAATGGAGGGGCTCAAATGCAATAAAGTCTTCAACAGCTGCGCTTAATAGTAAAAATAAATAAATAACAATTTTGTGTACCTGTCCACTGTAGTGACCATTATGCATGAAAGGGTTAATGATGTTGCACTCGTCGTTTACTTGACATTCATCACTTCACTTGTTGTCCATTACAACAGAAATAGCCAGAGCTGCTGAGTGTTTGCTTATCTAGAAGATAACAGGTTGGATGTGACCACCACCATTAAACAAAATAAAAACAAATCACTGTTATTCTGTGTCCTTTGGGTTGTCCTTCCATTCACCGTACGGTACTGCCCCGGTCTTCTACTCAAGACTGAAGACTCATTTCTATGATTTGGCTTCTGGATTATGACCCTTTCGTGCTTGTTTTGACTGTATTGTACTTAACTGTTTATTTTCTGTTTTTATTTACCTCTGCAAGGCGTTTTGGTCAGCTCTCACGCTGTGTTGAAACACGCTGTTACAAATAAATTGGTGGTTTTTCACATTCAGAGATATAGATCATTTTGTCAGAAGAGTCGGCCAAATCAGTAATCGGCCTGTCCAGAACTCAAAAATCATTCCTTTTGTCCCTTTACCAAGGAGTCCAGCATTTGTCCTGGTCTGGCAGCTCTTCAAATTTCCATTTTTGTCTCATTTTTCATGTATAAGAGAAATTATTAAAAGTTTCAGATGTAAAAATCAGCTCAGTCTCATCAGGTCAGAGAGCCGTAGACCAGTATCGGCCTTCAGCATCAGGTTCGGTGCGTCTCTGTGGACGTGAGTCCCCAGCATGAAGAGATGCCTGATCAAGCCCGTCCATCTGTTACTCGTGTGAGACGTACGGCTGTGTTCAGATGAATCTGTGTTTGTGTCTCACTGCCAATGCTAAAGATGAAAAATCTCATTTTCAAACCCAAAAACCTTTAGCTAATGTGAAAACAACGTCCTGCACATGAGATCCGTGTCTGATGACATTACCGAGCTCTCACACACATTACTAACATGAACCGTTGCTCATGGAGACGCTGATTTATGTCGAGTGGGCAGATCGATGCTGCTGCTGCAGCACAGATCATTAATCTCATGCAGATGTCCTGTAAATGCCCGTTTCTCGGCTTTTGATTGGTGGCAGTAAATCAAAGGCATGCTTCATGTTTTCACAAACAACATGTGGCTCACAAATGTTAACTTATGGCCGCCATAACGTCCACATTCCCCCCCGTGGACCAGCACTTTACTGTCTGCATGCTCCAGCTTGGCACTGGCCTTTGTTTAGCTGAAGATCTGAATGTTCTGTGGAGCTGGCTCTGGTTCTGGTTCTGGTTCTGGAGAGCAGCTCTGCTCGCCGGAACCAAGCAGTTTACACAGAAAACCACCGTGACTGATGCAGACTCTCATTCCATCTTTTTTTCCATCTCTCCTCTCCAGCTGCTGCCGTCCATCACACACAGGAACTTGGCTCCACTCGCCACGACTGGAATTCCACCCGCTCTTCCTCTTCATCGTCCTTCTTCCTCATCCTCTGTATTCCCTGTCCCAAGGGATATTTGAGGGTTTTTCCTTTAACTAGAGGACGGATAATCCTCGAGCTCCCGGGAGGCTCATAGCATGTCAACATGACAGACTAGCAGTCCCGTGCTTGTGACCCTCCAGCGATGAAAAAGAGTTGATACGAACGACTCAATGATTCAGTCCAAAAAAAGAATGTAAGAGAAAAGCTCAGCTCCGCGGGATGACGTACGCTTTTAGGAAGTCTCATAGAACTCGTGAGCTGTAGTTTTTTATTCGCTCTGTTTGCATGTGGAGTAAGAAGGGTCTGATTTGTGTGTGTGTGCGTGTGTGTGTGTGTGTGTGTGTGTATGAGTGACAAACTGATTTTCTCTGTTTTAATTAAACTGTAGAAAAAAATCGAATTGTACAGTTTTTATTTTTTAAAAATCAATAGTTGTTTTTGTCACCATTAGAAAAACAAGAGCAGCAAGTAAGGTGTTGCTTTCCAAGTGCAGACTCTTCAGCACAAACATTTCCTGAGCTTGGGGATGGAGGGAAACCCATTCCTGCCCTGCAGCAACAGCAGCTGCAGACGGACACACGGAGACGCAGCAGAGCGGGACTAAAAGTCTCCGGTGCACACGGGACAAAGCTGAATTTGAACGGTTGGGCAGCCATCTTAGATGGAAGATGGAGGACAAACCTGAAGGGGTGCAAGATGGGTATCCTACAGCTACCAGTTTGACCCAGTGGACCACACCCGCTCTGTGTGAATGTTACTGAACTCAACAGAGAAGCATCGTTTAGAGTAAACACCTCCATCCTTAACGCAGTGCTGCAGCTCTCTCTCTCTCTCTCTCTCTCTCTCTCTCTCTCTCTCTCTCTCTCTCTTTCTCTCTCTCTCTCTCTCTCTCTCTTTCTCTCTCTCTCTCTCTCTCTTTCTCTCTTTCTCTCTTTCTCTCTCTCTCTCTCTCTCTCTCTCTCTCTCTCTCTCTCTCTCTCTCTCTCTCTCTCTCTCTCTCTCTGATAGTTTGCTGGTTTTGTTGTTTGTTTCGGGGAGGGGAGGGGGGTGTCTATATGAAACGGACCTGTTTGGAAATCAACAAGACACGTTAGGAAGGAGAAGGAAACCAGAATGTACTGTAAGATACTTTTTTTCCCCTTTAATTAAATATCAAATGAGTTGAAAAGAGAAACAGAAACGTAACACATTTGTCATTGTTTGCCTTCCAACGCCATCATGATCTAGCCATGTAAATTTAACATTCTCTCGCTCTGTTTTGTACTTCTGGGGAGACGTTATGATCATTTCTCTTTATTTTGTCAAGGAGCTCTAGGTACATGTAACTTAAGTCATTTATTTATGTTCTTTTATATCTAGTTTGTAAAATAATAGCCTAAAGTGAAGTAAATAAAGAGGTGACAAAGTGCACTCTTATTAAAGTAGAAACCTGACCGTCTCTGTGCCGTTCATTCATCTGTAAAAGTCACTGCCTTGTGCAGATTTCAATGACAGCTGCTTCTAAAACCTCTGGACCTTGCTTCAGCTTTAAATGTTCTTCGTATGTCTTGAAAATGTCATCTGTGTATATTTATCCACCCTTATGTAGTTTCACATTTATTTTTTGTTCCCAAACATGTTTATTTTTTAATTTATTTCATTTTGGGACACCATAAACTGCAAGCCTATGTAAGTAAACGCATCGTCTGTCCATGACCCACAGACAGAGCTCAGTCGTACGCTTGTTTTTCAAACCATCTCTGCACACAGCTGGACAGCGCTGGGACCAATCAGCAGAATGAACAAGATAACTTATTCAAGGCAATGAAAATCAATCAGCAGGCAGTCTGCCATCCGCTGTCAGAGCAGAAGTACCCGTGTCTGCTCATGTCTCACACTACAGCCCGAGTCTATCGCGTTTAAAGCGTGCCACAACCCGTGCACGCGCATTGGGTCCACAGCGCGCATGTGAACGGGACTCGCGAGCGAAAATATACATGGCGAGAGGTCATTTGTGCACTGAGAGGGAGCAAACTGTGTCTGTGAGCGCACAAGGATGTGCACAAGTGACAAACCTGCGTGCGCGCGTTGCCAACGAGCACACGGCAGAGGAAAACGTGCGCGCGCGGCAGCCTCTCTGCGCGCTCGGCAGCCTCTGCGCGCTCGGTTTCTAATTCCGCTCGCTCGGCTGTGAGGAGTTTTGGCACTCTGGAGGCGTGGCCTGTGGCAGATCTTCCCTATCCTCTGATTGGTTAGTTTACCCCGCACTTTACTCTCTAGCTATCTATATAAAAAAATCTGATATTCAGCAGTTGCTGGCATAGCTCAGCTGGGAGAGCGGGCGACTGTCACTGTGGAGGATCCAGGTTCGAGTCCGGCCAAGTAACATAGAGTTGATGTCATATTATTCTTTCCTAATTCCTGTGATATTATTTTACAGTTGTGACCGTTCAACTGTCATTAAATGTCCGAATGTTTGCTGGGCAGTGTTTTAAAAAGTGCACATAAGCTAGATGGTTTTAACCAGGTAAAAATAGACTTGTGGGTGTAGGTATGTTCAAGTTTAAAAAGTTCTTGCCTCATTAATGTATTGTTTATTTTTTTCAGCATTTAATTGACAAATTATCCTTTCAAATAATTAATTGATGAGTTACATAATTGTCCATTTAGAATTGTTGAATGGACTGAGTCAAGTTTGGTGCACTTTATATATTTCAAAACATGTTTTTTAATTTTAATTATGCATATAAATAATTTTAATGTTAATTTATTGAAATATTTCTATTTCTTCATTACCTCACCCTTGTTTTGACAAAAACAAGACCTTGCTGGATAATATCACGGAGAAACTATTTGTTCACAGTACTTGGCTCAGTGAGGATCTGTATACCAAAGGAGGAGATGCTCAGAAATCTGTCTGCAGATTGTTACAACCCAGACTGGAAGTGGTGGGCTGTAATAAGAAAGGAGACCAAACAGAGGAGTGGGGGTTCAACAACTGATTTATTTAACCAAAGTAAGGATTTACTAAAGCAGATCAGTGCAGTCAAGAATTACTGGTGTTTGGGTAGTCCTGAACGTGTTGTGATGCCCCCACCGTCTCATTGGGTTTTCATTTGTGTTTAATTGTGTTTTTATTCTGTTGTAGGCAGCTCGTTAAGCAGCCTTGGAGGCACCTGGGCTCAGGGTGTGGTGCTGCCTACAAAGCCTACTGTTTTTCTGCTTTCACTGGGTCTCTCCTGTGTGGTGGAGAGTCCTCACTGGCCATTTTCTGTTCACTAACTTGCTTTAGTAAATCCTTACTTTTGTTAAATAAATCAGTTGTTGAACCCCCACTCCTCTGTTTGGTCTCCTTTCTTATTACAGCCCACCACTTCCAGTCTGGGTTGTAACAATCTGCAGACAGATTTCTGAGCATCTCCTCCTTTACACAGATCCTCATTGAGCCATGTACTGTGAACAAATAGTTTCTCCATGATATTATCCAGCAAGGTCTTGTTTCTGTCAAAACAAGGGTGAGGTAATGAAAAAATAGAAATATTTCATTAAATTAACATTTAAATTATTTATATGCATCATTAAAATAAAAAAAACATGTTTTGAAATATATAAAGTGCACCAAACTTGACTCAGTCCATTCAACAATTCTAAATGGACAATTATGTAACTCATCAATTAATTATTTGAAAGGATAATTTGTCAATTAAATACTGAAAAAAATAAACAATTCATTAATGAGGCAAGAACTTTTCTCTCTCTCTCTCTCTCTCTCTCTCTCTCTCTCTCTCTCTCTCTGGAAGCCCCACTCTAAGGGAGTTTGCAGTGTATTAGTGAGTCATATATTGTACAATCACAGTCATAAAGTTTTCAACCAGTAGTTTTATTTCAGTATGTATTTTTCCAGTATCACAAAAAATGTAATTTTATATGGTTAAAACCATCTAGCTTATGTGCACTTTTTAAAACACTGCCCAGCAAACATTCGGACGTTTAATGACAGTTGAACGGTCACAACTGTAAAATACCTGAAATTAAGAAAAATTACCATGACATCTACTGCATTTTCCTTGCCCAGACTTGAACCTGGATCCTCCGGGGCGAGAGTCACCCGCTCTCCCAGCTAAGCTATGCCAGCAACTACTGAATACCAGACTTTTTTATATAGATAGAGGGTAAAATGCGGGGTAAACTAACCAATCAGAGGACAGAGAAGATCTGCCACAGGCCACGCCTCCAGAGTGCCAAAAGCCCTTACAGCCGAGCGAGCAGGAGTCAGAAACCGAGCGCGCAGAGAGGCTGCCGAGCGCGCACAGAGGCTGCCGCGCGGGCACGTTTTCCTCTGCCGTGTGCTCGTTGACAACGCGCGCACGCAGGTTTGTCACTTGTGCACATCCTTGTGCGCTCACAGACACAGTTTGCTCCCTCTCAGTGCACAAATGACCTCTCGCCATGTATATTTTCGCTCGCGAGTCCCGTTCACACGCGCGCTGCCATGTATATTTGCGCTCGCGAGTCCCGTTCACACGCGCGCTGTGGACCCAATGCGCGTGCACGGGTTGTGGCACGCTTTAAACGCCATACGAGTCTAGATCGTCTTAACGCTGATGCAGAAGTCACTTCAAACCAGCGTGGGTCCTGAGCCGACATCACCTTTGTTGTTTTGCTCCGTTGCAGCTCTGCTATGATGGTGCTAAGACCGCCTCTCTACAAACATATTGAGTGCTGTGATTGGCCCAGCTTAAGCTCCACAAGGGAGTGACGCACACGCGTTGACGGAGGCATTGGGACTTGTCCGTCCCCTGGAGCGTTGTAAAGCAGTTCCCCGCCAGGACAACAGAGGGCGTAGCACCTTTCTGTGGTTTAATGCCACCATAGAGTATTTACTAATGAGACTTTATAACTCGGATGAATTTGACCTTCATTCTCCTCCACCTCTAACCCCACGTTTCCCGACATGTTGGTCCACAAATGAGAACCTTTGCTCTATCTTTGTTCTCCTTCATTCAAGGGGTGAATAAACGTTCATATTTTCTGACTTTTTCTGTGATGCATCTTTTTACTTTTGATGGAGCAATGGTGACCAATCACAAGCTTGTGGTCTCCATCACTTTGAACAGCAGTTTAACATGTCGGGCACGTCTCCATCACCCTCTGCGAGCCTGTCTGAGAGCCCTTGAGCTAACACAATGGTGTTGTGTGTCTCCGCGGCGACGCAGACGGTGAAGTATAAATCAGGCTCTTACACTTTAGCTCAGCCTATGGTAGACCTGCTGAGGGCCGAGAGCGTGGCTAGACCGACCTGCAGGGAAACCTTTTAGCTGTTTGTCTAGATTTCTTGGCTTCTCCACGAATGCTGCAGCTTGTCTGACAACCACTTCATATTCCAACGCTCTGCAGAGCACTGCAACACGTGGAGTATGTTGATCTTTGATTCAGCTAAAAAGATCGGTTCTGTGGCACCACAACGAGCGTGTGATCCGATATCGGTGTGGGACGCCCTCTTGGGAACAAATGAAGGCAAACCCAAGGAGAACAGGTGGGAAATGACTCACCGAGATCCATAGTTCAGTTGGATCGTTGAAAATGGGTCGAGTCAAACACTTTTTCAAGTAAAATCATGAAGGTCAAATTTTGAAACAGAATTTTTGTTATTTAGTTTAATCCGATGCAGAAAGAGCTATGAAGCTGATAGATCCTGTGTGTGAGTGTGTGTGAGTGTGTGCATGCGTGTGTGTGTGTGTGTGTGTGTGTGTGTGTGTGTGTGTGTGTGTGTGCGAGTGTGTGTGTGTGTGTGTGTGTGCGTGCGTGCATGAGAATGTGTGTGTGATTGCGTGTGTGAGTGTGTGCATGCATGTGTGTGTGTGTGTGCATGCCAGTGTGTGTGTGCGTGCGAGTGTGTGTGTGTGTGTGTGAGATTGCGTGTGTGAGTGTTTGCATGCATGCATGTGTGTGTGTGTGTGTGTGTGCAGGGCCGTGCAGAGACCTTTGAAGGGGCGGGTGCTCAAACTAAAAAAAAGGGCACAATAGAGCAAATTTTTTAAACAGATTTACGATCCAACAAGTTTGAAAATTCAGATAATGAGATCCTTGGGTTCTAACAACAATATAAACTAGGAAAAATATGTAATTTAGTGTCACTAAATGACGGTAATGTTAGTTCACAAATAATTGTTTTAGTTTTTAAAGCTGACTTATATCTAAAGATGTTACAACCACATTTTTGTCCAAGTTGTTTGATTTTTGATTATCTTCCAATACTGAGTCCTGCTCCGATACGAGACAGTAATGCAATGTGTTACAAAAAAAAGGAAGATAATGGAAGAACCCACAAGTTGTCCTTCTGTCAGTATTTGTTATTTTACTCATTTAGCCTTAAAAGCCACTCATTCAGGAAGTACATTGAAAGTATTCAAGATTCTACATAATTTGTCATTGCACAGGCGTACAATAACACTGACTTTGCACTCACTAAAGACAGCTCATGTAAGAGGTGGTAAAATATGAGTAAAAAAATGAGTAGAATAAATGCAACCACGTGAAGTTATCCAGTGTGATCTGCAGCTATGTTAGCTGGGGTCTTCTCCTGTCTGTAGGAAACTCCTGATCCAATTCTGAACTTCACCCTAAACCTGAGAGCTCTGCTACCAACCTCACAACAGCCTCTACACAATATCAGACTGGATACCACCTTCTCTCCTTATGAGGGCACACACACACACACACACACACACACACACGCACACACGCACGCACTCACACCTCTTTTAACTTCTATTCATTTTAGTGACTCCACTATGTCTAACTCATACCCTAACACTAACTAATGGAGTTCTACTCCTAGCCCTAACTTAAACTAATCTAAACTAAAGGTTAATTCACACCAAACCTCTAAAACAAGTTTTAGGATAGTTGGCATTGTGTGGACCAGCTAAATGTCCCCGCAATGTAAAATTGTCCCCATGTTACAGTTAATATGTGTCCACTTAAGCATAAAGACAAGTACATTCACACAGAGTTGACTTTTCATACCATTTCCAGAATACTGCACATACTACAACCATAGGTTTTCTTCATGGTGCTGATTTCCCTCATTATTTATTTCCAGTGTTATAATAACAACGTAAAAGTTAATAATTAAAATACATAATAAAGTAATGAAACATAAGTATTTATTCTCACATTCACTTTGAACCATGTCTTCATGGGCGGGAGAACATTCATCACATGTTTAACCCTCTATTACCAGAATTATAACTGGACCACCTTGTATTTTTTTTTGTTCTATGGCTGTAAAATTGTAATAAAAAGTGCTAAATGTTTTTAACGCTGTAAAAATGCAGCTTAAATGTATAAAAAATAATAATTAAATGGATTAGATTTTTCTTACATTTATTACTAAACAGGAACTTCAAATGGGCTCGTTTCAAATGAACAATTTAAACTGAACTGTGTTGCAAAGCGTGAACCTTGCCTCATGTTGGCCAGTTTATGACTGTTTCTATTGTCTAAATTCTTGACTGCAGCCCTGTCAGTGACCACAGGTAGGTATACGCTCTAGCTCACAGAACGGCATGGAGTAAAGTAAATATGAGGTAACATAAGATAACACTCATTCATTCAGGACTGCAGATGTGAATTAGCTTCACGCTAAATCTGTTAATACCTCATTGGAAAGCTCGTTCTATGTCCTTTTTAAAACCTTTGGAATTATTTTAATTCAATCAGTCATTCAGAAGTTATGACGCGGAGAATTTAGAGTGAGAAATAATGTGGTTCTTGTGTTTCTCTAGTTTCACGTCAGAAGAAGTCTCTCATGTTCGCTTTTCTGTCTGATATGCTACCTCTGCTCGACACACACACACTGTGTGTGTGTGTGTGTGTGTGTGTGTGCATGTGTGTGTGTGTGTGTGTGCATGTGTGCGTGCGTGCGTGTGTGTGTGTGTGTTTGCGTGTGTGTGTGTGTGTGTGTGTGTGCATGTGTGAATGTGTGTGTGCATGTGTGTGTGTGTGTGTGTGTGTGTGTGTGTGTGTGTGTGTGTGTGTGTGTGCATGCATGTGTGTGTGATTGTGTGTGTGTGAGTGTGTGCATGCATGTGTGCGTGCGTGTGTGTGTGTGCGTGTGTGAATGTGTGTGTGTGTGTGTGTGTGTGTGTGTGAGTGTGTGTGTGATTGTATGTGTGTGTGTGTGTCTGTGTGTGTGTGTGTGCATGTGTGTGAATGTGCGAGTGCATGTGTGTGTGTGTGTGTGTGTGTGTGTGTGTGTGAGTGTAAGAAAAATGATCAGAAAATTATATCTACGGATTTTTTAACTTTATATTTCTTTCCCACATCATATATTTCGCTCACTGCGTCTCTGGAGGTGATATGATCTTTTACCCATCATGCATTCATTACTGGTTTATATGATTTCATCTAATAACAGGAAAGAGGCCAAGCAGCTCATCCAGCAGTTCCTTTAGCCTCTTCTTCGTTCTTAGCTGATTATCGCCAACACACACACACACACACACACACACACACACACACACACACACACACACACACACACACACACACACAGGATGATAAAACTGACCAATCTGTTGGCAGTTTGAGCATTCTGTAGCACGTGTTCTGCAGATAACATGTCTGGAAGTCTCAAAGACTTGGCCCTCAACTGTTCTTGGGCCTTGAGGCAACAGCTAGTACCATTTGCTGCTTGGTGCAGTGTGTTTGTGTGAATGTGTGAGTGTGTGTAATCAGAACAACATCTGCTTCCTGCTCCCATTTCCAGCAGCGATAAACCTCTGATGGTCCTTAGTCTTTGATAAAGGCTGGGAGTGGGGGGTGGACAAGATGACGAAAAGATGGTTTTAGAAACCAAGCCCATGCTAACCGTGTGCCAAGTGGTGTTTTACGCATTTCCTCAGACATCGGCAGCAAAAAGTCTTGCTTTCATTAAAGCCCTGGAGTTTCCAGTTGGAGATTGTTATCAGCCTCAGAGGGGAAGCGGATTGTTGGCAAGCTTTTCCAGAAACCAAAAATGAAGATTAGTGAGGCTTGCCCCATGCAGAGAAGAGTATTTTTGCTGTATTAAATTTTGACGATTTACCTAATAAATACTGAGAATAAAACATCCAAAATGAACATGTGCCACAACAAAATTCATTCATTCATTCATTCTTCATGTAAAAACAACCAAAAACAGCGTGTATTAAATTACAAACTATCTTTAAATTATCGGCCAATTTTATTTCTTGTTGTTTAAGGGACATCACATGACTTTTACTAAACAAAACCATGAAAATACCTGAAAGTCATTCAAATTTATTATCTAAAACCACAAATCTTTATTGGTTGTTGTTTGGAAAGGTGTGGAACACTAAAAACTAGTTTTTCCTGCCGACCAAACATGAAAACAGTCTCTTACACCCATCTCCTGCATTGGCTTCAGAGAGAAAATAGATGGTAGGATTTGAAAACTCACACTGCCACCTAACATCCATGGACTCACCCAACTTGACCCACAACAGGGACTACTGTTATTGACTAACCCCCAAATTCCACTACCTCCGCTCCGCTGCGCTCCGACACGAACGCCGGAGCAAAATCGGTCCCGTTCTAGTCAATCAGAGCAATTTCACTACTGCGGCCGTGCTCCGGCAGTGCGGCGCCGTGCGCCGCCCTCTGTTCCGGCGTCCGGCAAAAATAGAATCGATCCTATTTTTGCCGGACGCCGGAGCACCTCCGCAGTAAATGGACAGGAATCACAACCGTCCAACAGGAAAAGGAGCGAGCACAACTTCCGTTTTTCACAATAAATCGATAAACAAAAGGCGTTTTTTGTTTCACATGCACAGGTTTAACAACCTTTAACAACTATCAGTGGCGGCTGAAGTTTAAATGCACAAAAGTAAGCCATAAATACAGTTTCCACTATCAAAGTAGTCACACTTTGTTGATCCAAACACTGCAGATCTCTCAACACAACTGATGAGCAGATTAAACAGTTCGTGCCGATGCTTCTCCCACACAACGGGTGTTTGGATCTAACTTCCGTGTTTATTGCTCGGACTGTATCGCAAGATCTCGAAAATCCCGCGCATGCTTGTTTGCCCCCCTCAGGTCTCCGCACCGGAGCGGAGCCGTTGTAGAGCGGGTACCAGTAAAATTGAGTTCGGAAGCGAGCGGCTGCGGAAGGCGGGGGCGGACCGGAGCGGAGGTAGTGGAATTTGGGGGTTAGAGTCCAGGAAACAGCAGAGGACGTCTCAGCTAGTAGAAGCTAACTGTTAGCATTAGCAACTTCACCACACAGCAGAACTCCTTCAGGTTTGAATTATTAGTGGAGATGAAACATCAATGTTGCAGAGCAAACAGAGTCAAGGGTAGAGTCGTGTTTCTGCTAGCCAATCAGAAGCGAGATGTCCAAATATCAGGAAGAAAGACTCCAAATCCTGCTGTCTGATACTCTCCTCCCATCTGGTAATCTTCTAGAGTCTGAAAATGGCTCACCTGGGCTTTTTGTACCCAGAGTACGACCTACAAGGCATTCATTCCTACTAGAGATGTATTGATTAAATGAGTAAACCACACCATTAACCCTCTCAGGCTCAAAATAAGTTTTGATAAAAGGACGAACAACTAAGTCCTTCAGCGGTACTCTGAGTTAAAACATGCTCATGAAATACGTGTGTGGAGTAACCAGGTAGGTAGGTTTTAACGTTGCTAACGCCTGCCTCCAGAGGGTAAAGTAACCCATCCATGTATTGTTTAGGTATTTCAGTCGGTGTCATCCTGTGGTTGTCTAACCTCAAAGCATGACATTGCGACATTACAACCAGACAACCAGATTAAACACAACAGACAAGGAAAATGATGAATGCATTTCAAACTAGAAGCCAAAAGAACAAAAAGTGAGCTGAGGCAACCCAGACAGAGAGTTTGGGAGCACAGGAAAACTTGGCTCACTCGCCGGCTCAACTTGGCAAATCGACGTGAGAGAAGTCAGTTGCTACAGTTCAGCTGGAATGTTGCCTTCCTCGTTACAAAAGCGGTGCAATCCAACACCTTTTCCAACAAAAGCTTCTCATTTTACTCCGTCTTTCAGGGAGAACAACCAAGAAACGTCCCTGTGGTGCTCCAGCCTGGGGTTCTTTTTCTTGGGTAGAAAACAAGACAGACGGTGGAAAAAATAAGAATCCTTTATTGTTGGTTTTGTACCAATAAGTAAATGAAGCTTTGGCTATCCAGTAAATCTGAAATCATCCAAAAGCAGCCGGTGTTTTAAGAATCACGAGGATGTTTAGTCATTCTGCATCTAAGGTTTCATCCCCAGTGTACGGCTGTCCTCAGAAGATGAAATAACACAATCCCATTTTTATTTTAAAACATTCTGACCAAACCTGAAAACAATTTCAGTTACTTCCATTTGATTCTGGGTCACAGTCAGGGACCGGCATTCTTGTCTTCTTATTGGAGGAGAACTAGAAGAAGAAGAAAGTATCATTTCTATAGCGCCTCTCAAGATAAAAGTCACGAGGCGCTTCACAAAAACAAAAATTGTAAAAGTATAAAAAAGCATTTAGAAAATGTTTAAAAATATATTAAAATGGGCAAAAATAGGCAATTGTGATTAAAAAATGTTAAGAAAGAGAGAGAGTGAATAGGAAAGAGGGAAATCAGTGGATCCTGAGGAAGGTGGAATAGGTGGGGAGAGCAGAATAAAGAGAGAGTGGTGAAGAAGGTCACACCAAAACCAGCTTGAACAAGTGAGTCTTCAGCTGCTTTTTAAAGGAGACCACTGAGTCCACTGATCTCAGGCTCAGGGGGAGAGAGTTCCAGAGTCTGGGGGCCACAGCAGCAAATGATCTGTCACCTTTGGTCTTTAGCCTGGTGCTGCACAACCAGTAGGCTTTGATCACTGGACCTCAGGGACCTGCTGGGGGTGTAGGGACTAAGAAGATCACCAATGTAAGATGGTGCTTGTCCATGTAAGGCCCTATAGACCAGAACCAGGATCTTGAAATGAACCCTGAAGTTGACTGGCAGCCAGTGAAGCTGGAGGAGAAGTGGGGTGATGTGGGTGTGTTTGGAGGACTTGGTCAGAAGCCGAGCACAGGCGTTCTGAACCACCTGTAGACGGTTCAGGGAGGTTCTGCTCAGACACGTGAAAAGAGAGTTACAGTAGTCTAAGCATGAGGAGATGAAGGTGTGGATAATTGTCTCAAGTTCAGAGTGAGACAGAATGGGACTCAGCTTAGCAATGTTCCTGAGATGGAAGAAGGAAGAGCGAACAAGAGAACTGACATGAGAATCCAGGGTGAGAGCAGGGTCAAAGGTCACGCCAAGATTCCTGACAAAAGGTTTGGTGTGAGAAACAAGCTGACCAAGAGAGTCTCTGACTTTGGGAACCAGCTTGTCTGGAGCACAGATGAGGATCTCAGTCTTATCTTCATTCAGCTGAAGAAAGCTCCCACCATCCAGGTTTTAATACAGTCTAAGCAGGTGTGTAACGGCTGCAGCTTAGACATCTCATGGGGCTTAAAGGAGATGTACAGTTGGATGTCATCTGCATAAAGATGGTAGGAGATTGCTTTGAAGGAGCTCAGGATGTGCTGAAGAGGAAGCAGATAGAGGAGGAAGAGCAGAGGCCGCAGCACAGAACCTTGTGGGACACCATGGGTAAGGGAGGTGGTGGAGGACCTAAACTTGGAGACGGCCACAGAAAAGGAGCGCTCAGAGAGATAAGAGGTGAACCACTCCAGAGCAGTTCCTGATAGGCCTACCCAGTCTCTCAGCCTCTCCAGTAGCAGGTGATGGTCAACAGTGTCAAAGGCTGCAGTCAGGTCCAGCAGGACCAGAACAGAACGGTCCCCGGCATCACTGTGAGTCAGAAGGTCAATAGAGACCCTAAGAAGAGCTGTTTCAGTAGAATGAGCTCTACGAAACCTGACTGGAAGCTATCATAGAGCCAGGAGAAATGTCGGGTAGGGCGGACTCGAGTGTATTTTGCATATAATTTAAACATATTTCAAGAGACATTGACAGATTAAATAAAAGTGTAGCATTATGAACACCTTTCATTTGCATAAGCTGGGGTGATTAAAGGTTTTACCTGTCAAAGAGGCTCTGAGCCACGAGACAACCTGCTCCAGTCTAGGTTGGCAGTCCTGAATAATTACAGTGAGGTTTTGTTTAAAAACGTTATGAAACTGTAAACTTTTTTCTTTGTTTATTAAAAAGGTAAAAGCAATGGGTTTGGTTTAGGAATAAAAACTAATCCTGGTGGTAAAAGAAATATAACCTTGAACAAAGTCATTAGATTGTTTAATACAAACACAAATGTTGTTGCTAATGAGCAAAATGTAAGGGACTTTAAAATGTTTCCCCAGATTATGTCTTTTAAACTTCATGTGAAAGTACAAAAAGCCAAGATGAACCTAGCACACAACAATAATGAATAGTACTGTGTAAGACAAGTTTTCTTGTTAATTCAGTTTTTTAGTATTGTTTAGGAAAACCCAACCAGGGACAGGAGTTGTAAATTAGCACTAGCTATAATCTCTGAATGCGTCGCATCAGCTACATCCTGCACTATGCTGGACAGCAATGTCCCAGTCAAATGAAGTTTGAATGAATGGATGAATAGGCGGTGTCTTAGTTCAGCAGACAGGCCTTGACTAACTTAAGCCACTAGTGACAACAAACCCTGGAGCAGTGAGACAAACCAGCTTCAGTGTCCTCTAGACGTTTAGCCACAGACGTATATGTAGATGCCTCGTGAACTGGCTTCGACTACTGGAGCTGTCACTAGTAATGCCATGTGATCTGTTTTACATCGTACATCGGTTGTTGTGACCGTAGGCTGCTCAAAAATGGGCTGAAGCCAGACATCAGTGCCAGGGTCAGCTCAATTTTTTCCAAGTCCCAACAGACCGGACTGGAAACTGTGATGTTGCAGGCGCAATATTCTGGCCACAGGGGGCGATAGGGGCTGGGTGGCCTTTCATTAATCCTGTAAAGGGTCGTTTTAGCACATACTGGCTCAAGAAAATTAAAAATATGAAAAAGTTGCAAAGTATCCCTTTAACATTCGTGAACTCACCCATCTTGATTCACGACGAGGACTGATTTGCATCCAGGAAACACCAGCGAACGTCTCAGCTTGCAGAGGCTAACTGTTAGCATTAGCAAATCCACCATACAGCAGAAGCTCCTCCAGTTTTGAATTATTTGCGAAGATGAAACTTCAGTGTTGCAAGTCAGTGGTAGAGTCTCGTTGCTATCATTCAATCCAAAGTGAGACATCCAAATATCAGGAACCTGCTGTTTATGGTTAGGGTTATATCTTTACCCCTCCAGTACTACTCAAGCTTAGTTTATGCGTCTGAGTCGGTGCAGAGACACGCAACGCCATTATCTGTCCTTGTGAGAGCTCTTCGGCAGGTTCGCAAGGTCGTACGGAGTTGAGCCCACATTTCTAAACGTCCAGAGATGGAGAGTGCAAGCTTGTGATTGGTCAGAATGCTACTTTTGTCAACAGCATCACCACTGCGCCCTCAAAAACATAAAGAGAGCTGAAAATATCCAGTGACTGACACGGAGCAGCGTGAACAATACCCCGCAGAAAAACTCTGAAAATATAAAAGTTTTATTCACCTATGACCAGAGGAATAAAAAGATATGCAGCAAGGGTTTCATTCCTCAATGGAAGTGGCAGGAAACGTTGGTTTAGAAGTGGAGAGCACGAAGAGGTGGAGGAGAATGAGGGACAAAGTGTCTGAAATGCAAAAAACACATTATTAACACAATAGTAAAAGCACTATCTTGGACCAGATGCATGACAGGATACTCCAGAACAGCGCTACGCCTTCTAGTGTCCTGGCGGGAATTGCTTTGCAACACTCCCCAGGAGACGGAGAAGTCCGAGAGCAAAACGTCTGTCAGTGTGTGTGCGTTTCGCCCTCGTGGAGCATAAACTAGGCTTTACAAGGCATTCATTCCTACTAGAGACCACTGTAAATGTATTCATTTAATGAGTAAACCTCAACTTTTATGCACAAATACCACCAACACGCAAAATGACTCACAAATTGTATCCTCGCCTCAGTTTTGTGTGTTTAAATCAGAAGGTGAATAGTGCCAAATAAGCTAATCAAAAAGCCAAAATCAAACCACAGCACCTTCGATCGTGGAAAAAATATAACCAAAAAAATTAAAATGTACCTAAGATTAATTAGCACAACAAATGCATTTGTCTATTTAGTTATTTAATGATTAACACAAAGCACCATGGCTGTATGCAGGTGAGTACGTGAGACTTTCAACTCTAAACATGACATGATGCAAATGAGAAATCTTCAGAAGGCTGATATCTATCTGTATGCCTAATACAGATGATCCTAATCCCATTTAGATGGGATTTTTGCAGCCATGCACACACCTACCAAAGGTGGTTTAAACTGTGGCTCGGGTCAAAAGACACTTCAAACCCTCCTTTACACAAACACATTCTCAAAGGATCTACGTGGGCTTTGTCAACCAATTTAATTAAGAAACATTAAGGTGAAGTGCTTCCCCTCCAAACAGGCTTAACTCCTGTGACTCTGCTATTCTTTTACTGGGCCACCTTCAGAATTTAATTTCCTGATGTCAGATAAAATCCCTCCTGATGCATAACGCTGAGCCTCTCGCCACAGGGCCTAACGCACACACACCTCCAGTTCTTTGTGTTGTCATTATCACGTGGATCCTCACATCCCTTCTGGTATCATTCGTCATAATCCGTTCCTTTCTCTGTTCATCCCTGGCTCCTTCAATCAAGTCTGGGACTTGTCTTCCACCATTTTCAGAGAGTGCTTGGTGATGGACAGTTTGAGGAGAAGAATGACTGCAATTATGACAAGAAAACTCACATGCAGGGAAAAACAATCAACTGGTGGGATGAAACAGGGGTTGTGAACTTCAGAGGAAAGCATATCTAGCCTCTGAGGTGTCTGAGAGGATTGATAGAGATGCTTCCAAAAGAGAGTTGACCTGGTGTTGTTTTTTTTTTTGCTAGGTATTGCTCCAGAGGGCTTTTGAGGAGCAACACAGATGTAGCATCATCAGTGAAGGCCCAAAGATAAAACCAATGCCAGGAACAAAAATACAACAGGAGCACATTGCTGCAGAGAAACAGCTGAAGACTTACTTTAGCTGTTTGAAACCTCCGTGTGTAGTGATGCTGTCTAATTAGGGCTCTGGTCGAGAGGACGTAACGTTCTACATGAACAATTATAAAGATGCCGGATGTCAGAATTCATACTGTACACAATATTTATTGGTGCAGACACCTCAGGACAAAGTTGAAACAGCAAATCTTCCTAATTCACAAAAGTTATTTTAAAGGTACATTTGTGCTTTAACACTGTCTTTACAGGTGCACATGTGTTACCACCCCCCTAGGAGCTGATGGGGAGCAAAACAAGCCTCGCTGGTGACTTCAGATAATGAAGGACATCAGGAAAAGTCTCATTCGTCCTCCGTTCCTGTGATGAGCGTGAGACAGAATAAGGCCAAAAAGATGGTTGCATCCAAACGCCGTGCTGTATTTAGGAAAACGAGTTCTGTAGGATGGCAATGCTGAAGTAGACCAAATGATTATTACAAAGCTGTTGACGCTAACACAACAACAGCCAGAGCCCTGAAACAGAGTCGTTGCATCCGTCTCCATGTTCATGGTGAGGGAAGCTTCTCTTCCTCCTGGACGTTGTTCAGGTTTATCATCTCCACCAGAATAATCTCACCTCAGGCCAAGGAGTGGGCGGGCACCACTCAGTCGCTTCTTATGCTGAACAATGGTCCACTCTGCTGCTCCCATCTGATAGGCTGACCCTTGACCTTTCCAAACACACATGTTCGATACAGCAAAGCTGCACATGCAAAAAATAGAATCACAAAAGAGAAACACCTTCTGCTGCCACCACTTCTTTTGTCTTTGAGCTTTGCAAGCTTGAAAGTGAAGGAACATGCAGGAGGGTGATGAGGATTTGAGTCCCATCTCAGCTCACAAAAAGAAGGCTAATCATGTCAGACCCAGCCACTCTGTCTTCGCTCCCCCTGGGTCTGGACAACAGTCTGATGAAGGTCCAGCAGGCAGAAATCTCGTTATCGCTGTAAGAACATTGTTCAAACTCCCTCTGATAACTTTCTGTTGGACTGAGATGGGCGTCCAGTTGTGCATAATATAGAGAAGCAAAGGGAGAAAATTGGAAACTGATGGAAGGAAAACACCTGATGAAAACCTGTGCAGCGGCACCCAAAGCTAATTTTCTAAACTTGGATTTAGTTTAAGAAAGTTGTAAGAAAAATGAAATGAGGGTGAAGGACAGAGACCTGTGGCACAAAAGGCATCCATCCTCTGCAGGTCTGAGTGCCGGGTTGAGACAGACGAGTCTGGATTAGAGACTTCATCCGTCCCTTATGTCTTTGTGTATATTATCATTATTAATGGTAAGCCAGGCTTTCATTTTAATTTTGTTTTCAGACAGCATTACCCTGGGCTCCCTGCTCTCTACTGTGAATTAGAACACAATAGAATGGTGCAATTCAACATTTTAAAAACTTTTATAATTCCAGAGAGAAATTCATTCTAAGTACAATTGGATCAGAAATATTTTTTACAGTGTAATGCATGTGTGAGAAATGCTAATTAAATGTTGTCGATTGCAGCAGAGTGATTGTATAACTCACATCTGGACAATGGTTGACCTTATTCAATCTGTATTATTTCGGTGGCACCGGGGTATCATTGAATAATCTCAGGTGCCGTTGTCTTCACTGTTTCTCTCTGATGAGCAGTTCAAAGTAAATGACTCGAGGAAGAGGCCCGTACACTTGGTCATCTGTGGGACACCAACTTGTTAGTTTTGTCGTGTCGAGGACCATGTTGTCGTTCCATCGTGTACCTGCATGCAGTCTCATATCCCTGGAGACGACCCCGAATACAGTCATCTGGGAATGTTTGGGGCTGCACTTGCGAGTAGAGTGTAAACGGTAGGGTGTTCAGCACACAGCCCTGTGGAGAATGTTGAGGGAAGGTGGGGATCTAAAATGGCCATGCCTGTATCCAACTGCTCCGGATACAGGCTTTACATTTTAGTTGTTTACCTGCTCAAACACACTGGATTCCAGGATGAATCACCTGTTCAGCCGCTCGTCATGCTCTGTAGCAGCCTGTTAATCACCAGCAAATTCAAACCAGGTGTGTTTAAGCAGAGAAACAACTAAAACCTGCTGGATAGCGGCCCTCGACGACCACAATTTCCCACCACTGGACTAGACAGTGCAAACCTGTGCTGTACATACGAATGAGGATTCCCAAAAAGCCGTGTGGTATTTTTGTCTTCTATATTCTCTGAACTGCAGCGCCCTACTGCCTTGGCCCCTGCAGCCTGCTTTGGCGTGAGGCATTCTGGGGCAGGGCTGAGCTCTTCACCCACTCACGACCCCACCAATTGAGCATGTATCTGGTCAAATGATTGATTCTACGATTTGTTAACTAGACACTTGAGTTTTTCAACAGCCATAGCTGGCTGGATAGTCAGCTTCTGTGTGTGTGTGTGTGTGTGTGTGTGTGTGTGTGTGTGTGTGTGTGTGTGTGTGTGTGTGTGTGTGTGGGTGTGTGTGTGAGTGAGTGAGTGAGTGAGTGTGTGTGTGTGTGTGTGTGTGTGTGTGTGTGTGAGTGAGTGTGTGTGTGCGTGCATGCGCATGTGCGTGCGTGTGTGTGTGTGTATGTGCGTGCGTGCGTGCAATCACCTCAGAAGACTCAATAACAAGAGCAGGAATGAGACACAGTACATTTGTTAGAACATGTTTTGCACCATAAGGTTTAAATTGGCAAGTCTTTGAAAAATGTGTGTTTTGGGAAGGTGTGTGTGTAGACAGCTGAGCAACATTGCTTTTTCTGCCCTTGCCCTAAGAACCCAACACTCCGTCTGCCTTTCACATGCTCCTTGTTGTAGAATTGTAAACTTATTTATATAGTTACTCTGGTACTGGTACGGAGTGGCCCGGTAGAGACAAGGTTGTGTCATAATCAGATTACAGCTGGGTTAATTGAATGAAGTGCTGCCTGCTATGGTTCACTAGGTAGCCTGCTTGCTGTTTCTGAACCTTTGACACAGATTGTACAGTCCATTAAGTGGCTGTATGAGGCCAACGATAAGACAAGACACAGTTACAACAAAAAAGCTCTTTAATGTACCTGGGAATTGAAAGCCACTTATCATTCTAAGTGGCAGTGATACAGCATGGTATCTACTCAAGTCCTCCATTTGTTCAGAATTAAAACTGGATCAGGTCGATAACCTTTATTTTCCTCCCAGCTGTGTTAAATGTACCTGTTATTAACTATAATTGGCATATCTTTACTATCATTACTGCAGGTCAATAAACCCATTTATAGAACTTGTGATTAGGCTGTCACTATGGAAACCAGTCTGTTTTCTTATTAAATAGCAATAAACTTGGTCAAGGAACCCTACATAAGTCATACAAGGTCACTAAGTTAAATCTCCTCAGTGTCCATCAGCCTGACTTTGTCTCATGAGAGTTTTGTGTCACTCCCATAATGAAGAAAGGAGCTCAAGAGTGAAATGTGAAGCAATCTCCGCCCTTCAGTAGGATTATGGGTTAAAAGATGGATATATGTAAAGTGTGTACTGTGCGCATGTGATTAAAGGACCTGTATTGTGCTATTTTACACCTTCCAGAACAATGGTAGGTACAAAATCAGATAAAATATTACCATAGTCAATATTTAAATGTCATTTATTTCTAAAAATAAAAAGTTGTGTTTATTAATTCAACTGGAAATGTGACACTTAGATTCGAAGAAATCCTGCCTCCATCTTTGTGAACTCCACTCATTTCATAACGGGTACATTCTGGCTCAGTTTCTGAGAGCTCCTGAAGATAAAATCCAACCATTTTTGCAGATTAAACTCTACTTCAGGAAAACTGGACATGGACTCTGTTCTCTCACACACAAAATGGCATTTCTGGGTTGTAGGCATTACTTAAAGTGCAGGCTTGATAAGGAAGAAATCACTTCCTCCCGACTATGGAGATTGTGCTAGCTACTTGGAGAGACTGGGCATTAGTGTTTGCAGTCCAGGGAAGGAGGGAACCAGGATCCTGACAACCTGGATGGGGAGCAAAGGGGCAACCATGTGTCATCCAGCCATTTGGAGCTTGTTAAGCCTAATTTATGCTTCTCCGTCAGCTGCACGAGGGAGAGATGCATGCACGAATAGAAACAGTTTGCTTTTGGAATTCTCCGTCTCCTAGGGAGTGTTGCAAAGCAATTTCCTGCCAAGACAACAGAGGGCATAGCCAAACATCCTAGTCTGGTAGTTTTACTTTATTATACTTTTTACTCAAGTAGTAAAACGTCTCTCGTCTCGTCTCGTCTCGTCTTCCTCCGCTTATCCGGGTCCGGGTCGCGGGGGCAGCATCCCAACTAGGGAGCTCCAGGCCGTCCTCTCCCCGGCCTTGTCCACCAGCTCCTCCGGCAGGACCCCAAGGCGTTCCCGGACCAGATTGGAGATGTAACCTCTCCAACGTGTCCTGGGTCGACCCGGGGGCCTTCTGCCGGCAGGACATGCCCGAAACACCTCCCCGGGGAGGCGTCCAGGAGGCATCCTGACCAGATGCCCAAACCACCTCAACTGGCTCCTTTCGATCCGGAGGAGCAGCAGTTCTACTCCGAGTCCCTCCCGAATGTCCGAGCTCCTCACCCTATCTCTAAGGCTGAGCCCGGCCACCCTACGGAGGAAACTCATTTCAGCCGCTTGTATCCGCGATCTCGTTCTTTCGGTCATTACCCAAAGCTCATGACCATAGGTGAGGATTGGGACGTAGATCGACCGGTAAATCGAGAGCCTGGCTTTCTGGCTCAGCTCCCTCTTCCCCACGACAGATCGGCTCAGCGTCCGCATCACTGCAGACGCCGAACCAATCCGCCTGTCGATCTCCCGATCCCTCCTACCCTCACTCGTGAACAAGACCCCGAGATACTTAAACTCCTCCACTTGAGGTAGGACCTCTCCCCCGACCCGGAGGTGGCAAGCCACCCTTTTCCGGTCGAGAACCATGGTCTCAGATTTGGAGGTGCTGATCCTCATCCCAGCCGCTTCACATTCGGCCGCGAACCTACCCAGCAAGAGCTGAAGGTCAGAGCTGGATGAAGCTAGGAGGACCACATCATCCGCAAAAAGCAGAGACGAGATTCTCCTGCCACCAAACTCGACACACTCCACACCACGGCTGCGTCTAGAAATTCTGTCCATAAAAGTGATGAACAGAACCGGTGACAAAGGGCAGCCCTGGCGGAGTCCAACCCTCACTGGGAACAGGTCCGACTTACTACTGGCTATGTGGACCAAACTCACGCTCCTCTGGTAAAGGGACTGAATGGCCCTTAACAGAAAGCCACCCACCCCATACTCCTGGAGCGTCCCCCACAGGGTGCCCCTGGGGACACGGTCATAAGCCTTCTCCAAATCCACAAAGCACATGTGGATTGGTTGGGCAAACTCCCATGCCCCCTCCATCACCCTTGCAAGGGTATAGAGCTGGTCCACAGTTCCACGGCCAGGACGAAAACCACATTGCTCCTCCTCTATCTGAGATTCAACTATCGATCGGACCCTCCTCTCCAGTACCTTGGAGTAGACCTTTCCAGGGAGGCTGAGGAGTGTGATCCCCCTATAGTTGGAACACACCCTCAGGTCACCCTTCTTAAAGATGGGGACCACCACCCCGTTCTGCCACTCCCTAGGAACTGCCCCCGATGACCACGCAATGTTGTAGAGACGTGTCAACCATGACAGCCCTACAACATCCATTGCCTTGAGATACCCAGGATGAACCTCATCCGCCCCCGGGGCTCCGCCGCTGTGTAGTTGTTTGACTACCTCAGCAACTTCTGCCCCCGAGATCGGACAGTCCATCCCCAGGCCTCCCAGCTCTGGTTCCTCCTCGGAATGCGCATTGGTGGGATTGAGGAGCTCCTCAAAGTATTCCTTCCACCGTCCGACTATAGCCTCAGTTGACGTCAGCAGCTCCCCATCCCCACTGTAAACAGTGTGAGCGAGTTGCTGCCTTCCTCTCCTGAGGCGCCGGAGAGTTTGCCAGAACCTCTTTGGAGCCGATCGATAGTCTTTCTCCATGGCCTCACCAAACTCCTCCCACGCCTGAGATTTTGCCTCGGCAACTGCCACTGCTGCACCCCGCTTGGCTATCCGGTACCTGTCTGCTGCCTCCGGAGACCCACAGACCAGCCACGCCCTGTAGGCCTCCTTCTTCAGCCTGACGGCTCCCCGAACCTCTGGTGTCCACCAGCGGGTACGGGGGTTGCCACCACGACTGGCACCGGCCACCTTACGACCACAGCTAGCAACAGCCGCCTCAACAATCGCAGAGTGGAACAAGGCCCACTCGGACTCAATGTCCCCCACTGCTCTCGGGACGTGGTCAAAGCTCTGCCGGAGGTGGGAGTTGAAGACCGTCTTGACAGGTTCTTCTGCCAGGCGTTCCCAGCAGACCCTCACTATGCGTTTGGGTCTGCCAGGTCTACGGGGCATGTTCCCTTGCCATCTGATCCAACTCACCACCAGGTGGTGATCAGTTGACAGCTCCGCCCCTCTCTTCACTCGGGTGTCCAAAACATACGGCCGCAGGTCAGATGATACGACTACAAAATCTATCATCGACCTGTGACCTAGGCTGCCCTGGTACCAAGTGTACCGGTGGGCATCCTTATGTTCGAACATGGTGTTCGTTATGGCCAAACTGCGGCTTGCACAGAAGTCCAATAACAAAACACCGCTCGAGTTCAGATTAGGTGGGCCGTTCCTCCCAATCACACCCCTCCAGGTCAAGCTGTCATTGCCCACGTGAGCATTGAAGTCCCCCAGCAGGACAATGGAGTCCTGATGGAGCACTATCTAGCACTCGTCCCAGGGACTCCAAAAAGGGTGGGTACTCTGAACTGATATTTGGCCCATAAGCACAAACAACAGTCAGGACCCGTTCCCCGACCCGAAGGCGCAAGGAAGCTACCCTCTTGTCCCCCGGGGTAAACCCCAACACACAGGCAGAGAGTCTCGGGGCTAACAAAAAGCCAACCCCAGCCCTCCGCCTCTCACCCGGAGCAACTCCAGCAAAGTAGAGTGTCCAACCCCTCTCCAGGTCTCGGGTTCCAGAGCCAATGCAATGTGTGGAGGTGAGTCCGACTATATCTAGCCGGTACCGCTCAACCTCTGCCACAAGCTCCGGCTCCTTCCCCGCCAGCGAGGTGACGTTCCATGTCCCAAAAACTAGTTTTCTTGTCCGGGGATTGGACCGCCAAGGCTCCCGCCTTGGTCTGCCACCCGATTCGCATTGCACCGGACCCTTCATGTTCGTCCTGCGGGTGGTGGGTCCACAGTTGGACGAGCCCATGTATCCGGTTCGGGCTGGGTCCGGCCGGGCCCCATGGGCGAAAGCCCGGCCACCAGGCGCTCGCTCACGGGCCCCAACCCCAGGCCTGATTCCAGGGTGGGACCCCGGTAACCCTCCGGGCCGGGTACTCCGACTCTTCATTTTAACCGCCATGAAAGATCCTTCGAACCGTTCTTTGTCTCACCCTTCACCTAAGACCAATTTGTCATGGGAGACCCTACCAGGGGCACTAAGTGCCCCAGACAACATAGCTCCTAGGATCATTAGGGCACTCAAACTCAAACTCCTCCACCACGATAAGGTGACGGTTCAAGGAGGAGCATAGAAACAGTTTGCTTTTGGAATTCTCCGTCTCCTAGGGAGTGTTGCAAAGCAATTTCCTGCCAAGACAACAGAGGGCATAGCCAAACATCCTAGTCTGGTAGTTTTACTTTATTATACTTTTTACTCAAGTAGTAAAAAGTAGTCATCAAAAAATTACTCAAGTAAGAGAAAACAGCCAAAGGCGCTTTCACATTGGGGCCGGCACAGACCAGACTGGGTAGCTTTAAAGTGTTCATATCTACGTAGGTAGCCTTGTACTTTTACGTGCTTAACCAGTCCATTTTTCGGCCCACATACCAAGAAGGTCTGCTTTGGGCTAAACTCATCCAACACACCCACTACCAACTGACTGACCGGCTCAAATACACATCTACCATGAGAGGGAGCCCCCAATTGGCAGACAGAATAAAACAGTGGTAGCTTCCCGCATGCACGAGTCATTATCATTCTGGATACTGGGAAGTCACCTCTGACTGAAGCTGCGTCTCTCCTCACACACACACACATGCACACGCGTGCACACACACACACACACACACACACACACACACACACACACACACACACACACACACACACACACACACACACACACACACACACACACAGAGGTGACACGGCTGCTGGCCATGCTGTCGGGAGACACCATGGGCATTTCCACGTGTCTTTTGCCCCGCCCACGTGCTCAGAGATTTTCCCAGTCCTGAGAAGTGTGTGTGAACAAAACTTACCGGTGCGGGACCCGGACCAATGCCACCCAGTCAGTCCGTGATGTGAATGTGCCATAAGACTCCTCCCCTTCCGGTCGGCTTATGGGTCCCCCTAACCAGGCTATAAAACCTAATTGGTACAGGCTTTTCTTGAAGACATAAAAAATGGATGACTCTACACATTCTGCTTTTAAATCAAGATAAAACTGAAGCTCTCATCTTTGGGCCGGAACTTTAGAAAAGGAATCAATCATCTGACCTGAACAGCATTAAATTTGCCGCCGAGAACAAAGTAAGGAACCTTGTTGTTTCCTTTTTCCACCTTCAGAATATTGCTAATATTAGAAGCATTCTTTCCAGGATTTATGCTGAGAAACTAGTTCATGCATTTATTACATCAAGACTGGATTTTTGTAATTCATTACTATCAGGAAGTCCACATGATGCAGTTAAAAGTCTTCAGCTTGTGCAAAATGTTACATTGGTTGCCTGTTAAATTCAGAATGATCCTCCTTCTCACATATAAAGCGCTTAATAATCAAGGAACATATGGATCAATCAGTGATCTGATTGTTCCATATGTTCCTAACCGAGCACTTCGCTCTCAGACTGCAGGTTTACTGATGGTTCCCAGAATGTCTAAAAATAGGATGGGAGGCAGATCTTTTAGCTATCAGGCTCCTCTCCTGTGGAACCAGCTCCCAGCTTCAGGCCGTGAGGCAGACCCCTTGTCTACTTTTAAGAGTAGGCTTAAAACATTTTTATTTGATAGGACCTATGGTTAAAATCTGAACCACTGTGAAGTGGGGGAGTAGAGGGAGGTGGAGTGTACTGTCGGTAAAGACGGCTCTCCCTTGCCCTGCCTCCAGCATGCCTCCTTCTAAAAGGCTAGGTTATCCAGAGTTATCTCTGTAGTTATGCTGCTATAGGCTTAGACTGCTGGAGGACACACTGACCACTTTTCACACTCTACTACTTTCTTCTACTATATGCTCTTTAACTGTATTATTTCCTGCTATTTCAGCTGTTAACTTTATTTTTGTCTTACAATGTAGCCATAGAAATACTACTTGGTATATATGTTGTGTGTGTGTGCGTGCGTGCGTGCGTGTGCGTACGTGCATGTGTGTGTGTGTGTGTGTGTGCTCTGTCTTCTCCATCCCCAGTGAGTCGTGGAGGATGGCTGCTTATACTGAGCCAGGATCCTCTGAAGGTTTCTTCCACTTAACAGGGAGTTTTCCTCTCCACTGTCGCTAAATGCTTGCTTAGTATGAGGATTGCTGTAAAGTCACTGACACTAGTCAGTGACTCAAAGCAACCTGCTGGGTTCCTTATATAGGAAACGTTTTACTGATTGGGTTAATGAACTGACCTGTATTGGAATGTTTATTATGTGAAGTGTCTTGAGACGATTCTTGTCGTGATTTGGTGCTTTATAAATAAATCTGAATTGAATTGATTTGAATTCAATCATATTTTCTGGTCTGCTTTGCCTTACGCTCTGAATCACACATATGTTGTACTTCAGTTTAAATGATAAATAATGTGTGTTTCCACTATGTTTGTCATGTAAATAGAAATGTATTAGCTTGTGTAAATTCTTAGTTAAAATGACAAATCAAACGTAGCTTATGTACATGACATCACAACAGGATCTCTTCTCCACCAGCATACAGTAGCTGCTATTTACGCATGGCCAGATTTAAGGTGGTAAACTCCGCGTTTAATGGATACCGGCCCTCCAGGACCAGCTTGTGTTAGGTATATTCGTTTTAATGTAGAACCAAGAACACAAACTAAAGTAAACATGTATTAATCTTTTTAACCATTTCTTTCTGTTCAGGGTCACGGGGAGCTCAGTTGTTACTGGGCTGCAGACGGGGCATACTCTGGAAAGGTCGCTAGTCCATCACAGCAACAGGAAACTATAAAATGTCACCCACATGAAAATGGCCGTCTAGGCCAAATAAAGTAAACTGTGGCTCTGTGGTCTGACTGCTGGCTGAGGAACTCAACCTAAAGATACACATTTCTGATGTTTCCTTGTAGGTCACGACCTCCCTGACCTCTAAAACAGGTGTGTTAACAAATGTTCTTCAGTGTTGGGCACAAACACATCAGAAACAGAGAAGGAAAACCGGTGGCAAAGACAAGCGCCAGTGAAAAACCAAGTGGTGAAAGTCTGAATGGAGATGGACAAAGATCTGAGAACATTCCACACAAATACAAACGGTGTTGCTGGTCAAAGCATATTGTGACACACGTCCTGTTTGAGGTGAAATCGCCTACTCAGGAATTTATACTCGGGAAGACACCATTCAGGGTAAGTTTATAATACACGTGCAAAAACAGAAGAAAGGTGTTTTTCATCAAGATCAAACTATTTTGATAATTTTGATATAACCTGAATCCAATAATAAAGTTTGTTTTTTATAGAAAATGTAAACAAACAGGTTTCTCCCTTTTTGCAAATGAACTTTTGAATTATTTCTTATTGGCTGTTACTATGTTTTCCTCCATCAATCGAACTGCTGGTGTCCATTTAGCACAAGGAACCTTCAGCTAACTCTGAGAAGAACAAATGTGTCATCCGATCGCAGGAGGGCGGTGGTCAACTCAGACGGAAATGGTATTAATAGAGACTAGAGCTGTTTCTGTTTCTGCCATTAGATGCACTCCAGGTCTTACAGGTGCAGAGATGTGCAAAATGTACACATCTTGGTTTAGAAAAAGGAAAAGTTCAGGATATATATATTTTTTTAATCTTTTATTTTCATTTATTGACATTAAAATAAAAATACAATCAGAACTAAATTGCTGCAAGCCAAAATGAAAAAGGGGACAGAAAGAAGAAAAACTTATGTTGTCTGCCCCTTTTAACTAAAATAGCATTAATACAAATGAAATAATCATATGACTCTTAAGGAAATTGAACAATATAGTTCCTGGACTTGTTGGCCGACAAAATCTCAACCCATGAATTTGAGAAAAAAATAGAAAAAGAAAACAAGTTACACAGAAAGAAGCATTAAGTTACAGATCTATATACATACATATATACACATACAAGCACATACTAGGTTAATATTTTGTTCCTTTAATCCCCCCCACCCCCCTCCCCTCACACATTTATGTAACGGATCTATATAAGTTAATCGTTTTATTTTTTATCTCTTTTTTGAAAGTCAATATTGTTTTTGCATTCTTGAGTTCAGTATTCAATTTATTCCACAATTTAACTCCATATATGGAGACACAATGTTCCTTTACGAGTATCCGATGTCTAGGTATATTAAATAATTCATGTCCCTTTAAATCATATTTGCTATGTCTTTTTGAAAATCGTTTAATTAATCCTGCAGGTACGTTCCTTTTGTTTGCATTATACATAAATTTTAAAATATTGTAGTCCACCAGATCATAGAATTTTAGTGTTTTTAATTGAATAAATAATGGATTGGACGGATCTCTGTAGTTGCTCCTTGTGATTATTCTTATTGCTTTTTTCTGTAAGATGTAAATGGAATTTGTGTAAGTTTTATATGTTGTTCCCCAGATTTCAATGCAGTAGTTCAGGTATGGTACGATCAGTGAGTTATATAACAAATATAATGAATTATTATCAAGCAACCCTTTTGCTCTATGTAACAGTGCAATCGTTTTAGATATTTTAGTTTTGACACGGTTTATATGTAGTTTCCATGACAGTTTTTCATCAATGATGACTCCCAGATACTTGACTTCTTGAACTCTTTTAATATTAATCTCATCTATATTTAATAAAATTTCATCATTTGAATTTGTATTACTAAATATCATAAAACAGGATTTATCACTGTTTAATGATAGTTTGTTTCCATCAAACCATAGTTAAATTTTTTTCATCTCTGCTTGTATCACTTCTATCATCTGCTCAACATTATCTCCTGAATAGTAAAAAGTTGTATCATCTGCAAATAAGGTGCATTTTAATATATTGGATGCCTCAACAATGTCATTTATATAAATGATAAATAGTTTAGGGCCCAATACCGACCCTTGTGGTACACCACAAGTAATGTTATTTATATGTGATTTTGTGTTGTTTATTTGAACATATTGCTGCCTATCGGTAAGATAACTAGTTATCCATTTTAGGGCCATCCCTTTGATGCCATATTTACAAAGTTTTTTAATAAGAATTGTATGATCCACTGTATCGAATGCTTTTTTTAAATCAATAAAGATACTTATGAGATGATTTTTTTTGTCAAGGGCTTCCGATATTTCTTCTGTTAATTCCATTAATGCCATGGATGTTGAATGATTTGTTCTAAAACCATACTGACTGTCATTTAAGATATCTTCATTGATCAGGAATCGGTCCAACCTGGCAATATATAATTTTTCTAATATTTTTGAGAATTGTGACAATAAAGATATTGGTCTGTAGTTGGAAAAGATATGTTTGTCTCCACTTTTATGAAGTGGTATGACTTTTGCAATTTTCATCCTGTTAGGAAATGTCCCTGTTGCAAAAGATAAATTACATATGTAAGTCAATGGATGAATAATACTTTCTATTATATTTTTTATTAATGTTATGTCTAAACCGTCACAGTCAGTACTTCTTTTATTGATGCATTTATTGATAATATTTCTTATTTCATCACTAGTTACTGGACTTAAATATATACTGTTTTCATTGCTTTTGATATTCTCACCTATACTATAATTTGTTCTTTTTGGAATGTTTTTTGCCAGGTCAGGTCCCACATTAGTAAAAAAATTGTTAAATTCATTTACTATTTTACTGGTTTCACTAATTTCAGACTGTCCGTTTTCAAAATAATTTGGAACAGTTGAAGCTATTGGATTTCTTTTTATGACATTATTTATTATTCCCCAAGTTGCTCTAATATTATTTTTGTTTTCTTCTAATAAATTGCTATAATATTCCTTTTTTTGTCTTTTGATTATAGAAACTAATTTATTCTTATATTTTTTGTATTTCCTTTCTGCTTCACTTGTTCTTAGTTTTAAAAAACATCTATATAATGTATTTTTTTTCTTACAGGCGTTCAGCAGCCCTTTTGTCATCCATGGTTTGTTCATCCTCCCTCTTTGTGTTTGAGTTTTTGTTTTACAGTTTTTGTCATATTGACTACATAATATTCCTATAAAAGAATTGTAAGCCATGTTTACATCATCAACATATACTTCTTCCCAGTTTTGTTGTTCCAGATCTCTTTTTAGTGCGTCTATAGCGTTTTGTGACCTGTCCCTTATAAGTTTTTCCATTTTTTGTTGATTTTTGATCTGGTGATTTTTATAGACTGTGAAAATTGGCAGATGATCACTGATATCAATCATCACTATTCCACTTCTCTCTATCCCTTCTGAAGCATTAGTAAATATATTATCTATAATTGTTGAGCTATGCGCGTCAATTCTTGTTGGTTTGGTTATCAGTGGAAACAGACCCAGTAGATACATTGAATTTATGAAGTCGTTTGCTGTCTTTGAATTGTTTACATTTTCCAGATCAACATTAAAGTCCCCACAGAGAAATACATCCTTGTTACAGATTCCACTCAACATCTCAGTAATTGTATTTGTACATGATTCTACACAAGATCCAGGTGCTCTATAGATACAACTTATTATTATGTTTTTTGTCTTTTCAGAGATTATTTCAATAGTGATCATTTCCATGACATCTTGGATGGCTGTTGACATGTTATGAATGACTTTACTTTTTAAATTGTGACATACATACAGTGCAACACCACCTCCTCTTTTATTATTCCGATTCATAAAGTACATTTCATACCCCTCTATTTGTACCTCCTCCTCATCTCCTTCTTTTAACCATGTTTCTGTTATAGCAATGATTTGAAATGGTTTTTTATTTTGTGTTAAATAATCCAATATTTTAGAGTAATTGCAATACAAACTTCTACTATTGAAGTGAATGATCGAGAGTGTTCCTTCTGTCAAAACTGAATCCCTTAGTTCTTGTTCACTAAAATATTCACATTTATTATTCATATGTGTGTACAAATTATTTTCTAGTTCCTTTCCAGGGTCATATATCTTGTATTCTAGTTCCTCATAAGTATTTGTTGTTATGTCCATATGCTTGTGTTGTGGTTTACTTGTATCTTATTTATGTGATGTTATATGAGATTTTACTTGATTCTACATCCCTCTTCCAACTTTCACTGTTAATTAAATTTTTCCAGTTCTCCCAGCTCCTTTATTATCTTAGCCTGTGACCCTTCTTGTTCTCTGATCCATACACTCCCGTTCCTTGTCCATGTAGCTACAATTTTTTCTGCTTTTTTAGCATCCGTGCCTCTCTAGCTATTGTCCCATTTTTTTTGGTTAAATGTTCATTTATGTACACATTGGTGCCTCTAAGCTTGTTTGCTTGTAACAGAACGCTGTTTCTTTGTTTTCTGCTGGTGAACCTTACAATAATAGTTGGTTTAGCTTTCTCAATTTTTTTTGGCAGTGCATGACATATTGAAATAGCATCTCTTTGAATAGTTATGTTCTTGCTGTGCAGAAAAGTAACAACTTGCTGCTCTAGTGTCTCAAGTTCTTTGTCTGAAGCCTCTTCTGCTGAGTCATGATTTGCTACTGCTTTTGCGTAGCTTCTGTGTCGGGTTTCTAGTCCCATTATCACCAAATCCTCTCGTCTTGTATATTGTTCAAGTTCATCAACTCTTTGCTCCAAGGCTGAAATCTTCTTATCTTTTTCAGTTAACAGTATTTTAAGCTCCTTCACCTCCTCCATCAGTCTCAATAATCAATCCTGCTGCGATGTTACTTTTGACAGTTCACCTGACATAAAGTTCAGAGATCGTTTGATCTCCTCCAGGTCTTCTGTGGCCATTTCTTTACCTCGTCCACCGGCTCTTCCTCCTGGCATCTCTTCCTCTCACCTGCAACCGTCGTCCTCTGGTTCCGTGCTCACCGCGACGCGATGAATGTTGTTGGGCCTGGCTCAGCAGGACCCCGCCGGAGTCGGTGTTGTTAGGCCCCGTCGGCGGAACTGGGCTGGGCCGATGGAACCGCGTCAGGCCCGGTACCGCTGGGCCGGGCCGGTAGAACCACGTCAGGCTCGGTGCGCTGGGCTGGGCCGGCGTAACCACGCTGGGTTCGGCGCTGCCGGGCCAGGCGGATCGAACCACGCCGGGCCCGGTGCCACTGGGTAGGGCCGGTAGAACCACGTCAAGCTCGGTGCCGCTGGGCTGGGCCGGCGTTACCACGCCGGGTATGGCGCTGCCGTGCCAGGCGGATCAAGCATTGACAAAAATCTCAAAATCACAATTCACACAGCTTGTGTTTTCCGATATTCGATGTGAGGTTTCACCACAAAGAGGGCAGGTCGGATCCAGGGAAAGTTCACACTTCGGCTTAAAATATACCCTTTCACAATGTTAGCCCTGGAAGCTGAAAACCGACACTCACAAGTGCATTATAGTCAGACACCAAGGTTCCTGCCAAAAGTGGCATTAGCACTGAGACCGAGCTCCAAAAGCTCCACGAAAACTCTCGAGAGAAATTAAATGGATGAGGCAGCAGCAGCAGAGAGCTCAACAACAGAAGTATATGTGTGTGTGTGTGTGTGTGTGTGTGTGTGTGTGTGTGTGTGTGTGTGTGTGTGTGTGTGTGTGTGTGAATGGATGAATGATACACCGTAGTGTAAAGCTCTTTGGACAAGCGCGGGTCATTTATCATTGAATTTGTTCTGCTGTTGGAACCTTTTTGCTGATGCTGAAGTGAGCTGGGACATGGAGAAGTAAGGGGCTGCGTCTAAAGCTGTATTTACACTATTTACATTCTCTCGGCTCTGCTTCCCTGGTCACTTTTGCGCTGAGCCAGCCATACACACCCACCTATGGAGTGGTTGGCTGGCTGAAGCTATGTCACTCTCACGCCTACCTACCTGCAAGCCTGTGATTGGGGCGTGATTCACTACGCGAGGTGAGCTGTATGTCTCACAAAAACACAACACAGTACAACTAAGGCAGCGATCTTGAACATTTTGCACAGTCTGTTATTATTATTATTATTATTATTGTTATTATTATTATTATTATTATTATTATGGTCAGACTCTGAAACAGGAAATAGCAGCAGGCAGAAAGCTCTGGGAAAACCAGTGACTCCACCCCCTAGCCAATCAGGGGGCCAGGTCAGCACACTAGGAACCACAGCAAAACAGGGAATAGAAAGATGAGGGAAAGTTGGAGGAAAATACCGAGTTGTGCTGTTAGAAAAGGCTCTAAAACCCAAACTGCCCCCATGCAACTCACGCTGAGTCGTGCTGTTGGAAAAGGGCTACAGGGGAAGCAGCTCCTTTGATGTGTTACTGCAGCTGTGACCACACTGAACAGTTTCTCATCAGCCATTACAACTTTAGTTTGCATAGGATAGCTGGTCAGAGGCGGTTCTGGTACGGTAGACACCTCAAGCTGCCACCACAACAACAAGCTAAACAAGGATTTTAATTCAGTGTAGTTTTAATTCAGGAGTGAGGAACCCTGGCCCTCGAGGGCCGGTATCCTGCACGTCTTTGCTCCAGCACTTCTGATTCACTGGTTGACCCACCTGTTCAGCAGCTCATCAGGCTCTACAGAAGCCCGTTAATCACCTGCTGATTGAAATCAGGTGCGATGATTCAGGGTTGAAACTAAAATATGATGGATAGCGGCCCTCAATGGACCAGGGTTCCCCACTCCTGTTTTAATTGGAATCACGTAGATTTTTTACCCAATTTCAATTTGTGATTATCTCATTTATTCTTGTGTATTTTTGTTTTTTGTCATAGGATAAAACCCAGCTTGTTCCCCTCTGGTAATGATAAGATTTAATGTGTCTGTTTGTCTCATGGATGCCTTTGTTGAAGCCGCCCTGCTCCTGTGTTTTGCCTGCGAGTGTTTTAGGAAGAGTGGGTGGTGCAGGGTTGGTGAACATGATTATCCCAGGATGGGGTGTACCTGACAGTGAGGCGCGCAGGGACAGAGAAGAGATGAGGAAACTGCTTATGGGAGATATAATTTGTGTCAGACGAAGAGAACACCTATCGATTTACATCCAGAGCTGAGGCGGGCCACCACCAGACCTCATGCATAATACATGTAGAACCTGTGAAAGAGCCATAAATACAGTCACCGGGCTTGTCAGCACAGAACACACTCAGCACTTCTGCTCACCGGGTGCTAGTTAGCCGAGGAGATGAGGAAAAGGAGAGGAGCGCAGGACTGGGATGATACAATGCTCTTTTTGTCATTTCACCATCTGATGCATCATTTCAAATTTAAAGTTAATTTCTGCACTTTAGGCAACCTGGATATTCAGAAAGCTCTGGTGACTATTTCTTTTTGTTTTTAAAGGCCAGAAGAATTAGACTTTTCATTGTATGAAACACATTTATGGAGCATCCTCAGCCCAGCCATCGCTGCTGAGACAGGATGGTGAAAATGTGTGTTGTCAAACAATCATTCACCTTTTATTCTTTTGTTTTTATGATGTGGAGGGGAGTGGGTGGCTGAGATATGAAAAATAAAATATAAGCAACCATAATGTTTCAGACATGTTGAAGATGTAAAGCTGCAATGACAAATTTGCTAAACAAAGTAGCTTAAATGTTGTTTTCATGCCAAGAATGACAACATTCTTACATAGAATAGCTATAGTTATGCACATATACTGTACATAGACTGCTCAGCCAAGAAAAAGGTCACACACTCTAATATTTTGTTGTGCATCAAACACAGGCCATTTTGAACCATTTTTAGCTTTGATCACAGCACACATTCACTGTGGCGTTGTTTCTATAGGCTTCTGCAACGTCACCAGTTTTATTTCCATCCAGTGTTGCATTCATGTTCCACCAAGATCTTGATGGTAGAGTCTGACCGCTGCACAAAGCCTTCTCCAGCACATCCCAAAGATTCTCAATGGGGTTCAGGTCTGGACTCTGTGGTGGCCAATCCATGTGTGAAAATTATGTCTCATGCTCCCTGAACTACTCTTTCACTATCTGAGCCCGATGAATCCTGATATTGTCATCTTAGAACATGCTTGTGCCATCAGGTAAGATGGAGTAGCCTGGTCATTCAGGTTATTCAGGTAGTCAGCTGACCTCATTCTTGGAGCACATCCTGTTGCTGAACCTAGACCTGACCAACTGCAGCAAGCCCATATCATAACACTGCCCCCACAGGCTTGTACAGTAGGCACTAGGCATGATGGGTGCATCACTTCATCTGCCTCTCTTCTTACCCTGATGCACCATCACTCTGGAACAGGGTCCATCTGGATTCATTAGACCAGTTTTAATAATGTGATGGACAGTTCTTAACCCAGTTTTAGTCGTTTCTGCATCTCCTTACATGTTTCCTCTGCTTGAAGCATGTGATCTGACCCTTCTCACACCGACTAACATCTTTTCCACGACCACCAGATGTGTCTTTCCATATGTTTGTGTTTAAGAAGTGAGATGCAACTCATTGCACCAGTTGGGGTTAAATAACTTGCAGCTGAAAGATAATTGTCCATGCGATTATTATCCAATAGGAGGCTTCTACCTGTTCACTTTTGGCTGGGCAGTGTTTGTGGAGATAAGTAGAGTAGAGTTTTCTTCCGGTTCCGGTTGAGTGAACGCTGGCGCGTCTCGCTGCCGCTGCTCGCTGGCAAACACACTTTTTGTATATTTTTTTTCTTCTTTTTCACCCTAGTCACATCCCTGTGTCGGTGAAAACTCATTTTCATCTACCTGCTCAGCTTGCGTTCTGGTTGCACATCACCACCTCCCTGCTCCACTCCATAATGTGGTCCAGCAGGATTTCTGTGTGCCTCTCACTGGCCTGGATCATCCTGTCGCTCATTCTTCTGTCCGTGGATGGCCTTCTCCAGTACTCGGCGGCGGAGCTCTTCAACCTCCGGATCTCCACCACCAGCTCTGTGCCTCTTCCCCGACATCACCTTCCAGCCTCGCCGTCGGTATATCCATCGGGGGTCCCGGCGGAACCACCATCTCGACGGCTCCAAAGGAATACCCTCCTTCTGGTCCACGACTAGCCGGCGTCTACCCAGGAATACCTGCCGAGCTGCCGACTCCAGCGTGTTAGCCCGGCTGGCTAGTCGGGCTAATGCTCCTGTCGCCAGGGACTTCCGCACTGCTAATTTTGGTCTTCTCAACATTCGCTCCCTCTCTGGTAAAGGACATCTCCTCCAAGATACCATCAGTGACCATAAGCTAGAGTTTCTTTGTCTGAACGAAACATGGCAACAACCCAGCGATTTCTCACAACTCAATGACTGTACTCCTCCCGGATTTGTTTACCTCTCCAAACCCCGTGGGTCGGGCCGCGGCGGTGGTCTCGCGATACTCTATCGCGAGACGTGGAAGGTCCTTCCCGTAAGCCTTCCTCCTCTCACCACTCTGGAATGCCTCGCCTGTCAACTCTCCGGCCCGACCCCCACAATAATTGTCACTGTTTATCATCCCCCCAAGTTCAGCCCTGAGTTTTTAAATGAACTCTCTGCTCTTTTATCCCATCTGTCCGCCCTTTCCCCAAATGTAATTTTACTGGGTGATTTTAATATTCATATGGACAATATGGCCCTCCCCCTCAGCAAAGACTTCTCCTCATCTTTGGACAGCCTCAGTTTTCATCAATATGCCAATTTTCCCACTCACATTAAAGGTCACACCCTGGATTTAATCTGCTGCTCCGGCCTGACCCCCTCTAACTGTACAGCTTACCCGCTCCCTTTCACGGACCACTTCCTCATCTCCTTTTCTGTTCCCCTCCATCTCTCCATCATCAAGTCACCACGTATAATTTCTTTTCGTAATATTAAGGACATTGATCTAGCCTCCCTGTCCTCCAGTTTTGCCACCCTGACCCCTAATTTGTCCTCTACTCCCGATGATCTTGTCATTCAGTACAATAACGGTCTGGTTTCTATCTTTAATTCATTTGCTCCCATCAAATCCCGCTCTGTATATTTTACTCGGTCTGCTCCATGGTTCACCCCTGCCCTTCGCTCCTTGAAAGCTACCAACCGGAGGCTTGAAAGACTCTACAAGAAAACCGGTCTCACCATCCATAAAGACTTATATTCTGCTCAGATTTCTCTCTACAAGGACTCCATCTCCCATGCCAAATCTCAGTATTACTCCGGTCTCATCTCGTCCAACTCCAGCAACACTAAAACATTATTTTCCATCATGAACAGCATTTTTCAGCCTCCCGACTCCTTACCCATCCATCTTTACTCTTCAGAAACCTGTAACTCTCTCCTTCAGTTTTTTAATGAGAAGGTCAATAGAATCCATCTCTCTTTACCTCATTCCTCCCCTCCCTCTCCTGATTTATTTTAACCCACCATTCCGTTCTCCTCCTTTGAACTTCCCCATCCCTCAGAAATATTAGATTACATCACCAAATCCAAACCTTCCACCTGTCAACTGGACCCTATTCCAACTGTTTTAGTTAAATCGTGCCTTTCTTCTCTGCTCCCTTTTATAACAGCCATTATTCATTCCTCACTATCCTCTGGTACGGTCCCATCCCTATTCAAATCCGCTTCAGTCAGCCCTATTCTAAAAAAACCTGGTTTAGATCCCAATGATTTCAATAACCTCCGTCCCATTTCCCATCTTCCCTTCATTTCCAAAGTCCTTGAGAAAACAGTTGCATCTCAGCTCCATTCACATCTCACCCGCAATAACCTTTATGAACAGTTTCAGTCTGGCTTCTGTCCCCACCACAGCACAGAAACAGCTCTCATCAAGATCACTAATGACCTACTCATTGCTGCTGATTCTGGTTTAATCTCTATTCTTATTCTCCTCGATCTGAGTGCGGCCTTTGACACCATTTCTCATCCCATCCTCCTTAATAGACTCTCTTCCTTAGGCATCACTCACACCCCCCTCCGCTGGTTTCAATCTTACCTTACTGGCCGCACTCAGTTCATCCAGTTAAAATCCTTTACCTCAGAACCCTCCCCAGTCAAGTCAGGTGTGCCCCAGGGCTCTGTCCTGGGGCCCCTCCTCTTCATAGTATATCTCCTCCCTATCGGCAAAATCTTCCGCAAATTCAATATCCAGTTTCACTGCTTTGCAGATGACACCCAGCTCTACATTTCCAGTAAGCCCATCTCAACTCTCCCACCACCCTCCCTTACACTCTGCCTCTTTGAAATCAAATCATGGTTCACCTCTAATTTCCTCAAACTCAACGGCAATAAAACTGAACTTCTTCTTGTTGGCACTAACTCCACCCTCTCAACATCTGACAGCTTTTCTTTAACTATTGACAGCGCCACACTCTCCCCCTCACCTCACGTCAAGAGTCTGGGTGTCATTCTCAACAGCTCACTTTCTTTTCAGGCTCACATTAATAACTTAATTCGGTCAGCGTACTTCCATCTACGTTCCATAAACCGTCTCCGTCCCTCACTGACCCCTCACACTGCCGCCATTCTCGTCCACAGCCTAGTCACCTCCCGTATCGACTATTGCAATTCACTTCTTTATGGTCTTCCCAACAAACTCCTTCATAAACTGCAACTGGTCCAGAACTCAGCAGCCCGTATTATCACCAGAACCCCTTCCTTTCACCACATCACACCGGTTCTCCAGCAGCTTCACTGGCTCCCAGTTAAATTCAGGTCCATCTTCAAAATTCTCCTCCATACCTTCAAAGCAATCCACAACCTCTCTCCTCCATATATCTCAGACCTTAGAAGTATTCACACCCCGTCCCGTTCACTCAGATCTTCTTCTACCATCCATCTTGCGGTTCCTTCTGCCCGTCTCGCTACCATGGGGAGCAGAGCTTTCAGCCGCTCTGCTCCTCGACTCTGGAACTCACTTCCCCCAGACATCAGGAACGTCAACAGTTTTACCCTTTTCAAAACAAAACTCAAAACACACATGTTTAAATCTGCCTACAACCTCTGATTTTATTGAAATGTTTCTCTCTGTTTTTTCTTCTTTGGGTTTTATTATTGTTTATTGTATTTTATTACATGTTTTGTGTAAAGTGACCTTGGGTGTCCTGAAAGGCGCTTTTAAATAAAATGTATTATTATTATTATTAAAAGAAATATCATAAATCAAGCGGTTCTCTTACATTTGTCTAAAATCTTCTGACGATAACACATTTCAGACCAAATGCAAGGTTGGACCATTTGGTTGTTGGTCTCGTGAACCGCCGCCGCTCCCTAGTCCTCCACTCATTACACACTCATGCATTTAACTACAGAACACCACTAGTGTGAGAGGTTCTCCGCTCAATCAAACCAGAGAAGAAGAAACAGCCGGCTGCTACCACTTCAACTTTAGGACTAACTACCAGAATCCAAAAAAGAAAAACACCATTTGAAGTCATGAACAACAATGGATGTTTGGACCTAAAAACAGAATTGGTAAAATTAAGAAACACTTTTACTAAATTAAACTAAGACATCACGATAACCCAAGATTTAAAACTATTAGACTGTTTTCTTTTTCATTTATGACAGTTGGTTTCATAACAGTTGTGTCAAAAGCATGGGAGTCTGTGTAAAGTTCTTATTTACTTTAGTCCTAGAGATCATCTCCAGAACCTACAGCGGGCTCCTGATCCAAGTCCAGACAGGGACACATAAAAAGGTACAAAAACAGCTCCTACACAAACCAGAGACGCACCAAAAATAAGCTGGTGATTGGAAATGATTTAAAAACAGCAGATTTTCATCACGCAATATGTAGTTATTAATCACGGACCAATCATGTATGCATCATTGTCAGGCAGAGATTTAAAATCCACCATTGTCCTCATTTTGTAAGTTTACTATTGCAGATTTGCACCATTAACAGAAATGTCAGTTTTCCATCCATCCATCCATCCATCCATCCATCCATCCATCCATCCATCCATCCTCGTCCGCTTATCCGGAGTCGGGTCGCGGGGGCAGTAGCCTAAGTCGAGAGGCCCAGACTTCCCTCTCCCAAGCCACTTGGACCAGCTCCTCCGGGGGAATTCCGAGGTGTTCCCTGGTCAGGTGAGAGACATAGTCCCTCCACCGTGTTCTGGGTCTTCCTTTAGGTCTCCTCCCTGTTGGACGTGCCCAGAAAACCTCACCGGGAGGCATCCAGGAGGCATCCTGACCCGATGCACGAGCCACCTCAACTGGCTCCTCTCGATGTGGAGGAGCAGCAAATCTACTTCGAGCCCCTCCCGAATGAACGAGCTTCTCACCCTATCTCTAAGGGAGAGCCCAGCCACTCTTCGGAGAAAACTCATTTCGACCGCTTGTATCTGCGAAGCTACAGTGACCATAGGTGAGGGTAGGAACGTAGATCGACCGGTAAATGGAGAGCTTGCCTTCTGACTCAGCTCTTTCTTCACCACGGCAGACTGGTACAACGCCCGCATCACTGCAGATGCAGCACCAATCTGCCTATTGATCTCATGCTCCAGTTTTCCCTCACTCGTGAACAAGACTCCGAGATACTTAAACGTCAGTTTTTTTCTTCCATAATTATAATTTTCAGCTTCATAAAAATGGAGAAAATAATATTTTCAGTTATTTCAGATTTATGAAAAAAAATAACACCTGTATAAATAAACCTGGTGCATCTCAAATCAGAATGTCTTTTACATTGGTTGTCTCCTATAAGAATTTTCTAACATGGAAATCGCGGTGACAGACCATCATTTTTATGATTTTGACTCACTTGTACTAAATTTACTGTGACAAAGATTTGGACCGTTAAGCAACAACAGCGCTGAGGTAGCCAGCGTGGTTTATCAGTAATCGGTGATTCCCTTCAAATGCAGCCGATCTGACGAGTGCATCTTCAGATCTAGAATCATCAAGTATTTTCTTGATCATTTTACTACTGATGTACCTGTAAGGATCAATAAAAGGTTTGTGTAGTTACATCAAAGTCCATTATTCAACGCTAGAAGGTTCTGAGACACTGGAGGACAAAGTTCAGTGCACTTATTTTTGACTCAGCAAGCTGCTGGAATAGTTTATGTTTTAATCAAGTCGAAAAGCAACTTTAGAGCAGAAAAAACACAAAGCACCGAGTTGTTGAAACTGAAGACAGACGAGTCCTCTGCTGAACAAGACAGCTATGGACAGAAGGGTCTACTCTCCAACACAATACAAACTTTATTTGCCTCTTCAGTGGACCGAGTTGGGCCTAATCACTTGAAATACACACCACTTCACTTTTCAAAGGAGCATGCTTCCCTTTTACTCTAAATCTCCACACCACTGAGGGTATTCCCTTACAATGACTCTTTTTCTTTATCCATTTACCTAGAGCACTACTCCAACCCCAGAAAGCACATTTTACCTTACCAAATAAATGGGCAAGCCTTTATTTCAACACAGATTCTCTCTATTATAAAGCATTAAATGGCTTCTCTGCCCTTGAACATAAAACTATTAGGGAGGCTGACAAGGTTGAGGTGGAGAGAGACAGCCAGTGAGGGAAAACTAGGTGGAAGAAAGACCTTTTTCATGATGACAGTCAGCTTAATGAAAAAGCAGTTGCAGCTCGTATGTCTGCTGGCCACAAGAATCAGCCTCCTCATCGTCCTTCGGCTGAGGAGAGCTGCTCCAGGTCGTGCCACTTTGAGGAGGGTCAGGCTCAAGTGAAGACAGCCAAACTAAGCTGGAGAGGAGGAGAGTTGAGATATTACAAGAGAGGGTCAGGAAGGAGGCCTGGGGAGAGCAGAGCCAGCCTTGATTGCAGCACAGTCAGACAGATCAATCTGCTGTGGTGCACAGGAAAGACGGGACATCAGTCAGTAGAGCTGCGGACCGCAGAATGCAGCGCACCGAACACCAGGTTACACACACAAGGGAGCTTGCACACACAAAGGCAGGCACGTGCACACGTACACAAATTATCCCTTCCTTTTCGTGCCTTTTTGCAGCTTTACGTGTCTATCCACTTTGCTCCCTCGAACACTCGGCTTTTCCAGGAACGGATGCAGAGAACGAATACATAAAGCCCATTTAGCAGAAAATACATCAAAGAGGTCAGTACCAGTGCACTACATGCACGAGCCGTAAGCCCTTTCCATTCAGCGCTACCAGTGTGACCACACTCTCTAAGACGCGAGACGTTTTTTCTCCCACAACAGAGTGAAAGATGTAGTCAGTAATGTATAACAACACGTGAGACAGCCTACATGGCTGCCACATTGATGTGCATGTGATGAGCTACAGATGAACTGGGCCAACGGTATCTGCTCCCATACTGCACACAAGGGAGCCTCTATCCACAGAAGAGCAAAGGTATTTCTAGGCCAAGAAAGTTGTCAGTGTGTGCCGGAGAGCCCGAGACAGAAAGAGCTGCGGTGTTCACGAACAAGACACAAGCTACTGAGGAGTTATAGTAGAGTTTTGAGTCAATAAAGGGTGTATATTTATGCGACAGTGGGTATTAACATGTAGTTAAAACAAATAATGCAGTTTTCATGCTGTAAGGTCTCCAAGGTTCCCTGGACTAACTGGTCCTAGAGCTGGGAGGCATTCTTTGATCGGTGAGTTATCTAGGGAGAGGGTAAGCTCATGCTTTGGTTTTATTTTATTGCAGAGCCTCAGATACTCCTTTACATTCTGAGGCGCTAGTCCTGTGCAGCAATAAACAGAAGCAAAGAGGTCGGTGGCAGACAGGTACGTCTGGAATGTTGGAATGGAAATCAAATCTGCTTTCCTTTATTCTCATCCGCCCACTCTACCACAGTTTTTCATTTATAAAAAGAGCACACTATGTAGGACATGTCTGGTTATGTCTTTGTATTAATACTCAGCAGTACATTTTATATCACTGGAACGTCTTTCTCTCAAAAAGATCCAATGAGTGGTGTGAGGGTGTAAGTGTACAAAACAAGATGGGGTGTGTTGTAAGTATGTGTAGTAGGGAATGTTAATCGCTAAGTGTGGTGGATTAATGGAACAGGTATGTGGAACTATTTTGTATGTAATGGTGTAAATGGGCCATTTGACTATAGATGAATATAGAAAATCTATGAAGAATTAGGAAAACAACATTGTTCCTTTTGATTTTGAACAAATGAGAAAAGGGGGGTAGGATTCAATGAGCATTAGCTTCCTCCGACTCCTTTTCGAACAGAATATGATAATTTTTTTTGTGTAATTATCAGTGTGGTTTTATTTTTATTGTCTACAATGACTTTGTTATTATTATTATTATTATTATTATTATTATAATGTTCGAAATAAAGATTTCATTCATTCATTCGTTCGTTCATTCGTTCGTTCATTCATGTATAGTGTGTCATGTATAGCTTATATGTATGTAAGTTAGAGGATCATGCTTCCATGGAATGAGCGACACAGCCCAAACAAATGGGCCAAAGTCCACCACTGTGAGCAGCATAAGGAGGAGGAGCCAAGCTGCGGTGGCTCCGTAGGGTTTCTCCACACACTATCAGGGCCCCTGACAGTAAAAATTGATTCAAATGTAAATAAAGTTTATTTGTGTTGCATTTCTCCTGCTTTACCTGCAGGACTCTGGCCTGGCAAGCCAGACTAAATAATACATTTATTTAGTCAACACTCCATTAACGGCTCTCTGTCGTGGGGCGGGTCCTACCGTTGTCTTAGAAACAATCTCCACCTGTTAGTGGACAATGAACAACATGACGTACTCACCGCAACAGATGTCGTTAAATGAGGCGGTCCTCTTTTTAAGAAGGTGAAAAGACTTGCTTTTTTATCTATCTGCTCCTAATTCTGATAAAGCCCAGTCCAAATAGTCCAAAATTGATGTAAAAGCCATTTCAAACGAGTCATCGCCATCTTGTTCCACTTTGTTGCATCGTCCCGCCCACCAGACACATAGAGGGCCCTGATTGTTCCACAAAGCAGACAGAGCGCTGCGATTGGCCCACCGTTGTGGACCAATCACAGCGCTCTATCGGTTAGAGACCCCTAGAACACTGCTAGGGGCTGTGGAGGTTCCCGTGGAGCGTTCCTAGACCAAACTTTACAGGGTAAGATCTTGGTCTAGTTCACTAGGCTAGCAGGACTCTTCAGTAGTTTTTATTCTCTTTTTTTGCCACTTTGAGACTACAGCTAATGCTAGCCTGAGATGCTAAAGCTCTTGTTGGACAAGAGAAAAACAACAAAGAAGGCACTCAGAGAGTACAGACGCTTCTGCTTTTGCTCCCTTATCTTTTTTCCCAAGGCTCTTTGTCCTGTCTGCCTACAGAGCGCTTCTCTGCATTTCTTCTGGAAATCCCTATTTTTCAGAAATGGATTTAATTAATTGGTCATTCAACGCGATTGATAAGATTTTTTCTATGATGAGAACGGAGGAGGGGGCTCCCACTTGCCCTCAAGGGACACACGCAGCGGGATATGCGCTCGATTCCTGGAAGGTCTGGAGGATCGTATGACTCTCTCAGTTGTCCATTGAGGATGTCGAAGACATGTGGATATTTGGCCTTATGATCACTGGATTTCTTCTGATTGGAGTGGGAGGATATCTGGTTTTTTGGAAATTTGGGAAGACGGGAGCGATTGGAGTGCGACCCGCACCCGCGGAAAGCACCGCCCGGGCGGTGACCTCACAGACTGGGACGTTACTCGAGGTGAATCGTAAGTTGGACAATGTCCTTGCTGCGTTACCGGTATTAGTGTGCAAAATAGATGTCATCTCGGAGAGGGTCACTGGACGGTGTGGGGATGTTTAGAACCTAAATTGGTTTCACTGGAGGACTTGAATGATCAGTTACAGACTTCAAGGCAGAGAGGAAAATTATCTCTGCCAGACCCAAACAAAGTCTTGTTATCCAAATCTGACGCCAAGGCAGCCTTGAGCTGCTGACAACAACCGAAGGAAGGAATGCAGACAGATGCTGTGAAAACCCGACCTGTTTGATTGATTGTTGATGCAACACTCACATTCCAGGATGTACTGGGATTTTCTGGACCAAGGAAACTGTGAGGGTCTTTGGGTCCCATTAACTCATTCACTGCCATTGACGACTAAAGTCATCATTTTAGATCCAACCGTTCACTGCCAATGTCATTTGCATTTTTTTACTGTTTGAGCATCAGAACGAGCCCCCGCGCTGAGAGAACAAACATCTCAGCCCTGAAGCCGATCTTCATCCGTATACGTCACATGTCACGTGATCAGGAAGCAGACCATCCATGTGTTAGGAGATCATTTTGGGCCGTTCCTGTAAAAAAAAAGTGAGGCGCGAACCGGAAAAGCGTCTGCCGATCACAATTCGGAAACAGATTATGAAAGAAAGGACAATGCTCGAAACACACGGATTCTTCCTGAAGTAATAGGTGAGTCTCCTCTTTGTTTTGGTTATTTTGGCGTCGACATCATCCTAGAGAGCAATGTTCTGCGGCTCTTAAAAAAACAGTAAAAACAGTGAGAAACGCTGGCAGCGAAGGCCGTTAGCGATCAGGAAATGGCCGGCAGTGAATGAGTTAAGAATTATTAATTATGATTTTTTTAATCAATCAAATTAAAATTAGACCTGGGCCTCCTGCCAGGCAAGGACCCTTGGATTCATCCTAACTTCTCCCAGCTACACAGCTCCCATGATCCAGACTGAATGAAAATGAGATTAATACAAAACATATAATCCTTCTTTGTCCCTTGTCTGTCCGCACTCCTGCACTGCATTTACAACATGTTTGTATTTGGTGAAGATGCAGCTTCTAGAACCCGGAACAAACATTCTACTCGCTAAGACAACAATGTATCAAACTCAGACTGCTTCTTAAAGTAACGTTGTGTGGAGCAAACACAGAAAAAGTCATTCTTACCACACACACACACACACACACACACACACACACACACACACACGCACACACACACACACACACACACACACACACACACACACACACACACACACACACACACACACACACACACACACACACACACACACACACACACACACACTAACTGTTGACCCTAAAAAGCTGAACTTGTAATAAGCTGTAATGGAGGTGGGCTGACATGAAACATGGTGTTTACTCTGAACTGGAATGTCAGAAACATGGAGCCAAACTGCATCTCACATCGGCTTACTCCCATTTTGCACACACACACACACACACACACTTTAAGTTCATTGTATTTTCTTTCACATTTTACAAGGCTGTTAAACTGAGGACAAGGTGTCTGGGCGAGTGTGTATTCACTGGAGTGTTTTTGCTTTCCACATTCTGTAAACGTCAGAATTTTCTTTTCCTTTCATCCGACCTTTATCTTTATTGTCTCAGAATTTATTTATCTGTAAGCCGACCTTCAGAGCTGCCTCCGTAACTGCTCCCCTGAGCCAGGATTGATAACCGGATTATAAACTCGATATTAAATACACAATGACTTCTTTGATAAAGGCAGTGCAGACAGGAGGCTGGGAGTGGAAACTGGGCCTCACTGAAACTGCCGTGGATTACTAAATAAAAGAGCCATAAAACACAGCCCTTTGGCTCCAGCAGAGGAAAGCTTATGCTAACACACAGCGGTAATGATTTTAATACCCACATTCTGAGCAACGGACCACACGCTGTAAATTACCTCCACCCCCATCACAGGGAAATACGTCCCTTCACCTCCTGCATGTCTGACTTTTTACTCAGAGAGGAAGAATAATGCTCCTCATCTACGAACAAGCTGTGTTTCTAGGACTCTAACGTGGAGACTGACGCAGGAAATGGGATTGTGTTGATTCATGAGATTTTCAGTTGTATTTTTTTGACTCATTCTGAAATCATTATACCCTAAAACCCATTACGTTCAGAACCTGGACGGATATGCTTGGGAATTTCTGAGGACGTTTTAGGGGCTTCTAAACCGTTTAACTGTAAAACATAATATTACAGACAATCTTTCATTGGTACACAAACAGCACAGTGATTTAAAGGGGACATGTCATGCAAAGCTTACCTTTTGCTACCTTGTCACTTCTGGTCATAAGCTCTTGTCAATTTTTATTATTTACAAAGTGAACGATGGCGATAGATTTGATTCACGTGAAAGTGATTCTGTACCGATGCGTCAAACTTGACTGTTACTGTAGCTTTTCATTTATCTGCTTTGCTGTACTAAATATCAGATGATATTTACACACACACACACGCACACGCACACGCACACACACACACACACACACAGTGTAGCTGTCCATAGTGGTTTACAGTGGGAGTCAACCGTCTCATTAGTGGACAGCCCTGACTGCGTCTCCTTCCATACTTCGCATCCTCCCTTCCTCCCTCTCTTCCTGGCCCTCACCTTGAACCTATCCTGAGGGGGAAGATGGGGAATGAGGGAAACTAGTGGGAGGATGAGGAGGAAGGTTGGATCCTGTTTTTCCTGAATCATGCACCATATCAATCGGTGCCTGTGGAGTTCTGTGGAAGTAATAAAGTCATATTTTTTACAGTATTTTTGTAGCAGATTCTATACCCTGTGTTACAAAGTGCCTTGCATTTAATTCAGTTATATATATAAAAATGGGGATAGCGGGTGGTCCTCTTAAATGGTTCCTATCATTCGGAGCTAGCAGGAGGCTCACCTATCTCTCCTATGGCTCTTTTTCATGAAAAGGTTACAACACTGGTGTGTGCACTCCAACAAAGGACTCTTGCCCTAGTAAATACAAGCTACAACCTTTCTATAATAGTCAACTAGAATTTATAAAACCACAGCTGTTATTTGTCAAATGCTTCAACAAAAATCAGGTTTACTAAGTAAAAATTTAAACTAGGCGTGTTTAGTAAACCCTACTTAATCAAATCCAATGTTTAGGACATTTAAAGAATTTGTTAGGAGGCAACAAATCCCCAGTGTGTTAACTGTGCTTCAGTTACTTTACCAAAGAAAAAAGAAGGAAAGTGTGTGTGCATGGCTCTGTTATAAAATAATGTAGTTACTTTACTGTAACTAAGTTAAATTACTTATTTAATTACTTGCTTTATTAGATATGTTCAGCACCAAAGTCCAGCGCTTGTTTGAGAAAATAATAAAAATAACCGTAATTAAAATGTAATGAAATAAAGGATTCCTCTAAGCTAGACCACATATATCAATAAAGGACAGGTGCATGGACCTTACACACAAAATAGGAGAAATACCCAAACAGTTTTAAACACTTAATGTCAGAGAAATGGTCATTATATAGTTAAAGTAAATGTATTCTGACTAATCTGAGTCGTTACTAAAAGAAGTAATCAGATAAAAATATCTGTTACTGATGAACCCTCATTATTAGTTCTGTACTGCTGTGGAACTGCAGCACTTTGGGAGGCAAACGGTTTGTAAATCTGCCTTGTAAAAATCTAAGCTTAACTTTCAAGTTGAATAAAAAACAAATAGGTAAAAAAAACACAACATGATGATAAACGAATGGAATGTGGATCCTAAAGGCCATATAATACACATGGTCAGTCCTTGAAGAGGCCTGTTCTCTAATCTGGAACAGAAAATCCACTTTTTTTCATTGGAGACCATGGAACAACAGACCTCTCTCGATCAGACGTACAGTGATGGTCCGCTGCGAGCGTTTCATACTGCACTCACTCCCAAACAGCGGAGGAGTCGGACTGAGCCTCGATACAAACCTGTTAATCCCCTGAGAGCTCGGTGCAACAACAGGCTTTATTCTGAGCTCACACACACACACACACACACACACACACACACACACACACACACACACACACACACACACACACACACACACACACACACACACACACACACACACACACACACACACACACACACACACACACACACACACGACTAACTGATGAATAACAGTGAACTTTCAGGCATAGAAAATTGGATCAGCTGAGTTTTCTGTTTCCAGCTACGTCCATTGGACCAAACGCGTATCGGTCCCATCCTGTGCACCTTATTCACCAGCAGACTAAATCCAAGCCGTTCCACTCGGGGAGCCTTTCAACAGAAATCCTACCCTGGAGGGCCGGCTGCAGCCCCAGCTCCTCTTTCATGTCTAATCAACTTTTTCATCAGGGCTCTTCTCTCGTAGGCTGACCTGGGCAGCGTCTGCTCCTGATTGGCTGGAAGGCTGAGCGTGTCTGATCAGTGCAGGTGCAAAACATTACTCATCTAATCAAAACCAACTACTAACAGGTGTGAGCTCAGTCCAAGCAGCGAAGGTGACTTTTGAGAAGGCAAAAGGGCTTGTTAAACACTTGGGCATGCGGGTGGTTTATTGAGCTAAAGGGGTCATTTTAATAAGAAGCCACCTTTATCAGGATTGTAACTTCTACACTGAAACAAATGTGTTGGGATGGATTCAGGGAGCCGAGCCTCGCTGCTGTTACAAACCTTAAGGTTAGGATCAATCCCGCTGCAGGATAAATCATTTTGACCATACTTGTGTTATGGATGAGCTGGTCTGCAGCCTTTTCTATACAAAGAGCCCTTTTCACCACCTCTATGAATGAAAATAACCACCAAGAGAGCCACCAAATGTAGATAATACTTTAGAATTTCCCTATGTTTATGCACTCACTACAGGTTATAAAGTGTTGTAATTTAGTGTCCACTCTGCCCATTCTTTAAGTAGCATAAAAGAAATGAACACAATAGAATAATACATTTTCTGTTAAACATGGGCACACCAAGCCTGTAGGTGGCAATCATTTCCCAAATCTTCTGAGTCTTTGCTGAAAAACTTTCTTTGGATGTGGAATAACGATCCTGGGAGCAGGACAACTCCATCCACAGAGACCAAAAACTAAGTGGTGGGCAGTAACCACCCTTAATGTCATCCTTCGTCTGTGGTCTTCTACACAGAGCAGTTACTGAGCTTGTACAAGCTAGCCTTCAGCGGGAACGGCTTTATGGGTTTCTTCACAAATAAAAGTCACTCTGTTAGAAACAAACTCATCAGTACCAGTGGCGGCTGGTGAATTTCTCTTTTGGTGGGGCGCATTTTAACAAGTGTTGTGCCAAAAAGAGCATGCCTGGCCAGATTAGCACGTACTGTTGTGGGAAGGTGCATATGAGTAATGAGGCAGCTTTTTATTAAATATATACTATTAACATGTTTCTTATCCATCTTCCTTACAAAATGATGATTTATGTTATGATAAATAAAAGAAGTAATGGTTTATTTAAAAAAATCATCTTTAAAACGTAATATTGAGTCACATTCCTGTTTATTTTAAACCAATAGCAAAATAGTTCAAGCAAGCAGAAACAATAAGAAAGAAAAGAAAGAAAGAAAACAATCTTTTATATAGCGCCTCTCAAGATAAAAATCACGAGGCGCTCCACATAAACAAAAACAATTTAAGTATAAAAAAAGATTGCCCAAAATTATTAAAAATATGTTTAAAATGAGAAAAGAATAATAAATGTGATTAAAAACATAATGTAAGGAAAAGGAGGGAGAAAATGAATAGGAAAGAGGGAAATCAGTGGGTCACGGAAAAAAGGTGGAGTAAGTAAAAAGAGCAGAATAAGAAGAGGGTGATGAAGGTCACGCAAAAGCCTGAACAGGTGAGTTTTCAGCTGCTGTTAAAGGAGACCACCGAGTCCACTGATCTCAGGGGGGGAGTGTTCTAGAGTCTGGGGGGGGGGGGGGGCACATAATCTAAAAAATATTCACTTAAACAGTAGTCTAAAACATGTCTAAATAAAACGTGTCAAAACAAAACTTAATCATCATTTAAACACATTTGTAGTCAAAAACGAAATACTTTCACGAGAAACATGGATTAAAAAAGTGTTCACATTACGAGTGTATCATATATAGCCTCGTCGCTCATTAGTCTAATAATTTACATCTGCAATTAGCGGTTCTGGCAACTGAGCTTTTTCAGGTCTGCTAACCACATATCACCACTAGGGGTCACCAAATTACAGAGATGTGGACTTGAGTCACATGACTTGGACTGGAGTCAGACTTGAGTCATTATTTTAACGACTTCTGACTTGACTTGATAAAATCTATTAAGACTTACAACTCTACTTGGACTTGAACGCCAATGACTTGCAACTTGAATCGACTTGCATCTGTTGACTTGACGATGACTTGAGCATATTTGATATTTTAGCACAAAAGTGACACGACATGGACAAAAATCATAAATAATTCTTGGTTCTGGGTTAGATCTTGTTCTGCTAAAAGCAGCAGCACTCTGTTTATAATCATTTAGCACTTTCTGCTTGTTTGAGCAAATAAATGAAGCTTTAAGAAGCTTTATTTCTGGAATTTATTTATTATCATTGTCATTAAATTGAAGTTGGACCGATGACTTGATTATGACTTGATAGTTCAAAGTTAAGGACTTGGACTTCCAATTCATTGACTTTGGACACGACTTGGACTTGATTGTCTTTGACTTGGACTTGACTTGAGACTTGACTGGAAATAATTGTGACTTGCAAAGCAGTGACTTGGTCACAACTCTGGCAATTTACCATTCTTATGTGTCACATGACTTGAATCCAACCGGTAGCAGCAACAGCTGTTCCAAAAACATGCTTAATATTCACCAACATATGCAAATTCAGCAGCTTTAGTCCGTGAGGCAGACACCTTGTCTACTTTTAAGAATAGGCTTAAAACATTTTTATTTGATAGGACCTATGGTTAAAATCTGATGTTAGCTTAGATCTGGACAAGTGGGGGAGTAGAGGGAGGTGGAGTGTACAGTCAGTAAAGACGACTCTCCCTTGCCCTGCCTCCAACATGCCTCCATCTAAATAGGATAGGTTATCCAGAGTTATCTCTGTAGTTATGCTGCTATAGGCTTAGACTGCTGGAGGACACACTGACCACTTTCCACACGCTTCTGCGTTTTTCTACTACTTCTCTCTAACTGCATTATTTTCTGTTATTTCACACTATTGCCCGCGACTGAACATTCTCCCTCTACTGATAACAACTTTTTATTTTATTTAACATAAAATGTGCTAAAAAATAGAATCTACTAAGAAATTGCAATGTACTGTATGCAGCCATAGAAACATTACTTGGTGTGTGTGTGTGTGTGTGTGTGTGTGTGTGTGTGTGTGTGTGTGTGTGTGTGTGTGTGTGTGTGTGTGTGTGTGTGTGTGTGTGTGTGTGTGTGTGTGTGTGTGTGTGTGTGTGTGTGTGTGTGCTGTCTTCTGTAGCGTAGGTAAACTACATACTAGAATTAACGCTGTTTGCTATCAGCTTTGTTAGATTCTGAAGATCAAACAAGTTAGCAAATGAAGCTTATATCATACATAAATATCCAGGATGTTTATATAATCGATAGAAGTTCATACACCAACGGGCTTGGTCTATATTTAATCCACAGATTAATATTGAATTTAAGATAATTCAATTAATAGCAAAAGTTTATTTATTAAACAGAAGACTTAATTGAATCTTTGCTTATTCAATAACCAAAAATACACCATTCTGTTTCATTTCAAAGAAGAGTCAGGTTTTAAAAAAGAATTTATTACTAAAAATTTAAAGATGACAATTTTAAAAAATGACAATTTATAAATGACAATTTGTAACAGCTTTGATATTAAAACTTGGTATTAAAAGCAAACCTGTGTCTGAATGGAAACTAAAATGGAATGCGTATGTTGGATGCGTGGATGGATCTCAGAAGATTTCTTTCAGAGAGAGAAACGCGTTCTGGGTGGAAAGTTGTTTTCCAGCTAGCTAAGTTGTTTCTTAGAGAGAACGCAATCTATGTTCTACCTCACCCAGTTAGACGACCCTCTGTGTGGATCCGGAGGTCAAAGGGAGGATGTCGTCAGCCTCAGGGTACTCGGTCCGGTAGAGGAGACCCGAGTGGTACCGACTCTCTGGTCCAAAAGTTGTTGCAGGGTACACAGGTGTGGAGCTTGCATCTTAACTTAACTCTGAAGGAGTTTTGCGTCAGCTGGTTACAGGTGGCGTTTATTCGGAGCAATTCTATCGGCGTGACAGAACAGCTTAGTGAGGCTTCGGGCGGCCGACCCTCATCCTCTGGGGATGACTCTCGTCACCACGAGAGTCTCTGGTTGGTTCAAGAACTGAAGTTGAACTGAGGAGTTTTTGGTTTTAACAAAACCTCAGAACACACCCTCTCAGAGTCAGAATGCTTGTTGTTATGGAGCAAAGACGTGAGGTGGTTACCTTTACCCTGGTTCAGCCCCTCTGCATGGTGTGAACACGTGCAAATGACCTTCTGGTTACTGATCAAACATTACTGATTATCATAAACAATAATTATTATTAATCCAAAGAATAATACATAATTTCAGTAATTAAATACATTTATAATGAACCATGATGATTATTTATGATGATTACAATAAACCTTGTAATAAACAGTAAAAAGAGTTCATTAAAAATGATTATTTTAAATCTTGAGGTGTCCTTCATCTTGGGACAGAACAGCAGACAGATTAAAGATGGTTTCCAGCGGACTTTATGTGTGCTGTGATGGATAATCTGTGGGACAAAGTACAGCCAGGACAGCGTGACCTAGCTGGGGAAGTGTGACCTTCGGGACACAAAAGGAGGCCATTCATGCCACTACACTTCTCTAAACCCCAGTGACTCGTGGCAGATGCTGATCATGCTAATCCAGGTTCTGTTGGAGGTTTCTTTCTATTAAAAGGGATTTTTCCTCTCTGCTGTCGCTAAATGCTTGCTTTTTACATTTTACATTACACAGCAGAATTTACCTTGAAGTTCCAACACGGTAACGCATCCACTGGAGGCAGTTGTTGCACAGGAGCTGATGCTGACTGAGCCCAAACTCCTGCTGGTTAAAGCCAGAGAATACACACTGCATTAACGCTAAAATACTGCTAGAAGGAAACTAAAATGTGATATTTGTCAGTCAAGTACCGTGCTACAGCACACCAGGTGCATCTTCTGTATCAAAAGTAGCGATTGTTGCTCAGAAAATAAATAACACACGGAAACACATTTGTTTTCAATCTGTGGACTGAATCTGTCTACGTCTCAAAAGTCTCCTTCACTCTTATTCAACAAAAGACTGAGATGGTACATTACTGCAGGTTTCTGAGGATCTGAGTTTGTTCACTGGCTGCGTACAAAACAGACTTGAGCCAAACTGATGAAGAAGTCAGACTGGCGCCATGACTTCATGTCTCAAATGAAATTATTCCAACAGGCCTTTGTCACAGCAGAAATTGTGACTGGTTAAAGGGGGAAAATCAGGTTGAACTAATACCATTACAATGGCTTCATCAAAGCAAGTAATGCACAGCAATGCAGCAGGTAATGCTGTTAGTCACGCCTGTATTTGATATTTCAATACCTCTAAACAAAAGTCTGTTTCTGTTGTGGCCTTTGATATTAAAGATGTATAAGGAGAGAAATGTGTTAGTTCTTAGTGGTGGCAGGGAAGGTGCATGCTTTACCGAAATCCTGCTGAAGATGAACAGTAACAGAAGGGATGCACCGTGGAACAGGCTCTTTGTGATGCAGTCGCAACAATTCAATAAGGACACAATAGTTGACAGCTAAGTCTCCGGCTGGAGCCTGGCTGTGTGCTCAGGAGGTCAGGCAGCTTCGGTCCAGGGCTGGTCTTACTGGGAACCTGCGCGTTCACTTCATTTGTTCTGCTTTCATTAGAGGCATGGTCTGCACTTAAGGCAGTTTGTTTGATTTATAGCATGAATTACTGCCAGCTGCTTATCTGTTCTGATGAAGGGAAGAAAAATCCAGTTTCCCTGAGTTGGATACAGATCTGAACAGCCAATGAAAATGTAATTCATGCTAACCAGACACTGTCCAGATACAGCAGTACAGTTTTATTTGGGCCAGACTTCTCAGGAAGAAACATTGCCTGTTCTGAGTCTAAATGAACATGAAAGTGAGTCTTACATGTTCTTGAACATGACCAGCTACAGTATGGAAATGGCAGTTTGATCTCTCAAGTAAGCTTACTGGGACCAAAGGTAGAAGTGGAACACTGGTTCACCCCCAGCCTTGGGCTGGTGCTTCTGTGGTCAAGACGTCAGAACCAGAACCAGAGAGGTGGACAAACCAACTGCACCATTTCAGTACTCTTCTGGGCCACACCTGTTAGATAGGCATCATCAGTGTTACATGTTGCTTAAGATTAGATGGGAATTACAACACTTCAAAAAAACTGGTGGGACCGATGTTGTTGTTTAACTATTATTCAATGTAGTCATTAGTGTTTTAGATATTTTGTGCTGTGTTTATTTTGTTTGATTGTATCTCCATGTTTACAAAGAGTCCTTGGGTGTCATGAAAGGTGATTTGAATTAAAACGTGTTATTATTATTATTAATATTATTATTATTAATATTATTATCATTATTATTATTATTGTTGTTGTTAATATTATCTCTCAATATAGTATAGTCGAGTCAAATAGACAAATCATCACAGGTGTCTGGAACACATCTGAAACAAAAAGAAGGACAATTTTTTTGTTTCTACATATAGTTCCTCAGTCACAAGGTGCTTCACGAACATGAAAAAAATTATAGTGATTAGTTTATATTAAATATAATTAACTTCATATATTTATATATATATATATATATATATTTATATATATATATATATATATATATATATATATATATATATATATATATATATATATATAATTTTTACATGAAAATAAGAATGAAATATAAAAAAATAAAAAAAACAAGAAAGACAGAACATCTCTCCATCCATCTATTATCTTCCGCTTATCTCAGGTCGGGATGCGGGGGCAACAGCCTAAGCAGGGAGGCCCAGACTTCCCTTTCCCAGCCACTTGGGCCAGCTCCTCCGGAGGAATCCCAAAGTGTTATCTGGCCAGCTGAGGGATGCTGTCGTTCCAACCTGTCCTGGGTCTTCCTTAAGGTCTCCTGCTGGTTGGACGTGCCCGTAAAACTTCACCAAGTTCCAGGCAGCATCCTAACTAAAAGAACTAAAGTAACAGGAAATAATGCAGTTAGAATTATAGTCATCTAGTCTTGAGGTAATATATGCATTAATTAATTTTTCAGCATCACTTGTGGAAAGGATGCTTCTAATCTTAGCAATGATCCTGAGGTGAAAGAAGGAAATCCTACAAACCTGTTTAATGTGGGATTTGAATGACATGTCCTTGCATCAAACACCCAGAGTGACCCACTGGCTTTCATTACTTTCTGCTCACTATTCATTCCACTTAATACACTGCAGTTGTCCCGGTTCTGTGTTAACAGGTGGGCGTGTCGGAGAGCCAGCTGTTCCTGATCTCCCTGATCCGAGGGCCAGGGGTACTAACGGAGCGGTGTGACACAACTCCAGTGCCCGTTGATGCTCGCTTCTTGGGTAAACACTAGCTAGTCGCAGTCTCATTTGATGTTCAGTTTTAATCTTGTCTGCCCGTTCCAGTCAGTCCTGATCTACTGAGTCCTGAAGGTTCCTGCTCGTCTGTTCACGGGAATTATCCACCGCCGTCTGGAGATGTTGTTCCAACATCACGTCGCTCACCATCCCCCTGGTCTCCTCATTCTCCGCCGCCTGCCTGTCGTCCTGTCCGCTTCCCAGCCTGCCTAACCACCAGCCTCCGGACCTGCATCATAACCTGCCTCGCAACCTGTTTCCTCATCCCGTCCTGGATCCTCATTCTCTGCTGCTTGTCTGTCCCCACCTGGCCCCAAAGACCCAGCCCTGCCTCACCAAGACCGATCATCTCCAGTAAGAATAGCTCTCCAAACAATTCCAGTTCTGGTTCTCTGGTTCCAAGGTTTCGTGATTCTAACACCAGTTTGCTTTCCCGTTCTAGATCACGGGCCCTCCTGTTCCCGTTTGGAGCAGCGTTTTCAGTTACACATCGTTCTTAACAAATATTATTTGTTATTCACTTACCATCATTTCCGTCTGTGATTCTTTCAAGTCCTGGGTAAAACATATTCCCAACATGACAGCGTGTGCGTGCATTTGGGTATGCGCTACTGTTTGTAGAGCTCGACACTAAACCGAACGCCTTCCACAGTGACCATGCTGGAGAGTTACATAAACAGAGCGGCAGCCACAACGACTCCCTGAGCCAAACTCTGGGTTTCTCATCAACCTCAGCTGACCACGAACAAACAGCAGAGCACACACACACACACACACACACACACACACACACACACACACACACACACACACACACACACACACACACACACACACACACACACACACACACACACACACACACAGACAGCCAGGCAAAGTGAGAAAGAAACACAAGCTCGTGAATTTTGAAAAATGCTGGCAGACCTAAAAAAAGACACAGAGCTGTGTGTAAAGTAAAAATCGGCTTCAACATCGTTTAGTTTCAAATAATGTTCATTTTATAATCAAATGTAAATATCTGACGTTAAATCTAACTATTTGGGTTTTGACCTAAATACATCTAAACGGATGTATTAATTCAGAAGTAAAGCTAGATAAAAAGTTGAATCTGTATGGCCAGATTTATAATCAGAAATACTGATCTAAATCTAAATATTTAGAAACAAAAACAAACAAAGCTAAACTGAAACACCAAGAGTTAAATCTAAACCCCGTCCATTTTCACTCCCTTACCTGGGTCTGGGTCACAGGGGTTGCAGCTCCAGAGGCCCAAACCTCCCTTTCCCCACCAACCTCCACCAGCTTCACCAGCAGGATTTTCAGGGTTCCCCTGATACGGAGATGTAACCTCTGTGGCTCAACCCAGGGGGCCACCTGCTTGTGGAACATGCCCGAACCCCCCGCCCTCACCTGGATCCTCCCAACGTGGAGCAACGGGTCTACTCTGAGTCTGAGCTCTTCACCCAAAAGGCTGAGTCCGGTCACCCATCATCGTCTGCTCTCATAGGAAGTGATGTGGCCCATCTGGAGTGGTCAATAGCCCGTCAGTTCGGCCACTCGAATTCATGATCTTGGTCTTTCAGTCCTACCCAAAGCTCACGACCATAGGTGAGGATTGGGATGAAGATCACCCATCAATGACTACGTTCTGGCTGAAGCTTGGTTTATGCTTGACGCGTTCACTTTCCGCTTGGAGATGCGGCTCGCGGATGGAACGCGCTTCACAACTCGCAGCGTTTATGGTTCATGCGGCTTGTCTCTGCGGTGAGCCAATATTCTCCCAAACTGTAGGGGGCAGCATGGAGCTCTACGGCATGCACCCAACACTACACCATAGTAGAAGTAGAAATTACTGTTTACAACATGGCATTCCAGCATTTTTAACAGCGTTCTCGTCTTTTCCGACAGTGCGAGCTATTTCTCTCCAAGAATTATTAACAACATGTTGATCACGGTGATCTCTGAGAGCTGAATCATACAAATGTCTGTATTTACGAACTCTGCCGTACTAGTTCTTGCCGGTCCGCCATGTTTTTCCGCGTCCGACCGTCCACGGGGCTAGAAATTTTCCGAGGTGCGCGTTGCGGAAATTCTGGGCCGTGCAGAGACGCGGTGGAGGGGCGTCGTTGTTAAAATGATGCAAAATGATGCAACTTTTCCGCGCAGAGCCGTGCGGACCTCGCAGACGCGTCAAGCATAAACCAACCTTGAGTTTCCTCTTTAGCATCCACATCATTGCACACGCTACTGCTCCTTCTTTCCCTCACCCAAAACCAAGACCCTGAGATACTGCAACTTCCAGACTTGAGGTAAGACCTCCCCCCCCAAACCAGCAATCCACCCTTTTTTGGTTAAGAACCATGGAAATGGGTTTGGGTGCTGATCTTCATCCCAGTCACTTCACACTTGGCTGTGAACAGTTAGATGGAGCAAAGAGGACCACGTCAGCCACTAAAAGCAGAGATGAGATCCTCCTGCCACAAAAACCAGCACCCTCCACCCCACAGCTGCACCTCCAAATTCTGTCCATGAAGACAATAAACAGAACCAGTGATCCAACCCTCACCGGGATCAGGTCCAATGCACTGCCAGCAACACGGACCAGAACTCACACTCTCTGAGACCGAATCTAAACCTAAACCTTCCTTCTAAATGTTTTAATTTAACCATTATTTGGATTGTAGTTAAACATTTAGATGCAGCAGTGCCGTTTCCTAAATAAGCACGGTACAAACTTTACCTTCGACTTTCTGTTCATCTACAGTTAGTGCCCCATAGAAACACACACACACACACACACACACACACACACACACACACACACACACACACACACACACACACACACACACACACACACACACACACACGGTAAAGCTTTGACCTTGTTGCTCACATCCCATTTCCTCACAACAATGTGAGATGTAGCAGAAGCTTAAAGCAAATCGCTGTCAGGCGGGATCCAAACTAAACATGAAACCACATCTGCCTCCGACCTCCTGGAGACACACACCAACAGGTTCCAGTCTAACTGTGAAATGGCACTGAAATGAATTTTAAACACACTCATATAGAAAAACTGGAGCAGAGACGGCACAGAACTAAGCAGAGGTCCAACGCAGATGGTTTGTGGTGAGAAGCGATGGGATTTCCCACATTTCTAAATAAAATATGCAGATGGAGTGAAGCAGGCAGATAAAGGGAGGGCAAGAGGTTGGGAGTTTCTTTGAAGATAATTTATTTTTGCTCTGAGAAAGGAGCCTGGGAGTCGGTCCTCCTTCGCCTTGACTTGAGTTCAGCTGCATTCTGGTGTAGAGATCAGAGGGGGAGAGAGGGCCCACAACCAAGGACGCTGCTCTCTGAGTTTCCTGAGTTTGGTCGGTCGTGCTCGAGGCAGTGGGGAAGTCCAGAGGTGCAGAGACAAAAGTTCAGTGACAAGTCATGTGTGCGCTGAGGATGGAGAACTAGGCTTCTACATGCAGGATAAACATAATAATATAAATGACTTGGGAATGATAATTCTTCAGTTAAATGAGATCATAATTCACAAATGAAAGTGTTGTCATGGATACAGTCTCAGTGCTGAGGAATAACAGCAGTATCTTCGTTTAAAATCATGTAACCATAGCTGGGTTTCCATTAGTGTTTCTGCATTATATTCAGATAGGATATGACTGCAAATACTAATAATAAAAACACTGACTTATACTTAAAAAATGCATGTTCACGTGCACGAGGTAGACTTTTCCCTGTTTACATGGAGGATGTGCCTTGAGGAGTGGAAACAACTTTCATGAATTATACCTGGCCTGGCCTGACGGCCATCATCGATGTTTCTGGTCTCGTTGGTGAACTGATACGACTGATCGGCATCTTCGTCAATTTCTTTTAATGTCCCAGATTTCCTCAGAGATTACAAAGAACCGCTCTGCGTTTCTTTCCCTCCTGCTGCAACGACTAACACGGAACAGCACCGAAGCTACGGCAAAACTAAAGTCTGACAATCAACAAAGGAAATTCTGGCTCCACAGGAGAACTGGACCCATGGAACAGTTGTGATGTGATGATTACCAAATGAAGAGCAGGTGTGATGAGAAACAGGGAAACAAGCTGATTCTGCAGAACTCAACAAGACGCAAGGTGAGAGAACAGAAAACAAAAACAGTCGTGAAACCAATGTGGCCATCCTGAATAAATGAAACCAGAAGCTTTGGAGCAAGTTTAAATGAAAATACCAACTCAGCAAAGTTGTTTACAGCTGAGCCTTCTCTCCTTCTCCAGCGCTCGTCTGCTTGGAAAACCAGTGAAAAGTGTGGCACAGCTGTACAGTGGGCAGGTAGAGAGAATTGCCAAAGCTATTGTTGGGGACACGGCCACCTGCTGCGTGCCCAGTTTACTCTCCCGCCATCAGGACGCAGATTTATTGTGCCAGAGTGCAGGACCAAGAGGTACAAAATGAGCTTTATTCCTGAGGCAGTAACGTTACTCAATAAGAATTGAGTCTGGCGTGGCTTTTATTTTATTTTTATTCATGTATTGTTTATATATTTTTTTTAATTGATGTGTGTGTTTTGTGACTGTGTGTGTAGCCTGGGTGGTTCCAGGACTCTAGAAGGCGCTGTATAAATGTACAGGCCATTTACCTTTCTGCAGAGCCTGATGCAGGTGAACCAGGTATGTTGGAGCAGGGAAACAACTGAAACATTCTAAATACCTGCCCTTAGGGAAGGGAGTTGTGTTTGTTCTAAATAAAGTTATTTTTTTCAAATAAAGCAGACTTGTTCTAGTTTTCTCAACATTCCAAGAGAAGGTGTGGTGCATCATTACAGCAGTAATGTTTCCTGTCATTCGTTTTCTCCCTCTAAACTCTGGGAAGTGGACTGATTGTACTTATTGGTATTTTAACATTTTGTCGATACAAATGCATCAGAAAACAGATCTCCTCCTCTAGATCAGTGGTTCCATACCGTTTTTTTTTTACTTGAGGACCTCCTTGCTGTGGTGTCCAAGGCACAATCCTTTGAGTGATGCGAACGCAAAAGTTAAAAACGGTGACTGAAAATCAGTTTTGCAATAAAAAGGTACAAACTACAAGTCAAACTACAAGGCCACTCGTGTAGATGAGCAAGAAAAGTACTACTGGATACCAGCTCTCATCTTTTTACCAAGAGTGAAACATCCCAACAGCTCACTCATGGACCTCAGTAAAAACAGAAACTGAGATCTAAAGCCCTGACCTCATAATGATAGGACACAATCTCATGCTGTCTGTACTGACAAAAATTCGTCTCCTTAAAGCAGAACATCAGTTTCTGCACACTTTATCGTGTGAGCCCCATGCTACAGCATCTCCCACCATGTGGTTGCTGACATCTACACAGCATTTCCTACACTGTTCACTGCTGTTTGTGTGACGGAGACCTTTCTCTGCCTTTTGTCATGTTATTTTTGCACAGTTGTTACTTATTATGGTGTTGTGTATGGAACATATAATAACCAGGCATGTGGAGATCCTGGGTGAAATGGAAAATAATAAATCACAGATCCCTGCAGCAGTAGCTTCAGAACAACAGTGGGATGTGCACAACTTCATCCCAAACAGAGTCTGCAACAGTCTGACTGGATGTCGCCTTCAAAAGACTCTTTATTCACCTAAAGCTCATATGAATAACTCAGCCCCCTCGTTTAAACCTGCGAACGCCACAGGAAGTGACAGGAAGAACAACAGACATTCTGCAGGAACAGTTCATGACAAACTACCTTCCACCCAGCACACATGCAGTCCATATGGTGGAAACACTGAGTGTTACATGTACATAATCCTCATACATATTTTGACCCATGCAATGGAAATACCAACAAGATGGGATAGACTGTATTCTAAAGCCAAGGATTAAAAATACTTGGTCCAAACACCTAGCTACAGTAATCGCACCTTGTGAAATCAGAATAAAGCTGCTTACAGTGATACAGTGGGATGCTAACTTTTGGGCAGCCTTGTTAATCTTCATGATTTTCCGGTATAAATCGTTGGTTGTTATGGTAAAAAGTTTCATGCAAATATATCGTATGGGAGACACACTCGGTGATGTTTAAGAAGTGAAATAAAGTTTGTAGGATTCACAGAAAGTGTGCAATTACTGGTTAAACCAAATTATGCAGGTGCATAAATGTGGGCACTGTTGTCATTTATTGATTCCAAAACATTTAGAACTAATCATTGGAACTTAAAGTTGGTTTGGTAAGCTCAGTGACCTTTGACCTCCATACACAGGCAAATCCAGTTATGAGAAAGGGTATTTAAGGGGGCCAATCGTAAGTTTCCCTGAAGAATACCAACATGGGGTTTAAAACATGACTTGAAAACAAAGTTTGTTCACCATCATTGTTAAGGGGAAGGACACAGAAAGCTGTCTCAGAGGTTTCAGCTGTCTGTTTCCACAGTCAGGAACATATTGAGTAAATGGAAGACCACAGGCACAGTTCAAGTTAAGGCTCCAAGTGGAGGACCAAGAAACATCTCAGATAAACAGATGTGAAGAATGGTGAGGACAGTCAGAGTCACCCACAGACCAGCACCAAAGACCAACAACATTATCTCGCTGCAGATGGAGTCGCTGTTCATCGTTCGACTACTGGGTGCACTTTACACAAGGAGATGCTGCATGTGAGTCTGATGCAGAGGAAGCCCTTTCTCCTCCCACAGCACCAACAGAGCTGCTTGAGGTTTGCTAAAGAACATTTGGACAAGCCAGCTTCATTCTGGAATAAGGCGCTGTGGACTGAAGAAACTCACTGAGTTATTTGGGCAGAACAAGGGGCGTTACGCATGGAGGAAAAAGAACACATTATTCCAAGATAAACACCTGCTACCTACAGTAAAACATGGTGGTGGTTCCATCATTGTTACGTCCCCAACAGGAGGTGTTAAAATGTGAAAGGGGGTAACATAAGAAACATGACAGTGGATTTAAAATGGGTTTAATTGCCATTAAAAGGTTCTAAAAACAAGCGAGCAAACAGATGGAGCATCATTAAAATAATGCCCAACAAAATTCTCCAAAAGGTTAACATTAAAAGATCAGTTACCAACATTAAAACACCTGGTTAAAACTTATTTTAAAAGTTTTACCCAACAGAAGGTGTTTTAAAACCAAAATCAATAAAGTTAACCTTTAAAACGATCCCTCTTGATCACTCAGAGATTTAAATCTTTAAAGCTCATCAACTCAGAGTTGAAACTTTGAAAGTTGAAACTCCTCAAAAACGAAATGAGGCCTGGAGGACCAACAGGAGGACAGCAGAACCCCTGCACTGCTGCCTCCCAGACTGCTGAAGGCACAGCCTTTTGCTCACAAGTGCGGGTCGTCAGTGGGATTCATCTCAGCTGTGCTCCTCAGCAGTGTGGAGGAGAGGAGGAGGAGGGGCGATCCTGGCTCCTCCACCTGAAGAGACCAGGCTGCTGGCCAGAACAATCCTGCTGTGGGCTGTGTGGCCAGTGCAGGGACTGGGGATCTTGTTAAAGTTGAGGGACGCATGGATTCCACTCAATATCAGCAGGTTCTGGAGACCAATGTCCAGGAATCAGTGACAGCACTGAAGCTGCAGCGGAGCTGGATCTTTCAACAAGACAACGACCCTAAACACTGCTCAAGATCTACTAAGACGTTCATGCAGAACAAGTAGAACATTCTGGAACGGCCATCTCAGTCCCCAGACCCGAATATTATTGAAAAGCTGAGGTGTGAGTTAGAGAGAGCTGTCCATGCTCAGAAGCAGCAGACCTGAATGAACTAGAGATGTCTTGTAAAGAAGAATGGTCCAAGATACCTTCAGCCAGAATCCAGACTCTCATTAGAAGCTACAGGAAGAGTTTAGAGGCTGTTATTTCTGCTAAAGGAGGATCTACTAAATATGGACTTCATTTCTTTAAACTTAGTTTCACATTTGAAATATCAATGTGTGTGTCTCCTATATTATATATGTTACTTAAATGTTTTATCGTAACAACCAACAATTAATACAAGAAAATCATGAAGATTAAAGCCTAGTTTATGCTTCCGCGTCGGCACGGAGACACGCAACGCCATTATCCGTCCTTGCGAGCCTGCTGGAGAGCCCTCACAAGGATGGACGGAGTTGAGCTCTCTTTTCTAAACATTCATCAAACAAGACGGAGAATGCAAGCTTGTGATTGGTCAGGATGCCACTTTCATCAATAGTACTGCCATTGCTCCCTCAAAAACAATGATATCTAGTGGCAGCCCCACCCCGTGGGAAGAGTTTAGAGGTTATTTCTGCTAAAGGAGGATCTTCTAAAAATGGAATTCATTTCTTTTTGTGGTGCCCAAATGTATGCATCTGTCTAATTTTGTTTACACAATTGTTGCACACTTTCGTTAATCCTATAAACTTTGTTTCACTTCTCAAATATCACTGTGCGTGTCTCCTGTAGGGTATATTTAACTGAAACGTCTTATCGTAACAACCAACGATTTATACAGGAAAACCATGAAGATTAACAAGGCTGCCTGAACTTTCACACCCCACTATACATGTTAGGACCCACATCAGTGTGTTGCCATGTGCACTAATTATTTCCTGCATCTCAGTGTGCTTTCTGGGCAAGGGTACACACACTAAAGAAGGCGTTTTCTGAGTTGTGATGCAAAATGAAAAACATTCTGGGATCTACTCTTCATCATCTTGTCTCCTTCTCTTGGCAGACACTGCTTTGGCCCTCCATCTTGCTGTCTCACTTTGAGCCTTCACCGTCTGCTCTCAGAGGAAGTGATGTGGCCCGTCTGGAGTGGTCGTCAACATGCTCAGCAGAGAGGAAGCATTTTGCAGGGGACACATGAAAACATATACAGAGGTGTGAAAAACTATTTGTCCCTGTTACGTCCCCGACAGGTGTTGTTAAAATGTGAAGGGTGGGGATAACATAAGAACGGGACAGTGGATATTAAAAGGGTTTTATTGTTATAAAATGGTTCTAAAAACGAGCCAAACAGACGACGAGCATTATAAAGATAATGCAACACACACAAACTCTCAAAAAGGTTAACATTAAACGACGAATGACCAACTATTAAAACACCTGGTTCAAACTTAGTTAAAAGTTCTACCGCAACGAAGGTGTTTAAAACCGAAGTCAATCATATTTCCACAAACAAAGTTAACCTTTAAAACAAACGAGCACAAGATCCACAGGATCACTCAAGAGTTTAAACTTTAAAAGTTAAACTCATCAAAACGAACGAACGAATGAACAAACGAACGAACGAACGAACGAACGAACAAACAAACAAACGGGTTAAAACGAAACAAATCATGGAGAACAGCAGAACCCCTGCACTGCTGCCTCCCAGATTGCTGAAGGCACAGCTCTTTTATCCCAGGTGTTGGTCATCAGATGGATTCAGCTCAGCTGTGCTCCTCAGCAGCCTGGAAGGGAGGAGGAGGAGGAGGGGAGGTTTCCGGCCGATCACCAGAGCTGGGTGATCCTGGCTGCTTTTTCCCTCTTCAGGCTGGCAGCCATGACAGTCCCTTCCTGATTTCTTATTCTTTTGCATGTTTGCCACACAAAATGTTTCTGATCATCAAACATATTTAACCATTAGTCAAAGATAACACAAGTAAACACAAAATGCAGTTTTGAAATGATGGTTTTTATTATTTAGGGAGAGAACAAAATCCAAACCTACATTGCCCTGTGTGAAATAGTAATTGCCCCCTGAACCTAATAACTGGTTGGGCCTCCCTTAGCAGCAATAAGTGCAATCAAGCGTTTGCGATAACTTGCTACGAGTCTTTTACAGCACTCTGGAGGAATTTTGGCCCACTCCTCTTTGCAGAATTGTTGTAATTCAGCTTTATTTGAGAGTTTTCTAGCATGAACCGCCTTTTTAAGGTCATGCCAGCATCTCAGTAGGATTCAGGTCAGGACTTTGACTAGGCCACTCCAAGGTCTTCATTTTGTTATTCTTCTGCCATTCAGAGGTGGATTTGCTGGTGTGTTTTGGGTCATTGTCCTGCTGCAGCACCCAAGATGGCTTCAGCTTTAGTTGACGAACAGATGGCCGGACGTTCTCCTTCAGGATGGTTTGGTAGACAGTAGAATTCATGGTTCCATTTATCACAGCAAGCCTTCCAGTTCCTGAAGCAGCAAAACAACCCCAGACCATCACACTACCACCACCACCACCATATTTTACTGTAGGTATGATGTTCTTTGTCTTAAATGCTGTGTTACTTCTACGCCAGATGTAACGGGACATTTGCCTTCCAAAAAGTTCAACTTTTGTCTCATTAGTCCACAAGATATTTCCCCAAAAGTCTTGGCTATCATTAAGACGTTTCTTAGCAAAATTGAGACGAGCCCTAATGTTCTTTTTGCTTAACAGTGGTTTGCGTCTTGGAAATCTGCCCTGCAGGCCATTTTTGCCCAGTCTCTTTCTTATGGTGGAGTCGTGAACACTGACTTTAACTGAGGCAAGTGAGGCCTGCAGTTCTTTAGAAGTTGTCCTGGGGTCCTCTGTGACCTCTCGGATGAGTTGTCTCTGCGCTCTTGGGGTAATTTTGGTCGGCCGCCCACTCCTGGGAAGGTTCACCACTGTTCCATGTTGTTGCCATTTGTGGATAATGGCTCTCACTGTGGTTCGCTGGAGTCCCAAAGCTTTAGAAATGGCTTTATAACCTTTACCAGACTGATAGATCTCAATAACATTTGTTCCCATTTGTTCTTGAATTTCTTTGGATCTAGGCATGATGTCTAGCTTTTGAGGTGCTTTTGGTCTACTTCTCTGTGTCAGGCAGCTCATATTTAAGTGATTTCTTGATTGAAACAGGTGTGGCAGTAATCAGGCTTGGGGGTGGCTACAGAAATTGAACTCAGGTGTGAAACACCACAGTTGGGTTATTTTTGAACAAGGGGGGCAATTACTTTTTCACACAGGGCAATGTAGATTTGGATTTTGTTCTCTCCCTAAATAATAAAAACCATCATTTCAAAACTGCATTTTGGGTTTACTTGTGTTATCTTTGACTAATGGTTAAATGTGTTTGATGATCAGAAACATTTTGTGTGACAAACATGCAAAGGAAAAAGAAATCAGCAAGGGGGCAAGTAGTTTTTCACACCTCTATAAAACACTGCAGAACCTGTGCTCACTGTTATTGTGTGTGTGTGTGTGTGTGGGGGGGGGGGGGACGCCTGGAAAGGCAATAGAGTTGTGGCAACTGTTACACAGATAACCGTGAGACCGCTTCATTTTCTTTTGGTTGGTTTAGCAATCAGGGTTGAACGTGGTGAGAGGGTGAATCAAACCATTCATGAAGCAGAATTTCTGAGATATCTTTGTGAAAAATAGAGGGTGGGATGTTTACTGGTGTCTCTTCCTCTGTCTCAAATGTAGTTTAGCTTTGGAAGAGATAAAGTGCCAGAAATTAAATTTTTACACTGACAATTAAACAGTGGAGCATACAGTTTCCCATCTGACTTAATCCAGTCTGCCACTTCCAGAAAAGTGATTTACGATGAGGTCATAAAACTTTGAGTTTCATTGAACTGACATGCAGATTTATGCTTTTCAAAGCGTGTATGACTAAATAATGAGCTCAGCAGTGTGCCACACTAGGCGCCAACATCTGTCATCATAAAGCTACAGCTTGTCAGAAATGAAAAAGTCATGGTGTGACTTCAATTTCAGAGATGATCCAGCGCAAACCATGCAGCTTTAGAGCAATAATTACCTTTTTAACTTGCAATTATTACCATGTATCGAGAACATTGACTCGGATTTGCACAGAAAATGTTTTGGAGGTCAGACAGCTTCAGCCAAAACTGCCAAACAGGCCAAAAAACCTTGTGAAGTGGTGAATGTCATCCCCGAACTTTAGATGTAACAAGTGAATTGTTAGAGAGGGACTTCAGTTTGCAAATCAAAAGCAGGTGTCATGACTTGCGGGAGGCATCTAACACAAGACATGCAGAATCAACACGGGACTCAGGAGGTAAGTAAAAATAAAGTCTTTAATTTTGGAGAACGGGAACTAAAGGTGCACTGGAAGTCCAGTGAGTAGGATGCCGTGAGGCGTTAGTCCGGAGTTCGAGCTCAGCGAGCAGCGGGGCAGGTGATGAACCGAGGTGAGCGAGGGCGGGGGTCCAGCAGAGCGGGGAGGGTGAGGAAGCGGAGAGGAGAGGAGCAGGAGCCTTGGAAGAGGATGGGACGTGGTCCTGAAGATCCGGGGTTCTCGGTGGAGTAAGTGAAGGAGATGATGGTAATCCTAAATAGGGCAAGCAGATGGGTGTTCAGAGGGGAATCCAAAGTCGTAATCCAAGCAAACAGTCCGAGGTCAAAAATCCAATAATCCTAACACGAGAAGTCTAACAAGCTAACAAGCAAATACGAGTGGCTGGAGCTAACCAAAATTGTAGCAATCATCCAGCGTCGAGTGGTGTCTCCATCCTCCTTTTATAACAGAGCCTCTGATTAGGAATGCAGCACCGCTGGTGTCCCCTCGCTCCTCACCTGTGGAAAGAGAACCTCAAAGACGGTTCAGTGAGGAGGAGCACTCACCTCGGCTCGTGGATCATGGCAGCAGGTCACATCAAAAACATAAGCCAATGCAGTTTCACTGGTTTCAGTTCGTTTTTTAAACTTTTTACTTTATATATCCGGATTATTTTAAAATACATTTAATTCCCTATAATTCACTTTACAGCCTGCAGCATAATGACCAGCTTTTTTTTGTTGTTCCTAGAGTGAAAAGAGAGGTAGGGAAACATGCTTTTAGTTTTTAGGCTCCATGTGATTGGAAAAATCTCCCTTTATCTATTCGTTCTTTATCATCATTCATAACTTTTCGAAGGGCTCTAGTCGATCATCTTCGGAATAATTGTCTACGTTACTAATAGTATTTGTTCAACTGTCTGGGGACCCATGAGCCAAATGGATGGGGTCAGGCTCCCTATGAAGAATGCTTTATATTGTGCATCAACATAACACTATGATAGGTTAGGGTAGGGTAGGGTAGGATAGGATAGGATAGGATAGCATACAATAGGATAGGATAGGATAGGATAGGATAGGATAGGATAGGATAGGATAGGGTAGGGTATGATAGGGTAGAATAGGAAAGGGTAGGGTAGGGTAGGAAATGACAAGATAAGATAAGATAAGACAAGATATTACATCCCCGGCTCTCTAGGAGAGATGAGGAGGGGAGTAATAAAATTGGTGTGTGGGTTAAAAAATAACAGAGTGCAGTGTCACTTAAAAAACAAGATTTTATTACAAAAAATGAGGGAATATTTACAAAGGATCTTAACAATACTATATAAAAAAACAAAAGAAGCTATATTCTAAAAGGAGATACGAAAACGCCACCCCAGAAGGGGGTGGGAGTTTAACAACCGAGAATATAAGTATATAAATACAAAAGGGGAGATCCGAGGTCAAAAGTCTAAAGCCGGTCCGAAGTCAAATTACCAATGAGTCTAATCCTAAATCCAAATCCAAAAAGCGAGCCAAATACTAAAGTCTAGTGAGCGAACCGAATATTATCTAAAGAGCGACCGAGGAGAAGAGAATAGCATAAACTTTTACCAGTCTACACTACCCTTGGACCTTCTCACTGAACTGGAGGCTGGGAGCAGCTTTTAACAGCTGCCAAGTGCTCATTACTGAGTGGAAACAGCTGGGCACCGGGAGTAGAGCCCTGCACGGGCCTAAAATCTGAGCTCGTGTCTGGCCCGGCCCGACGGGGTGGAGCCCCAGCCCGACCCGGTCCGAAAAGGTTTTCAGGATTCTCTGGCGCGACCCGAGCCCGAGCCTGACTTTTTTTTTTAACCAACTAAATGAAAACAAAATGTGTCAATCCTGAACGTGTTAAAAGACGTGCAGGATCCGATCAATTTGTTTTTCCCATTTACCGTCACGGAGATAACGGCGCACTGGCTCCGGTGGTAATCAAGTTAAATTTTATCTCTTTCCAAAAATTTTCACAAGAAAACAGAACAGTCAAAAGCAGGGCTTGTGTTGACCGGACAGTTCCCGTATTTGACCGTTTATTTTGACGGAGAAAGAATAGAAAGAATTACCCCGATGCATGCAGGCGAACTGACATTTTATTCGTTACGCACAGCACAGGGATCGGGATGAGTATTATGGAGTTGGCAACTGATGTTGAAAAGAAGCTGAAACAAGGCCTTTATGACACAAAAACCAAAGCAAGGCAAGTCAGACATTTGGAGGAGTTTCTCCGATCAGGTCTCTCTTAGAAAAGCGACCTCGATCACTGCCTGATTACAGAGGAGAATAGAATATGAAACGGCCTTGATTTCATTACCCCTTTAAGCACCACACATTAGCTCCTTTATGTATTTTTTAAGAATTTTATAGTTTAAGTAGCGAGGAGTTATTTGAAATCACATGCGCCGACGCGTCACCGGTGATCCTGGTGACGCATCGGAGTTAAAGGGTTAAAAACTAAATGAAAACAAAGTGCGTCAATCATGACCAATGTGTTAAAAGACGTGCGGGATCCGACCAATTTGTTTTTCCCTCATTTACAGTCACGGAAAAACAGTTAAAAGCAGGGCTTGTGTTGTGTTGACCGGATAGTTCCCGTATTTGACTGTTTATTTTGACGGAGAAAGAATAGAAAGAATTACCCCGATGCATGCAGACGAACTAACATTTTATTCGTTACACACATCGCAGATGTAGCTAAATTACCCAAGAAAAGATTCCCATCTGAACATCTGAGCTGCTCAGCGCAGCTCGCTGTCAGCGCATATGTGCACAGCGAGCTGAAGTTGTGGAGATTGGCTTGGAGCGTGTTGCAGAACCAGAGCGCATGCGGGAAGATTCCTCCCACTGAAGTGAGTGTTTTCCAAACCCTGTCGCTCAGAGAGACTTGTCACTTAGAAAATGTTCCCTGATTATGAATCTTTGGCTGAATAGTGCTTGTTCCTGTCTCCAATGTGGCGACGCATCCAGGAGCCGTCTGAGGAGAATCCCAGAATCTCACATCCTCTTCAGCTCAGAAAGCGCCGATATGATTACGCACAAGCGTGACCCGTCAACCCGGTCTCACAGTAAGACCGGGTCGGGTCTGTTCAGGTTTACGCAGACAATCTTTACATAGAATTGACTTACAGATATAAAATTAATTCAGTAAAATATAAAGCATTTTATTTAAATATCCATTCATTATTTTACAAGTACAGAGAGCCGCATCAGATGGATGGAAGAGCCGCGGGTTGCCGACCCCTAGTATAGCCTATAAAATGACGTGTTGAGGACACAAACTCAATACATCTCTTGTATTGTGATGTAATAATTTCTCCGAGTTTTGCGGTTGCGGGCGGGAGTAGACATGCACGCTACGGGTGCAGGTGGGAGTGTAACACACACGTTGCAGTTGCAGGTGGTAATGGTCAGAAATTAAGCGGGAGCGGGCAGGAGCGGGATGAAAAAAACAGTCCCGCGCAGGGCTCCACTGCTGCGTTTGTGTTTGAATTTTTTGTATGAATTTGATTAAAAATAAAGGCACCCGGCCCGTGTCCGAGGTAATTACACAGTCGTTGGCCCGAAGCCCGACCCGAGGGCCTAGGGCTTCAGTGTAGGGCTCTATCCGAGAGACAAGCAAGGCATAAGACGCTGAGGCCATCTTGTGGCCGAAAAGGGGCACGGCACGTAACACCCCCCCCCCCCCCCCCCCCAAAAAAAAAGAATGAATGGGGAGCGTAAAAGGGCCAACATTTATTCAAAAGAAGCGAGGTCTCCCGCTATCTCAACTCTGCTCTAGACTGGCTCTCTTCTTATCTCACCAACAGAACATTCACAGTGAAGTCCGAAACCTTCTCTTCAGATACTGCCTCTCTAACATGCGGGGTCCCACAAGGTTCAGTTCTAGGGCCTCTACTATTCGCATTCTATATTCTTCCCCTAGCTTGCATCATTCAGTCTTTCCCAGACATCTCCTACCACATCTACGCTGATGATATTCAGCTCTATATGTCCTTTATGCCACACCAGTTGGACAGGCTGGCCACACTTGTACTCTGCCTGACCCAGATCAGTAACTGGCTGTCCAGCAACTTTCTTGTCCTCAATGCTAACAAGACAGAGACCCTGATCGCTGCACCCCCGGAACTTCAGCCAAAAATCGAGCAAGAAATTGCCTCTTTTTGCCCATCAGCCAAGGCCAACATTAGAAACCTGGAAGTTATTTTTGATCCAGCTTTAGGTTTAGACTCACACGTCAAAACCATCTCCCGCTCTTGTTTCTTCCAACTGAGAAACATTTCGAAAGTCCGTAAACTGGTTTCTACTGCAGATCTGGAAAAAATCATCCATGCCTCTGTGTCATCACGCTTAACCCTGGTTTATGCTTCTCCGTCGGCTCCGCATGGGACAGACACGCACGGATTGACGGAAGCGTTTTGCTCTTTTACTTCTCCGTCTCCTGGAGAGTGTTGCAAAGCAATTGCCCGGCAGGACAACAGATAAACAAATAAACAAATAAAACGCTTGCTGCGCATCTTTTCACTCCTCCAGTCACTGGAGAATGAAACTTTCATATTTTTAGAGTTTTTTTCGCGAGGTATTCTTCAAGCTTCTCCGTGTCTGCCGCTAGTTATCCTCGGCTCTCTTTGTAATGGCGGCGCTGTAAACAACAGCGGCGTCCTGACCAATCACCAGCTTGCGTAATCCATCTCGTTCGACGGATGTTTAAAAAAGTGGGCTCGACTCCGTACGTACTTGCGTGCCTGCCGGAGCCCTACGCGAGGATGGATAATGGCGTTGCGTGTCTCTGCACTGACGCAGACGGAGAAGCATAAATCAGGCTTTAGACTATTGTAACGCTCTTTTTACTGGTCTCAGCAAAACCTCCCTCTCACGCCTTCAAGCCATCCAAAATGCAGCAGCCAGACTCCTAACCAAATCCAGCAGACGAGCTCACATCACTCCAGTTTTACAGTCCCTCCACTGGCTCCCGGTAGAATATGGAATTCAGTTTAAAGTTTTGGTCCTGACCTATAGAGCTCTTAACAACCAGGCTCCAAGCTAATTATCTGAGCTTTTATCCCCACACACCACCTCTCGGAACCTTAGATCCACATCTGAAAACCTCCTGGCTGTTCCTCGAACCAGACTGAAAACCAAAGGGGACAGGGCCTTTCAAACTATTGCACCCAGACTTTGGAACAGTCTACCTTCAAATCTTCGTCTCTCTAACACTGTAGAGGTCTTTAAAAATCATCTAAAAACTCACCTTTTCATCCAGGCGTTCCCTCGCTAAATGTTCAAAAAGATGGCTTTGTTCGGGTTCACACCTTCACTTTGTTTATACTCATGATTTTATTTTCTATTTTATCACTGCTATTGTTTTTCTGATGTTTGTATTGGTTAGAAGTATTTGCCCTGATCTTTATCATGTTGTACAGCACTTTGTGATTTATATCTGCAGGGTGTCCGCGGGGTTTTAAAAAGTATTAAAAAGTGATAAATAAAAATAGTCAAATTTAAGGCCATTAAAAGTGTTAAATTTGGTCTCAGAGGTATTATTTTTTCCAAATGAGGTATTATTTTTTTCAGACTATCAGATGTCGTATTCTGAACATCGACATAGAAATATATTTCGAATGAAATGTTTTGAACGATTATAAAAACAAAACAAGCCGATTATTTGCTCCTCCCACTTGCGCTGCCTTGAGTTGCAAATGAAGCGCTCCTCCCAGTGTTGCCAAGTTAACTTAGCGACTTTGGCGCTATTTCTAACAGCTTCTCAGACCCCCTTCTTGACTTTTTAAATCTTAAAAGTACCTAGCGAACACCTCAGAAACATCTCTGGTAACCCTTAGCTACTTTCTGGATAACTGTCGTTGATATTTCCTACAGGTTAGCTAAACACTCCGCCTGTGCTCCGGACCGTTCTTCAGGACATTAGGAAAGGGAATGATGTAGTGATGTGTCAGTCGCTAAAGAAACAGCTCTCGGAGCCGGCTCCCTGTTGGATTAACCAGAGTGAGTGACACACACAAAGCACCTGCGGACTCCTGAGCCGATAAAAACGGCTAAATGTGCGCGTGCGGCGCGCTAAACACACGTGCAGTTTGCCCCTGATTGCTGTGAGACCGGGTTGGGGGTGGGGGTGCAGCTGTGGTTGGGACAATTATTACATTAACTGATGGATTTGTAAAAAAAAAGTTTATAAATAAGGTAGAAATAAGTTCCTCACGCTGATAAATAATAACTAATCTCTCTGAGGACACGGCGCTAGTGCACTCTCCTACAGCACCTTGACATGACTAAATAAATGCTATGCAACATTTAGTGAACAGCAATTTGCATTAATTTGTTATAAATGCCACTGTATAATTCTTGCTGTCAGTATTTGCAAGATATTGGTATTTGGGTCTGCACTGGTTAGACTTACATGAGTTAAACCAAGGTCTATAGCCCTTGGGTCATAGACTATGAGCTATGATTGAGTATATTGGTCTTTTTATACTGGGAATCAGGAGTTATTTTAGTGATCATCTTGTTTCTTGTTTATTTTTGCCCTGATTGTGCCCTGAGCAGTTTTATGACTGAATAAAAAAAAATAAAAATCTACATAAATTGAAAAATCGTCTTAAATAATCGAGATCTCAATTTCATTCACAATAATCGTGATTATTGCTTTTGCCATAATCGAGCAGCCCTACTTTAGCATATCCGGTCACATAATGATGACGTCATATTCAGTGGTCGTTGTGCATCATTTCAGGCCTCGTGGTCAACTGTCTGAAACGCTGAACAGAAGTGCCTGTCTTATTTTCTAAGTAAAATAAATATGTGCAATACGTTGTCAACATCAGTGAGTCTCTAAGTCTATTCTTTTTGTATGTTATATATGTTAAAATATGTGTAAATAGGTCGCTGATTAACACTTGCAATTTAGTGTTGTGATGGTTTTAAAAAAATTCTGAAGGTAGTAAAAAAAGTATTAAAAAGTAGTAAATTTTACTTAAGGATTGCTGTATATACCCTGTATCTGTGAAAGGCGCTATATAAATAAACTTTTACTTACTTACTTACTTACTAAACACACAAAAAAAAACCTAACTAAACTACCCCTGGATCCCAGCGCAGCGGAGTGTTCCCGAGATGTCTGCTTTCACAGACAACACTAGCCTTATAGAAGGATCCGACATCTGAAAACAAAAGCCTACAAGGGAGCCTCATGATTAAAGCCGCGTGATAAAGCGTCAGCGATGATGTTCTCAGATCCCTTCTTGTGCCGAATCTCCAAGTTGAATTCCTGTAGCAAAAGTGCCCACCGCATCAGCCGCTGGTTGTGATTGTACATGCAGGACAAGAAGACGAGGGGGTAGTGATCTGTGAAAGCAAGAGTGGCACATTTACTGTTCCCAACATAAACATGGAAATGTTGTAGAGCCCAGATAAGTGCAATAGTTTCCTTTTCTACCGTAAAGTAATGCAACTGGGCTTGGTTGAATTTCCGGGAGAAGTAGCATACGGGGTGATCAAGCCCGGTGTCATCCTCCTGGATGAGGACAGCTCCAGCTCCTTCTTGGCTGGCGTCAACCTCCAACTTAAAGGGTCGGGTGAGATCTGGAGCAGTTAACGCAGGAGCACAACAAAGTAATTTCTGGAGAGACACAAAAGCGCTTTGGCATTCCGGGGTCCAAGTAAAAGGTACACGAGTACTGAGCATATCAGTAAGGGGTTTTGTTACCACTGAGAAGTTGCGGCAGAAACATCTATAAAACCAAGCCATGCCGAGAAATCTTCAGAGCTCGCAGCGAGTCGCGGGAGGCAGAAAGGACACCATGGCCTGAATTTTGTCGGATAAAGCCCGAACCTTACCATGACCCACTTCCTTGTCCAGGTAGTGGACCGTAGCTTCAACAAACTCACACTTAGCTAAGGTCAGAGTGAGATTAGCAGACTTCAGATGATCGAATAGTTGATGGAGGGTCTGGATATAATGATCCCACAATGACGTATAGATGACTATGTCATCCAAATAAGCACTACAATTTGGTACATCCCCCAACACTTGATTTACGAGCCTCTGAAATGTAGCCGGAGCATTTCTCATGCCAAAGGGCAACACCGTGTACTGTAGGAGATTGTCAGGATTCACAAAAGACGTGACCTTAGAGGCAAAAGGGGTCAACGGGACTTGCCAGTACCCTTTTAAAAGGTCCAGTCTAGAAACAAAAGTCGCTGCCCCCACACTATCGACACAGTCATCAATCCGAGGTAACGGGAATGAGTCAGGGATAGTGGCAGCGTTTAATTTATGATCATCCATGACAAATCTATAGGTACCATCGGGTTTGTTCTCTAACAAACAGGGTGAACTCCATGAGCTGGTACTGGTACTTAGCCAAGCCGTTCTCTAGTAAATAGTTTACTTTGTGTCTCATTAACTCACGCTTCCGAGGACTGGCACAGTAGGGGTGCATCCGCACAGGAGTTGAGTCAGACAGCGAAATGTTGCGGGTGATGAGATGAGTTTGTGAAGGAAAAGAATTAACCAGATCCTGCAACTCCACTTGCTGAGAAGGCAAAAGGTGTTGCAATTGGTTAGACAGGTTCTGAAGGGCTTTTGAATTGCACAGCCGAGGGGTGGCAGGAGGACACATAGCGGCAGCTGGGGAAGACATATCAGGCTCCTCAGGTGGAGGTGAAATCACTGGGGTGGGGGTGGGGGTTGGGGGGGGGGCGTACTAATCTGAGAGGGGACTGGTTCCCTAACATGAAACAGTTTGAGTCTATTTATGTGGCAGACTTTTGTCTTTTGGCGCATGAGAGGGGTTTTGATCACGTAATTTCCTTTTTCTAGTTTTGACAGGACCTCAAATGGCCCCTCGAATTTTGGAGACAACGCAGAATCCACACTCGGTTTCAGAAGGAGCACCTGGTCTCCTATTTGCAGGTCTCGAGCATGGGACTTCCTCTAGGACAATCAGATCACAATCTTGTTTTTCTCTGCTAAGAATGCAAACCACTTGTTCAGAGGCAACTTGTGACAAGAACTGTGAGAAAATGGTCACAGGATGCTGAAGAAGCCCTGCAGGGTTGTTTTGAGACCACAGATTTGATGACTCTCTGCCAAGGATATGAAGAGGACATCAATGCCATGACTGGATGTGTCACTGACTATGTAAACTTCTGTGTGGACAATATCATACCCACCAGAACAGTGAGATGCTTTGCTAATAACAAACCCTGGATCACCAGTGAACTGAAGAATCTGCTAAATGAGAAAAAAAGAGCCTTCAAGGAGGGAGACAGGGAATTATTGAGTAGTATACAGAAGCAACTGAAGATCAAGATCAGAGACAGCAAGGAGGCATATAGGAAGAAGCTGGAGAACAAACTACAGAGGAACAATATCAGAGATGTCTGGTAAGGGATGAAGAAGATCACGGGGTTCAAGCAGAGGAAGGATTGCACAGATGGCAGCCTGGAACAGCCAATGAACTGAACAAGTTCTTCAATAGGTTCAGTTCAGGAACAAACCCAGCATCCTCCTCGCCTGTCCCCAGCCAATCAGACATCCCATCCTCCTCTTATCCAACATTTTCCTGTCACACGCCAGCTCTTTTGTCCTCTAATACAGTCATTGACTCTTCTGGTTCTATAAATCTGTCTCCAACCAAGTCAAGAGATGCTGCTGCCCCATTTACCTCCCCCTCCCACCTATCTATCTTTAGAAGTCAGGTGAAGAGGCAGCTGGAGAAATTGAACAGAAACAAGGCTGCAGGTCCAGATTGTGTCAGCCCCAGAGTACTGAAGGCCTGTGCAGAGCAGCTCTGTGGGATTCTGCAGCACCTCTTCAACCTCAGCCTGGCCCAGGAGAAGGTTCCAGTCCTGTGGAAGACACCCTGACTTGTTCCAGTTCCAAAGAAAACTTGCCCATCAGTCAATGACGACTACAGACCGGTTGCCCCGACATCCCACATCATGAAGGTCCTGGAGAGACTCCTGTTGGTCCACCTGAATAAGCAAACTAGAACATATCAGGACCGCTGCAGTTTGCTTATCACCATGGAGTTGGAGTTGAAGATGCCATCATCCAGCTGCTTCAACCAACCCACTGTCATCTGGACAAAGCAGGCAGCACTGTCAGGGTCATGTTCTTTGATTTCTCCAGTGCATTTAACACAATCCAGCCTGATGTACTTTGCCAGAAACTCCAGAAGACACAGGTGGGGGCCCCAACTATCGCCTGGATTAAAGACTACCTGACAAACAGACCACAGTTTGTGAGGATGAAGAACTGCACATCAAACCAGGCGATCAGTAGCATTGGAGCACCACAGGGGACTGTACTCTCACCATTCCTTTTCACCTTGTACACCTCAGACTTCCAGTACAAATCAGAGACCTGCCATCTACAGAAATACTCAGATGACTCTGCAGTCATCAGGTGTATCAGAGATGGACAGGAAGCTGAGTACAGAGAGCCGGTGGAGCGCTTTGTGGCATGGTGTGGAAACAATCATCTGACCTTGAACGTAAACAAAACAAAGGAGATGACTTTAGACTTCAGAAGAAACAGGGTGGAGTCCAACACTGTTTCCATCATGGCATAAGAAGTGGAGGTGGTTGAGGAATACAAATACCTTGGAGTTCACCAGGACAACAGACTGGACTGAAGAAAGAACAGCGAAGCCATTTACAAGAAGGGACACAGCAGACTGCACTTCTTGAGGATGCTTAGGTCCTTCAATGTCTGTAGCAAGATGCTGCAGATCTTCTACAAGTCTGTTGTTGAGAGTGTAATCCCTTCAGCCATCGTCTGTTGGGGTAGCATCATCTCTTCAGCCATTGTCTGTTGGGGTAGCAGCATCTCTTCAGCCATCGTCTGTTGGGGTAGCAGCATCAGAAGCAGGGACCTGAAAAGGCTCAACAGCCTAATAAAAAAGGATGGTTCTGTTCTGGGGACGACTGTGGAACCACTGGAGGAGATAATGCAAAGAAGGATTCTCCAGAGAATCAAAAAAATTATGGACAACTCTGAGCATTCTCTTCACAAGACTGTCCGCCAACGGAAAAGTGACTTCAGTGAGAGGCTTCTTCAGTTTCGCTTTAACACTGACCGCTACTGGAGATCCTTTGTGTCAACAGCCATTGTAATATACAATAAGTCTTTGATGACTTGATTATTGTTATTATTCTGAGCTACTACAGCAATCAGTTTCCCTCTGGGATTAATAAAGTATTTTTGAATTTAATTGAATTGAATTGAGTGTTGCTGGGTAAAATCGAAGGTTGACATGTACACATATGTACATCATCCTGAACTATTTATATATAGGAGTTAAAGTGGCTATAAATGATGATTAAGAAACACATTAATAGATCTGTACTAGCAAAATGGAAAACATGCAAGTGTGCATACACAAGAAAAATATGCACAAGAGGCACATTTAGAGGTGCACACATTAACCATAAACTATCATTAATCAGAACACTAGTAAGGAGATACAGAGTGCACAAGCAGATTAATTAGCTCCTTCTTTCAGAGTGGAATATATAGGTAAACATCAAACAGCAAGCTACTTTTTTACTGCTGAGGACCCTGGTCAAGGCTAGGGTTAATGGGACAATTATCAGCACCTGCTTGAGGCAAACTCTCACTATTGAGCCAAATTACCACTTAAAGGGCTGTTTTAGTATGCAGATACTGTACAGCTATGACAAAAGGTTACAAGAGAAGCACACGTTTGAATACCTCCATTTTTAGTGACTTCAGTTTGTATGAACTAAAGAACTTTATTAAGAGGAATGAAATCAATTGCAATAAACCACCAAGTGTGTCCTTGCCGATGGGAATGATCCCCTAGCCCCACAGGGTACACAGAGAAGACCAGAAGGATCTAGATTGTCTAAAGTTGATCCAGCTGTGGGACAGAGTTCCTGATAAATGGCAGCAGAAAGGTGTTCATCTGCAGCTCATAGAAAAGGAGAATTGGGGGATGATATGTCAAAAAGGACAGCATAAGCCACTTTTCTCCAAGAAAACCGATCAGGGAAAGACCGATATTCTGCTAAAAGTCCAGGGATTGAACTGCTGAGGACTGGAGGACAGACATTTTCTCTGACGAGTCTCCTTTCTGACTGTTGGAGCATCTTAAAAAAGGTTGTCTGGCAATGAAAGTCCTTTGACTCTAACACTTAGGCATCCTGAAACTGTACATGTGTAGGGGGCTGCTTCTCAGCCAAGGGAGTGGACTCACTCCCAGTCCAGCATAAGCAATCACATGAACAGTTGGAAAGTGACTACAATCCCTCAAGCAGCTGTGGCTCTAACGTAGCTCATCCCCACCAGTGTGTGAGTGATTCACTATAGTGTAAAGTGCTTTGGAGTCCTCTCACAAGTGCTGTAGCAATACTAACTATTACAAGTGTAGGCCATTTATCATTCATCATACAAGGAGCGGATGTCCTTCAGGCCATTTCAGAGTAGACTCATTCACACCCCACAGTGGCCTCAACAACATGTCCAAAAGTTTTAATTCACCCAACCAAACTGAAGAGGAAAAGTTTCCTCATTTGCTTTGGTCTGTCCTGTCCAGTTTTCTTCCTCCACAACAGACTCAGCATTTCTGTGCTCCACCATCTGAAACTGAGACAAAAACTTCAACCCTAATTTTCCACTTAGCGTGTGTCATATTGTACCCTTGACCAAATCCTTGAGCCACATATTTCCCCTCTGCACCAGAGTTTTCTTCCTGCATGCTCCCTAAATGGCTGGTATCGTTTAGTAAACCTATACTGAAGCTAGATTTAGTTGGTCTCAGTTTCAAGTAGGAACATGACAATTTGAATTAAATCAATGCCAAGCCACCTTCCCTTTTCCATTCGCTTTCCCCCAGATGTCTTTGCAGCTTTTCCCCTCAGTGTTTATGAGTTTCTGCGCGCGCGCGCGCGCACACACACACACACACACACACACACACACACACACACCCCAGGCCCCACCGGCTTTTCTCCAAGTTCCATAATCTACTTAGGAAACCTGTGGGCTGTGCCATCTATGTGGTGCGATCAGGCGTCTCCAAATGCACCAAGACAGGGGAGGGAGAGGGTGACAAGAGGCTAACGGGGTTCTCTGAAATGAATCTGAATTTGTGCAAAGGAGGTGGCAGAGGGGCAGATATATTTCCATTTAAATACGTCTTACTCACAGGATTTGGCAGGTTGTTCCCATGGCAACAGTGGCCCATCTTCAGATCGTGTGTGTGTGTGTCTTATTCTGTGTGTGTATGTCTGTGTGTTATGACCTCTTAGCATGAAAACTTTAGCTGGTTAGTTTCGCTGCAGAGGTCGGGGCCAGCCAGTCACTTTCAATTCAGAGGAGATTTTACTGTTGCTCTTTTCATCAGCATCAAATATGACATCTACACCGTTCAGCTCTAAGGTTTCCCCTAAATGCTTTGCAGTCATGGCCAGTTATTGTAGGCCTCTGTGCTATGCTTCTTGGTTAAAACCAAACAGAAATGTGAGGACATCTCTGGCAGTTCTTTTGTAATACAAAGAGCACCAAGTGTTTCAATCAGAGTAAAGAAAAGTAAACATGATTTCACATGGGGTGCATCAAGGATCGGCTTTAGGCCCCTGTCAGGTTGCTGTGGTGACGGACAGGCTCCAAATGATGTTGGATGGGAGCAGGGCCGATACTAGCCATATGGGTGCCCTAAGCACAAATGCTTGTATTTATAATTCATGTAAAATAATTTAAATTCCATCTAAGGGTGGGCAATATCATGCCAGTCCCAATATTACCAATAATTATTTTTGCCAAGAAAAAACTATCATGTTAAGCTAATTTTATGATGTAATTGCATCCACTACACAGAGGACTATGTTCATATGAGTTGTCATGAAGTTATTAAAGTTATGAAAGCAAACATTGCTGGAATCTCAGGTTCACCTATAATATATATGTTGCTTGAAAAAGCCTGTTGTGTAAACAATGAAAAGGAAAGAAATCTAGCACAGATAGCTTATGTTCAGTGGCGGCTGGTGAAAAATATTTTTGGTGGGGCTGTGCAATTTTTTTTTAAACAAACTTGTGCTTTTTGAGCTTTGTGCACAACTTCACTATTTCCTGAATTAAGCACAGCTCTTTTATTTCCTGTCTTACATTATTGGACAAACTGATTAATCCAGGTGTGTCTGACTATTGTCAAACTGCCTTGCGGACCAAGGTTGAAAAATACTGCATTAAATTGCACATAAAATAACATGACCATAAATTGTAAATAGGCAATGCAAGAGGCAAGTAACAAAAACATTTTGTTTAATTTCAATATTTGAGTGAACACGAAAAATTATGAGCAGGTCACTGTTACAGTAATGGTAGTAAACACTACTTAGACAAAATGCCAGAAATTTACACTGTTAGGACTTATGGAAAGTGGAAACACTTTCATAGGAAATAATGTAATCAGTATCCTCTTACAAATGTCATATTTCCCACTTTTTGGGACAAATCAGAAAAGTTTTATTGTCCCAAAAGCTGGGAAATTTGTTTGCTGCAGCAGAAGTGTAACAAGTAAAATGGAATCAGATTGATGTATGTACAAATTTACTTGAAATACACATTTACATGATTAAATATGTATAATAGGTATGTGTGTTGAAATTAGTTTTTACAGTTATTGCACATTAAACATGTTATTAAACAAATGTCCCGGTTTGTGGGACAACCAAGGATTTCTGATTCTGATTGTCTTGTTACAGAAATGTAATGTACAGCTTACCTCTGCACCCAGCTGCTGTTCTCCCTGTCCAAACGTCCTCCGTTTCTTTGTTGGCTGCTGCACTGATGCGCTGCATTCCTCAGTCAGAGAATGAATGGGGTCCCCAATGAGACACAAGTTCCACATCCACCTTCTGTGGATCCCAGCCGTTTTGAATAACAAACACAGAAAGCAAAATAACGCATTAGCGTGATTGCATCCAGCTAGCCACTGCTTCCTGGTGTACCAATTTTGGGAGAAGCGTCGTGTGTACAGTTTACCTCTCTCCTTGTCCTGCTGGCTTATCTTTACGTCGGGCTGATCTGGTCAAAGCTCTTTGACATTAAGTTTTTCCACCATAGTTCTCTCGAACGGATACTGGAGAAGAGACCGAACTGAATTCAGTGGCTGCTGAGATCCGGTATCCTGGTTGTAGGCTCACTGGCGTCCATGTCTGCGTCTGCTCCATGTGCGTCACGAGTCACGACCAAAAACGTGCTGGAGTCGAGACTCTCCGAGTTCTACCGAACACCAACGAAAGCCTTGGCGGTAGCTCTATCGCCCATCATGCTTCTGAAACGTTCTGAAACAACGTCGACGCTGATTGGATACATTCCCATTCCTACCCTTTGATTTTCTTGTCAGCAATTGGACAGCTGGTCTCATCCTGTTTGGGCGATTGAAAAACAGCACACAGCCTCCACCGCTCGGCAGAGACCGGCAGAGACTGGCAGAGACCAATATCGATATATATATATATATATATATATATATATATATATATATATATATATATATATATATATATATATATGATTTATTTTTGTTACAAAACACACAATTAACTTAGAATATGTGATTATTGTTAATTTTATTTATTTATTTTTTTAAATAAAAATTAAAAACTGTGGGGAAACTGGGAGGGCGGCGCCCTATCGCCCTCTACTGGCCAGCCGCCACTGCTTATGTTATTCAATGTAAATGTCATTTTCCACAGCATCAGTTGAACTAGGATTGCCAACTCCCCAAAAAATAAATAAGGGACACCTCGCTGGTATGGCCGCCAAATGCTTTGATGCGGTCCTGGGTGGGACGACGTTTTGAAGGTGCTCTGAATTGTATGGAATACATTATGAGCTTATAAATAATATTTACTTTATAATGGTAACACATGTAGTGGGATACATCTACCTACATTTTCTTTTCCAAACTCTTTGTTTTGTTTTCTTATTATTTGACTATTATCTTGTCCTGTCTGCATGGGCGTAATCTTGGGGGAGGACGGGGGGGGGGGGGGGGGGGGGGCATGTCCCCCCACCTTTTCTAAAGTCGATTTTTGTCCCGTGCACTTTTTACTGTCCAAAAACAATATTATGCTATACTAAATAGACTGGTTGAGCACTATGACCAAAAGTTCAGCAAAAATCTGATGTAAATGAGCTCTGTTGATCAGATATTCATGCCGGTTGGGTCCCCCCCCCCCCCCCCCCCCCCCACACACACACACACACACACACTTCTAAAGTCTCTGGTCCTGCATCTGCCACAGGGAAATGCCAGATAGTTCTCTGGAAAACACGCTGCCTGGCTATGGCTGGTGGTGTACGGGTGATGAGCGCAGCAGTGATGCGCGCCAGGCACGAATAAAAGACAGAAAGTATCAAAGCAGTTATGAACAATCGCATGTTCAATTCATATTGAACAATCTCCAATAGCAAGCCTCCAGGCGGTTCAGAACTCGGCTGCTCGGTTGTTAACATCTACCAGGAGGTCTGAACATATTACACCAGTCCTACGTGCCTTGCATTGGCTCCCTGTCTTTTATCGCATCAGGTTTAAGGTCATCCTGTTTGTGTTTAAGGCGTTAAACTCAGGGGCACCTAAATATCTTTCTGAAATCATCCACCAACATGTCCCGGTGCGTTCCCTTAGGTCAGCTGACCAGAGACTACTAACTGTGCCTAGGTATAGCCTGGTCTCGTGGGAGTCGTGCCTTTTCAGTACTTGGACCAAGTCTCTGGAATGAGCTGCCAGCTGGTGTAAATCAGGCCAAATCATTGGACACCTTTAAAAGCAGATTAAAAACACATCTGTTCTCACTGGTGTTTGGACATTGAAGTTGGGGGAAGTAGGCCGGATATGGATTGCGAACTTGCACTCAGGATTTCGTATTGTATTTTAAATGGATTTCTTATTGTATTTCTAATGGATTTCTTTTTGTATTTTACATGGTTATATGTCTGTCCTATTGTGGTGCTTTTTATTGGTGTACAGCACTTTGTTTGTCCATTTTGGCCATGTGAAAGCGCTTTATAAATAAAGTTGACTTGATTTGATTTGATTTGATATTGGTGGCGCCACTTTGAGAATGTTACTGTGGCTGTGCGCAAGAGCCAGATGCCGGTGGAGCTCATGAGCACTCTGCCTCTGTTCATCTTCTCCGCTCAAAAGAATCCTCGATGCTCAGAGTTCATAATATGGGTAGAACCTTGATCTTTTTACTGGCTCAGTAAATGATGGTTAGCAATATTGTCCAGGGGGAAATATGGAGAAACATTGGAGAATGGTGGCTTCGGGTTGGAGAGATGGTCAACTTAACTGCGACATTTATTTTGAACACGTAAAAAAAACTAAATTAATGCTAATAATTAAAAATTAACTAATTTTCCCAGCCCTAATCTATCTATCTATCTATCTATCTATCTATCTATCTATCTATCTATCTATCTATCTATCTATCTATCTATCTATCTATCTATCTATCTATCTATCTATCTATCTATCTATCATCTATCTATCTATCTATATGTGTGTGTGTGTTTTAATGATACATTTCAAATTTCACATTTTGACAAAAGGGTATGAACTGATTTAATGATATAATAAATACAGTGGTAGATTCTACACATTATACAAACCCTTTCTGAGACTTTGCAGTAAGATTTTAGCCATGTTTATACAGTAATCTTGACGTTTAGTCATACTCTCATGTCAGTAAACGAGGCATTCTCCGTCAAAAAACACGCTAATACATCATTTTAAATGAATAAAGTACCTCTTTCTGCTCTGGACTCAAAGAGTCCAAAGTTAATACCAAAGCCATTTCAAATGAGCCGTTGCTATCTTTTTTTATCAGTAACATCCTGCCCACCAACAGCGTGCTGTGACTGGACCACCAAACCAAGAGAGCGCTGTGATTGCACCACTACGGATGTCAGTAAACGGGGCAGTCCGATACACATTAGAAGCAGGGACAAATATAAAAATACACACTTTTTTCAAAATAAACACGCTGTGATTGGCCATTCACAACACTGGCCAAGGCTGCAGAGGTTCCAGTGGAGTGTTGCTAGACCGACATGCAAAGCTAAATAATTTTTGCAAAAAACGGTCTAGAATGAAAACACTTCAACAGGTGCAGATTTGGCTGCCGTCATCTCCTCAAAGTTTTTGTTCAACAGAATATTAGTTTATGGGTTTCATCTTGTTTAAATCTTTCTGTTGAACCACAGTTTAAAAGTTATTTCATGGTTTTACTTTTATTCTTGTTATTACTGAATCAATAAATTCAGTATATATTTATTAACTTAAAGTAATATTAATTTATATATTCTCTTTAAATTCATCCAGACAGCCTCAGCTTCTCTGTTATTATTTCACTTCACGTCATGCTAAAGTGCTTCTTCTTCAGGGGAGACTCCAGCAGGCTGTATGCCGACCAGGCAGCTTCTGCATGTCTGGTTGAATTTCATACAGCAGGTTACAAGGCAAATTTTCTTTACCCTTCAAGAGTAAAATTTAGATTTGGAGCTTTTCAGAAAACATCAATGCTCGAGCCCAAGTAGCCACCTCCAACCTCGTCTCTGCTCTACGAACGGTGATTTATGCAGATGGCATAGTGATCTGCAGTGAGAGCAGGGTGCAGGTAGGAGAGAAGCTTGAGAGGCGAATATATGTGCTGGAAAAGAAAGGAATGAAGATTAGTCACAGCACAGCCGAATACTTGTGTAGACAAGAGGAACACAAGTGGAATGGTGATGTTACAGGGAACAGAAGTACAGAAAGCGATCCTCGTACTAAAGCCGGGTGTACACTGTATGACTTTTTTGAGCCGATTTTCCCCTCGTGCGAGAATCTACAAGATTGGGCCGAGTTTTGCACTGAGCATCGTATAGTATACAGGGGGTCACGAGAGGAAACACCATGTGACCAGCTACCAGTCAGCAATCGTAAGCTCGCAAGAATTTATGGCGTGTTTGATTTGATTGCTCTGCAAGGAAGTCGTACAATTTGAGCCGAAGTGCAACGCTGCGAGTAAAAAAGTTGCAGTGTCTGCCCGGCTTAAGCATGCATGCAGTGACAGTGGAGAGGAAAATCCCCTTTTAACAGGTAGAAACCTCCAGAGGATCCTGGCTCAGTATAAGCAGCCATCCTCCACGACTCACTGGGGATCGAGAAGACAGAGCAGGCACACACACACACACACACACACACACACGCACGCACGCACGCACGCACGCACACACACACACACAATATCAAGTAGCATTTTTATGGTTACATTGTGATTTCTTAGTAAATATTTTATTGTATTTATCCTAGTGAATCTATAATTAAACGGGTAAACTAGCAGTAGCACATTCAATGTCAAAGAGAGTAAAATGTTATTATCAGGAAAGGGAGAATGTTTAAGTGATTAGCAGCGGTGTGCTAGACGATTGCCCCCTCGTGCAAGAATTTCAATGGACCAATTTCATTGGTCTATTTTTTTTATATCCTATTTTACCCACTTGGCTGCGCTGCTTCCAGTGTTAAAATACCAAGGTTGGGTGTTATCCAATCAGATTTCAGCTAGCTTGTGTTTTCAGGCAGATTAAATCTGCCCTAGGCCTTCAGAATCAATCGAGAAGCCCACTGTAAGTGAACGGAGACAATCTAGTTGCGATAGCCATTCAGCTCACGAGTCAGCGTGGCCCAGGCCAGCTAGCTGGCCTCACGCAAAAGTTGACATGAACGCATCCTGTGATTGGATAAGCAGTCGTTTGAACTTTTATAGTGGCATTAAGCATGGAGATTTTAACTTTTCTAGCGGCATTAAGCAAAATATCAAAACTAAACATGGAGATTTGTTCCTATAGACAGCTATCGGCGTATTTTTGAACACATGATGGCTGACAGAGGAGAAGGGACAGACTTGGTTGCAGATTTACTTGCCACACCATTTTCCAGACGGACCTTTCAAGAAAAAATGGATCTCCTGAGAACAGGTCATCCGAGTCCAATGCTAGCTGGCTTGTCCCAGCAGGGGAAAGGATTTGTTAGAAATTTTCAGGCAAGCAGCTATGAACGGTACCCATGGCTAGCAGCTTCAGAGAACCATTGCAGGTTATTCTGCTGGGAATGCCTGTTGCTCGCATCAGATCGATTTGGTATTTGGAGCTTTACTGGATTTGCCAATTTAAAGGAGCATGGGGCAGGAATTGTCCAAAAACAAGAAGTAAATAGGATACATGTTCATTCTTGTGAAGCTTATGGGTGATGAAGCATTTCAAACTAGAAAGAATGATGAAACCAGTTTATCATTCCATTTTGTTAATCAGGCTGTGTGCTGCAAAATGCAACACATTTCTGATCCGAATTTCCCGCACTGTTTTACGGATGTGACGTTAATTGATGCTTCAAGCGCGTTCTCGACAAGGTTCAAACCCGGAAAAACATTTGGAAGCTTGCTAGGTGGCGGTAATGCATCTTTCACTACTAGCCACGTTAAAACCTCAAACAGAAGTGGAAGAACCCAGGAAATGGATTCTAGCAAACGACCAAGCGCAACTCAAAGCCCACTAAAGTGGCACAAAGAATAAGGTTTTATCAGCGGCATCTCGAGAGTCAAAAAGAAAATATAAAAGTCGGTCAGGGACCCGAAAATGTATTGGGTAAGCTCTGGAAGAATGAGGCTGGTTCAACTCAATTTGGACCTGAAAAGGATGCGGACATGGCACATTTTCTAGTGACCAGGTAAGTGTTGTATTACCTGGTCTCCTTATGTCTGCTGTAGGTTTCAGTAACGAGTTGGTAAACATATCAGAGCTGTATCTCCACAATTTAAGAAAATAAAATAAAACCTATGGATTTAGATAATGCTGATTTAGGTAATCTAACAAATCTTTGTGCAGATGAACAAGAAACTTATCTAAGCTAACAGTGTTTAGCATATGGCTTCCTGATCAGTTTGAAAAAGCTAAAAGCAACTAAGGAGTAATCGGATCACTTCTACGTTTTGTGGACGACACACCGCATGTGTTTGGAGATAAATGGGTGCTCCGTTTATTCTGACGAGAAAAGTAAACAGAGCTTGATTTGATTATATGATGTCACCGAGTCGGAGAGAGCTAGCGTGCGGTAGCATGTTAGCTGTGATCACGCTTCAGTTTGTATGTACCACAGAAGAGAACGGACATTTTCCAAACCAAAGATGAGTCTTTAGAATTATGTCATATTTGATCTACAGTCCAACCTCTAATCAGGACTGTTACTTCAGTAGATAATGTTATTCGTGGGGTTTGTGTAACAGAACCCCATCGGAATATCTTTTCCTATCGTTAGTGATGTGCTACAAAAGAGTAAATGAGTCACCAAATTACTACATGTTTTACTAAAAGTAAAGTTGTGCAGAAGTTTGTGTTTATTTTTCTAAATTTGTCCTGTTGAATGTAGGTCAGAATAAAATATGTTTTTGAAAATGATAAATACTTCTTTTATAACTGACCTGCATTTTCATATTACTAGTTGTGCCACAGGTAAAGATGCTTAGCCATTATTGATCTATGTAAACAGAAGGTGTAGAGTCTCAACCAACTTGTTGACATTTTTGTTTAAAAATGTGTTTTCCAGCTACCGGAAGAAGCAGGCTCCTGAAACTGCAATTCAGGGAGGTAATGTGCAGTCAACCTCAACACCCAGTAAGCGAACAGCAGCTAAAATGTTGCATTGATTATCTCCAATTGAACCTGTGTCTGAGGGGTTAGTATCTTTTCTGTAAAACACATATTCACGTTTTTGTGCTATGATATTTCGTACATTAAATTACACCTTGCATATCCACACTTGGTTCAGAACTAACATCACACCACCAAACACTTCTGACATTATCTTTACAGGGAAGATTTTCTAATGGCTGGTGTTGAGGCCTTAGCTGATGACCTAGATTTGGATTCTTTTGAAGAAAGGTAAATTTGTTCATGAGAAGTCTTGCCATATATGCAGGAAATCACTGCTGTACTATGTGCAAAAAAGATAAAAACACAATAGATAAGCAAATATAGGTCATTATATATATTTATTTATGTTGTGAAGTGTCAATTCACAGCAGATTGTTGTTATTTGCAGAAAGAATTAATGACAGATGTATTAGGCTCCACATTTATCTCTTTAGAATCAGTACCATTTCAGGTAAGTTCCAGTATTTATCTTTACGTACAACAAATATTATTGTGTTGTCTGTAGTTTCAAATCCATGGATCTAGCTACGGATGCAGTCCAAATTGATGAGGACCAAGCAAACAACTTTCTCAACAGTGTGTGAGTTGCAATGTCTTCTTATCTACACTCTTTTTTAAACTCCAAAGTCTTAAAACAATATATTATTCTACTTTTATTTATTGTTTTCATAACAGAATAGAACTGTTATGAAAACTTTGTCATGCTGACGAAGTTTGCAGCCGCAAACAAAACGTTGCAGATAAATCAAACCCTTCTGTGTTTTAAAAAGAACGAAAAGATGGAATTGTTGTTTTATCCTTGTTCACAGGCTGGGATTCTAAAGGGAAATTCCATCCTACTTGTGTGGCTGAAGGACATTGTCAACCAATTTTGTTACATTATCATGATAACATGATTTACAGAATACATGTGACCAACTAACATTTCATGTTCTACCACCAGATGTTTGGATCAAAATGTGAACCAATCAGATCTTAGATCAGGTGAGAGCCAGGCGTTTCCCGTCATGCCCTAGGTTTTGCAGCCGGTGGAGAGCAACTGCAGTGCCTTGCTCCAAAATCTGCGGCCGCCTTGATCTCACGAGGTTATCATTGTCTGCATACGCATGACGTCAGAGCAAGTCAGCGTCAAGTCGGACACAAATCTAACCGGCAACCATTACGCGCCGATCACCGCTGATCTAATCTGTGCAGAACTGGCTCATCTTGAACACGGCCATTGATTGAAATTTTCATTGACAAATAAAATACAGCACCAAATAATTGGCAGTACCAAACATCCTATCAGAAAACGGAAATAAGGAAGAACTCAAAAAAATAGAACAGCAAATAGATCAGGTAGGACTAGACAATCATCTAGTATATAATATATATGGATACTAGCTAGGGCTGCAACTAACGATTATTTTCATAATCAATTAATCTGTCGATTGTTTTTTCGATTAATCGATTAATCGGTTTGTTATTGTTTAGCTATTTAACCTATACAAGTGATGAATACATTTCAGTTATGAAAAAGAAAAACATAAGAGAATTGTGCAGTTGACTGCAATCTATTTTATTGCACATGAACACAGTCAGCGGTGTAAAATCAGCTAAACAGTGCAAAATATCAGTCCAGAATAATTTTCTGGCATCAAAATATAAGAGGTAAATTCCATAAAAAATAATGTAGAATCTAGAATAGAGTTTGTAAGTGGTATGCATTGCTGGGGGGTGAGTGTGTTGTCCATCGTTGCTTGTTTTTTTTTCTGCATAAGAAACACAAATAGACTGAAATAAGTACACATTTAAAATAAAGCAGCACACACACTACAACACTAAATCAATATTACATTATTTGAATTAATTAACAATATACAGTGATCATTTATTTTGACAAAAATGTGTTGTGAGGCGTTTTACAGCGTTAGACAGTAAAACAGCCTTTTAATAGTAAAAAAAATGACTTTCTGAATTTCTCCTGCATTTAAAAATTGAAAGTGTACACCTATGCTGCATTATATTCACCTGGACACAGCTCGTCTGTATATTTTTCACCGCGGAGTTGTCCTTTTTTGAATGAGGAACATAGTTATGGGTTTGTGCCATTTTTCTCTTAACGAGAACATTCTTATAAACAGACGTGCTAAATTTGGCAAGCGCATGATACACAACACGGAGATTCACGATTGCATTTAGTCAATCAGAAGTAGAACACCGTAGACTGACGCGGCAAAAAAAAAAACATGTTTAACATCCACTATAACAAACTCATATCCACTATAACGAACTCAGCTCCCAAATTTGATCTGCGTTAGCTTTATTTTCTGTTACTTACCGGATTTACCAGACTGGCTCTTCCTCTGCTGCATCAGCCCCCACATGTTTTCATCTCAAATGTTCCCTTAGGGACGTCGTGCTTCCGTGCCATGCTAGATGGTTTTTGCATATTTTACAGGTCATCCGTCTTTTCAAGGCATCTAGAGTGAAGTGCTCCCATACTCGTGAGGTTTTTGTCCGGTGTTTCTCTTGTTTTGTCGCTTCTATTTTTCTTCCGTATTTCTTCTTGTTCCGCCATCTCTCACAGCAAGATGAGCGTCAGTAACGTGACACGTCATGAAAACCGAGGGCACTCATTGGCTCGTTTCTTCTTCTACGGCTCCACTGGTAGATCAGTGGCTCATTACTGCCACACACTGGCGGCAAATTTAACAGATTGTAAACGATGTCAGATTGTGGTAAAAAATAGACTTTATGCGGTAAAATATGATTATTAAACAACTAATCGATTACTAAAAAAGTTGTTAACTATTTTAATAATCGATTATAATCGATTAAATCGATTAGTTTTTTCAGCTCTAATACTAGCTGAAACAGGTTAAAAAACATTTTTTTCACTAAACAGTGGGAAAAAAGAACATTATAAACATTAAATGAATGTACAAAAGAGGTCTAGACAAGTAAAAAACCAATCAGAGTCTGGATCAAGCCACTGTTTGAACACGCTACTGATAACCACAGACATCAGAGATTTATGTCTATGCTGGTAACATAAGAGAAAATATCCACGGCTGGGAGGAAAAGCATTTAGTGATAATCTGAAAAGTATTTGCTTGTTAAATACACATCTGGGGCTTAAAAGCTATGGAAGATGTTCCAGTTTGGATTCAGCGCGGGTCACAGTAGAGAAACTGCACTTCTAATGGTACTTAACGATGCCTTTCTAGCTTCTGTTGTACTGCTAATGCCGGACTTTCTGCAGCATTTGACATGATTGACCATGATTTCTTACTGAAGAGACTTCAAAAGTGGTTAGGGGTTACCTGGGCAGCCTTGCAATGGCTCTGTTCCTACCTCAGGGAAAGGACCTTCTGTGTTTTTGTAGGGGAATCCTACTCACCTTGTGGGACTTAAATGGGGAGTCCCACAGGGCTCTGTTTTGGGTCATGTCCTTTTTGTCATCTACATGCTTAGTGTAAAATACATTTCTTAGTTATGGTTGCATGACTGCAGTTGGTACAGAACTCAGCAGCTAGGTTCTTGAGAGGCGCTGAACGCAGGAAGTACGTCATCCCCATTCCAGCATCCTTACATTGGCTCTTGGCGCATTTCAAGGCCAAATTCAAGTTGCTGACATTAGTGGACAAAGTGCTTCAGGGAGCTGCACCATCATATCTTACTGGGTTCCTGCAGAGGTATGCTATATCACGGGTTCTCCGCTTGGCCGATAAGAGAGCTGATGGTGGTTCCCCATTCAAAATGTAAGTCTCTGGGGATAGTGCATTCTCTGTGATGGGTCCAAGAACTTGGAATGATCTGCCTATGTTTGTGCGCTAGTCTCCTTCACTGTTGATTTTTAAGTTCCGTCTAAATGTTTGTCTTATTTTTCCAATACTAAATGAGGTAGCTTGGCATCATTGTCCTACTTGTTATTGTTTAGGCTCTTTAATGTTTGCATTTTGTTTTTGTTAATAGTAAATTCTTAACTGTGTCTAATAATTTTATGTTGATGAATACTATATTGTGTTTCAAACGTTGTGTTCCGCACCTTTAACGTTTGATTGGGTCGTGAAAAGAGCTTTATAAATGAAGTAAAGTAAAGAATCCTGAAACATTAACTAAGCTTCTCACAGATGTTGGTGCAATTTAAAGTTAAATTTAAAGTCCCATTAGTCATCACACACTTCATCTCCACATTTGACCCATCCCCGTGGGGAGCGGTGAGCTGCAGCTGTGGCTGCGCTCTGGAACTGTTTGGTGATTTAACCCCCCAATCCAACTCCATTTAAAGCTGAGTGTCAAGCAGGGAGGCGTTGGGTCCCATTGTTAAAGTGTTTGGTATGACCCAACCGGGTTTTGAAGCCCAGTCTCCCAGTCCCAGGGCAGACACTCTACCACTAGGCCACTGAGAATTTAGTTTAATTAAATAATATTGCTCAACTGCAATTGTGTATGTGTGGATGTTTTAATTGGTAAATGGTAGGGATGAGCGAGTACACCACTATCTGTATCTGTATCTGTTCAACCATGTAAATTATCTGTATCTGTATCTGTACTCGGAGTGGGCGTGGCCTAACCCGGAAGTGGGTGTAGTTTAACCGGAAGTGGGTGTGGTTTACATCAATACGTTATTTTAAGTCTGATCAGAAGCTGCTATGTGTATTGTTTATTTGAAAACTATTTACAGAGCAGCCTCAGAGTTGAGATTAAATGTTTTTGATCACAATAGTAAAGGAACTGTTACAGAACATGTTTTTCAATAAAATCAGAACATTAATATTTAAGTGCATGAATTAAGAGAGAGAGAGAGAGAGAGAAGAAAAGATCTTTTCTATAGCGCCTCTCAAGATAAAAATCACGGGCGCTTCACAAAAACAAAACATGTAAAATAGAAAAAATAATTTAGAAAATGATTAAAATATATTTAAAATGAGCAAAAAATAGACAAGTGTGATTAAAAATGTAAAGAAAGAGAGAGAGAGTGAATATGAAAGAGGGAGTGGATCCTCCTCAGGAAGAGGAGAGAAAGAGAGATAGAGAGAGAAAAAACCCCGACCGGAGCGGAAGCAGTGACTGACGCAGCACGAGCCATTTTCAGCTCTGTCTTGTCAAATGCACCACGTACGTTACGAAAAAAATAACTTTAAATAACTTTAAAGTAACTTTAAAAATAAGTAAACTGAAGAAAACATAGGGAGTACTGAAGAAACGTGAACAGTGAAGCAAGCACAGAGAGATCCGTTACTGTCTGTGTGTGTGCGTGGATGGACCGGACGCGGACTGAGCAGAGCTCCCGGCTGCAGTTTTGTGTGTAGGGAGGGGCGGGCTCGCTATTTTACTGGCCAATCACCGAGCGTGAAGACAGTCAGTTACCCAATGAGGATTTTCCTTCAGCACGATTACAGATATTTACCAGTTTTACTCGTTCCATGCTCGTACTCGTCAAAAATGCTTTATCCGTACCGGATACTCGTCTGAAGCGAGTATCCGGCTCATCCCTAGTAAATGGCCTGTATTTGTATAGCACCTTCTTAGGGTTCTACAACCACCTGAGTTGCTTCACAACACAATCAGACATTCACTCATTCACACGCTGGTGGTGATGAGCTACGATGTAGCTACAGCTGCCGTGCGGTTCACTGACGGAGGCGAGGCTGTCGAACACAGGCGCCACCGGTCCCTCTGACCCACCACCAGCAGGCAAGGTGGTATGTCTTGACCAAGGACACAACAGCAGCATTTTCTTGTCAATTACCGGACCACCTGCTCTACCTTCCGAGCTACTGCTGTCCGTAATTCTAGTGAGAACCATAATTTTTAAAAATATTTCCTGAAAAGTAAATAAAAATGTTTTTCACTAGAATGAGATTTTGAAACAACAGACCTTTAAATGATATTTGAGTGTTGATTCAAATATAAATTTATAGTGTGCAATTTCTGAGACATCTGTGTGTATGCAACAGTTATTTCTAATCTACATTTTAGATGGGGAGCAGATTATAAATGCAACAGATGGTGGATCTAACAGAAACTAACCAGTTCCATTCAGACGTCTGACTGAAAAGGCTAAACCAGCCATGAGACGATCGGTTTAGCCTTCCTTTAACCGGCGGCTGCAGCAACATGAGACACAGTAACAAGGGCAGGCAGGAGGTAAGGAATAGGGAGGCTGGGGTTGTCAGGATAATGCCACCAGAAATGCAGGCCATGCGCTAAAGCTAACAGGATTACTTCCCTCTAAATTGAGAGATCATTGCATGTCAGGAACTGGGACCCCATGCCGTTTCTTCCAACCAGGGGGTGCATTAAGGGTTAGGGCGTGGATTCACTTATTTGCAGAAGGAGCAGTGAGACAGACGAAGCCAGATCTGACAGACTGCAGGAAGGTAGGGCTGGGAGATGCCCCTGAGATTATTCCAGATGCAGGAGAAGCTCACAGAGCTGGTGCTGATTGAAAACTTCACAATACCGCTCCTTGCCCTCCTGCTGTGCGGCTGCAGCTGTGGGGCTGAATGCTGAAGTAGTAGTGATGAATTGAGGTGGGACTGGGTGAGTGGAGGTGGCAGAAACAGTGTGACATAAAAGCAGGCGTGACTGGATGAGTTTGGCTGCCTGAGCTGAAAGTATCCGGGCTGGAGGCCACTGCAGTTGCAGCTCTCACCACTAAATAGTAACACTGTTTATTTCAGGATCTGCATCAGTTTAGGATTTATTGAATCAATTAAAACTTTACATATCATTTCTTAAATAAGTAAAACAAGTGCATGAATATTTAACAGGGTTCACTTCTTCCTCTGATTGAACCCTTGGAAATTCCTGACCCATGTGGGGGGTAACACTACTCCTAAAACCCTGGCTTCGTACTTTGGTTGTAATTTCACGGTTTAATACATTTTCGGTAAAGTCAGGTAACAAAAAATAAAAAAACTTTGCGTTAATGAATGCAGCTGTAATGACATTTTAAATAAAATTTCACTTGCAGTAAATACTCCTTCAAAATACTCTCAAATAACAAAAAAACAGTAGAATGAAAAATTAAATTAAATTAATTTCATTAAAAAGTTTAAGTATTTCCTGTTTAGAAATCTGAGACATAAATGTTTTTGCTTTTCCATACTCTTAACAGAAAAGTCAGGCTGAACAACTGGAAAACAGAAATATCTCCTGTCTTTAGAAAATTAGCTTCCTGTATTTCCTTAAGTTCACATTTCCAGCCCTAGTACATTAAACATGATCCAGCCTGATGTGCTTCTTCAGAAACTCTGGTGGATGCTTCAACAATCACCTGGATTAATGGCTACCTGACAAACAGACCTCAGTTTGAGAGACAGAAGGGTTATGTGTCTGACCAGGTGGTCAGGAGCACCACAGGGTACTCTCCTTGTGGCTTTACACTCTGTACACATCACACTTCCAGTACGAGTCAGAGACCTGTCATCTGCAGAAATATTCAGATGACTCTGCAGTCGTCGACGTACAGAGAGTTGGTGGACCGCTTTGTGGCATTCCGATTCAACACTACCCAGATGGAGAAGTAGTACATGATGATGTATGCTAGCCCAGCCATTCATTTGCTATAAATTAGCAGAACTGAAGAGAAGCTGCTGCTGAGACAGGAAAATTAATTCATGAAGCCAGCAACCTCTATAGGGATGGTTTTCATGAGATAAAAACATTAAAACATTGTCAAAAGCTCCAAAAAGTGCATTTTGCATGATATGGTCCCTTTTACACAAAGCCTTGCATGCAATAATTACCCTTTTTAAAATATAATGAGGCCAAGATTTGCTTAAATTATTGATTTTCTGGAATGTCACAGCCAAGATTTTAATGTGTCTGTTTTTATTCTTTTTTATGTCCAAAGTGAATACATTTCACTTTTCTGCACACAAGGTCAATATTTGTCCGCCCACCACTTCCTTCCTTCAAAACAGAACAAGGTATGACTTGACAGCAGGACTCTGTTACTCCATCTGCCTCCTCCAGGTGATTGACAGGAGCCAGTACGGTGGGAAACATTAAGGCTCCAAATAAACGGTGTCCTCTGAAGTCTGGGGGTCACGCGGAGGACCACCTGTGCAGTCCCCTAAGAACTCTGCTACAAAACATGCAAAGACACACACACACACACACACACACACACACACACACACACACACGCACGCACGCACACACACACACACTTGCACAGCGTTGTGTGGAATGATATGGTTCTCTTCCTCGCTGGAATGGCAGCAGACAGCGGTAAATTAAAAAGCTCTTTTCCTAATAATTAGCCTCTCTGTTGGGGCAACCTTTGTGCCTCCCACTGCAGAAGTGGCACATGGGTAATTAAGCTACCTCCACCAACCCCCAGCCACACACTCTCCTCTTTATCACAACACACACACACACACACACACATACAATGCCTTATGGGGTAACGCGGGCCAGTGGTTCTCCTCTGAAAGTGATACCTTGCACTCTGTGGCCCCTTCAGGGCTTCCTGCCTTGGCACCCATTAGTAGTGGCAGGGAAGCACTAGGTGTGTGAGGGGTGAGGGTGGGAGGTTGATATGATCACCTGCCTGAGAGAGTTGGTTGAGGGACTGTTGAGAAGGGTGTCTGTCTCAGGGTGTGTGTGTGTGTGTGTGTGTGTGTGTGTGTGTGTGTGTGTGTGTGTGTGTGTGTGTGTGCGTGTGTGTGTGTGAGTGTGTGTGTGTGTACGACTCTGCGCTCTTGAGTGTGTTTGTGTGCGACAGTGGGTATTTAGGCTACAGTGAAAATAGTCGGGTAATGGTGCATGGCTCCTTTGGGTAAGTCAGAAAGTTGAGACCATGATGCTGTTCTCTTATCTACACAGAACTCAGAACCCATACTGGTTCACACAGTCCTGCAGCTTCCCGGCCTCTTTTTAAAACTTTACACACACACACACACACACACACACACACACACACACACACACACACACACACACACACACACACACACACACACACACACACACGCACACACACACAGAAAAAGCCTTGTGCAGAAAACACATCATCATAACTGAGTCTAAACAACTGAGCTCTTATCGCTCAAACTCTTTCAGATTTTAAATTACTCCCTCATTATCAGACACTCACCTTCTCAAACTGTAATAATTGATAAAATTAGATTGATTAAGCATGTTATTAGTGCAGGATAATTGGCTTGATAATGAGCAGATTGCCTGCTAATAGCTGAGCTGATGATAAGCCCAGTTTGCCTCAGGCAAGAAAGAAAAACTCAGATTTACTCCAGCTGAAAGGATTCAAGCTGGAGGAAAATGGTGCTGACTATTTTCTAGATTGTCTTCATCTAGTTTCTGCCATGATTCCCATCAAAACGTCACTAAGGGGTTAATCATGAAACTTAAACTCCTCCAGATTTTTTAGTTACAATACATTTTTTAACAGCTTTAAGCCCTAGGGCCCCCTAGGTGGGGGACTCTGTGACATTAGTTCCAATAGGCTTCAAAATAGGCCTAGGGCTTAAAGGGTTAGTAGTTAACTACCTGGATACATATGAAATAATCCTTATTACTGCTCTGCTTGTTATTCTGTTTCAGTTCATTTTTATTGCCCACAGATTTGAGTAAAACAAAAACACAAACACCCAAACTGTGTTCCTCAAAGGAGAGCTATCATGTTTTTTTAAGTCCTTGTCAGGGATTTTATCAATCACCTAATACCTGCAGCGGAGAGAAAAGAGAGAGACGAATAACCACGCAAGTTACTGTTTGCAATCAGGGTATAACATTTCTACAACAGTCCTAAAGTCAAAACAAAACATGTTCATGCAGTATTTCGAAGAAATTCCCTCACTCAAAACAATCTCACCAACTATAGTCTTGATATTTTCAGCACCCTCCAGAATGAGCTGTTTCAGGGCTCTGTCACTTTGAGAAAGAAAAGCTGTAGCTGGCCACACCCACCCATCCCCTGATAACATGCTTTTCTATAGCTTTATTAGGCTGGACTCTGAGCATTTTTCACAGGAAAAATGGGGAAATATGGGTCACATGTCTGCATTCTCTACCAGCAACGTTATCGCTCCCTACAAACATTCTTCTTAAATCTGTCTTAAAATTGTTAAAACATATGTACCAGAAAAGTCCCTAAAATCAATTCAGATATATTTTTAAACATTAATAATGATACATTTACATAGTAAAATAAGTAAGTCAGTTTTATTCATATAGCACTTATCACAGACATAGAATCACAAAGTGCTTCACATAGATCAAAACAAAATAAAACATAAAGTCAAAATCATAATGGTCTCAAAACAGAATCAGATTAACATCAGAAAGAATAACGTCATTAAATTATAAAATTTTATAAACAGATCAAAGATTAAAATTTTGAGTTAAAAATGAGAAAATAAAAGGTTTAGGTAAAAGCAGCTTTAAATAAAAGGGTCTTTAGCTGTTTTTTTAAAAAGTGTCCAGACTGTCAGCGCTGCGTAAGGATAAAGGAAGATCATTCCAGAGTCAGGGTGCAACAGTCTGGAAGGAGCGATCACCTCGACTTTTATATCTGGTCTTTGGAACTTCTAGAAGGTTCTTGTGTGTGGACCTGAGGGCTCGGGTTGGAGCATAAGACTTTAACAGTTCAGTGATATAGGGAGGAGCTTGACCAAGTAGAGCCCTGAAAGTTCTAGTCAGGATTCTAAAATGAACTCTAAAGTTAACGGGTTACCAGTGCAGAGACATCAGAATAGGAGTGATGTGTGCTCTTCTGTTTGCTCCAGTTAGGAGCCTCGCTGCAGAGTTCTGGACCAATTGAAGGCGGCCAAGGGCTTTTTTGTTAAAACATGTGAAGAGTGTGTTACAGTAAACTAGACGGGAGGAGATAAAGGCATGGAGAACCATTTCAAGTTCATGTTTTGACACCAACCTTCGCAGTTTGGAGATATTTCTTAAGTGATAAAAACAGTTTTGGACCAACATTTTTGAGTGACCTTCAAGAGATATTGATTAGTCAAAAACATCCAAATTTCTTAAGTTTGTCTTGAGGGCAGAAGATAAATGACCAAGTTTTAGACTAATCAGGGGAACCATGCTCTCAGGGGGCAATGATCAGACATTCAGTCTTTTCAGAGTTTAACTGAAGGAAGTTATCTTCTAGCTAGCTGGTGGTAGCTGACAGACACTCTAGTAGTTAAGACAGTTTACAGAACTCAGAATCCTTAAAGGAGCAGTACAGCTGAATGTCATCTACAGTACATATAGGTGACAGGGGACATTATCAAAAGATTCAATCCAAGATCTGTCCAAGAGGGTGTACGTACAGTAGAAACAACAGTGGACCCAAAACAGAGCCTTGGGGTACACCACAGAACAGCTCAGTAGAATCTGACATGATTTGGTTTATACAGACACTGTAACTTCTGTTAGAAAGGTACAATCTAAACCAGTCTAGAACAGTTCCAGAGGTCCTCACCGAGTCACCAAGTCTGTTAATTAAGGTGCTGTGATCAACAGTGTCAAAAGCTGCAGAAAGATCTAACAATACTGACACTGTGAACTCCCCGTTGTCTGCAGCCATCATGATGTCACAATAATACTAATAATAATGTATTATTGTTATTTTGACTATAAGTTACGTGTATAGCATCCAGTAAATATTGATGTGATGGTAACGTGGTGTAGCCTGGCCTGCCAGACTTGTCCTCTGTTTAATTCTGCACAGAGAAAGAGTCTGGTAACTCACAGGCAGAGAGGCACATGAGGGGCAGGAATAGCCACCTGAAAAATAATCATCAGAAAAGAAGACAGAAATGCCAACTGTACTGTGCAACGTTGTAGTTTTTTACCTGTAGACAAAATTGGAGTCTGGCAACGGCGCAAACATCTTTTATTTTTTTTAGAAGAAAGGCTTTTAGCGCTTCTACTTGTTGTGGTTTTAAAAATATTCAAGTCATTAAGAATAGAGGAAAGAGCTGCAGCGAACTCCGCTTCAGTCACCATGTTTATGACAAACTCGGTGTTGTGGTGCGTGACGTACGCTACTCAGTGCTGACTGGCTCGGTTAGAATTGTCAGAGGGTGGGGTTAGTTGAACAGCAGAGTTTCCAGACTAGTCTGACAGGCCAGGCTAAACGTGGTGTCTACGTCCAAAAATGGTCTTGGTAGGACGGCCTAAATTGGTAAAAAAAAAATTTGTAACAGGAATTTTCCTAAAAATCCATTCAGTTACATTCGTACATGTCTACAGTTACGTGTATAGTTGTCATTGTTGACAATTAGTTGCGTGTAGTTCAGCATAAAACACCCCAGCAAATATTGGTCTGACAGCAACGTCATGTTCTTCGGCCAAAAATTGTCGCCGTAGGACGGCTTGAATAAAAAATATGTGACTCAACATTTCCTAAGAATCCATTCAGATACATTTGTACATGTCTACAGTTTTCTGGGGTTACATTGTTTTGACAATTTGTTAAATGTAATTCAACATATAGCATGCTGTAAATCTGATGGAACTCCACTGGGCGACAACCTGCCAAAGAGATAGCTCAACTGGTAAAGTATCTGCGCCGTACACACTGAGGACATACGAGATGCCTTCTCCCATGGCACGTGGAAATGGGTTTATTTTTTCCAGTAATGATATTTTTTGAAATAATATGTATTTTTTACATTAATACAGCAATAAAAAGCCAACATTTAAATTATTAAACGTCCAAAAGAGATGAGCTGACGTTTATGTCACGTCCAGAAAAGACATTGGTTCAACGTCTATTTTGGAACTATTTTTCAACCATGTGTCGGTTTGATGTTGTTTCAATGGGCATTAAATGTTATGTTTTCAGGCGCGTTCCAGATGCTGCTCACCATCATGGCAGCGGCGATGAACAGCATCATGTATGAAATCAAACAGCGATATCATATGCCATTTCCTTCTTTTTGGTTTAATAACGGGTGGCATAAACCAGCCGTGACCTTGTAAGCCTTGAGGGATTTTGTGATCTCACGAGTCCAATAAGAAGTAAGACAGAGAAGCCACTCCGCGGCAGAGATTCTCCCGTTTTTTACTGGCTTGCATCAAAGCTAACAAGTAAACTGTCCTGCTGCCGTTCGGTGCCGCTGATGGTTAGCCATTCCTCTGTCGTATCACTTTCCCTTCATCATCATCAGCCAGAAGAAGTTTTCTGATTTATCCTTCTTTGAAAAACATGTAATTCTCCATAGAGTCCGAGCCCAGACAGAGCCACATCAACTGAAAAGAAACAACCACACAGCCCACATCAACATTTTTTGCCAGAAATTATTGGGAGCTCTGGTCCATTCTGTATCTTCATTCATCCACCTGAAGTGGAAAAGGATGAGTGCTGGTGCGCAGATCTCTGCCGTACAGAGAAGGCATCTGAGCCGGGGAAGCTTCAGGCTGCAGATAGCTTGTTTACCTGCTGTTTGTTTGAAGACGGACACAGTTCTTTCAGTAATTACAAAGATTTCCACTTCTAAAAGGCCAGAAAAACTACTGTTACAGAAAGACTATTGGTACACTGAGCCCATTTAAAGCACAGAACATACTGTGTAGGGAAACCTAAAATGTATAAGTGCGTTGCCCAGATTTGAGCTGTTACTAAACACCAACTTCACAGTAAAGCTTGCTCATATGAGTAGAACAGTGCTGGTGCTTTGCTGAACTCAATCTCTCCCCATCAGTGAAGACTAATATCTTGTGATTGAAGGATGTCTAGGGAGAATTAGACTGGCTTTACTAGGCTAGATTTAGAGCTAAAAATCCCTTTAAACTGATTATTATTTCACTCCCTGACATTTAATCTGTATGTAAATATGTTTGGAAGCTTTAGTGGCTTGGAATTAATCATTTCAGGTCTTTAGCCTTATCGTGGTGTTTAGTGAATTAGAAACCACACTTCTCACCCCCCAATCATGCTCTCTTCCCTTCATTCTGTCCCTTTTGTCCAAACGGAGGTGTCTTTCAGCATCCCCTTCAATACGATGGGCATCAATAGGCCTCTGTGCTCCTGCCTGGACCTCTGTTTGCCTTAGGGCTTCCCCCTCGCTCTGGGCAGTCTCTCTTTGTGTGTGAGAATTGCAGAAAAGAAAGCAAAGATGACGGTAAAGCGAGAAAAGAGGGAGAGCTTTGGTAAACAGTAGCCTGTCCCAGCACAGCAGGAAACGCTACAGCTGCACCTCCACCACCATTGAGAGATTTTTATTCGCAGGGTCATTTAAAAGAGCCAATTTGGCAAAAGAGGGTTTAGTGTTGCTTCTGAGGGCAGACATTGACAAATAACTCTGAGGACTAAGACATGTTTAGAGTAGTAGCAGGGGTCATAGAGACCACTAGTTTACTGTAGATAGACAGAGGGGTAGGATAATTCAGGACATTCTTTCAAATATATTGATACAAACATGCATCAACATGCAGTTCTTCTCTTCCGTAGATATATACACACACACACACACCTACACACACACACAACCCTAACCAAACCCTAACCCAACCCAGTAGTCAATCACAATATCGTCTTAGATAGGCTTGAACACATTGTAGAGATCAAAGGAAAAGCACTAGGTAGCAATTTTTTTATACTCCAGGGTTACTTGTGGAGTACCACAGGGATCAGTGCTTGGACCAATTCTTTTGACTATTCATATGCTTCCAGTTGGTAAAAGCATTAGACAAGATGACTGTTACTTCAGAACAGAAAATTGCTTAGTCAATCATCTGACCTGAATGGCATTAAATTAATCTCCGAGATCAAAGAAAGGAACCTTGGGGTTATCTTTGACCAGGACATGCCATTCAAATCCCATGTTAAACAGGTTTGTATGATTTCCTTTTTTCACTGTTGGAAAATTGCTAAGATTAGAAGCATCCTTTCCAGGACTTTTGCTGAAAATCTAGTTTGTGCATTTATTATCTCAAGACTGGATTACTGTAATTCATTACTCTCAGGAAGTCCACAGAATGTAGTTAAAAGTCTTCAGCTTGTCCTAAAATCTGCAGCTAGAGTTCTGATGAGAATTAAAAAGAGAGATCATATCTCTCCTGTCTTAGCTTCCCTACTTTGGCTGCCTGCTAAATTCAGAATAGATTTTATAACAATCAAGCTCCATCATACATCAGTTATCTTATTGTTCCATATGTTCCTAACAGAGCACTTTGCTCTCAGAACTTTGCTCTCCTTAAAATATCTAAAACTATAATGGGAGGCAGCTCTTTTAGCTATCAGGCTCCTCTCTTGTGGAACCAGCTCCCAGGTTCTACTACTGCTAACCACTTAACATCCTCTCTCTCCTGATAATAATATTTGACTTTCTTTGCTACTACTAGTTCACTGGTTGAATTAATCATAGATACACTAAAACAAAGACAAGAAATTTTCTCTCTTACTAAACAGAACATTTACTAAGAAATTACAATGTAGCAATAGAAATACTGCTTGGAATTTATGCTGTGTGTGTGTGTGTGTGTGTGTGTGTGTGTGTGTGTGTGTGTGTGTGTGTGTGTGTGTGTGTGTGTGTGTGTGTGTGTGTGTGTGTGTGTGTGTGTGTGTGTGTGTGTTTGTGTGTGTGTGTGTGTGTGAGAGTCCTGGTCCTGGAGGGCCGCTATCCAGCAGGTTTTGTGGTTTCTCCCTTCCAACAAACTTGATTCAGTGGTTGAATCACCTGTGCAGCAGCTCATCAAGCTCTGCAGAAGCCTGTTAATCACCTGCAGATTGAAATTAGGTGTGTTGAAGCAGGGTTAAATCTAAAATCTGCTGGACACTGACCCTCCAGGACCAGGATTGAGCACCTCTTTGTTGTTGAGTTTTCTTCTCCACTGTCGCTGCATACTTGCTTAGTACGAGGATTGCTGTAAAGACACTGACACTAGTCAGTGACTCGATGCAATTTGCTGAGTTCCTTTTATAGGAAACATTTTAGTGATTGGCGTAATAAACTGAACAGAACTGTATTGGGATATTTACTGTGTGAAGTGCTTTGAGACGACTCTTCATGATTTGTCGCTATATAAATGTGTGGGTTGAGAGTCTGTGAGTGATTCTCAATTGTTTTGATCAACGCATCAAAAACCTTAAAACTTAAAAGAATTTGCTCCATCTGATCTAAAGCAGGTTGTTTTGGAACTCATCGTAACTCCAGTAAAAAAGGAAGAGGGTGGCATGTTCCCAGACACTGAGTTGCTCCGCCATGAGTCTCCAGTGTCATTAACCTACATTTCTCTAAATTATATCCTATTCCCAAAGAGCCTAGAAAGAGAAATCTACAGTGTTGAGTTAGGGAACAACGAATAAAAACCAAGAGCAATAAGGGTGGGTAGAGAGACGGAAAATGTAGCACTAGCTGCTGTGCTGTTCCACCAAATTTTCCCCACTGAGGGACAATAAAGGACTTTTCAGTAGTAAGAAGAACAGTATAGGTGAGGACCAGGATGAGAGCTGACAAGAAAAATTGGATACATTGAGAGAGGCAGAGCCCAGACCATTAGGAAATGAAAACCCAATAAAAACGCTGTCATGTTTTGTCACCGGATCCTGCATAAAGTGAAAAGTGTGATTTATTAGTGTTATGATTCCAACTATAAATGCCTGGGCTGCCTGTGTGCATAATTTTGACAGCAACCAGGAGTAGTGGCTATTAATTAATATGCTGGAGAGGGAGTGTGTTTTTCCTCATCTATGAATGGACACTGTTGTGAATTTAGCTTTTTAAATGGATTTAATACAGCATTCTCTTGGTTTCCAACAATGGTCACACAATACCTTTCCAAATTCTCACAATGTCGAAGAGTGGTGAAAGACTGAGTGGAGAGAAAACAAACATTCACACACTTGGCTGCCTCAGTTACCGAGCAGAAAGGAACAAAGATGATTAGTTACTTCCATGTTTATTTTAACTGGAGCAGACAGTAATGTTCATGTTGTGCAAATTGATCAGAGGGAATAAATGGGTGTAAAATAAAGAAAACAGTAATCAGGTAATATGTGAAATCCAAAACAGAGGGTGTTTGTTTTAAAGCAAAGACAACAAGAGAGATTGTGGGAGGGGTGGAGTCGAGTGATTGACAGCTATTCGCGAGGTTCAGTGATTGGAATGGAATAAATGTCTTTATAGACCTGATCCCTCGGGGCAAACTGGCCAAACAGGAAGGTCCTAGTTGCCTGAGGAAAATTCCAGTCATGAAAACAGTTACTGACACTGTAATCGCCCAGAGTTCCCCAACCACTTAGAGATTATGTGATAATTCTAACAGTAGTCAGCCTTTCTAAACTTTACACAAAGAATAAGGAAATGACCCCTACTTCACACTGGAATCACTGGCAGGACGGAACGGCAGAAGAACAGCACGGCTTCACATAGAATCCATTATAGTCTACGGGGATGATTAAAACCAGCCAGACAGAATATTTTAGGGGAACACAATTTCTCAAAACACCTGACCTCCCAGCTAATGCCATCCCTCTGTATGTGAACCGTGACAGCTTAAAGGTCTGACAGAACTAGCTCGTTTCCTTCAGGACTGGTAGGTTGAGATAACAGTCTTTAGGGATGCTCGTTTTCCAAAATTTCTTTAAACGCCTCTTGACGTCCCTTGACAGTTAATAGCCGGTTAAATAAGAATAACTAGGAATAATCTGCTCCAACGCTGGCTCTTTGCTAACTGCTTAGTGTTTGAGCACATTTATTTGGTCATGTGATTGTCACGAGTTGGAAAGGAGGAGGTTTAGAACCCAAGATGCAGAAAACCAGATGAATGAGGCAGGAGGTGAATGATGAAAAATAAAATCCTTTATTTTGGAGTAATCCAAGAAGGCAGGGAGCCAAAAACCAAAAATCCAAATGACAAAAACTTGAGATCCAAAAATACTAGAGAACTAGAGACACAAGAAGCTAAGAGCAAAAACGAAACAAGTATGACACGAACAATGAACCCACAAAACTGTGAGACACAGACAGGGTTTTATACACTGGGGAGGATGAGAGGGGGATGAGCTGCAGGTGTGTGGGGAGAGAAATCAGGTGAACTCAATTACTAATCAGGGAGAGGGCAGTGAGTTGAAGAGGAAGAAAAATAACATGACCTAAGATTAAAGACAAAACCTAAAAACAAGAAGAGCAAAATACTAACTAAAAATCTGAGGAAAGAGAACTAAAGAACCGGTGGGGGGAAGAAACACACTAAAAGAGACTAATAGATAAGAGACTAATAGATCAACAGCTGAAACTAAAGGAAAACACTACAGAAAGAAAAACTACAGGGGTGTGACTGAGGGGGACCACGGGAGCACAGGACCTGGAGGGGGATACCTGGGGGCAGGGTAACCTAGAGGGGCTGCAGATCTGGGGACACATGAGGAACACAAGGAGACACATGAGGAAGATGTAGACAAGGACACAAGAGGGCGCTAGGAGACACAAAAGGAGAAACTAGAGACGGATGGAGAACACAAGGAGACACATGAGGGGAGACGCAGATGCAGACCATGACAGTGATGAGCTCATTTCTTCTTCTGCGGTGGCCCAATAAACATTTGATAGCGGCGCTCTTGCGCCTTCTAGTGGCCCAAAATATAGTACACCCAGCACAGCAGAAGGACTTTAAGCAGTTAACCGGGCAAAACTATTTTACCATAGCTGCAATACTTTCTCGAACTGCATGGCGCTAAAGAGTCACATTTTGTATCATGATTTCAATGGATTTCACACATGGGGCCTTGAAACAAACAGTGATCTTTGGAGTCTCAAGGGATTTTGTGAAGTTCCGAGTCAATCAAGGTCGATGGCGCAAGTCTTGAGGGATTTTGTGATCTCATAACTCCAACAAGGAGCATGGCAGAAAGCCCACTTGGTAGCTGAGATTCTCCCAGTGTGTACTGTCACACAGCAAAGCTTGCAAATAAATTATTCCACATCCGTTTTGTGCCGCTAAAGCCTCCAGTGTGACGTAGGGATTAGTGCTTGGTTGTTTGTTGCCTTTTGCTTCACACGAATACACACACGTACACACTGGAGGCAGGTTCTATCTACACATAAATACACCTATCCACATGTCAAACTCCAGTTCTTATGCTCTCCACCTCGCTGAAAACACCTAGAAACCCAAAGGCTTTGGTTACCTAGCTGCAGTTAGTTAGCCCTCTTTTGATGCTCTAGTTACTACCTTAACTACCCATGTTGGAGTCAGCACTGTCTGCTGGTTACAGTGCCTGCCTGCAGAGTGCTACAGTTACAGCTTTTTTTTATCAACTTTTGTTTACCTACATGGTTCAGGATGAGCACTGGGTTGGGCTAAGGTCCAACTCTTCAATGTAGAGCGTTCACTGTGAGCATGGCGGCTTGTTCATCTGCAGATGTTCCACTGAAATGGGGGTGCCGCAGGGGTCCGTTCTAGGTCTGGAAATATGGAATGGGGTTTCATCTATATGCTGATGACTGTCAAATATATCTGCCAATCTGACATGGGGCTGGAGGCACGATACAAATTCTAAAGGACTGCCTTGAAGAGATGCAATTGTGGATGGTGGCTAATTACCTCAGTCTGAATGAGAATAAGACAGAGGTGACTGTTTACTCTTACCCTGGTTTCACACTGAAAGCATCAGCAGCGTGGAACGGCAGCAAAACGCTTCAAATAGAATCAGTTACAGTCTATAGAGTTTCCAGTACAGGATAACATAAAACTACCAGTCCATGTCTTTAGGTCTCTGTTGGGAACAGCACCTCAATACATTTCTTCACAAGTGACTAAATACGCTCCAGTCAGACCCCTCTGGTCATCTGAGCAAGACCTATTGGTTCCAAGAGTGAGACAGAAATCTTGTAGGGACAGGGCATTCTCCATGTTTAAACCCAGACTATGAAATCAACATGACCACCAGCCATCTACCTCAGTGCAGAGTTTTAAATCTAAGTTATTTCTGCATTTTTTGCTCTTTGTCATCTGGTTGATAAAGACAGAGCTGTTATCTTGGACTAGCTGTTGTCAAACTCTTGACAGACATCAGAGGTTTTGATAAAACTCTATTACTTATAACCTGAAACAGGTTTAACGGTAGACCACATCACCACATAGACAAAGCCAAACACTTTGGATTACAATAGATTGAGCGTTAAATAAACAAATACATTTGTGATTAGTTGATTGTTTCTTTGTCGCAATGATGCTCATTGGAAGTCATTTAAGACAGAGAGGAAATTATCTCTGTCTGGCCCCAAAACAAGTTCTTATCTGAATCTGGTGCCCTTGAGCCTGGGAGGCTGAAGCTACTCCCCCTCGGAAGAAATGTGGAATGCTGCCGTCGCCATGGAAACTCTGTCTCCCTATCCCAGCCTGGGCGGGACTGCGACCGAAGGCCGTTGAATCATTCCAGGAGTCACTGTGCCCTCTAAACCTAACGACCTCCTCCCCCTCTCCAAACGGAGGTGACGAGCACTGCTTATCGTGGCTGCATGCACTGATGTGTGGAGAGTCCCCAACCCTACCTCGTGGACACCTATGTTGTGTTTATTTCCGTCTGAGGTGTTTTTTACATACCAAAGCTACCCTCTCTGTGGAGGGTTACTCTGAGGTGCCTTTTTTCCTCCACCTGATCCAATCCTCATATAAACCCTCTGATCTCTATTAAGGTAGCGCGACTCAGGTTGCGAATGACCACAGCCACCAATTCTTGTCATGTGTCTATGCCTATGTGTGTATGTCTGATCAGAATTGTGTGTACTGAAACTCTAATTTCCCTCTGGGATTAATAAAGTATCTTTGAATTGAAGTGACATGCACAAACAAATCAAATCTTTTGAACTACTCTTCAAAGTGAATAATGAGAGGTGAGTTCTTATAGAGAACAATTCATTTGAACGGCTCTTTGAGGCAAACATCTCTCAAATAAATGTGTCACCTCAAATTAACATGGTGAGCAGTGAGGTTAGCTGTACCATGTGCCAAGACCCAAACATGGAAGTGCTTGCATTGGGAGACGTCTGACATGCAGTTGATCTAGGAACACTGGCACGAGCTTCGAAGGACGTGTTGGCATTCCAGAAAGTAAAGAAGTAAAGAAAGAATGAGCTTTCAGTTGAGTTGCAGCTGGATGAGAGGAGCATGGAAGCTCTGAGTTGTCCAGTGTGACGCTGGTGAAAACTAAAACCGTCCAGTATGAATCTGAGCCATGAAGGATAGGAAGCTAGCGCAGAAGCTCCGGATGCTCGGCGTGACCTATTAAGCCGATGCTCTGGATAAGTAACATTTGAAACCAAAGCAAAACACGCTACAGAGCAAGACGCTATTCGATCCAACACAAAACGAGAATGCCAAGGCCGCCAACAGAAAACAATGACTTTGCCATAATTGTTGTGATCGAGTTCTTGACAGAAGGTGAGCGTGATGGTGGAGAGGCGAATACCAGTGGAAGGAAAGCTGGGAAGTGGAGTCCTAGGTATGGTCTGGCGTAAAGTGGATAGAATCGTGACCAAAGGGTTCCCTTCAACAAGCCTTAATCCCATCACTACCGTAATACTCTAAAATGTTCTCCTGTTGGCGTTTACTCTTTTTTAGCCAACAGCAGAGGTCAGTCTGAAACTGCTATATGTTTTCTTATTGGATGAAGCTGCAGACATCCTTGAATATTACACTGTAACACTGTAAGTTACTTTATTTTATATCTTTAATATCAATTTTATTCCCTTTAATTCGTACAGATCCACTTCACTACAAATATCATCTGAAACTGAGGTAGGTAATAACCATCGACGTATACATATATGGACAATGGGTTTCCATAGACTCCAATAACATGTTTTTGAAGACAAATGGGAGGTGGCCACCACCGCCATTTTGACCGTGTCACAGGTTCCGTCAAGCCCAGACAATTCCACAAAAGGGAAGAGAGGTGGAGCTGAGGGTGGGGCTGTAAGGCTGGGATCAACTGACGACACCCGGTCGAACTAGCTACAAGCTAACCTGAAGCTAACCCAAAAGCTAACGCGGAGGTGGGAGCTAAGCTAATGGAGGTAGCAACCTAGCTACAACCGGAGTTAACTGTGCACAACACCAGAGCTTTTGAGTCAGATATACGCCGGGCTGACCGCTGGGTAAAACCGGGTGGAACACAGAGGTCTCCCGAGCGCTCCACAAGCCAGCAGTCGCACAGCAGACAAGCTCTGCTGCAATCTGAGATGCGCAGAGCTGCCGCTGGAGAGAACCTGGTGGAAAAGTTTCCATCCCAGAGCTCCACAAGCCGGCAGCCCGCGCAGCAGACAGGGGCCGCGGAGATCAGAGATGCGCTGAGCTGCGGGGAGGGGAGAACCGGGTGGAAAACATCGGTCTCCCGAGAGCTCCACAAGCCGATAGTCGGAACCCAGCTCCACCAACATGTTATATTTCAACCCATTTTCTAAAATGCAGCATTATGTTAAATGCACTGGGTTTTACCCTATTACATTTAAATTTCATGGTTAAACAGTACATGTTAAAATCTAAGCTCAGCTCGGCAGTGACCTAAAATACATAAATATAATTTAACTTACCGAAAAATGAAGTGGAGACTCCTTGGACGCTCGATTATTGCAATTAATGCCACAGCAAGTCATTTTGTCTGACAAATGCACAAAAATACCCAAAACAGAATACACAAACGCTACAACTAATGGTCTAAGTTGAGAGACTGAAAATGACGGAACAGTTTTCAGGCGAAACCGAGGCTCAGACTGAGGCCTTTCCACGGAGCTAGCTCTGCGGTCACGTGGGTCTGATGCTCATTAATTATACAGAATTTTAGGCTTTTAATACACTTAAACAGAAGAGTGAGAAAAAAATGCACCCCCCTCAGAGTTGTCATGAGTGTAAACCAGATCATTTAAACCAAAAACATGTTTTGGTACCAGGCTGTAAACATGTTTATTTCTGCTGTGAAATTGGTATTTTTAACATGGGAGTCAATGAGGATTTGCTCGCTTCTGACACCAGCCCCCAGCGGATGAGGGTGGAACTGCTATTTCTTTCACTTCCGCATTGGACTCAATTTCTGTCCCGCATTGTGGGGGCTTGGTAATAACATGTCCAGCTGTCACATTTTCAGTTGGAGGTAATTCTTAACCAGTAAGGTGCTTGGAAGCCTCACAAGGCAGAGAAGAAAAACATTTGAAAAGTTCCAGTCACAAGATGGCAAAGTACCTTCTCTTCTTTGATGGTTCTGACCTTTGCAAACAACCTCAGACCAGGGAGGCAGTTTTAGAAGACCAGGGGTATTTGGGGGTGGAGGTGAGGACCAAGGCTTTGGGTATGGCATCCATTTAAACCCACTCCACATCTGGCGGAGTCATTACGGGTACCGGGAAAATGGCAACACAGCTTGTTTATTACACATCTTCATGTCCTCAGTGTGATACATAGAGAAAAAAGAGAACACTCAATTTCAACGACAAGCCGTGGATTTTTAAGTTATTTTTAAATAAATCTTTTCTTTCAGCGGCTCTGGCCTCATCTGGTCTTCACTGCTAGCTTGTTTAATGATAATGCATGCACACCCGTATAATAAACAGTACCTTTGTACGTGCACTCAATAAGATGCTGTGTTGGTCTTCTGAAAAGTCACTTCTCTGACCGTGTGTAAATTATGCTGAAGCCGTATAATCACACAACTAAATGTGCTGTAAAACATGTGGCCTTTAACAAGCTAGGATGCTTCAAAGCCAGCAAACAACCCTCAGGAGAATTTCACCACATTCTCACTTCTCCTTCACTCCAAACGTCTTTCCAACTGACTTTTCGTTCTCATTCTTCCGTCCTTCCTTTTCCGTTTCCTGTCTCTCCTCAAACTTCAGTCAGGGCTATAAATGAAAACCAGTCCCAGCCTGGATGCTGGTTCTGCACTGGAGTTCTTTCTGCTGCTGTTTGTTACAGGCAAGCAGCGAATCTCATCCTCAGCAGTGCTCAGCAGTTAGCTCCTACTGAGCGTTTATGCACATGAAATTAGCATTTTGCTTCATGCGGTGAGTTTAACTGATTAGGATTAAATGCAAAGACAACTAAGAATGTGCAGAGAAATGCAGGTTTAACAACACTGTCCACTTTGAGACATTGGGAAGTGAACATCTGCCAACCAAATTCATCTTTGAGTTCACTCAGTCAAGCCGCAGAAAGGTGAAACTCTTTAAAAGCAGAAGTAAAGGACAAGTGTGATGAATGACACTAGACAAAGACTTGTGTGAAGAAGCCAACAAACAAAAACACAGTCAGCCGATGGTGGAAGAAAACAAGACAAGCGGAGAGATGGTTTTGTGAATGAAAACAGTAACAGGCCGTTGGATGAGGGTAGTGCAGTTCACAATCACACAAGCTCACACTTGTGTTTGTTTTCTTTGGCCTCCACAACGTTCACCCAGCTCACCAAAAGCTGAGACTGTTCCACCGGCAGTCAGTGGCTAACAAGGATTTAGCTGTTGTTTCTTCTAACTTTCTGTGCTTCGTTTTATTGTAAAATCTCAACTGAGTTCAGCCAAACACATCAACACTGAGTGTTCCAGTTACCCGCAACATCGATGAGTGACAAAGGAAAAATGTCTGACTGAAGCCATGTTTTTTTGTGGTGCATAATTTCCACACAAAACACTCAAAGGCAATACATAACTCTTTCGGTTGTCTCAAACAATAAAAATCTCGTTGTGCATCATGTTCCAGTTTCAGGACAACCTGAAGCCAGACTGGCTGACGGAACAAAGACACCACTTACCACAGGTAATACATTTTTTGCCACTCCCAGTCTGCCACAGAGCTGGAGCTCAACCGCAATGATGAAAGTGATGCGGAGAGCCAGAGACATTCCTCTGGCTTTTATTGTTTAGATCCGCCCTCAGGTGGAATGAAGTACAGTACACGCTCTTAACGCAGATGCTGCAGGGAAAGCAACAATGGACCAGACATGAAACTTCACGATCGTGGACGGGATGGAGCATGATGTTCTCCTGCTTGTCTTCCTCTAATCACCTTTTATTGGGACTCAGATCATTAATAGCACACATTAATGTCAGTACTGAGCAGAAAATCACTTTGCAATGGCTTGTATACGGTTTAATCTACTAGAGATGGACAATGTCTGTGTGGAAACACACACACACACACTCACTCTGCTAATTCTCCACATCAAACGCCGTCTGCAGACGGGTTTTGTGTGCACCAAACCCACTAAAAGGCCAGCGAGAGCTTGAAGGGGCGAGCGCATCAGAAATAAACAGTATGCCAGCTTTGATGTTGTTTGATGTCAGATGCTTATGGCCCTGTTCTCTTTATTAGAGAAGAGAGCAATGAAGGCAGAGATGGGTAGGGAGATGAAGCGACAGACAACATGAAAGCATCATTAGACAGGAGTGGATTTAACCTCTCCCAGGAAACAATATCCACGGACAGAAATCAGTGTTAGCAGATGGGAATGTCACATTACACATTCGGATTCCTCGTCTGTGATCAAGTGGTCTCTCTTCACCAACACCAGTGTGTTGAGCAAACTGTTGGTTGGTTTAACCCTCCCACTGTCCTATTGGGTGACCCCGCCAGGAAAGTTGACCGTTGAGCAGGACTGATGGTTCATCCCTCTAGGTCCACGTGGCAGGGGTGAGGTGGTGCTCACTCCTCACCCCTGCAGCATAGCAGTGTTTCACTCCTCAATAGTGCAGTGGGAGGTTTAAATTTAATCCACTTTCAAAAGTGAAATTATTGTCTGTGTGACCAGTTGCAGAGAGCTTGGTCTACTTTAATATCAGAAAAGTATAAACTGGGTCACAAATTTGGGAGGGGCTGATTCAAAAGAAGTTGGTACGAAGCAGACTAACTGAGACGTGACCGAGACCCCTCGTACATGAATTGTAACAGAAACAAAACAAACAAATGCAATAATTGATTTGTCATTACTTAGTCTGTCTAAAGTGACCCAGACAGATATGAAACATGCTGGAAAAAGTCTAACTAGGCCTGCGACGCAGAGCACGATGGGATTTTTTATGTGTGCGGCAAACGTGCCGGCACTCCAATTTTCATAAATTCTTGATATGATCTCGCTGGTCAAATATGAATAGACCATGGGCCAGATTTGGCTTGAGGGCCCGAGCTGGGCACCTGTGCTCTAGAAGATAACATGATTCTTATCATATGAAGTGATTTTATGACCTTTGACCACAGACCGCTGGACGTCCATCCCACAGAGCCTCCAGCCTCTTCAGGCACTGTCGTCACACACACACACACACACTCACGTGCGCACATACACTGACAGCCCTCATGACAACACTCCTGAGCCCCCCCCACCCCCCACCCCCATCAGCAGTAGATTATCAACACCTACTGTATTGTTGCAAATGGGCATCCCATTGCAGACCTAATAGGCTGCCTAAGTGATTTTGTCTTTGCCCTTTTGTGTCCTTGCCTTTCAATCAACCTTTCACTGATTGCAATCTAGCCAACCAGGTAAGTGGATTCGCCAGAGTGACGACTGGCTACAGAGAAAGGCCAGATCTTTTATCTCAGCAGGACTTCCTGAATTCATTGAGACCAGTTGAGCGGGACAGTGGAGCAAAACATTAGGTAAAGTTGAGATGTCAGAGGATGGTGCTGACATCGTCGTGTTTACTCTGTAGGCAGGAGACAAATGTCATGCTTCAGCTAAATGAAGGATTGCTCAAGTCCTATTGCTGCAAGAAATATCCATCCATCCATTTTCTACACCTACTTGTGACTTGTGCATGCAGGGTCGGGGGGGGGCTCTACGCCAGTCTTCAGGCAAACAGGCAGGATACACCCTGCTAGTCCATCGCAGCTGCAAGGAAGAAAAGCTAGCTTATTCGTGTTTTCAGTTGTGATTTTCTATTGTTTAGCATCCCTACTACTACTATGACAGCTGACTCCCTGTAAAAACCAGATTTATATTTTTAATTTGCTTCTACTTAATCAAGCTCTGAAAGATCATTTCCTTCTATTAAAGATCTTCTTGTTCCAGATGTTCCCAGCAGACCGCTTGGCTCTCCGATCAGTTCTCAGGCTCTTCTCTGGTGCAGCCAGCCTTCAGTTTTCATCCATGAGGTAGACATCCTGTCTTCTTAGATTAGGTTTCTGACTTCCCTTTGTGACATCCTGGCTCATCCCTTTAGCTATGCTGCTATAGACAGGCTGCTGGACAGCATCTCCTCACTCTACTGGCTTTGCTTTCTTTACTCTCCTGTTTGGATTTACTGTTTTTGCAGCCAATAACTCTGTGTTCATCTTATGATGCTTCTGATTGTTTTTCTTTGCTCTCTTCTCAGAGCCCAGCTGGGCAGGGCAGGAGGAAACGCATCCGGAACCTGGTTCTGGTTTTTCTGGAGGTTTCTTCTTGTTAAAAGCTGGTGGTGAATTGTGAAAGACACATTTCCACAATGTCTTGAAATGTCAAGTGCAATACCTTAGTTTTGATTCTCCATGGACGTTACTTATTTCTTCAAGACATTTCAGCTCAGTTGAAAGTCTTTTCCAGGAATGAAGCATGAGGTCCAGTGGTTTTGAGTTTGAACTCCTACAGGACCGCCAGTGCAGTTGTAAATGTCTCAGATTCTTTATGAGCTTTTCTCTTGTCTTGATGCCATTTCTGGTGCTGTTTTTGTTTCTATGCTGTCATCGTTCCTCCCTGGTCCTCCTCCTTACAGGAATCCTGACCCTCTCTAAACCCCGTAAAACCTTTCATACATCACAATCCTGACTTTTGTTCTCGTGCAGCATTAAATCAACTTCTCTCCGACACCAAGTCTATACTTTTCCAGTGTTCCTACACATTTTAAACCAAAGGGTTCCCCTAAAAGCTCCTTCTGTTTGGCTTTTCATGGCACCCTGTGCCCTGTCGTGATGAGCTTCAGTTGTTTGAAGACCAGAAAGAGACCCTAAACGTAAAATAAAGCTGCACATTCTAAAGTTATGGCCCTGGAAAATGAGCTTTAAACCAAAGGATGCATGTGCCTTTGAATGTGTACGTGCACCAGCATGTGCTTTAGTGCACAACAGATGATGTCAAAAGTCACCTTTGACTCCCTGTTAATGATGTGTGACAGTCATGAAAGTCCAGCCTCTCCCTGCTTTCCCTGGATCCTCCTGCCTCAAGGAAAGGCCGATCTGGGATCAGACCGCTGGACAAACCATCACAAAGCTGAGTCGGGTAATGGTGCTTGACTTAAAAACTAAAAATGACTTTGGTAACAACTAAATTAGCTGCTTCCATCTGCACTCTCAGAAACTGAGGTGCGAGAAGAACATTGTTGTAGCTATAGGTACATTTTTTTAAATGTTTCCTCAAAGGTACAATATTGATCTTAGGAGGTCAGAAGTGTCCCTTTAAGGGTTCAATTTGATGTGAAGTACAAATTTGTGCCATTTGAACTTGTACTGCACATGCAAGCATGGCTGAGGCTGGGAAACCTCCATTTTATTACATTTTGTTCACAATTTTTAATAATCTTTAAATATTGATTTTAGCCTTCAAAAATGTGACATCATTCACTGACGTGCCAGGCCTTTCAGTTTTTCATTTGTAATTCAGAATCAGAAGGGTTTTGTTGCCTTACCCCTTCTTTCTACAGGAGCGTCAGCAGCACGTTACTGCAGCAGCACGTCTCGCTCGCGTGAGCTGCTGCTTGGCCCTTCCCACGAGACGCGAAGCAGCAGGGGAGCAGCTGTCACCGACAGAGCACGAAGTCCAATCATGGACCTGAAAAACAAAGGAGACCGCTAGCTAGGTGATAACTTCTCACGGGGCCGCACAGTTAGTAACTTTTTTTAAAGTAAAGCAACCGGAAGGCAGTACATTTCTTTATTCTGAAAACCTCGGGAGCCTCGCTCCATTTCCCGTCCGATTTCCTGTCTTTCCTTCCCCAAAAATGTCGTACTTGACCCGTTTCAGAGGCGTCGCGCGCAGAGCCGGATTAACGCAAAGGCAAAGTAGGCACGTGCCTAGGGCCTGATTGGCTGGATGGGGCCCAGACAGAGGAACAAAATTATAAATAAATAAATTAAAAATTAAATGTACAAATGTCCTATGATAGAATTTGTAGCTAGGACTCCAATCTACAATTTGTTTAAATAATTTATCAATTAACTAAAAATAGTGACAATGTTTATCTTAACCATAGACCGTTTCATTGGCTACGTCACACCTCTGGGGTCCACGGACAAGTATACGCGTCTTTTGAACAGGTCTGATTTGGGACGCTGTAGCAGCAAGACTCCGCCTCCCTGAGTTTCGGTTTCAATTCGGCTTTAAAAAGGAGATTATAAACTACACCCCAGTTTTTAAATTTTGTTAATAGGCAACGTAAAAGCGGAGTTATACTAAACTAAAAAATGACCTATTTTTAGACAATCTGATAACTTGTCAAAACAGCGGTTTAGTAATCTGTGAGCGGGAATGTGCTTGTGAACATTAAAAACCCACAAAAACACGAGATCCTTTTGCTGTTGGTGGATGTCTCACATATTCAGCTGATAAAAAGTATTATGTAGCTGAGAGAGAGAAAGGAAGGCTGCACGAGTAACGAGATGTGCGCAAAAAGGAGCCGCTTCGCAGGGAAAGTAGTGGCGCGAACGGAGTAACAACAAACAATTAGACAGATATTGACGGTAAACTTTGTATTTTGGAGCGATCCGGACAGATATATTGTCGCTGCAGTTTAGTAGGCTTTTACTAGGCTTATATAAAGGATGATGAGAAGGATAAATGTCCACCAGGCAGTTCAGATAGTACGGCTGTTTTTAGAACTGGAAGCAGAGGAAGTGGACGGAGACTCGCAGCCGGAGTCTGAGGCAAATAGCGAGGATGTTGATGACGATGTGGCAAATCCATCCTTCCTCATAGAAGAGTTGGGTCATGATGAGGTAGAGGATGAAGGCAGAGATCCAGCTCCTCAGAGATCCAACAAGAGGAGTGGGCGGCGCCGCGCAGCTGTCAGATCTCGGCGTGAGACGGAGCCACTCTTCTCTCTCCAAAATCCATGTATATTATTGCCAAATTAATAAATAAGTATAAATTCAGATAGTCCAGGCTGTCCTGAAATTAATGATACCCCATAAGGCAATATTTATTGTTTTTATTAGAAAATACAAAAGAAAAACCAAAATGAGTCAAAAACGGTGATTTACACTCTGGATCCCAGAGAGCTAATAATTTTTTTAAATTAGTTATTTGCTATATTTAGTCATATTTTTTATAAATGTACAGTCTAGATTACCAGTCTAAATGATAAAAAACATTCGTCATAAATGTTTGTTGGTTTCACAGTAAAATAAACAACTTTTTTCCTATTCAGATTTTATGTTTTTGAGTGATTTAAGGTCTAATATGCAACCCCTTTATGTCCAAATATAAAAAATAAGCATAGATTCATAAAGTCCAGGTTGTGCTGAAAAGATTGATACCACATAAGGTAGTGGTTATGGTTTTTATTTTGGAAATACAAAGGAAAACTGACGGCAAATTACACCCTGGACCCCAGAGGGTTAAGGCGCCACCCAATGAAGGACGTCAGAGAAGCGGTCAGAGTCAGAGCGGGACACAACAAAGCTAGCAGGTGTTTTTGAGTAGGCTAACTTTCACGATGCTTTCGGGTGCGGCAAAACGTTAAAAAAAAATGAAGAGGAACTAAAGAAGAGACAGCGGGGGGCCTTACAGAAGTTTCTGTCGGGCTGCTCGGGCAGCCGTCCGACAGCTGTGAACATGCTCGAGTCAGCAGAGCCAGAGGCCGGCCCGAGCAAGACACAACCCGAAGACGCAGTGGAAGATGCGGCGGAAGACGATGTAGCGCCAACGCCGTCAACATCAGCGCCTTCACAGAAGGACAAATTGGAAGAACAGCAGCCAGCCAGAAGTGAGCCCAATATAGTCTTATAGGAGCCTCTAGACCCAGACAGGGTATTAACAACTAGCTACCCATCTGATCCTGCAAAGTGGTACCAAACTGATGAGTACTTTGCACTAAACTATCCCTCTCAAAATATTGGATATTCTTCTGCATCACAGAGGAAATCTGGAGACATAGACTGAAGCTTAACCAAGGAACATTTCTTTAGGTGTGTTTCTGCTGTGACTGAGGCCATGTGATGCTGGAAGGCTGAAGATTATCCCGGAGTAGATAATGCTAAATGGTTTCCTTGGTAAGTGTTGCTGGTTTTATTAATTATTTGTCAAATAATTTTATTAATGTTCAAATAGCAAAACAATAAGTTCACACTCAGAAAATTGACACAGAATTTCTGATTCAGCAGAGGCAACAGCCTACAACACATGACTTATTTTGGCATACAAACAACCAATTTGTAACCAAAAACTAGGCTATGTAAAATGTGAATGAACTTTTATAAGTAAATTTTGTAAGTTTCAGATTTCAATTCATTACATAACATCGATGGAGGGTGGGGGCGGGGGGGGGGGGGGGGGGGGTGGGTGGGGGCCTAAAAATGCAGCCTGCCTAGTGTAGTCCATTTATTTAATCCGGCTCTGGTCGCGCGTAGAAAATAGAACCGGCATGTAAAGGCTGTGACATGCTGCTCCTGAGACGCGGCCGACTCGCGCTGCTGACGGCTCCGGTGGAAAGAAAGAGTTAGGTTCCAACTCGCAACATCTGGAAATTTCTGCAGCGCTTGTTGCAAAAAATATATAAAGATAAAAATAAGAGACCAGTGCAACGTGATGGATGTAGCTATACTTATTAAATGATCAATAAGATGTGATATTCCACATCAATATGAATTATCAGTCTGATTAGTCTTTGAATATTTGATTTAATATTACCTTTAGGTTCTTTGGGCTATTCAGGTCACACACACTTCATATTAATTCAGACAGAGTCAAGCATATAGTTTATAAAAATGAATGTGATTCTATATTTCTAAACTAATGATGACAGAAGAAATTATGATGAATGATGGTTGGACAAGATAACAGACAATGGATGAAATGATGGAATGCAAGCTTAGACGTTTTGTAGCAACACCTTATTAAGTATCTGTGAGATCTTGTGATGTCTGACTGTATGGTTTAACAAGCTATCAGTTATTCATGAAAAACCATCCAACACCAGTGTGCAGGTTTACAAAAGGTTGTTATGCGATCCAGGGGTTCAAGAGATCGGTACGGACAAACTGCTGGTGGCATGGACCTCTTGGTATCGGCGCCCATAGTTCTGCTCCGAGTACGACCCGTCTGCTCTGAGATACCTTCCAGGTGAAGGTAGGAAGCTGGCGTATCTTTTTTGCATCTGATGAAATTTGCAAAGGCTTTGACCGTGGAGTCAGAAGAGAGGATGGTTCCAAGTGCTTTGCTCACCCGGTCGGCCGAATCGGGAAGCGGCAGAGAACAGATCAGGAAGTGATCTAGCCTTTATTAACTATTGTTTACAAATGTCGACAAATCAGAATTTGACAAGTTTAAAGGCATTTCCAAAATTCCTAGGGCATCTCTCCTTCACCCAGATGCTTAGAGAGGTTATTTCTTAGTGTGAAGTAAAATCGTATTAAACATTAATAATAATAGTGATAGGTTCATACTGACAGATTAACATTAATACAATCAACAAATACTAATCTGGTGTAATTTAAGATCTGAAATAAATTCCAGAAATAACATTCATGTTAACCCATAATTCATTAATGTAGAGTATTGGACACAGTATTAAAACACTTTGGATTTAAACATATTGTCCATTCAACAAAATATGATTATATAAAACTTATACAATGATAAAGTCATATGTGAGCCAGGGAAGGCAAGCTTTATTCAAAGAGGAACGATAAGAATTCCTGCTTCTTCTATAGCCTTGATGACTCACGCAGGATTAGTTAAGAATATTGGCGCAAGTTCATAGACTTCGTATCGGCACCACGGTGTCAGATTGACCTGTATGAAGGAGTCATTTTCTGGTAATTTTGGTGAAATACTTGGTCAGTTGGTACGCCACTCTAGCAAAGATAAGAAATAAGGATTGTTAATTATGGGGTTTCTATGGAATTTGCAACATTAAGTTAAGTTAAACTGGGTCCTTCTAAAGTACATATACGTGTGTGTGTGTGTGTGTGTGTGTGTGTGTGTGTGTGTGTGTGTGTGTGTGTGTGTGTGTGTGTGTGTGTGTGTGTGTGTGTGTGTGTGTGTGTGTGTGTGTGTGCGTGTGTGTGTGTGTGTGTGTGTGTGTGTGTGTGTGTGTACATGTGTTCCGAGCTGCAGAGGTGCCCGGACTCCAGCCGATGGCAGGATCTGGCAGATTAAAGGCCACAAATGTAGGATCCTGTCTCCATGTGACCAGATACTGAAGAGGTCAAACTGTTCATGAAAAACTGGCCATTTGTGGACATTACACTAGCCTTGTACCATTAGAGCTGCTGAGAGTGTGAAGTTCACCTGTTAGAAACATTTGACCACATTGTCTTATAGATGTACGTAGTTGCTTCAAACTTATTTTTTGTGAATTCTTAGTCTGGCGTGGTAGTCATGAAAATTTAGTTGTAAAAAATTGGACTTTTCTTGTCCTGGTAAAGGTCTTAAAGGAAAAACAAGAAAAGTTCAGCTGTGTCCAACAGAACCTTCAGGGATGCCTCTAACTCAAATATTGATGTTTTTTGTGTCATACTGGCTGTGCTTACATTTTAAGAGTTGTTTACAAAGTTATTTAATTCAGTTCCACATTATAAAAAACATTTTAGACCCTTTATAAAAGCAGCTTGGTGGCCCAGTTATATTTCTGACTTGGTCCATTGTTTCTACTAAATCCTTTAATCTATTTAATGAAGCAGGAATGGAACCATTAGTGGACCAAGGTATTTCTAAGTTCTCTTATTTATTATTTTATTATTATAAGTAATAAACAAACATTTGTTTAATGATTATCTATATTATAAGTCATGGAAGACGTTCATATTGATTTAGGAAATCATTCTTGAATTTAGCAACTGATCCGAGCTGGAGTGTTCCCTATGTGGAGGCCTTGGGGAAGAAAGCTATGAAAGCTCCAGCCGGTATAAAGGCAGGCTCATTTAAAGGGAACACATGCAGTCTTGTGTCTCCTGTTTGACCAGATGTTGAAAGGTCAAACTATACCTAAAACTGACCATGGCTATATATATATATATATATATATATATATATATATATATATATATATATATATATATATATATATATATGTATGTATATACAGTGGGGCAAAAAAGTATTTAGTCAGCCACCGATTGTGCCAGTTCTCCCACTTAAAATGATGACAGAGGTCAGTAATTTTCATCATAGGTACACTTCAACTGGGAGAGACAGAATGTGAAAAATAATCCATGAATTCACGTGGCAGGATTTTTAAAGAATTTATTTGTAAATCAGGGTGGAAAATAAGTATTTGGTCAATAACAAAAATTCAACTCAATACGTTGTAACATAACATTTGTTGGCAATAACAGAGATCAAACGATTACTATAGGTCTTTAGCAGGTTTGCACACACAGTAGCTGGTATTTTGGCCCATTCCTCCATGCAGATCTTCTCGAGAGCAGTGATGTTTTGGGGCTGTCGCCGAGCAACACGGACTTTCAACTCCCTCCACAGATTTTCTATGGGGTTGAGGTCTGGAGACTGGCTAGGCCACTCCAGGACTTTCAAATGCTTCTTACGGAGCCACCCCTTTGTTGCCCGGGCGGTGTGTTTGGGATCATTGTCGTGTTGGAAGACCCAGCCACGTTTCATCTTCAAAGCTCTCACTGATGGAAGGAGGTTTTGGCTCAGAATCTCACGATACATGGCCCCATTCATTCTGTCCTTATCACGGATCAGTCGTCCTGCCCCCTTAGCAGAAAAACAGCCCCAAAGTATGATGTTCCCACCCCCATGCTTCACAGTAGGTATGGTGTTCTTGGGATGCAACTCAGTATTCTTCTTCCTCCAAACACGACAAGTTGAGTTTATACCAAAAAGTTCTACTTTGGTTTCATCTGACCACATGACATTCAGGGACAATGGTGGCCATTTTGAAGCAGGCTGGGACTACAACCTTTCCCTCTCTCTGTCTGTAGTTCCAGCCTGCTTCAAAATGGCCACCATTGTCCCTGTACCCAAATCCTCCACCATCTCCACATTGAATGACTGGCGACCAGTAGCCCTGACCCCCATCGTGAGCAAATGCTTCGAGAAGTTGGTCAGGGACTTCATCTCTTCTGCACTGCCCGATTCACCGGACCCTCTACAGTTTGCATACCGCCACAACAGGTCCACTGATGATGCCATAGCCCTGACACTCCATACTGCCCTGTCACACCTGGAGAAGAGGGACACGTATGTGAGAATGCTGTTTGTAGATTACAGCTCAGCATTCAACACCATTGTTCCCTCGAAGCTGGACAGGAAACCGCAGGATCTAGGACTGAGCAGCTCCCTCTGCAGCTGGATCCTGAACTTTCTGTCTGACAGATGCCAGGTGGTCAGACTGGGAGGCACCACCTCATCCCCCGTCACACTGAACACTGGTGCTCCGCAGGGGTGTGTGCTGAGCCCTCTCCTGTACTCACTCTACACCCACGACTGCACGGCCATAAGAAACTCCAACATCATTGTGAAGTATGCGGATGACACCACAGTGGTAGGTCTCATAACCAACGACGATGAGACGGCCTACAGGGAGGAGATCAGCGCCCTGACCCACTGGTGTCAGGACAACAGTCTCACCCTCAACGTCACAAAGACAAAGGAGATGATAGTGGACTTCCGGAGGAGCAGAGGAATACACACCCCCATCACCATCAACGGCGACGCTGTGGAGAGGGTGAGCAGTTTCCGTTTCCTTGGAGTTCATCTGGCAGAGGATCTTACGTGGTCAGTGCACACGGAAAATACAGTGAAGAAGGCACAGCAGCGCCTCTTCTTTCTCAGAAGACTGAAAAGATTTGGCATGAGCCACCGCATCCTCAGGACCTTCTATCGCTGTGCCATTGAGAGCATCCTCACTGGATGCATCTCCGCCTGGTATGGCAACAGCACCGCTTACAACCGCAAAGCTCTCCAGAGAGTAGTGCGGTGTGCTGAAAGGATTATTGGAGGTGAGATTCCCTCCCTCCATGACATCTACAGGAAGCGGTGCCTGAGGAAAGCAGGGAGGATCATCAAGGACTCAAGTCACCCCAGCCATAAACTGTTCAGACTACTTCTGTCAGAAAGGAGGTTCTGCAGCATCCGGTCCAGAACCAGCAGACTGAGAGACAGCTTTTTCCATCAGGCATCAGACTGCTGAACACATCGCAGACACCTCACCCTCACTACTGAAACTCCAACATTACACGCTCCATACTGTACATTAATGCCACTGTTTTGCACATACCAGCCTCTGTATATTTTATATCTCTTATCTTATTGTTTACTTTATTCATTTGTATACTTAGTATTTTACTTGTTTTTACATTACTGTATTTTTGCACAACTCTGTTGCTGTGAAGCTCGCACACAAGAATTTCACTCGCATGTACTGTACCAGTGTACCTGCACATGTGACGTGACAATAAAAAGTGATTTGACATTCTCCCAATCCTCTGCTGTATCATCCATGTGCTCTCTGGCAAACTTCAGACGGGCTTGGACATGCACTGGCTTCAGCAGTGGAACACGTCTGGCACTGCAGGATTTGATTCCCTGCCGTTGTAGTGTGTTACTGATGGTGACCTTTGTTACTGTGGTCCCAGCTCTCTGCAGGTCATTCACCAGGTCCCCCCGTGTGGTTCAGGGATTCTTGCTCACCGTTCTCATGATCATTTTGACCCCACGGAATGAGATCTTACGTGGAGCCCCAGATCGAGGGAGATTATCAGTGGTCTTGTATGTCTTCCATTTTCTGATAATTGCTCCCACAGTTGATTTTTTCACACCAAGCTGCTTGCCTATTGTAGATTCACTCTTCCCAGTCTGGTGCAGGTCTACAATTATTTTCCTGGTGTCCTTCGAAAGCTCTTTGGTCTTGGCCATAGTGGAGTTTGGAGTCTGACTGTTTGAGGCTGTGGACAGGTGTCTTTTATACAGAAAATGAGTTCAAACAGGTGCCATTAATACAGGTAACGAGTGGAGGACAGAAAACATTCTTAAAGAAGATGTTACAGGTCTGTGAGAGCCAGAGATTTTCCTTGTTTGAAGTGACCAAATACTTATTTTCCACCCAGATTTACAAATAAATTCTTTAAAAATCCTGCCATGTGAATTCATGGATTATTTTTCACGTTCTGTCTCTCACAGTTGAAGTGTACCCATGATGTAAATTACTGACCTCTGTCATCATTTTAAGTGGGAGAACTTGCACAATCGGTGGCTGACTAAATACTTTTTTGCCCCACTGTATATATACATACATATATATATATATATATATATATATATATATATATATATATATATATATATATATATATATATATACATCACCCCTGTCCTGCAACAACTTCACTGGCTCCCTGTAAAAAACAGAATTGACTACAAGATACTTCTTCATGCCTTTAAAGCCATCCATAATCTCGCTCCCCCATATCTTTCTAATCTCCTCCACATTGTCACTCCCACTCGCTCTCTCCGATCATCATCTTCACCTTCCCTGTCCGTTCCTCGCACTCGACTTAGTACTATGGGAGCCAGAGCTTTCAGTCACTCAGCTCCAAAACTCTGGAACACTCTACCTCCCGACCTCCGCAATATAAACTCCTTCTCAACCTTCAAGTCTCAACTCAAAACTCACATGTTCCGCCTGGCTTACTCACTGTAACTGTCCTCCATCCATCTACTCTTTTTAGTCTATTATCCATCGCACTGCTCCAACTCCACCTTTGGGAATTACTTTTATCATTTATTTTTTGTTGTTTGTATTGCTTGCTTGTTATATTTTGTCCTGTACAGTGACCTTGAGAGCTTTGAAAGGCGCTTGAAATAAAATGTATTTTATATATATATATATATATATATATATATATATATATGTGTGTGTGTGTGTGTGTGTGTGTGTGTGTGTGTGTGTGTTTGTGTGTGTGTGTGTGTGTGTGTGTGTGTGTGTGTGTGTGTGTGTGTGTGTGTGTGGTCTCATCTTTCCAAGCGTGGGTCCTCGACCAGAGGTCTGGGAACTAGAGGGTTCTGCAGCATCTTAGCTGTTCCTAGAGCTGCTCTTTTCTGGACTGAGATGTCTGATGTTTTTCCTGGGATCTGCTTTAGCCAATCCTCCAGTTTGGGGGTTACTGCCCCAAGTGCCCTGATGACCATGGGCACCACTGCCACTGATCTTGGTATTGCCACTGAGCTGACTTCTTAGGACTTGTCTTACTCCTGTAGGTATTGGGCTGTGGCTCCTTTCCTTGCAGCTTCATTGAGGTTGCCATGTGCTTGTGGGATACCGAGGTACTTGTAGCTGTCCTTAATGTCAGCTATTGTTCCTTCTGGAAGTGAGATCCATTCTGTGTGGACTACCTTCCTTTTGTTTGTCACCATTTGCTGCCGATTTGTGAAGTGACCAGCCAGCACCATGTCGAGGAATTGTACAGGGTAAGGACTGATTTCTACAACTAAGTTTATTTTACAGCAGTATTTAATGTTGGAACATCTGCTGGACTCAGAAGCTGCTGCTTGCTTTGCCGAGTCCACCATTTCCACAGAGCCAGCCTCGCTGTGCTGAGCAGACTGCAGACCGTATTTAGCAACCCGCAATGGTGCCCTCTATTGGCTGGGGGATGCAAACACAATCCCAGCGTCGTGCCTGTCAAGAGAAATATTTGATTATTTTTTAATAAATGTATAGCCATGGACGTCACTAGGATTAAGAGATAGGGGGCTTAGCCCCAGGAGCTTGACCTTGAACATTTTTTATCACACCCTGCAAAAACTTAGTGTCACTAGCGTGTGGCGAGGTGAGCTGAGGTGAGGCAAGGATCCACACGCGGGGAGGAAAACAGGCAGGCAGGTGAGAACTTCTAACATTGATTTATTAGAGTCACACGCTGGAACACTGAAACAATGACACGACAGGGAACACAGAACAGAAGGGGTTTAAATACAAGAGGAGCGGTGTCATGGCTCGAGGTAAGTGTCTAACCCAAGACATGCAGAATCAGCACACGTAGTCCAAATCAGTAAAGTAAAATGTCTTTATTATAAAAACGGGAACTGAAACCGCACAGGGAAGTCCTGTGGGATGAGCAATACGGCTCGAGTCTCTGAGGTGCTCAGGTTAATCAGTAGAGGAGGGGAAGCCGGGGAGGACGCTGGGCAGAGGATGAGAGATCCAGGAGGGGTGAGGTAGCAGAGGGAAAGCCAAACAGGAACGGCGGAGGAGGATGGGACGTGATGAGTATGTTCCAGAAAACGAAGACAGCGAGGGTGAGTAGATGATGAGATGATCCTGAGCGAGACAAAAACAGGCGTAAGGGATAATCCAATTCCAAATCCAAAATACAATCCAAGGTCATAAATCTACTAGTCGAAGGCGAGTCAAAACACGAATTAACAAGATCAAAGTTCAGAGTCGAGTGGCTGGTGCTACCTAAACTGGTGCAATCATCCGGCAAAGTGATGTGTCTCCATCCTCCTTTTGAACCCGCGTCCCTGATTGGGAAATCTCCTGCAGCTGCCGCTCCCCCTGCTCCTCACCTGTGGAGAATTAGCTCAGAGTCTGGTGAGAGGAGAAGGTGTGACTCACTTCTGCTCAGGAACATGACAGTGCCCCCCCCTCAACGGACGCCCCCCGGCGTCCTAGCACCGGATCTGGAGAACTCGAAGTCCGAGATGAGAGAGGGGTCCTCGATGTTGGACCGGGGAATCCAGGAGCGTTCCTCCGGGCCGTACCCCTCCCAGTCCACCAAATATTGAAGACCCCGACCACGGGGGCGAGAGTCGAGGATGCGCCGCACCTTGTATACCAGCCCCCCTTTGTAGAGCTGAGCAGGAGGAGGCGGAGCCGGAACCGGGCACAGAGGGCTGGAAACGACGGGTTTGATCAGGGAGACATGGAACACAGGATGGATCCGAAGAGACGACGGGAGTTCCAACCGCACGGTCGTCGGACTAGGGACCGCCGCGACCTTGAAGGGACCAAGGAACCTAGGAGAGAACTTCCTGGTGGTCGCCTTCAGCGGGACATCCTTGGACGACAACCAGACCATTTGACCGGGAGAGTAGGTGGGAGCAGGACGACGGTGTCGGTCAGCCAGTCGCTGATTCCTTTCCGCGGTCCGCTGAAGAGCCGACCTCGTGGTGATCCAAGTGCGGCGGGCCCGACGAAGGAACTGAGGAGTGGTGATGGTGGCATCTGTATGAAGGGGGAACAGAGAGGGCTGATATCCGAGGGAGGACTCGAAGGGAGACTGACCTGTGGCGGAGGAGACATGACTATTATGGGCATATTCGACCCAAGCCAAATGCTCACTCCAGGTGGATGGGTTGGTGGCGCAGACGCAGCGAAGCATGGCACCCAACTCTTGGTTCATCCGCTCGCATTGTCCGTTGGTCTGCGGATGAAACCCCGAGGTCAGAGCCACCTGGGCTCCCAAGGCGGTGGCAAACTCCCTCCAGACACGAGACACGAACTGGGGGCCTCGGTCAGAGAGGATCTCTGTTGGGATCCCATGCAGACGAAAGACATGTTTAATTAAAAGCTGGGCCGTGACGGCAGATGTAGGGAGAGCCTTTAACGGCACCAGATGACAGGCTTTAGAGAACCTGTCCACAACAGTTAAAATGACACTAAAACCATGCGAAGGTGGCAACCCACAAACAAAGTCCAAGGCAATATGGGACCAAGGACGGGACGGCACTGGTAGGGAACAGAGTAGGCCTGCTGGAGACTGATTGGTACCTTTTTGTTGGGCACAGACGTGGCAGGCCGACACATACTCCTTCACGTCTCTGTAGAGGGAGGGCCACCAGAAAGATCGCCTGATCAGAGCCACAGTACGTCCTACTCCAGGGTGGATTGAGAACCTCCCGGTGTGAGCCCAGTGAATAACCTTTCCTCGTAGTGCCTGGGGAACAAACAGTCTGTTGGAGGGTCCGTCCGTTGGGCCAGGATCCACCTTAAGGCCCTCCAGGACCTGGTCTCTTATGGGCCATGTTACTCCAGCAACAATGCAGGAGGCAGGCAAGATGGTGCTAGGAGCCGTCTCATCTTCAGAGGAGTGCTGGCGAGACAGAGCGTCAGGCTTTGTGTTCTTTGATCCTGGTCTATAGGACAAAACAAAGTTAAAGCGGGAGAAGAACAAAGACCACCTATACTGTCGAGGGTTCAGTCTCTTTGCCTCCTTGAGATAGATCAGGTTTTTATGATCAGTCCAAATGATAAATGGTAGTTCAGCCCCCTCCAGCCAATGTCTCCACTCCTCCAAAGCCAGTTTTACTGCCAGTAACTCCCTGTCCCCCACGTCATACCTGCTCTCGGTGGGTGTCAAGCGCCGTGAGAAGAAGGCACACGGATGAAGTTTGTGGTCTTCTGGGGATACCTGAGAGAGGACTGCGCCAACCCCGGTGTCAGAGGTGTCCACCTCCACAGTGAACTGCTGCTTGGGGTCTGGTCTGGAGAGGACTGGGGCCTCGGTGAACCTCCTCTTCAGAGTCCTAAATGCAGCTTCGGCTTCTGGAGACCAGGAAAAGGGCTTAACAACAGAGGTTAGAGCTGTCAGAGGGGCTGCGGTCTGGCTGTAATTGCGGATAAACCGTCTGTAAAAGTTTGCATAGCCAAGAAACCGCTGCAGTTGTTTCCTGGTGGCAGGGGTAGGCCACTCAGTCACTGCTTGGACCTTGTCTGGGTCTGCCCTCAGCCGTCCACTTTCTAAAACAAAACCAAGAAACTTAACTACTGAAACATGAAATTCACATTTCTCGGCTTTTACAAATAGTCTGTTCTCCAACAGCCGTTGGAGTACCATCCGAACATGTTTCTGGTGTTGATCAATGGACCTAGAAAAAATCAAAATATCATCAAGATATACAGATACAAAGTCATTAATGTAGTCCCCCAACACAGAGTTCACGAGTCTCTGAAACACCGCTGGAGCATTAGTGAGGCCAAAGGGCATCACCAAATATTCAAAGTGCCCCAGGGGTGTCTTAAAAGCTGTCTTCCATTCGTCACCTTGGCGGACTCTGACCAGGTGATATGCATTGCGGAGATCCAACCGCGTAAAAACAGTGGCATCTTGCACAGGTTCAAAGGTTGATGAGAGTAGAGGGAGCGGGTACTTGTCCTTCACCGTTATTTGATTTAAACCCCTGTAATCAATACAAGGGCGAAGCGACCCGTCCTTCTTGGCCACGAAGAAAAACCCAGCTCCCAGAGGCAAGGTGGATGGCCTGATTATGCCATTGGCCAGGGCCTCTGTAATGTATTTCCTCATACTGTCCTGTTCAGGTTTGGACAGACTGTAGAGGCGGCTGGTTGGGAGCGGAGCTCCTGGCAACAGGTCTATTCCAATGTCAAATGGACGGTGAGGTGGCAACGTGGCTGCTTGATCTCTACTGAACACTTGCTGCAAGTCATGGTACTCACTTGGTACCTGGGTGAGATCGGGCGGCTCCACAAGAGTCTTTTCAGAGTCCTTGGATCCAGAGGAAGCAGAGGTCAGGCAGGTAAGATGACACTCCGGACTCCAGGTCTCCACACGGCTTGATCTCCAGTCCAAACACGGGTTGTGTACCCTAAGCCAGGAATGGCCTAGAACTACTTGGTTCTGCGGGGAGGGAAACACAAATAATGAGATCATCTCCATGTGGTTACCTGAGACCTGGAGCTGGAGTGGTTGGGTCCGGTGGGTGATTGTGGCCAGGGGCCTCCCATCCAGGGAGGACACTGTTAAAGGTTCCGGCAGTGGAACAGTAGACAGTCCCCAATCCCGCACCAGTTGAGGGTCCACCAAAGACTGTTCACATCCTGAGTCTACTAGAGCAGTCGTCCGGTGGCGACGACTGTTAACAGTCAAAGCATAGTCAATAAGAAAACAGGAGGTCTCTTTACCTGAATGACTGCCCACCAGAACTCCCGGAACTACTGGTGGGCACGCCCTTTTGACGCCGCAGGGCAAGTGTGCACCATGTGTCCTGGTTTTCCACAGTAAAGGCACAACCCTTTACTGTAACGATGTTGGCGCTCCTCTGGAGTAAGGTGGGTACGTCCCACCTGCATGGGCTCCTCGGGTGAGTCCAGAGGAGGAGACCTATGGGATGGACGATGTGCTACAGGTGGTGACAGATCCCTGAATGGTGTCTTCTGAAGCTCCCTGTGTCTCTTGTCGATAGAGATGCATAATGAGATCAGTCCGTCCAGGGTTGATGGCTCGGGACACAGAGCCAGCTGGTTCCTTACCCGATCGTTCAGCGCTTCGATGAATGCTGCTTTAAGGGCATCGTCTCCCCATGATGTCATTGCAGCCAAGGTCCTAAACGCCAGAGAAATGTCAGCCACTGACCTTCTTCCCTGCGAGAGGTGCAACAGTCTTTTTCTGATGTCAGTGGTGGTCTCTGAACTGCAAAAAGTCAGTGATGTGTCTCCATCCTCCTTTTGAACCCGCGTCCCTGATTGGGAAATCTCCTGCAGCTGCCACTCCCCCTGCTCCTCACCTGTGGAGAATTAGCTCAGAGTCTGGTGAGAGGAGAAGGTGTGACTCACCTCTGCCCAGGAACATGACAAGCGGGAGCTATGGTGATTGGGAAACAAGAGGCAGGTGGGAGCAATTAACGGAGAACAGACAAAACCTAAGAGTAGACAGGACAGGGCGTGACAGTACCCCCCCCCCCCCCCCTCAATGGGCGGATCCCAGACGCCCACAGGAACAAGGAGCAGGGCGGGAGGAGGGGGACCCGGAGGGAGGGCCCAGAGGAACCGAGGGACCACAGGAGAGGCGGCAGGGATCAGCAGAGTCAGGAGGCCTGCACCTGCTGCAGATGAGGAGGCGACGGGCCCTTGGAGGTCGGCGCCTGCTGCAGATGAGGAGGCGACGGGCCCTTGGAGGCCGGCACCTGGGGCAGATGAGGAGGCGACGGGCCCTTGGAGGCCAGCGCCTGGGGCAGATGAGGAGGCGACGGGCCCTTGGAGGACAGCGCCTGGGGTAGATGAGGAGGCGAGGATGAACCCTAGGTGGCCTGCGTCTGGGGCAGATGAGGAGGCGAGGACAGGCCCTTGGGGGCCTGTGCCTGGGGCAGATGAGGAGATGGGGACGGACCCTTGGGGGCCTGCGCCTGGGGCAGAAGAGGAGGCGACGGGCCCTGGGAGGGCGGCGCCTGCGGTAGAGGAGCCCTGCAGGCTGGGCCGGGGACACAGGCAGGACCGGCGACAAAGTCCCTGCAGGCTGGACCGGAGCGACCTTCAGAGTCACCATCAGAACCGGACACGGAGGAGACGTCAGACCAGACGCGACGTCATCGGACGAGCCGACTTCAGGATCGGAGGCGGCGACGTCATCGGACGAGCCGACTTCTGGATCGGAGGCGGCGACGTCATCGGACGAGCCGACTTCTGGATCGGAGGCGGCGACGTCATCGGACGAGCCGACTTCTGGATCGGAGGCGGCGACGTCATCGGACGAGCCGACTTCTGGATCGGAGGCGGCGACGTCATCGGACGAGCCGACTTCTGGATCGGAGGCGTCGACGTCATCGGACGAGCCGACTTCTGGATCGGAGGCGTCGACGTCATCGGACGAGCCGACTTCTGGATCGGAGGCGGCGACGTCATCGGACGAGCCGACTTCTGGATCGGAGGCGTCGACGTCATCGGACGAGCCGACTTCTGGATCGGAGGCGTCGACGTCATCGGACGAGCCGACTTCTGGATCGGAGGCAGCGACGTCATCGGACGAGCCGACTTCTGGATCGGAGGAGGCGACGTCATCAGACGAGCCGACTTCTGGATCGGAGGCGGCGACGTCATCAGACGAGCCGACTTCTGGATCGGAGGCGGCGACGTCATCAGACGAGCCGACTTCTGGATCGGAGGCGGCAACGTCATCAGACGAGCCAACTTCAGGATGGGTGGCGACGTCATCAGACGAGCCAACTTCAGGATGGGCGGCGACGTCATCAGACGAGCCAACTTCAGGATGGGCGGTGGCGACGTCATCAGACGAGCCAACTTCAGGATGGGTGGCGTCGACCCTTGGAATGGAGGCGTCGACCCTTGGAATGGAGGCGTCGACCCTTGGAATGGAGGCGTCGACCCTTGGAATGGAGGCGTCGACCCTTGGAATGGAGGCTTCGACCCTTGGAATGGAGGCGTCGACCCTTGGAATGGAGGCGTCAACCCTTGGAATGGAGGAGGTGTTGACTTTCATCCGCTTCTGGTCCTCTGGCTTCTGGACCGCCGGTCCCCGAACCGCCGACCTCTGGGCTGGTAACGTCTGCTTCTGGGCCTGCACCGGACCCATCTGCTTCTGGGCTGGTACCGTCTGCTTCTGGGCCCGCATTGTCTGCTTCTGGGCCGGAACCGGAACTGTCTGCTTCTGGGCCTGCACCGTCTGCTTCTGGACCCCCCTGGAACAGGCCTTGAGTGAACGAGCAGCGCTAGTGCTGAAGACAGGGAGCGCAGAGCGTCGAGTTGGAGCTGATTAGAATGGGCGCTCTGTTGAAGCCGGACCAGCTCAGCCCGTTGACTGGCCAGTTCAGTTGGCTGGATTGTGGGTGTGGCTCCACCTCCCACAGATGACAGAGGAGCCGAGTGGACCGGAGGCGGGACAGCTGGTTCAGCCGGAGCCGCGAACAGTTCGTCCAGCCTGAGCTCAGCGAGCAGGTGGTCCAGCTGAAGCTCAGCGAGCAGGTCGTCCAGCTGGAGCCCGCGGAGTTCAGCGAGCAGATCATCTAGCTGGAGGACTTGGAGTTCGATGGTCTGACGAACCTGGGTTGTCTCAACCTGTAGACTGGCGTGCTCCGCCCACAGGGCTGCGAGCGCAGCTCCTCCTCCTGCAGACGCCGATTCGGCCGGAGACGGGACCGCTGGTCTGACCGGGGGCGTGTCCGAACTGGCTCGCCGAGCCCGGCCAGCGGTGGGCTCGCAGCTCCGTCCTGAAGCGCAGGGCTGCGGTGGATTCCGGCGTCTCTCCCCACGCCGTGGACCAACCCCGGGGGAGCAGAAAGCCAGCCTTGTGCCATCGAAGCTGGTGCGATCCCGGAGCATCTCTCCCTCCAACCTCCCGTCCGGTTCCGGAAGGGCGGCGAGGAACGCCGAGGCAGAAGGTCGGGGACGCCGTCTGCGGCGAGGCGGAGCTGGAGCTTGGGAAGGAGAAGCCGGTCGATAGTAGGCGGAGAAGAACTGGAATAAATACTTCCATGGGAGGATCTCCCCGCTGGACCCTTCAGGTGGTCATGTCATTCTGTCACAAGCGTGTGGCAAGGTGAGCTGAGGTGAGGCAAGGATCCACACGCGGGGAGGAAAACAGGCAGGCAGGTGAGAACTTCTAACATTGATTTATTAGAGTCACACGCTGGAACACTGAAACAATGACACGACAGGGAACACAGAACAGAAGGGGTTTAAATACAAGAGGAGCGGGAGCTATGGTGATTGGGAAACAAGAGGCAGGTGGGAGCAATTAACGGAGAACAGACAAAACCTAAGAGTAGGACAGGGCGTGACACTTAGTTAATTAATTCATTATTTGAAGAACATTTACCAAAACCTGTTATTTTATCACTTTCTTTTCCTTTCCTACCTTCGTGCATTTTCTCTCTTCTTTTTATCAAAAATTAACATGAGGAAACACTGAAGTTAAAGTTATATTATATTGTCGAAGACTGCTGAATGATGTTAAATAAATGCACACACATATCTAACAATATTTGTTAAATTAGTTACATTGTCCTGTTGCAAAGGCAAAAGTTCAGCTGAAAAACTTTTTCTATGGTTGTGATTCAGCTTATAAGTGGCATTTGCATCGTTTTGTCAAATTTAGGAAAGCATTGCACTACACCTCTTTCATAACAGTGCACTCGCCCCCGTTTTCTCTGTAGATCACTGACCTTGACCATGCAGATCTCCTCAGCATCAACCACCTGGTCTCTCTCCTGTTCCTCACTCACTCTCTTAAAAAAAATCTTCGTAAATCCATCTAGCCAACACATTGAAAACATTTTCAATTTCTAATGTCAAAACAAATGCTACTATGCCATTTAGTTTTCACTCACAATAATTGAAACAGCTATTGATGGATAAATGGGACAGAATATGGACAACTGTTAGCCTAATATAGCCTATGTTTGGTTTTTTAGATTATGGCATTTTCCATAACGTCGCGTTGATTTAAATGTATGTTAAAGATAGATGAGTACAATATATCCTTTCTTTCCCATAAGTAAACATAGGAAATATTAAGCAATTGACAACCCACATGGAAAGAATTCATATAAACATATAGGTTTTAATATTTGTTTTGATATAGCTTTTGAATATATGCGACATATATAAAACTGGCTGTTTTCTATTTTATAGATACATGTATGTACCTATAATATAACATATATTATATAAAAATATATAATATAGAAAAATGGTCAATAATATACACATTCGGCCATATTCTGATTCAGGTTTTTAGTGTGGAGTGATTTTTGTGCCACCAACTGGAGCGTGCAGTGATCAGTCTGCAATAGCACAACCTGCTCTGCAGTCATATGCAGCCCTCTCTCTGCATGCTCAACTCTGACTCTGCCTGCACAAATCTCCCTTCTGTTGCTCAACTTGCAATTTACAAAGCAATGTAGCCTCTCCGTCAGCCAATCAGACAGCTCTCCATTATGCAATCAAAGCATGTCCAGGAAATGCTGCCAGGAAAATTGCACTTTTTTTCAGATAAAGAGGACTTTATATAATTATATTTAATTGGGTTGATAAACCCTCCTCTTTTCCTGGGACATTTCCACTGTTCACTTCCTTTTACACATCAAGGGACTATTTATGTCTAAGCAAACAGGGAAGAAACACTATATGTTGACATTAAAAGTCCTCTTCAACTGAAAAGAGTGCAATGGTGTTGCTGTATCACCCCTGCCCCCTGACTTGTCAGCATAGCTGTCGTGGTTCAGGAGATGGAGGAAGTCCTTTCTTGATACTTCCGGTGTGTGACGGTGTAGTCCTATATTCATTAATTATTATTTCTGTTTCAGACTAAAGAAACTCCTGTACCAGCTACACATGTGTCATGATTGTGCTGAGCATGTTACATGTAAACAAATAAAAATATATTTTACTGAAATAAATAAATAAATAAAATAAAATAACCAAAATAATAGGGGGGCTTGTGAATATTTTAGGGGGGCTGAAGCCCCCCTAAAACAGACCTAACAACGTCAGCGTATATAGCTTTTAAAGGAAATACTGTACTTTCATTCTGCACATCTCTAAATGCCTCATATTATTATAATTATTTTAAATATAGCTTTTTAAATAAATTGTTCCATATTCAACCTTGAAGCTTATCAACAGCATACTAAAGATTATGTTTCTAACCAATAGTTATGTTATTGTGTTACTGACTTTGGTTAGAATTAGGACAACTATAAAGAAACTACTGCCTGCAGCTGAATTGTGCTGTCGGTGAAACACAAAATGCTGCTAATTGCCAAAAAAGTCTGTTCCAAATCATTTCATAAACCAAAAAATCTGAACAAATCAGCTTAGCTTAACACCTAATTCATGGCAGGAACAATAGCACTGAATGTGCTCATGCAGTGCCAGGACAACAGCAGGAGAAACAAAGGTAGCAAAGCCGGGAGACCAGTCGTCGCCAGCTCCATCCTACCTGGTCTCTCACCTCAGCTTCACAGCCAAAGAAACCAAAGGACTGACGTAACAACTGGCGTGAAAATAAGGATCAGAAAGAGCTGGAAAGACTGTGTGTGTGTGTGTGTGTGTGTGTGTGTGTGTGTGTGTGTGTGTGTGTGTGTGTGTGTGTGTGTGTGTGTGTGTGTGTGTGTTGGGGGGGGGGGGGGGGGGTCAGTAGTGGTGTGGGTTAGCCATGGCTAAAGCTAACATGAAACACACACGTGTGTAGAAACTGTGATTTATCACCAGTTAGGTCAACATGAGGCTGAGGTAGATAGCAGGTTTGTGATGAAAATAGTAAAATATTGGAGGGATAACAGGTGGAGACACTGGCCTTGCAGCTACTTCGTACTCACAGAAAATTACCTGGATAAATATTGGCACCATGCCAAGGCACGAACACATGCAAGAACAGCATCACTTGTCCAGTGAAGCCAGGACACACACAGTCATGCACACGGTCCAACACAAACCCCTTTGTGCACACACACACACACACACACACACACACACACACACACACACACACACACACACACACACACACACTAAAGCTTTCATATGTCCTGTTCTGCTGCAGTACTGAACCCTTCTCTTTTTCGCCCATCTGTCACTCCACAGTTCTCCTTCCCTCCCGTCCTTACTCCTCTTTCTCCTTGCGAAACATCTTAACCTTATGTTTCTCCTTCCGTTCCTATTCTGACACTTTTCAGTGACTCCAAACCTTCACATTGAAAAGACGTGAGAGGAGTGTCAAACACTTAGATTAAGAGGTACAGCCTGAGTAAAAACCCCAAATCTGACACTCCTGACATCAGACACACAGAAAGTTTCATACAGTCACTGCTTGTCAGAATCGTGTCCTCACAGGCTGAACTCACAGCATCTCTACGCACGGAAAACCTTCTGTTTGGTTTAACGGGAATGTTCTGAGCTGTACATCACACTGTGTCGTTAACATATGCTGCAAAGCTAGAACCTTTTTCTAAGATCGGTTCTGCTTGGGTTTTAGCCTCTCTTATCCTATTGACTGTTTGCTCTAAATAGCTTTGAAGATAGGGTAAGAAGTCATCTGGGAGGGGCTTGGACAAGTTTGCTGCTCCTTCACATCGAGAGGAGCCAAATGAGGTGGTTAGGAAGCCTCCTGGACGTCTCCCTGGTGAGGTTTTCAGTGCACGTCCAATTGTGAGGAGCCTAAAGGAAGACCCAGGACATGCTGGAGGGACTATGTCTCTTGGCTGGCCAGGAAACGCTTTGGAATTCCCCCAGAGGAGCTGACCCAAGTGGCTGGGTAGAGGGAAGTCTGGACCTCTACTTTGGCTGCAGCCCTCACGTTCCGACCCTGGATAAGTGAATGGAAAAAGATGGACTAATGAAAGCTGAAGAGACATTTCAACTGTTAGATTAAGGTCTTAAAAAGACTAAGTCGCAGCAAGGAGATATGTTTCATTTTCAGTATAACCACAGTGACTTATTAATGGACATTAATTGCTAAAAGCAAGCCAAACTGCCTAGTATCCATTTAATAAGACTTTTGTGCAGAATCCACTTTTGGGGCTTTTGACCATGTTATATTGTTATTTCCTCATGAAAAACACCCCAAATATGACAGAAACACAAAATTCATTATTTAAAATTTCTTACGTCATCTGCTGACTTCACACAGAGATTAGGTGCTGCTCCCTCTGTCAGGAGACCTTATGTGGCTAATCCCATAGTCCAAGATTCTCAAAGCAATCTGCCTCGAAGGGATTTGCACCCATTTTTGCAAACTGTTGCTGGGACATGGCCATCGAACATGAAGTAGAGCCATGCAGTTCTCTGTTGGTTTTCTTTAAAAGAGGAAGTGTGGTGATTGTGTTCTTTGCAGCCAACAACCCAACATCCGACAATCCTGGTCGGGTCATACCAAAGACTTTAACAATGGGACCCAATGCCATCCTGCTTGACACTCAGCTTCGGGGGTTGCAATGGGGGGTGAAACCACCAAATAGTTCACGAGCTCAGCCACAGCTGCAGCTCACCGCTCCCCACAGGAATGGGTCAAATGTGGAGATGAATTTCACCAGTGTGTGATGACTAATGGGACTTCAACTCTAACTTTATAGCTCCACTCTGTGCATCGTTAAACAACGTTTGATTCTCACCTCACCTTTTGACTAGTTCAATGTTGATGACCCTATTGTGATGTCACAATAAGGGCCTTTTTGAAATATCTCCTTACAGGCATAAAAATCCTGAAATGGAACACTTGAGGGAACGGATTTTAATTCACATTTGAAGTGTGTACAGAAGCAGTAGAGACCCACATGGCAGCCTTTAAGGTTGAGTCCTCATCCATGCTTGCATTTACTGCTCAACCTCATGCTAATGTGTAGCAGATAAATGAGGTGTTGTTTCAGAATACTGTCTCATTTAATTTTTAAAGAATCAATCATGTAAATCAGTAGACAGACTGGGCCTAGCATCTAACATTTTGAAGTAAAAAAGCTCAGTGCTCTACCCTGAGGACAGCGATAGCTAAGAAAATACACACATGTCCACTTCCTGACATGTACAGTACCCCAGATAAGACACTCTAAATGGGGTTAGATAAAGTCCTGCAGTTGATGACATTAGGAAGTCCCATTGACAAGCTGCTGAAAGGATGGTCAATAAGGGAAAGAGGGGCAGGGGGAGGGGGACGTGGAAATGGGAGGACATTGTCAATCATCAGGGCCAATAAGGGGGAAACACACACACACACACACACACACACACACACACAGAGCACACTTCGACATACTCATAGTGCATGGCATGCAGATGCAGACCAAATCTGGGTAAATGAGACCTTATTGACCACACGCAGGAGGGAACGATGTGATCAGAGATGAGGACACTACAGAGCCAAACCCAGAGGTCATCCTGGGATCCCGAGTGGAGCCGTTTCAAACTGAAGTAAAGTCAGTCCTTTATGTTAAAAGTAATTCTGCTGCGTTGTGGTCATCCGTAAAACATCTCAACTGAGATTCACAGTTCTGTTAATTACGATGTCCTGGATGACACAAATGAAATCCCAAAAATACACAGAATGATTTTGGAAGCAGCTTATGCTTTTACGTACTTGTGTTTTTAGGTCTTACTTTAACCAGTATGGTGCTGGATGTGATTTTTGGGCTAGGCTGATCATGAAATCTCAAGGGAATTCCAGGATCACGTGTGATTTTGCCAATTCATGAGAAAAAAAGACAACATGAATCCAAACGAACTGAGTTTTTTCGGGTTTATACACCTCGGCCACAGAGCTGTCACAAGTCATCAGTGTTGGGAAAGTTACGTTAAAAAGTAATTAGTTACATTACTTTTCCCAAATAATAATTGAGTTAGTAACTAAGTTATCGCATGGTAAAAGTACTTACTTATCTAGCAAAGTAACAGTGACGTAGCTGTTATGTTTTATAAGGCACTCACGTTGTAAAATCTCTGAATGATTCAGCATGAATGAATACACCCCACTACATTTGTCAGAAAACCTTTAGTTTCCTTTCAGAATCAACTTTAGCTTACCTGTCTTGGCTAGTAGAAGCTAACTGTTAGCATGAACAACTCCACCACACAGCCGAACTCCTCCAGGCTTGTGTTATGTGTGGAGATAAAACATCAACGTTGCAGAGTCAGTGGTAGAGTTGTGTAGCCCAATCGGAGGAGAGATGTCGAAATATCAGCAACAAAGACCCCAAATCCTGTCGTGTTCTGCTCCCCACTCTCCTGTCTAACTTCTACTTCCCGAAACATGAGAGCCAGAGCGTTTCCTCACAAGATCAACTCACAAGGCATTCACTTATACTAAAGACCACTGCAAATGTATGAAAAACACATTAACTAAGTCTTTAAATTATTCCAAAGCTTGTCAGCTTTTAGTTGCCCATGTCCTTTCTGTGTCCAGCTTAGTATTTTATTATTATCATCACTGATGTTTAATGAAGCTGGGCAGAGACACTTTCTTCTGTTTATCTGTTAACAATGTGTGCTACACAATTTTAATGAGAGAACTGTTTAGTTCGCAGCAATCTTTGAATTTAGAATTCTTTTTAAATGAAAATGCGATTTTGGCTGTTTTAGTTAATTACATCTTTTACTACACCTTCCTGATGGTGTAGCAGGTGGTGCACAAGGAAGTGAAGAGACACAGACAGTACAGAAAGTAGTTCCTAAAATGATTTGCTTCTTTCTGACCATCTTTACAACTGCTTTGCATTTCCTTTGGCTTGCTTAATAATGTCAGTGAAAGAGATTGCCTTTGCTTTTCTTATGTGGGTCAGTTACGTGACAGTGTTTTTAGTGCAGAGTTTGAGTTTCCAGTTTCGCAGCTCAGCCCAAGTGCTGTTCTGTTGGTTCTGTCTCTTTTGTGTTTCTTTTGTAGTTTTAGAAACCAACTACACAACTGCTTCAGAGAAGCCATTGGCTGGTGCACTACTACCTTTAACGATGGACAAACTGTCCCTATCATTTGTCACATTTCATTATCAGGAATTACCAACCTTTTACTGTGTTTTCTGTTATCTGTGTAAACCTTGTAACCTGGAACATGAATACCACTATTAGAGATACTGTAAATGGTTTGTGCTGAGTTCCAGACAGAAATAGAATTTAGGATTGGAGTAGTTAACGGTTGTTGAAAGTCTGAAATAATCTGGATCTTGTTTGTTTTGAGCAGTGAAATGACACGACTTGGGTGAAGTGGGTGTATACAGCCCTCACCGAGTCATGTGATCCCCAGTGAGTCGTGGAGGATGGCTGCTTATACTGAGCCAGGAACCTCTGGAGGTTTCTTCCTGTTAAAAGGGAGTTTTCCTCTCCACTGTCGCTGCATGCTTGCTTAGTATGAGGATTGCTGTAAAGTCATTGACACTAGTCAGTGACTTGATGCAATTTGCTGGGTTCCTTATATAGGAAACATTATTTCTGATTGGCTTAATGAACTGTGAATTGGAATGTTTATTATGTGAAGTGCCTTGAGACGACTCTTGTCGTGATTTTGCGCCATTTAAATAAACTTGAATTGAATTGATGGATCAATTTTTACCTTTCCTCTAGAATTTTGCAGAATTAATATTACTTGAAACCCACGCAGACCAGTGTTCTTACCCAGTCTGGTTCATGCTTTAATTTTCTTGGAGGAGACCAGGACTGAACCCATGAAATTTTGGGAATGACCCACTCTGTGATTTAGGGATAGTGTTAGCGCTAGAGTTAGAGTTAAAGGTGTGTGTGTGTGTGTGTGTGTGTGTGTGTGTGTGTGTGTGTGTGTGTGTGTGTGTGTGTGTGTGTGTGTGTGTGTGTGTGTGTGTACGCAAGGAGACAAACTGGAAACAAGGGTGGGAAAAAAAAAAGCGCCCTGACAGTTATTTTAAGGGCTTTTTCTTTTCCAGCTCCTTTAATGCGAGGCTTTTGCGTCTCAAGTGTTTCAAAAGTCAGCAGCTGCCAACAGTTCTTGGCTGGGTTTACTGTGAAGCTGAACAGAACTCTGCTCAATAGTCATCATGTGAGCCCCATACCACATCAGATTGTGGCAGTTTGCCAGCCCACTTCTGAGTCTGACCTGTCGGACCTCTGTGCCTACGCTCTACTGCGAGACCACGGAGACCCATCAGGAGAAAGACAGAGCTCACTTTGGGTTCTGTTACTAAAATCTGAGTTTGACTGTGAAAGTGCCGCCGAGTTGCCGGATCAGTAGCTTCCCCATGGCTGATGTGAATTCATTATTAATTGGGAGGACAAATAAGCTGCTGGTTGTGTGTGATGTCCCTATTTGGGATGACTGAGTAATTTTAGTTTTGTTTCTCCTTTAGGGGTGTAGATTATTTCTATGTTCCATCCTTAGTAGGGATTTTTTTGTACATCAAGGTTAACTTATCGATCCAATTGATTCAATATGCCAGGAGAGAGACCTGATGGGCACTCCATGTCTTGACGTACAAATCTGTTACAAGCTCCAGTTAGCATCAGTGAGTGGAACGTTTTGTAACCTGTAACACACTCACGCCCACAAAAAACAAATGCGGGGGGCTTTGTGAACACCTTGGCACAGCATGCTAATGAAAACCATGTCAAATGAAATCAGGACAGAAGGCAGAATCTGGTTCAAGGATTATGAAATTAGTGAGGTGGAGCAAAATGTGAATGCTGTGAGTAAGAGAAAGGTAAAAAAAAAAGAGAGACGATGGAGTGGGTGAAGTATGAAATATACTCTTTAGTGCACCCTTTTTCTGAAACAAATTTAGTCAATCTTTTCACCTCATGAGCTACTTTTGAGCTAAGCGGATCAAAGGGATCTACCGACCACAAACATAGCGGAGTGATGCAGCAGTGAGGTGAAGTCTCCAGAGCAGGTTTTGAGCTCCACTGCAAGAGCGTGTCAAGCACCAGTGGCGACTAGGGTTGGGAATCGAAAACCAGTTCTTGTTGAGAACCGGTTCCTGTTGTTTCAATTCCTAAGAATCATTCGCCACTTTTGCAAACGATTCTCCTTATCAATTCCAGTCGGCACAAATGATGTCACCATGCATGTTGTGAAGCTCACAGCAGCAGGAAACATGGCGTCTAAGCGGCACAAATGCTTGAAAGTTTGTTCAAATCCCACCTGGTTCTCTGTGCGGGCTGTTGGTTTTACCTTCTCACCTTCTCTGGGCAAATTATTCACGTGTGCCAGCAACATACCTACCAGATCATCTGCTGAATAATCCTGCAGGGGGTCACCAAAACCATGAGCCGTCATGCTGGTAACACCAACACATGCTGTCACAGCATCAATAATCTGTCTGCCCACAGTGGAAGAACACAATTGTTCCTGATCAGACATAATTCCAAACACAAGTGAGTTTAACACCAAAAGAAGTGTAATGTACAAAAGATGCCACGAGATGGCAGCAGGGTGCCGACAATAGTGGGGGTGGGGGGTGGGTGGGGGATTCGTCACGACTTCGTCGTGACGTTGCGTGCATCAGGATTCCCTCAAACTGGTTGATCAACTAAACATTTTTACAACACAATTGTCAGAAAACACCTCTAAAATGTTCTCGAATGCTCTCAGAGCTTGTCCTGTAGGAAATAGCGGATTTGGGACACAGACAACGCTGTGTCAGGCGGTTGACAAAGCTGTCGGGTTCGCGAGGCCCGACTGTTGAACCAAAGCTAGAGTTAGCTGCTTGGCTGTGCTAAGCTAGCAGGACCTGGAGCTACCAGGTCTTCGGTGCAATTATCTTGTAGAATTAACCAGCCCGATTAACGACGGATCTGCGTTGAGGCGCTCGTGCTAATTTGTCAGGCTGCACAGTGGCGCAGTGGGCTGCATTGAGGCGCAGTTGTTAGCACTGTTGCCTCGCAGCACAAAGGTTGCAGGTTTGAAACTCGGCTGCAGCCTTTCTGTGTGGAGTTGTGTGTTCTCCCCATGCATGCGTGGGTTTCCTCCAGGTACTCCAGTTTCCCCCACAGATCACAACATGCCCTATAGGTTATAAATTGTAAGTCGCTTTGAATAAAAGTGTCTGCCAAATAAATAAACATAAACATAAATAGCGTTTAATGAGGTCCGAGACTTGCACGCACTTCCATTTAAGCTTCTAAAGACTGTCAGCACTTTGATGCTAAGTCAAGCTAATGGGGGGTGGCGTACCACCTTGAGTTGGCTAAGTGTACTCCCTTGAGTCGGCTAAGCCTGGCTAACCGTGTATAAATACGGATCTCGTCTGGTATTTTGGGTTAGAATCGGTTTCACGGGACATCAGACCGGAAGTGGGTAGCAAGCTACCGTGGAGACGCTGCTGTCTCCAGTTACATAAGTTAAATACAGTGAACACAGATTCACTCAAAAGACGTGACAGAATCACAACCAATTAAATGACATGAACTTACCTTGTAAATGACAGCAGGAAAAACCTGTGCAGATAATGTCATGTTCTGAGGTAGATGTCTAACCCAAGACATGCAGAATCAGAGATAGAGACTTAGATAAAGGAAAAATAATAATATTTATTTTATAAAGGAGAAACTAAGGGCGCACTGGAGGTCCAGCGGATGGGGAAGCAAACAGGGAAAACAGAGATGAGTATTGGGAACTGTAGTTCTGAGGGAATTGTTTGGAGATGGGACTTACGATGCACAAGTTCAGGAGGGAAATGGAGGGGGAGTGAGCCGGGGTGATATCCAGAGCAATGACTATGGTCCAGGAGGATGAGTAGTGGCGAGAGGAGATGAGGAAGTTGATCCGGAGAGAGAGCATGAGCGTGGTGGGGAGCGGGACGGCTGAGTGAATGGTGATCCAGGAAGCGAACCGGAGAGAAGTCCTTTACAGAGACGGCAGAGGATCCAGAGAATGAAGCAACCTGAGGCAAGTATCCAGAACAAGATATCCACATTAAACAAGTCTTCAAAAACATGCACAAAAACGAATCTAGAGACTAGAGAACACGAAGGGCTAGAGACTACCAGTCAGTAGTAATCATCCGGCGTCGAATCACGATCACCATCCTCCTTTTAAAGCCGACCCGCTGATAACGCTGATGAGGTTCAGCTGTCGCTCCCTCTCCTGCAATCAGAAACACTCAGAGATGGTGAATAGCGTGAAGAGTACTCACCCCGGCTCATGACAGATAAAGCTTTTGTAGTTATAAACAACACTGTGACACAGCTAGTAATGTTGACTCAGCCTTTGGGTGAAAGAGAGGAATCAGCGCCCCCTGTTGGAGGTGACTGGTGTCACCCCCTTTTTTAGACTTAAATGGAGGTTGACTGCTCTCTAGTGGTGGATGACGAGATCGTCCCGTCTCTCATCAAACGCATCCATTTTGAGTGTTTTATCGATTAAAATGACTCAGAATCAACACAAAATGACATAATACATAAATAAATGGTTTAGGCTCGCCAATATGTAAAGGATTGGTCGTTTACACTTATGAACCATAAAATGTAAGATTTAATAGAAATATGAAATATCAATCTGATGGATCTTTGACTATTTTAACCAGAAGATCGGAATTTTTTATTGCAGGGATTAGGTGACTCTTCGTATCAACTCCAAGGAAAGAGAGAGTCAGGTTTAAAATAGTTAAGAAATTTATTTCTACACAATTTAAGCAAGACTAACTTAAACACTCTGTGTACTGACGGAACCAAGGTGGAGTGAGACATGAAATGAACGATGGTGTGTGTGTGGAATGTTATTCAGAACCAGCGGAGAAGCAGTTAGTTCAGAGTGGGAGGGAATGTTTCGCTCTAAACTTTAGTAGGGGATTTATAACACACATGAAACGCCATCTGTCGGGCTACGTACCCAGGGGAAGCCTCCGTTAGATCCAGAATGCCGAGGTCCTCAAGGACCCTCCTTGGTACCGAAGGCGGTAGAAAAGCAGTGGTGCCGACCAAACTAGTCTTGGAATGCTTCCAGGCCACGACAGGTTATCACTGGCGTCTCCGAGACCCTGAAGGGGTCGTGAGGTTCAGCTTTTATTCTGAAGGAACTGTTGCGGTCAGGTGTAACTTGCAACAGATTTTATTCAGCTTGTCGAGGTTCTTTTTGGCTGAAGAGGAAGTCCAGATGGCCTGTCCGAGACTTCTCTAGAACGCTTTGAACCAAAGAAAAGATGGCGTGGAATAGTTTTTATAATTGTCATATTTTGGTTTACTGGCGAATCAGAATTTTACATGCAAAAGAGGGTTTATACAAACACCACAGAAAACCACGCCTAGCCAGAAACGAAGGTTCTGATTGGGTCAGACAAAAGGAAATGTGTCGTGTGACTTTAGCATTACGTGTCATTAGTGTCCAGTGGCGGATTTAGCAATTTGGGGGCCCAAGGCGAACACAGACATGGGGCCCCTACACAACATTTTCGACAATCTTATCTTTAACTGGATTTGCGAAACTCTCCCCTCTTCTGGCATGAGTTATTTTCCCTTTTTATTAGTCCTCCTCTTTTTTCCTGTATTTCCCTCTCCTTGAGTGCTTTCAATATTTGCTCTGCTTTCTTTTTCCTGTCAGTGCTCCTGTGCTTTATCCTTAGTTATTTTTTTTTCTATTTTCCATTTTGGTCCTTGTTTTCCTCCCTTGAAACATTTTCCATTGTCTTTCCTTTTCTGCTTCCTTTGATGTTTACATCGAAAAACGACGTCACTTTCAGAAGTGAAAATAAAAGCTTTTATGAAGCATGCCACTTCTTTCTCTTATTGGAGCCACTAGAATAACTCCATATCATGCTTAATGTTTTGACTATCGCTTAGAGTTTGTTACGAGCGCTCCCGTCTCTCTTATTATTATTATTTGTGGTCTTATGGCACTTGGCAAACAACAATTTGGTGCATTACTTCCTGTTTGTGCATCGGCGTCTTAATAACCCTGTTATGACCATATTTATAACAGGGCCGCCTGGTATTTTTTTAATCTTATGGCTGTAAAATTGTAATAAAAGTGCAAAGTGTGTGTAACTCTTCTCCTTTTTTCAGAACAACCTCAGCTTTCAGTGTATGGTTTGTATTTAGAATTTATTTTTATTAAAGCCTTTAAAAAATCAGCTTAAAAGTGAAAAAAGCAAAAACAGATTTGAATTTTTTACATTTATTACTGAACAGGAACGTTTAAATGACTGGGCAAACAATTTAAACTTTAAACTGTAATCCATCTAGGACTATTCTTAAAAAAAAGTGTGAACCTTGGTATCTTTTTAGCAGTTTTTAGGACCATTTTTTTTTTGTAAACTTTCAGACATTTTATCTGATGTGGTAGACCTTGAAGCAGTTTCTCTCCAGCTGCAGGCAGGGTCCTGCACACCTCACACCGCCATGGGGTGCTTCTCTGGCACACCGTGCACTGCTGTACCAAAAACTTTTGTTTTAGCAAAAATAATTATTTATTGTAAAAAGATAAATAATGCTGGAATGAAGCTGAATCTTACAATTAGCAAATAGTTGAGGGTTGTTCAAATAAAAAAAATAAAAAATAAAGACTGAACAAACGTTCATACCCTGGTTCACTGGAGATCTGTCCTTCTTCGTGGTCACTGTCTTCAGATATAAGCCTTCTGGGACACCTAATGGATCGTGTTGATTTTCTTTGAAGCATTTCCATAATTTCTTGCTGGCTTTTTATGCTAATTAGCTTCCCCGTTCCGTTATCCGCTTTCACCGCGACGCTGCGCTCCGTTTCAATCAGGCTGTACAGCAGGATTTCCCCTCGTAGCAATATTTTCTATAACTCTGATTGCTTCATGCTATAGGTCGTTGGAAAGCTGCTTTTATGTACTTTTAGTACAGTATTTTTTTTAATCTGATCAGTCATTCAAAAGTTATAAAACGGAGCATTTTGGATGCAGACTCGGCGCCAGAGGACTTCACCTGGAGGGGCAGTGGGTTTTTCTGGGGAGCCCAGTAAACCGTGTTTTTTTCAACCCCTTTGCATGTTTATAATATGTCTGGTGGACGTTACATACATATACTTCTGAGTCAAATCCGTCGTTTTGCGTCACCAACTTGTTCTACATAACTAACTGAAAAGCTAAGATTCTTCATTGTTTTATTCCGATTATGTATGCCAATTAAAGATGCAATCAAAACTTAAGACAAAGTAACCAGTTTTACTGAACCAATACTTGCAACTCACCATTCTTAGCTGTGCCTGCGCACCACAGTCACCATCTCAAAACAATCCTAACGTCCAGTTAATGTTCTCCAATAACGTACTTAGTCCAAAAGTCTTCTTCCAAATCCTGCCCTGCAGCTTGATACCTTAGTAAATTCTTCTTTTTGCACGTATTTCTCATAATGTTTACATCACGAACACTAGTTAGCATCAGGTTAGCATGCTACTTCTTGGCTGCGTGCTTCTTCTTCTTGGTAAACTATGACTTGGTGCGTTACTGCTACCAGCTGGTAAGAAGTGTAACCTAGGTCTTCTAAACAAGATTTAGAAAATCTAGAGTGTTCTCTTTCTAAAAAGAGAACAGACAACCCTGTATTTAAGATGGTTAAAAACAGTTTCAACTTTAATATGTGTTTTAAAACATTTGAATAAAAAGGACAGCAGACACCCCTGAATTCAAAATGGTAACAAAGAGTTTGATGAGGAATGAGAACTAAACTGTCTGCAGGGGAAACAGTATGCTGCATCTGCTTTCACTGAATACTCCAACCATGTTCTATTTTGGTACCATGATGAAGAAAAACTGTGTTTTTTCCCAGAGAAAAGTCGAACTGGATAATTTTCCAGGTACACCTGATTAGGCTTATCCACCCCGAGGTCATCTGAACAGCGATTTATGTTGGTGCTGCTGCCACTCGGTGGCGCAATTGCCTGCTGAGACTGTGCTGGAGGCACGGAGAGAGGAGGAACAGAAGCGCTTGCAGCTGCAACTTCTGGCTGCACTGGCCTTTTTGTTGATGCGTCATCCCTGCTTGTGCTAGCATTGTTTATCTGTTTGCTAAACCAAGCTCTGATATCCATTTTAGCAAGCTACTGTACCAAAGCGTCTTCTTCTACTGCATCTAAAACTGTCGATTAGTAACCTAGAGCGCCCTCTGTTGATCGTCCCGAGCCAATACATTTGCATGTGGTGCTGTAATCTGTCCTGGGCAGGCCAGATCGGCAAATGGGCGCGCCGGGCCCGCCCAGGCCCGGCGTCAAGGCCGGGCCTGTTTGGATGACAAACTCAGCACGACTCTGAATCTGTGTTGTGATTCGGTGCGCTCAAGACAGGGAATCCTGGTGGCTACGGTAATGTATTGTATATGCCCAAAAAGCCCCCTTTTTAATCTTTTCAACACTTTTGGAATTTTACAGATATCATGGACGGTTCAGGAATTATGGTAATGAGAATTGTGCATGTCCAATCCCGTTTGCGGCCACAGGTTGGTAATAAGAATATTGTGGCATTAACAGAGGGGTGCCGGCGGTCAGGGCTAGGGGGCCCCCCAGCACAAGGGGGCCCCAGGTGGCCGCCGACCTATGCCTAATGGTAAAACTGCCATTGTTAGTGTCTAGTGCAAATGTCCAAGATTATAATAACTTGTAAAATACTACTGATCACAGGATTAAAATATCAAGTAATTACATTGTCATTTCACAGATTGATTGAACATTGGGCTCACATTATTATTGGTAATAACAAAGTTGTTGATTATGTATTTATCAAAATAGTTCTTCATCTTTTTCTTGGCAGAGGTGCAGCGGTTCAAATGAGCAGAGTGCATGAAAGATCTTGGCCACTATCTCATGTAGATTGGCCAGTCAGAGACTTTATGTCTCTGCTCGAGCAGACACAGCAGATCGTGACCTTTAGGTCAAAAACAGGACATTCAGGACGCCACAATTATTGCCTCCCCATATTATTATCATTTCATTAGTTTGTCTTTTTTTCTTAATTCTAATATTCACTTATCGTTTATCTTTTCTTGCACCACGTACTGCAACAATTTCCTAATGCTGTGATTCTTGCACATATGGCAATAAAACACTTATGCTTCTGATTCTGATACACATTATGGAGGGTATAAATACCAGGTATAATCTGCATTTAAGTGTAAAATGTTTTCTTACCCTTTTACCATGATCAAAAGTTAGTGTGATGTATTTCCTGTTCCTTTGGGGTGCAAAAATCTTAACCATAGACCTATGCTGTGAGTGGCGCATGAGCGCAGGATCCCCCTCCTGTACAACCAATGGAAGAGCCTTTGGGCGCAGAAGTTTGAAAATGAGGCATGTGCAGAATACCGGAGTCTCAGCTCAGATCAGGACGTTCACCCGCAGTCTCTCTACAGTCTACCGCTGGCTAACTGGCTGTGCTAGTGCCAGTGCTTTCAAGGCCAAGGGTGCAATTCCAGCTCCTGCCAGGGGTATTCTGCCGTTGCGTCCTTTGGCAAGACACTTCACCCAACTTGCCTGTGTTGGTGGTGGTCAGAGGGGTTGGCGGCACCAGATGGTAGCCTCGCCTCTGTCAGACCGCCCCAGGGCGGCTGTGGCTACAAAGTAGCCAACCATCACTAACAGTTTGTGAATGTGAGAGTGCTTGAAAATATCTTTGAGTGTCCTAAACAAGTGCTATATAAGTTTGATTATTATTATTATTATTATTATTATTATTATTATTATTATTATTATTATTATTATTATTATTATTATTATTATATAAATAATGTAACATAGATCTAAACTGGAACTCTTTCGGCTTCCCTTGAGTGTGTAAGTTAAGGGCTTCCAGTGGAGCCCATCACCATTTTAGGGGAGCTGGGCTTCCCCTAGCTCCCCTGTACTTTGAGCCCTAATGATACCTACACTTTAGAGGGCTGGCGATAATCAGGTCTGAGTGTGATTAGGGGAAGTGAACTTACCTATCTAAGTAATGTAGTTGATTCACTGGGAGGTGAGTGAATGCATTATCACTTAGGAACAGGATGATTGAGCTTTAGCTATTCCCTTATTAAATGTTCCCTTAATTTGAAAACAGGGTTTTGCATTTGTTCAGGATATATTTGTCTGATATTGAAATTTGTTGTTCTGAAATATTTAAGTGTGACAAAAAAAAAGAGCAGAAGAAATTTTAGACGGGCAGATACCTTTTCACGTCACCGTGTTCTCGTGGTGTAACACTTTCATTTTATAAAAAGTGAAAAATTTATTGCATAGATTACGTAGCTACCTGCATGCATGTGTACTTCCCTGTCACACGTTCCACTTTTCCATTGTTAAAACAATGATGTCTTTGTCACAGAGAGAGAGGTGGAGCAAATGGAAGAACAGATGAAAAATGACAATGCTGACATGAAAGGCAGGCCTTTCAGACTCAGGAGAGACATGAAAGACTCTCTGCCTCTCCTCCTCCTTTTGTTGCCCCTCTCCTCCATCCTTCAGCTCGGACCAATAATTGTACATTCAGACTCAAATTTTGAATGCTAACAAGGCTTTTAGCCACAGTGAATTAATGTATCCAGTGCATTTCACTAATGTGCAACCTTTCAATGTGTCACCTTTTATGTTGTTGCTGTGAATGCATCTTAGCGACCGTGTATTAAATTTGGGTTTGTTCTGCTAAAATAGCTTTTAGTGGTCTTTACAAAGTTCATGCAGGGACAGCCATCTCATACAGCCTCTTTCCTGCCAGGTGGAATGTACTTAAGGTTTGCATACTGAAAAGAAGCTAATTATTATGGATTGAATATATACCAGTAAATAAAAGTGCTGGCAGATGTTTAGTTTGCAGTGGAACTGATAAAAGCAGCTTTAGATCCAGCCGACATCCAGTCACTCAGGTTTTATTCGAAGGGCTGAAGTTTTAACACTTATTTTATTTACCTAACTGTAATATATTTTTCTCAGAGGTGCTGGAGACATTAATCAGTCATGTATAATGTTGAAGAAAAAATAAATGACTGTTAAAGGTTGTGTAGCGTTGACTATGGAACACAAACTCCAAAGCGAAATCTGGTGTGTGGAGGTTGTAGTTGCAACAGCCATCTGGATACCAGGTTTGCTCCTGATAGGTGACTTTTTTTTTTGGTCCATCTGATTTAGGCTTTACTTAAACTCACTCTGGTTTTAGACTGTTAGGCAACCCGAAAAGATGCCCTCTAATGGCTGGTAGTGGTAAACATAAGCCCTGTGCCGTGCCCGCCAAAATAAATATTTGATTTTTTTAAATAAAATATAGCTTTTAAAGGGAATACTGTACTGTGGTGTTTGGGAATGATAAATGCTCTGATGTGTTTACATTTGGGTGCAGTGGCACCGCCATATCTATAGAGGGCAAAAGAAACCTCGTGAGGACTGTTCTATGAGAGAAAATGCTTACGCACATTGTTGTGTGCTGTTTTGTTCTAATAAAGAAGCCGTTTGCTAAAGAGCCAACTAAAATGTAGTTTTTCACCTCAGGAGTGGCCCTAACATTTAAATCTGGATATACATACATACAACACAATCTCCACCTCCTCTACATGGATGAGCAAGCGAGACATCGATTCACTGATCCACACCATCAGAATCTACAGAACTGGTATCAGAATGTCATTCTTACTTGAGAAGGGTGGTCTGATGGTGACAAAGAAAGGGAAGGTAATCCACACAGAATGGATCTCACTCCCAGAAGGAACAATAGCAGACATTGAGGACAGCTACAAGTATCTCAGTATCCCACAAGCAAATAGCAAAGTCTATGAAGCCGCAAGGAAAGGAGCCACAGCCAAATACCAACAACCAGTAAGACAAGTCCTAAGAAGTCAGCTCAATGTCAAAAACAAGATCTGGGTAATAAACAGCTATGCCCTGCCAGTAATCCGATATCCTGCAGGAATAATAAACTGGCCAAAGGAAGAAATACAGACCATAGATATTAAGACACAGAAGCTCCTAACCATGTATGAGAGGTGCCAGCCCAAATCCAGCACCCCGAGACTGAACACTAGCCGCAAGGAAAGAGGCTGAGCACTAGTGAGTGTGAGAGCCACCGTCCAGGATGAAACATCCAAGATCCATAAGTACATCAAGGATAAAGACCCAACAGATTATGTGTTCAGTGAATGTCTCAGACAATGGTGAAAAGTGGAGGAGACACTGGAAATACCATCGTGGAAGGACAAACCCCTACATGGGATGTACCACTGACAGATAACTGAAGTGGCTGATATTAAGAAATCCTACCAATGGCTAGAAAGAGCTGGTCTGAAGAACAGCACAGAGGCACTCATCATGGCTGCACAGGAACAGGCCCTGAGCACCAGAGTAACAGAGGCTAAGATCTACCACCCCAGACAAGACCAAAGGTGTAGGCTATGCAAAGAGGCTTTTGAGACAATCCACCACATAACTGCAGGGTGTAAGATGCTGGCAGGGAAAGCAGACATGGAACACCACAACCAGGTGGCTGGCATCGTGTAACATCTGTGTAGAGTATGGACTGGAAGCCCCAACGTCAGTGTGGGTAACACCCTCTAAGGTGGTAAAGAACAAGAGAGCCAAGCTCCCGGGGTAGTAGTATCTGTGGTAAGGCATTTTTGCATCACTTCCTGTTTTCAGCGTTGCATTCAGTGTAGCTGTTCGGTGTTTGTGGCTCGCTAAAACTGATTAAATTTCTCTGTACTAGGATATCTCTGAGCTATTGTAGCGAGTAAGCACGCTAAACCACACATTTTCTGTTGTTCCACCTAGCTTTTAGGGAACCATTTGAGTTTGCACGCACTTAAATGATAAATGACCCCACTTGTATAGAGTAAGGACTCCGAAGCACTTTACACTACAGTGTATCATTCATCCATTCACACACACATTCACACACTGATGGTGATGAGCTACGATGTAGCCACAGCTGCCCTGGGGCAAACTGACAGGCGAGTTTATTTGGTGTTGAACGGGTTACTCGTCAAGTTTGCTTAGCCTCAGCACGGCTATGGCTACTTCTATCTCTGCTTCTCCGTCTCCTATCTCTTGCTCTCTGTGTCAGATGTTTAGTTACTCCTCTGCCTCCTTTAGTGATAATGGTACGTGTAATAAATGTAGCATTTTGTAGCTTTGGAGGCGAGGGTGTCGGAATTGGAGGCCCGGCTCCGCGCTGTTGAAAAGCCTGTAGATAGCCCCGCGCTAACTAAGTAGCTACGGCTAACTAGATCAGAACCACCCCATAGCGATCCTCCAGTAGAACCCAAGCAGCCGGGACCTCAGGCTGGTTGGGTGACGATATGCAGGAAGCATAGAACCCAGCCCGTGGGACACCACCACCCCGCTCATTGACGCACCCACTGACAAGCCGACTCTGATCATTGGCAGCTCCATAGTCAGAAACGTGGCATTAGAGACTCCAGCAACCATAGTTAAATGTTTACCTGGGGACAGAGCGGGCGACATTAAATCTTACCTGAAACTGCTGGCTAAGGATAAGCATAAATACAATAAGATTGTTATTCACACTGGTGGTAACGACACCCGGTTACGCCAATCGGAGGTCACTAAAGTTAATGTTGCTTCGATGTGTAAGTTTGCCAAAATGATGTTGCCTCCGTAATTTTCTCTGGCCCCCTGCCTGATCGGACCAGTGACGACATGTTTAGCCGCATGCTGTCCTTCAACTGCTGGTTGTCTAGGTGGTGTCCTGAAAACAACGTGGGCTACATTGATAGTTGGAAAACTTTTTGGGGAAATCTTGGTCTGATGCGAAGAGACTCACCCATCCCTCTTTGGATGGAGCAGCTCTTCTTTCTAGGAACATGGTCAATTTTATTAGACCTCCATGACATCCCAGGGTCCAGACCCAGAAGCAGTGTCGTAGTTTAACACACCCCTCTGCAGCTTCTGTACTGTTACCCACCCACTACCCCATTGAGACAGTGTCCTGCCCACGGCCAAAACCACACAGATTAAATATCAGGCTTAATAAAGCAAATCATGGAAATCTCATAAATATTAGAACAAATTCAACCGAGCAGAACACTAGAACATTTAAATGTGGTTTATTTAACATTAGGTCTATTTTTTCTAAGACTTTTTTAGTTAATGACTTGGTCTGTGATAATTTGATTTCTTTGCTCTTTCTCACAGAACCCTGGCTGCACCAAGAGGACAATGTCACCCCGGCTTTCCACGGGAGCCGTCAGCAGCACGTTACTGCAGCAGCACGTCATAGCTGCTGATAGGAACCGCTGTGGTCAACAGAACCTTTTCCACTGGAGCCGTCGGCAGCCGTCAGCAGCGTGAGTCAGCCGCGTCTCAGGAGCAGCATGTCGCGGCCTTTACACGCCGGTTCTATTTTCTACGCGCGACGCCTCTGAAACGGGTCAAGTTCGACATTTTTGGGGAAGGAAAGACAGGAAATCGGACGCAGAAATGGAGAGAAGCTACCGAGATTTTCAGAATAAAGAACGTACTGCTTTCCGGTTGCTTTACTTTTGAAAAAGGTTACTAACTGTGCGTCCCCGTGAGAAGTTATCACCTAGCTAGCGGTCTCCTTTGTTTTTCAGGTCCGTATTGGCGATTATAAAACGGACAGACCATAAAACACAAACCATGTTGTAGTTTTCTCCTGCTTGTTGTTGTGTTTACTGACGAAGTCACTCGTGTGACTTCGTGCTCTGTCGGTGACAGCTGCTCCCCTGCTGCTTCGCATCTCGTGGGAAGGGCCAAGCAGCAGCTTACGCGAGCAAGACGTGCTGCTGCAGTAACGTGCTGCTGACGGCTCCCGTGGAAACCCGGGGTCAGTTTAAAGGAGTCGACTCCTTCTAATTATTTAAATCATCATATTGCTCTGAGTACAGGGTGAGGAGGAGGAGTACCAACCATTTTTCATTCAGACCTATTAATTAATCCCTTACCAATTAATAGTTACAGTTCTTTTGAACATCTTATTCTTAGTTTTCCTAATCCAGATTGCAAAACTGTAAAACCACTCTTGTTTGTAGTTTTGTTTCGTCCACCAGGCCCTTACTCTGAGTTTTTGGATTAGATCTCTGATTTTTTATCTGATTTGGTGCTAAATACTGATGAGGTCATTGTAGTGGGGGATTTTAACATTCATGTGGACATTGAAAATGAGCATTTAAATTGAACGTGAGCAATTCAAACACTAATGATCTGTTTGAGGAATTTCAGTCTGGTTTTAGAGAGTATCACCACAGTGAAACTGCATTAGTGAGAATTACAAATGATATTCTCATGGCCTCCGATAAGAATCTTGTATCTGTTCTAGTCTTGTTAGATCTCAGTGCTGCTTTGACACAGTTGATCACAATGTTCTTTTAGAAAGGCTTGAAAATGTTGTAGGGATCAAAGAAACAATGCTAGTTATGCTGACAATACTCATTTATATCTATCCATTAACCCTAATGAACCTAATCGGTTAGTTAGATTACAGGCTTGTCTTGAAGACACATATTGGATGACTCAAAACTTTTTGCTTTTAAATCAAGACAAGACTGAAGTTCTCATCTTTGGACCTGAAAAACACAGGGGTGGTGGGGTTGCTACTTATGTTCACTCGACTAAAGTCTAAGATCTTAGTCCCATCTGTGAAAGCCTGTGAAAAGCCTCTCAGTTTGAGGCCATCTTTATCGAGGTCATCTATTGGCCACCTTCTTCAGCTAAAAATGAAGTTGTGGGAAATATTATTGCTACTATTCAATCACTTGGAGATACTAAAGAACTTACTTTTTTGGGAGACTTTAACTTGAATTGGCTTGATCAATCAACTCTCACTGAACATAACCTTTTAAACAGCTCATATCTCACTCAAATGATTACTGCTCCAACCAGAGTTGTCGCTAGTAGTTCCTACCTTATTGATTGGATTCTAAGTACTCACCCTAACAGGATTGTTGATTTGGGTGTTCTACCTGATTGTTTTAGTGACCACTCAAACATTTACTGCAACTGGAAAATTACTTTTCCTCAGATGCCTCCCAAAATTATTATGATGTGTGACTTACATGTTTTTAATAATGAGCTTTCTCTATGACTTAGAGTTGATTAATTGGGAGATGCTTATGTTATTTCCTGATATAGATAACGCTTGGAAATATTTTTTACTCTGAGTTTCTTGGTGTTTTGGATCTGTGTTAAAGTTAAGGGCAATCACCTACCATGGATAAATAGCAAACTCATCGCCCTGTATAAACAACGTGATAGGGTATGGAAAACTGCTTATCTGACTAATAATCAATCAGACTCGTGCGAATACAAGAAACTGAGAAATCACTGCACGACCCAAACTAGGAACGCCAAAGCTGATTTTTATAAGAACAGTCTGAGAGCAGGACCCAAGATGCAGAATTCCCAGAACGACTCGGGACAGGAGAAAATAATTCCTTTATTTAAAGGAGGATGCGCCAAAAGTCCAAGACACAAAAAAACCCAGACTTACTCTCAAAACATACTAACGCTCAAAACAAAACAAAGGCTCACTCATGAGCAGAAACTCGGAGAAACTCGAGAGAGACAGAACACTGACACAAACAATGGACCAACAAACACTGAGGCCTAGTCCACACGTAGCCGGGTTTTTTAAAAAACGAATATCCGCCCCTCCAAAAACTTGCATCCACACCACCTTGTTTTAAAAATAAACTCTGTCCACACGTACACGAATAAATACGTTGTTAAGGACATGCCAGACCTGTAGGTGGCAGTACTTCCCCCATTCTTAACCTCGTCCTTCATCTGTGGTCGTCCGCTAGGAGCAGTAATTCCGCTTGCAAAAACAAACAAGCAGAAAGCGATTGGACAATTGATAAAGCGAGCGCAGCTCTGAGGGCATCCATACTGTCGGCTAGTGTAAACACAGGTCACACACGTTGATGTCAGCATTTTTTGTCGCGGAAAGTGACATTGCGGACCTTAAAACTCCGGTTTTGTCTGTCCACACGCAGACACCCAAAACGGAGAAAACGCAGATCTTCACTTTGGCCGGAGTTTTTAAAAAGATCCGTTTTCGTGTGGATGACAGGCCAAAACGTAGAAAAATATCTACGTTTTGGCAGATTCCCGGCTACGTGTGGACAGGGCCTGAGGGACAAGACAGGGTTTTTAAACACAGAGGGAAGCAATCAGAGGAGCAGGTGACAGGTGTGAGGAGTGAGGTCTAGAGCAGGGGTAAAACCCAATAGGTCCAGTCCTAAAAATTTCTTTCATAACGAGGTCCAAACCTCACGTGTACCTCACCCCATGGCTTACTTATGACCATTAAATCAACTACTTACATTTGTGTTTCTTTTTAACGTTTATTTTTGGTGTTCACATTAAGACTCATTTGGTTAACAGAGTGAACTTTTGAACTTCATTACAAATGATAAAAAATGCTCCTCAAAATCACAAGATCTAAAGTACTTCTTTTGAAAAATGTGGAAAAAAGATTAGAATGTCCTTTTAAATCTTCATATTTACTTATTCTTTGCTGTCTTAATACAGTTAACACAACAATTATGAAAAAAATCTGATTAGGAGTAATTTGAGGCAAACAATCCAAGAAAAATAATCACAGGCGCAATTGGAAACTTTCACGTAACATTGGACTGAAACTTTTGAATAACAGTGAACAAAAATAGGCCTTTTTAAAACAAGTGACCACTATTCTTTTTACATTCTTTTGTGATGTTACCATTTTCCTCAGAGAAATGTGCATGTGACTGCTCTGTCAACAGCTTGAATCTGGGTTTGAATGTGGTGAACGCCATTCTCATGCACATATGAAGGTGTACGCCAGTTAGCCTGGAGCGGTGCTTGTTTTTGATGTTGTTCATAACAGAGAATACTGCCTCACAGTTGTAAGTTGATCCAAACATGGTCAAGGTGTGCAGGGCTACCTTGGTAAGATCAGGAAAAGCAGTTTCAGGCACAATTTGTAGCCAGAAACTAGCAGAGTCACTAGCACCAAAATGCTCTCTGAGTGCAACATCTGCTTGCAGATCAGTCAGCTGCAGTTGTAGAGAAGCAGCACGTGCCCACTTGAAGGACTGTGTCACCACCTGTAAATTATTTACAAACAATTAAAATAAACAAATATTAACCAGATGAAAAGAATTCAAATAACTCACCTTTGAGAACTCCATGACTTCTCTGATGAGGTATGGATTCTGGATCAACAAGAGGAGTTGTTTTCCAAGACAGAAGCAGTGAAACCTTTAACTGAAGTTTTTCATCAGCTTGTCAATAAAGTCGGTGTACAGACACTTGTCTGTCTCCTTGAATCTGCTCTTTCACAGATGGGAAGTGTGTGCACTCTTCTTGAAGATCAAGTTTGAAATTTTCCAGCTTTTTCTGGAAGGAGCAGACAGATGTCATCAAATCAGAAATCAAATTATTTGGTCCCTGAAGCTTTAAGTTGAGCTCATTAAGGTGAGCTGTGATGCCAACCAAAAAGGCCACCATGGTCATGTTGTGTTCGTCTTCCAGAAACATTAAGAACTGTGTGGCTATTTGTTTCTTCAGCTGTTGGAAAAAGACTTCTATCTCATTCCGAATGGACCAGAATCGAGCTAAAGCGTTCCCTTTGCTCAGCCGTCTTACATCGTTGTGCAGCAGGAGGTCGTCTGCATTTGCTTCCACTTCTCAGAAAATCTCTCAGCAGACGGTGCTGATGGGATGATGATGCTCTGAGGAAGTTGATGAGTTGAATTGTTGAACTCATGACTTCACAAAACTCATCCTTCAGAGCAGCACACAGAACAGTCTGATCTGGGTTTTCCTCTTTCATCCGTGTCACAGCCCCCTTCTCTCTTCCAACCATGGATGGGGCACCATCTGTAGTGACTGAGGCCCTGTCCACACGTAGCCGGGGATCTGCCAAAACGTAGACATTTTTTTACGTTTTGGCCTGTCATCCACACGAAAACTGAGTTTTTTCACACGAAAACGGATCTTTTTAAAAACTCAGGCCAAAGTGAAGATCTGCGTTTTCTCCGTTTTGGGTGTCTGCATGTGGACAGACAAAACCGGAGTTTTAAGGTCCGCAACGTCACTTTCCGCGACAAAAAAATGCTGACATCACGTGTGCGACCTGTGTTTACAGTAGCCGACAGCATGGAAGCCCTCAGAGCTGCGCTCGCTTTATCAATTGTCCAAGCGCTTTTTGCTTGTTTGTTTTTGCAAGCGGAATTACTGCTCCTTGCGGAAAACCACAGGAAGACGAAAAGTTACGCTCACTGAATACAATTTGGGGGAAGTACTGCCACCTACAGGTCTGGCATGTCCTTAACAACGTATTTATCCGGGTACGTGTGGACAGATTTTTTTTTTTTAAACGAGGTGGTGTGGATGCAAGTTTTTGGAGGGGCGGATATTCGTTTAAAAAAACGGCTACGTGTGGATTAGGCCTGAGATCGCCTTTTTGGGATCTATTCCCCTCTTTATCAGCATGTCCTTAATAGCCTCATATATGTCCTCTCCTCTTGTTTGTGTCTCTAGTGACGTCACACCCAACAAGTCCTCACACATCTCTTTCTTTTCTTTGAGAAAAAATCTCACATATACCAGCAGTTGTGCATTATCTGCGAATCTGTGGACTCATCAATGGCTAATGATTTGCATCCTCTCCTCTGCATTGCTGCATCAAGCTGTGACAGGACATCATCTGCCAACACTTCAGATCTTCTGATTGTTGTTGTAGCTGACATTGGGATTTGTTTAATTGTTTCACACAGTTTGTCTTCTTGTTTACCTTAGAGCAGCGTCTCTAGAGCAACAGTCAAACACTCCTTCACGGCCGTCACATCACTGAATGGTTTTTTTATGCTGTCCTAAAATCCAAGCGATGTGCAGAGAACACTCGTAGGCACGCTGCTGTGCAGTGAAAGAGTGCGTGATGAGTCGTGTGGATCTGTCATATTGACTTCTTAGCTCAATTGTTTTCTGTGTTCTCACTTCAGACTTCGGTGGATATGTTGCTTCAAAAAATGTGTTTCGTTTCGTAGTGACGTTTAATATTCGCGCTTTTGACTAACGCCACTGTTTCACAGCATATTAGACCTAAAGGTTTTGCACTGCCATACTGATTCGTCCACTCACTTTTAAAAGTTCTGTTTTCTGAATCCACTTTTCTCACCTTCGAGCATGCCATAACCACTCATCTGTATTTAGCATCTGCTGAAAGCTAAAGGCTTGGGTTGAATTGCTTTCTACCTAAAAACAGGCCATACAGGGCAGGTGATTACCATAATAACTGGTGGATCTGCACCCACAGTTTTACCACATACAGCGCCGGTTTGTTTGTGGGATTTCTTTTTTATCCCCCTGGGACATTGCCTACTGGTCCAGACAGAATCATCCTTTGGTCCGGATCTGGACCTAGGTCCGCCATTTGGTGATATCTGGTCTAGAGGGAAGACAATAAACTAAAGGGGGAAAGAACAAGCAGAGAGGAGATAAACCATAACCTATAAAACACTAAATAACTAAACCTAAAGACTAAGGGCAAAGATAAACAACTAATGAATAGACTAATATAAACCAATAGGAACTACAAGGGAGTGACTAGGAGGAAACATGAGGGAAGCCTAGGGAGACCTGGGGAACAAAAGAAGACACGAGGAGAACCTGGAGTGGGCTGGGGAAGCATAAGGACACACAGAGCACAAATAGACACATGAGGGGAACACAGAGGAAGAACAGGAGGGGGCTAGGGACCAAGGGGACACAGAACATGACACTGAGTAACAACAACATCCTAGGAAATTCTGGAGTACAGTTAATAATTTACGAAATCAGTTACTGCAACAACTAATTTACGAAGTGATAACATTGATAATATTGATAATATTCTTACTAATATCTCTGCTGAAATTGCTGAAGCTTTCAGCCAGCATTTTGCCAATATTTCACATGTGGCCTCTTCTTCCTTGGGGACCTATAGTCCACCTCAAAACTTCTCCAGTTCATTCTCTTTTCTAAAAATCCTTCCTAATGACGTCCTGCAGACTATTAAATTAATTTCTTCCTCTACTGTTACAGGTCCTGATGGTATTGAATCTAGGTTCATTAAATTAGCTTCTGATGTTCTGGCATTCCCTCTCTCAATTCTTTTTAATCTTTCACTCAAAAGCTGTTCAGTCCCGAAGGAGTGGAAATGCACTGTGATTTATCCATTATTTAAGGGTGGAGATTCATGTGAGCGGAACAATTCTAGACCAATTTCAATAATTAATGTTGTTGTAAAAATATTTGAAAAGATAATATTTAAGCAGCTGTCTGGTTATATTGAAGTCAATAACTCACTGTCTCCATATCAATCAGGGTTCAGAAAGCATTTTTCTACTACTACTGCTCTGATGAAACTCACCAATGACACACACTCCAGGTTTGATAGTAGCCTGGCTACAGGTGCTGTTTTTTTGGATTTTACTGAGGCCTTTGACTTGGTTGATCATATCTGCTTCTTGACAAACTGTATTCTTTTGGCTTTTCAATGAGCTCTTTACTCTGGTTTAATTCTTTTTTTTATATAACCGTTCTCAAATTACTGTCTTTAACGAATGCCAGTCGAGACAACGAGGAGTTACAAGAGGTGTTCCACAAGGTTCTTCCTTGGGACCTCTCTTATTCTCGATTTTATTAATGATATGCCTCAGTGCTGCTCTTCGGGTTCTATTCATTTATACGCTGATGACGCAGTCTTATATTGTACAAAACCCAGCATATCTGAAATTCAGAAGTGTCTTCAGCTCAACTTTAATAGTGTTCAAAACTGGCTAGCTTTTAAGCTGCTTTTAAGTAAATCAAAATCCTATTGAATGCTGTTTAAGAGACATACCTCCTCCTCTTCTACTGGTAATCTAAATCTTCATTTTCTAGATCTGTCTCCGGTGAATTGTACTGACTCAATTAAATATCTCGGTGTCTGGCTAGATCCACACCTCTCATTCAAGACTCATATTCAAACTGTCATACATAAAATAAACTTTAGTCTGAAAACTTTGCATAGGTCTATTAGGTGCTTTGACTTTACAGTACAAAAACGTATCATCAATCAGCTTTTATTTCCACTGTTGGATTTCGCTGACATTTTATCAGACCTCTACAGCTTCCTGTCTCCACTCTATTGATATTATTTATTATAGCTTGTGTCGTTTTGTTTAACATTGTCCATTTCATACTCATCACTGTCTTATGTATGATTGTTTGTCCTGGCTCTCTGCTGAGTCTAGGTGGAAATTTCATTGGTTGTTGTTTTTATTCAAAAGTATCTATTTTAATTTTCCTTCGTACCTAACCACTATGTTAATACCATTCTGGTCTCACTGTGATATTCGTAGAACTCTGTATACCTCCTTTTGTGTTCCCCGGTGTTAATGCTCCATCTGATTGCAATAATTTACCTGTTCTTATGAGATCCACCACTTCTTTTAGGCAGTTTAAAACTTTGATTCATGATTATTTATTACCCATCTGTAGCTGTTTTTGAATTATTATTGTGTCATTATTTAGTCATACTATACTTTTTATCTTAAATTTCTCTGAACTGTGTATTAGTTGTCTCTCTACCATTTAGTTGCGTTGTTTGTCATCATATTTTTATGTAAATGTACTTTACTAAATTTTTTCAGACAATTTATTCTATTTGATTAAACAAATTCTTTGTTTTATTAATTTATTATTATTATTATTTATTTATTTATTATGATTGTGATTTTTATTATGGTAGTGGTAATTTGTCATTTTGTTTCGAATTCAAATTATAGCTCTGTTATCTTGTCTTTGTATTTGCATCTTTGTTTCCAGCAGGACCCACTTGGAAACGAGATGCTTCACTCAAGTGGTTTTATCCTCCTTAAATATAAGTCAATAAATAAATAAATAAAATTATATATATATATATATATATATATATATATATATATGATGTGTTTCTTGGGATTTGCTTGCACCAATACTATATAGATATATAAATACATATATACACATACAGAGAGAGAGAGAGAGAGAGAGAGAGAGAGAGAGAGAGAGATTTTGGTTTTGATTTCTAGTTTAAGATTTTCAAATTAACTTTGATGAGAGACAGCTGGTTAAGATGTTGTGTTTAGATTGCAAGCAGGCACGCATAATTACTCAAAACCAACTAATCAATAACACGACCTCTCTACCCTAAAACTAGCCACTCTCCACACTGAGCTTAGGCAGCGCTGAGCTTCTTTTATTTTTTTATTTTTTTTTACCGTGTCCTGTCTGGCTGTGAAGAAAACAGAATTGATGTCTGAATGCTGGTAACAAGCCTTACAGATTTACTCTCAGGTGGAGCATCAAAGCATCTGCTTTTAATGTCACGCCTGATACTTAAAACTTTATTGTTATTGTTTTTGAATGCTTTTTAATTCCGACCAGACACGGAGTCAGAGGTGAAAGAGAAAGGAAAAGACAAAATGTGGGGAGAGAGGGGGGAAGGGGATGGGGGGTTCCACAAAAATAAACAATAACGAACAAGACTCTGCTTCTAGACCTGCAGAAAAAGACAAGAAAAAAAGCAAAAGAACAAAAAAAGGGACACAACAACAATACAACAAGATCAAGCTATCACTGCGTCAACTTGATGAAGAAGAAGAAGAAGAAGAAAATATCCACAAAAATAAACAATAATGAACAAGAGTCTGCTTCTAGACCTGCAGAAAAAGACATGAAAAAAAAGCAAAAGAACAAAAAAATGGGACACAACAACAATACTTCAAGATCAAGCTATCACTGCGTCAACTTGATGAAGAAGAAGAAGAAGAAGAAGAAAATATCATTTCTATACCGCCTCTCAAGATAAAAATCACGAGGCGCTTAATATGAAGTCTTGGGACCGCATAGGCCAATGCGCGTTTGCGAAATATGGACCTCGTACATAACCGCATGTCCCATGAACTGAACTGTATGGCCGGCGTGATATGCCCCTTTTATCCCTCACGGATGCCCTGTTAAGCCCATGGACTGTGGACTGCCTGATCCCTGTCCCCTTGTCCCCATGGACTGTGGACTGCCTGATCCCTGTCCCCTTGTCCCCATGGACTGTGGACTGCCTGATCCTTGTCCCCTTTTGTCCCCTCGTGCAGTCAACCGCCCGCCGGCCTCCCTCCTTCCACACTACTACCTCTCGCATGGACGACGACGACATCCCTGGTAGAATTTGCATACCACCTGCGTGGGTGGCTCCTCCTCGTTATGCGCATGGGGACTATCCCGTTTCCTATCCTCTTTTGTTTTGTGCCTGACCAGGATCCAAGACGAAGACCAAAGACAACAACCAAAGACAAATTACACCACCTCAGATTACTTTACATTATCATTTCATTGTTCATGACTTGTTTAATTGTTGTTGATAAAATAGGTTGGTTGATATTGATTGATTAACGCTTCAGAAGTAGCTGAAGTGAATATGTTAGTTAATAAATGTACAGTATTGCCAATTCAGTTTTGTTTCAAGTGAATTAAACAAGTCATGAACAATGAAATGATAATGTAAAATAATCTGAGGTGGTGTAATCTCAAGATGGAGGTATTTAGAACAAGATGGCTGACTCCCTTTTGTTTGAGGGAGCAAGGACCCAGAATGTGTGTGTGTGTGTGTGTGTGTGTGTGTGTGTGTATGTGTGTGTGTGTGTGTGTGTGTGTGTGTGTGTGTGTGTGTGTGTGTGTGTGTGTGTGTGTGTGTGTGTGTGTGTGTGTGTGTGTGTGTGTGTGTGTTTAGCCCAGACCCTCAGTGATGTGAGCAACTTTCATGCACAGTAAAACTTGACAAACTTCAAAAACCGCTTCACAAAAATCAAGAAACAACACAAAAGATCAATCATAGATGAATATCTAATAGTTTGTCAGCCTGGCCCCAGCAGAAAACTATTAAGATATTAAACAATGACAAACAAACAAACGGCTTACTCTTAAAAGGATCCGATGGCGTTTTTGGTACGAAAGAGAGGCCATTTTCTATTTTGAAGCAGATCGCGCGGTGTGATCGCTTATTCTGAACTATATTACAGACGGGAAGAGAAAGAGAGAGAAAACTCTTATTATCGAACCCGAACAGCGAGGCGTCCCTCAGATGTTCAATCGGCGTTCTCCGTTGATTCGATGGTTTTCCGCTGCTTTTCCACTTCTCGGCGTTGTCCACTTCAGCCGCCAGGCCTCGTGCACATGTTGTCCGGAGCGGCAGCAACGAGCGTGCCCTCACGCCAGTCGAACTTCTGGACAAAAGACGATAAGTTTCATTTTCCACTGGCTTTTCAAAACTTTCCGCTGTCTGGCGGGCTGGACTCTGTGTGGCTCAGCACATGCGCAGAACCCAAGCTCCGGGTACGACTCCGCTTTAATGATGTCATCACGCTGCTTCTGGATACAAAGGCTCATGGGAAATGAAGTTGTTGCTGGCGCTGATTTTTTTATATGCCTCTTTATTCACGCTCCAGGGCGTTTTTGGCACAGTCTTTTGGAGAAATTACTGCATAGTAATTTCCTCATGAGGGCAGACCCTCAACAGAAGTATATATTTCTTATATGAAGAAATATATAATCAACATTGTTTAACTGAACAATCACACGATAATAAATCACAGTGTATTAAGTGCCCACCATAGTCTTAAGACCTGTGTTTAACGTGCCCAAGCCCATACTTTTGAGAGCACCATGTGAGCAGCTGTATGTGTACACGCGCTTGTTTATGTAAGGTTTCTCTATAGGAGCGTCCAATAGAGAGTGTGAGGGACCACATATCTGCCCCCCAAACATGTGTAGGAGACGGGGGAAGCTCCAAGTCCCAGAGATCCAGGCGCTTCCCCAGAACACAAGAACCCCAAGGAGACTGCAACCAGAAAGGCCCCCGCCCCCTTGAGAGGTACAGAGGATCGCCCCAGGGGGCCACAACCAGCAGCCGGCAGAGTCCTGGGATATATCAGCGTCAAGCCCACAGGCCCGCCCGCAGCCTCACACCCCCTAGCTGGCCGAGCCCGGGACCCAGGGGCGACCTCCCCCGCCGGGGACCCAGCAGAGCCCAGGGACCCAGACCCCACCAGGCAGCCACCGGGTTTGGTCAGGCAGACGCCAAAAATCTTAAACCCCCTGACCTGGGAGCCACGAACACTCAGGCAGACCAAGGCACCACACCCCACACCAGGTGTGGCAGGGGGAGGGGGGACAAAGATTTTTATCATCAAAAGAAGTCCCAGGAGAGGAGAGGAGTCAAAGGCCCCACTTGACATATACAGTCATAAACAAACACAGTCACACACTCCCTCCCTCATGCTCACACATGCACATACAACCTAAGACTTACAAAAATGCACGCCGGACACCCACTCATGCTCCCCATACACACCCTATTCACTCTGGTCCCGGTACTGCTGCACATTGGGTACAACCATCACCGGTTGCCAGAGTTTGACCCTTTCTGCTGGGGGTGCTGATGAGCAGGCTCCCCCACCCAACGCTGAGCACAGCAATCCACCACCCCAGACCCCAACCAGATGGCCAGATCTCCCTCCTAGCCTCCAGCCCCAGGAAGCCAAGCAACAACAGAGGTCTGCAAAGACCCCTAGTCTCCCTCTGCCTGCTACAATATGGTGTTAGTGAGTGCTAATGGAGTGTATTCCATGCCTGTGGTTAGCGGGCCGTGCTGGCATTGTCTGGCCTATGCCAGCTGATATCACCGCACCACCCCACTTGTGCCCACAGCCCTCGGTGTCTAAGTGCAGTTTAAAATTGGAAGTGGGCACCGGCACCCGGGCGGAGGCTGAGAAATCCCCCTGCCAAATGCTGTTGAATGTGCTCACTCCCAAGGCCCTAAGTGTGTGTTTACGTGGAATGTCATCGGTGGAAGTGTATAAGGTGCAAATAAAATTGGGGGGCAGGTTGCCACAGGATTGCGGAAATGGGGTCCATACCCACACTCCCTGACTTGTCCACCCCCCAAGGTCCTATGTGTATGTTTGTGTGATGATGTGAGGGAGCAGGGGGAGAGAAATATGCAGGGATGGGGAGGAATGGCTGATTGGGCTTAGCCTTCCAGGGAGCCAGCTCCCCTACTGGCCCCAATAGTCACCTCTGCTGTCAAATTGCCACCCAGGGCATGGAGACCCCAGCCCATCCTGCCAGGGCCCAAAGCAGCAGCATTACATAGCCTCACGGAGTCCGAGGGAACCAACCCAGCCCCACCTCAGCAGAGTATCTATGCCCATCCCTGCATTTGCACAACTTCCAGAATATATAAGACATAGGACATCCAGGTAAGGTTGGGTCCTCCCCCTCCCCTGTGATGGGACAGCAGAGGAGCCAAGATCTACCCGAGGCCCCTGAACCTGGGCCAGGCACTGCTGCATGTTCCTGCCTTCTTCCCGGCAGCATGCATGTAAGGACCCGACCCCCAAGGCCCCGCCCAGATCCCCATATGAAGCCGGCCACCCCCAAACCCCGAGCCCCCCGGCCCCCACCCAGACCCGTTCAGGGGCAATGCAGTCGCCAGGCAGTGACCCATGGCCACCGCCAAGACCTCCAAGGGGCCCCACTCAAAACCGCCAGTAGTCCACCCCCCGAGGCAACCCAAGCACCTCCAGAGGGGGGCAACGGCCCCCCAGTCCTTGACACCCCCCAGTGAACCCACCCCCAGGGAACATCCGGATACTCCAAACTCAGACCCCCCACCCCCCCCCCACCCACATCAACCCGCAGGACAACATCAACGGTTCCCCCATCCTTGCTATGTGATGGAACCGATCAAAGGAGCCCAGAGAGATTAATTTGAAGTGGAAGCAGAGGCTAAATCAAGTGTAATATGATCTAACAAAAGATTTCTATACTGGTTAATGCAGAGAGTTTCTCTATTTTTCCAATTCAAGAGGATAGTTTTCTTAGCGATTTATATGGCAGTCAGAACCACGTGAAACAAAGATGTTTCAATCGGGACATCGTCCAGGTTTCCCAGTAAACAAAGAGAGGGGGTGGTTGGGATATGACATTTCAGAGACTTTGACAGGTCTTTGCATACTCTACCCCAAAATTCCTGGACAGGTGGACAGGACCACAGTGCATGAATGTAATTGTCAGGAACGTTGTTTGTGCAGTGTGTACAGGTGTCAGACGACACAAACCCCATCTTGAACATCCGATGACCTGTATAGTGTACTCTGTGTAGAATTTTGTACTGAATTAGTTGTAAATTGGAGTGTCTGATCATTTTAAAAGTTTTTAAACAAGTTTGGGACCAGAAGTTCTGGTCAAAGCTGACTGATAGATCCACCTCCCATTTTTAATAGGGATTAAGAAATAATAATAAAAGTTGGGTAGATCCAGTCCTCCTCTGTCTTTGGTCTTCTGAAGCATTTTTAAGCTAATTCGTGGAGGTTTATCCTGCCAAAGGAATTTGGTAATTGAGGAGTCCATAGATCTAAACCAGTCACCTGGTGGTTTGTTTGGGATCATTGAAAATAAGTAATTAATTCTGGGTAGGACCATCATTTTAATTGTAGCAACTCTCCCCATGAGTGATATCGGTAAGGATTTCCATCTTGCAAGATCATCATCCACTTTCTTTAAAAGTGGGATGTAGTTTAGTTTGGTTAGATCTGCTAACTTGGGAGAGACATTAATTCCCAGGGTTAGGGTTAGGAATGGTGAGGGAAATCGACGAGAGTGGCAGATTACAGCCAACCATGAACTCAGACAATATTAGTCCCTTGTTAAAACCAGGCAAAGACCCTGCATTTCCTACCAGCTGTCGCCCAATTTCTCTTACTAATGTTGATCTCAAAATAATTTGTAAAGCCCTGGCAAAAAGATTAGAAAAGGTAACCCCCTTCATAATACACCCCGACCAAACTGGTTTCATCAAGGGTAGACAGTCATCCACTAACTCACGTAGATTACTTAATTTGATAGATTTCTCTTACAGTAGAAACATAGAAACTAGTATATTATCTCTAGATGCAGAAAAGGCTTTTGATAGAGTTAACTGGAAGTTCTTATTTGCAACTTTACATAAATTTGGTTTTGGGAACTTCTTCATAAACATGCTACAAACATTATACAGTTCACCAACTGCACGTGTCAGGACGAACGACCAAATATCAGCTAGCTTCTGTCTTCAGAGGGGGACCAGGCAGGGATGCCCACTCTCACCCTCACTGTTTGCTATCTTTATTGAACCACTAGCAGAGGCAATTAGGCAAACAACAGGTATTAAAGGGATAAAGTGTAAGAAAATAGAACATAAGATTAGTCTTTATGCAGATGATGTTTTACTCTTTCTTCAGAATTCTCAATCCTCTCTCTCTCATTCAATAGAACTGATAAACTCTTTTTCAAACGTTTCAGATTACTCTATAAACTGGTTAAAATCCACAGTTCTACCAATTAATTTCTCTTTTGTCAATTTATTTAATACACAATTGGAGTCAGGGAATATTGCAGCGCTGAGCTTCTAACTCCCTTTGGTCACGTCAGAGGTTGAGATTTAGAAAAGAGCTTTTTCAGAAGCTTTGCTGAGAAAGGCCACTTTTTACTAGAAAACTCTGCTGTTATGTATTTTAAAATGAAATATCCACAATAAGCTTTTTAAATAGTATATTTTGGACAACATTTTATATGAATTAGAAAATATAAATTACCTGCAATTTGCTCTTTAACTTTGTTTGAGTTTAATTGATGCCGGATGAGGAGACCTGCTCAAACATGACACACTGCTCTTGGGCGTGTCTTTAGGCATATTTAAAACGTGTTTGTATTACTTATGTTTGTTTATTTTGGTTTATTTGTGTCATTAGAGACCACACACTCATACAAGTGTAAAGTGGAAGAACTGTTCACTCTGCTAATAAATACCCTGGAAACATTCTTAGGGGACTGCTCATTTGGACTCCTAAGCGGACCCACAACATTGTATTACCAGCACAGTAGAGAAACTATATTGTAATAATAATAATTATTGGAAAATACCAAATTGCATTCTGACAGTTTGAAATTTTACCCCTCAATATTAATATAGTAAACAAATCTGTATAATGTGCAGTAATATTTATAAACATGACAGGAAATGACATCATAACATCAAAACAATAAACATGCAATGAGATAAACTAAAGGTAAGAACTGTTTTCAGGTGCATTTATTAGTTTTTCCTGGAACAGTGTACAAAGGTGGGCTGCCTGAATGTTTTTTCCTCACAAAAACACAGCTAGATCACCGAATGCTGATGACATCAGCAGTAGCGGCGGCACAAGAACATTAAACCAACCTGACCAAGCCTTACATTTGGACGCAGAACACAATGAGCTGTCAAAAAAATTAAAACTGCACAGAAAAATCCCCAAAATTGTGAGGTTGCGAAAGGTGAATTATAGCGATGGACCACTGTAATAACACTTTTCATTAGATTGAGTTATACCTGAATTATAAAGAGACATAATCAAAATATGTATTTATACCGTAAAATATGGGAAGGAGTCTAAGCCAATCATTTTCTGCCTTTCATTTCTGTCACCATCATTCCATTTATTTCTCTATATGGTTATAATGTGCACCATCAATCACATGACAGGACTAAATGATGAGAGCAGTGATGGGAACCGTTTGGCCCTTTCCTGCTATATACATATGTGTTGACAGAGGAGGTTCCTTAAATGGTGACTGTTACCTAACCTCTGACCTCTGATCCCTGACCACCAGAGAGTCAGACGTGATCATTCACTGCCTTACAGCACTGCTGTGCTATCTGAACAAAGGCTGGATTGTCGGGCTGGAGATTATTATAGATTTAGTTGGATTATGGAGAAACATGGAAACAGAAACTGAAAGAACTTTTCATTTGCTTCAGATCACCTGAATATCATTTCGGCATTTTAAAGGTTCTTTAACTTTTATGGAGATCACTGTAGTCTGTCTCTATCTGACAACGCAGTTGCATCTTTTAAATCAACTGTTCCATCTTTACTGTCCTCAGCATCTCAGAGGAACGTAGCAGAGGGCAATATTTTCAATTTTAGCCCTTCACGAATGGATGATCTAGTTCATAATGTTACTTTCTCTTTACGTGTGGCATTAGATGATGTTGCCCCTTTAAAAAAGAAGGTAATTAAGCACAGGAAGTTGGCTCCCTGTTTTTTTCTGAACTGCGAACTTCAAAACAGATCTCTAGAAAACTGGAGAGAACATGGCGCTCTGCACATCAGGAGGAGTCCTACTTTCCCGGAAATATAGTCTTGTACTATATAAAAAGAAGCTTCAACAAGCTAGAATCACATATTTTTCATCGCTAATTGAGGAGAATCAGAATAATCCAAAATTTATTTTCAGTACAGTTGCCAAACTTACACAGAATCATAGCTCTGAACCATCTATTCCCTTAGCCCTCAGCAGCAACGACTGTATGGGATTTTTCACAAGTAAAAATAATTCTGTTAGAAACAAAATCTTTAGCATCCTCCCTAATGCGATTTCTTTTTCCTCAGTAAGTGAGGCAGCATCAGAGGTAATTGTAGAACCTCATCTGTGTTTGGACCGTTTTGATCCAGTTGAGCTGTCAGAGTTATCAAAAATATTAGCTTCATCCAAACCTTCAATTTGCATTTTAGATCCAATCCCAACCTAATTATTTAAAGATGCATTTCCTTTGGTTATTGCCCCCATTCTAGATATAACCAAACTATCCTTAGTAAATGGATACGTACCACAGGATTTTAAGATTGCTGTAATCAAACCTCTACTTAAGAAACCTTCTCTGGATCCAGATGACCCAATGAATTATAGACCAATATCTAACCTTCCATTTTTACCCAGAGTCATGGAGAAAAAAGTGGCCATCCAAGTATGTGAGCATTTAAACACTAATGATCTGTTTGAGGAATTTCAGTCTGGTTTTAGAGTATCACAGCACTGAAACTGCATTAGTGAGAGTTACAAATGATATTCTCATGGCCTCAGATAAGAATCTTGTGTCTGTTCTAGTTTTGTTAGATCTCAGTGCTGCTTTTTACACAGTTGATCACAATGTTCTTTTAGAAAGGCTTGAACATGTTGTAGGGATCAAAGGAACAGCGCTAGGCTGGTTTAAATCCTACCTGTCTGACAGATTTCATTTTGTAAATGTATATGACAAATCGTCTTCATACTCCAGGGTTACATGTGGAGTACCTCAGGGTTCAGTGCTTGGACAAATTCTTTTTACTGTATATATGCTCCCAATTGGTAAAATCATTAGACAGCATGTCCACTGTTATGCTGATGATACTCAGCTATATTTATCCATTAACCCTTTGGACAAAATGTAACCATACTGCATGCTTGCTTTGTATGAGGACTGCTGTAAAGACTCTGACACAAGTCAGTGACTCGATGCAATCAGCTGGGTTCCTTCTATAGGATACATTTTACTGATTGGCTTAATGAACTGACCTGTATTGGAATGTTTACTATGTGAAGTGCCTTGACTCGACCCTTGCCGTGATTTGGTGTTGTATAAATAAACTTGAATTGAATTGACATATTTAAACAAGACAGAGGAATCCTAAATCTGAGCTTAGTCTTAATCCAACCAACTCTTTCACATGTACTCTGTTTAATCTGATATACACATCTAGAGTAAATGAAATACTTGCATATATATTATTTTTCTCTGTCTATTCCACTCTGTCTGGTACTCTTGAGTTTAACTTCAGGGGCGCTTTAGCCAAGCAAACTTCAGCTGAAGAGCCAACTGTGTTTGTTTGCTGAAAAATTGGTAGATCAGTGTCTTGGGTCCGGGGGATTTTTTCCTCACTCCTGGGATGCTTCCATCTTGCAGTAAGCCTGCATAGTTTTTCACATCACGTGATCCCATTCAGCGCCAATATGGCTTGTGCTCAGAGCTTCCCCTGTAATCTGTTACATCCCTGAAGGCAGCACAGACACCACCGCTTGCACAATTAGAGCCACAATGTGCACCACTAACTGTCCAAAGATGTAAATAAGAGTTGTCCAAAACTCATGTGACAGCTGTCTGAAGTAGCATTTGGCCAGGTGAAAATAACCATAAAGAGTGATGGTGGCAGAGGTGTTAAGGGCTGGCCCAGTGAGTAGCAGGTTTACATCCTGTCCTGTCTGTCGCAGTTGTTGTGTGTTTGGGCAAGGCACTGTCTTCACCCACTTTACCTGCTGGTGGTAGTCAGAGGGTACTGGGGGCGCCTAGCTTATAAGGCAGCAGTGTTTGTAAAAAAGCTATGAAGACAGCCTTTTAAAACATCAAAAGCAGAATTCTGTACAGAACTCTGGGTCAAAACAAGCTGTCATGATGTGGAGTAGCTTTCTGACCCACAACATGCAGAATAACACAAGACTACAAAGGTAAAACAAAAATACTTTATTCATAAAAACGGAACTGAAGGTGCTGCTGAAACAGAGGTTGGTCCTCAGGTTTCTATGAAAACAAGAAGAGTTGTACTTGGCAGGATTAGATGAGAGATTGTGTGGTTGCTGGCAGTTTATGGTTTCCACCAAGGAGACAGTTCTGAAGGTTTTGGGTGAGTACAGGATCCAGGGAAGTCCAGGATAGAGCTGATCATGAGACGACACAGGAGGGCACTGGGATAAGCAGGTGAGCGGCGGAGAGCGAGCAGCTAGGGGAACTGCAGAGTTGCATGGGGCCAGGGCCAGATTAACACTTTGTTGTACCCTGGGCAACAATATTCAAGGGCCCCATCATCACGACCCTAGGATCACCATAATATGGTCACATACAGAATATTTTACTGTAATCTGTGGTAAATATACTCAATACTTGAATGCCTGACATCACGTAACCCGCTCAGGGTAACCTTTGACCCACCTCGTGTGGACTGACCAATGAGGAGAGGGTCTTAACTTGAGGCCCTCTCTTCATTGGTCAGTCTGCATGAGACTGACTCTCAACTGACGTTCAGTCGTAGGCAGCGAAGCGTCTCTGTGCAGCGCAAAAGCCCGGGTGGACAGTTAGTTTAATACAGGGTGATCATATTTCCATTTCCAAACAAGAGGACAGGGGATCTGTGCCTATGACGTCACACTATGGCAATGCCACACAATCCACGTTGGGACCCATTTTTTTGTAAGAACTAAATTAATATCAGATTCTGCCAATAAAAGGGCTCCAAAACAATTCATATGTAAACATTTAGCATATTTATTGTAAAATCAAATTTTTCTGCTTTAGTGCTGCAACAAGGTTTTATTAATAATAAATTATTATACATTTTGTTTTACTACTACATCGGTAAGCCTCCTGTGCACAGATTATTAAGGATGCTTGTTTCAGCTGTGAGATTAGACGATAGGGTCAATGAAAAAATAAGTTGTCAAAGACTCCATGGAAACTTTCAGAGAATCCACAAATAGTGGCTTCTAACTGGTTTTGTTGCTTTTTGCAAGTTTAGAAAATAAACAGATGAGACAGCAAGTCTGATAATTTAGTTTTTCATCTGATAATATTAGAACATATCAGTAATGTCTGAGGAGCTTTTATAAACACCGTATAACTAACACTACTGGACAGGGTATGAATTACACAGAGGCTTCTGGGGAGCCCAGTTATGGGGGATGGAGGGTATGGGAGGGGGTAATTTAGCCTTGGACCCCAGAATGCCTTGAAACGGCCCTGGGTGTGTGACTGAGTGTTGAAGGTGATCTGAATTGTATCAGATGTATAAATATTACATGTGTATAACTTATTGTTTTATACAGGTAAAAACGTGTAGTAGAGATAAATCTATCTACATTTTACTTTTCAACACTTTGTTTTGTTTTCTTGTTTTGATTTAACTATATTTTCCTGCATCTTCCTGCATCTCCTCTAAACTCTCCAGAAAATCTGCTGCCTGGATTCTTACCTTTTCACCTCATCAGTTACTTTTGAGCAGATCAAAGGGATCTCCTGATCGCAAAGCGGAGAGCGCGTTTCGATACTGCGTCAATGAGGTGACATCACCGCAGCACAGGTGATGAGCGCCGCAGTAGCAGAGCGCTTCAGGCACAAATAAGACAGAAAGTAGAGAACATGAGCGGACATGAACGATTGTGTGTTCATTACAGTTTCTTGGTTGCGCCACTTGGAGAATGGACCGTGCGCTGGACGCAGCAGCCTGGAGCGCTGCGCAACAACGTGCTGTGCCGCTCTCTGTGCTCTCTGCTCAAAAGAGTCCATGAATGATGTAATATAGGTAGAAAACGTTTTTCCGGCTCCCCTGGATGTGTAGGATATACAGCTCCCCCATAATTCGATCCCTGCTCCTGGATGAAAAGCCGGACATTTTCATCAGTACAAGAACCCCCAGTCCGGACGCCCCGGACAGAGAGTGAAAAGTGGACATGTCCGGGGAAAACAGGACGGTCACCCTAGTTTAATATAAAGCGGGAGATTACAGATACAGTACTTTGCTCGTGCCCTTGCTGCCCTGGGCCCTTTAGAGTTCGTGGACCCTGGGCAATTGCCCAGTTGCCCCTATGGTTAATCCTGCCTTGCATGGGGCTTGACATGAATCCAGGTGGTTATGGTTAAGGTAGATGATGGAGGTTGAACCTGGGAGAGCACAGGAGTTATCTGGAGATATTGTTGGTGGCAAATACCAAATCACTGGAAAAACTGGAAGTCACTAGAAACACTTGAATGGCTAGAGCTGCCCAAACTTGAGAAATCATCCAGCGCGGTGTGTCACACTGTTCCTTAAATCCCGTGGTCGTTGATGATGGAATCAGCAGCAGCTGGGGCCCTCCCCAGCACGCCCACCTCCAAACAGAGCTCATGGAAAACCACAGGGGAAGCTCATGTCCTGACATTCAACAGACACCTCAGACGACTCTTCAGGAGATCGACTCAGCCCAACTGTCCCTCACCCAGTTTTACACTATTACAACCACTAAGAAAACACGTGAAGTGTAGTTCTCTTATTGGTCAGCTGGTTCCAGTGGCACTTTCTCAACCCCCTGCATATTTCGACCTTTGTGGTGTCCAGGCATGATTCTGACTTCAGCTCATAGCAATGAGCCTTCATCTGCCTCTGATTACTTTCACAAGACATGCTACTTGTTCTTTTCCTTTGGATTAAATCAGTAGCAATCCTACAAAGCTTGTAAGCATTTTATAGTGGGACACCAGTAGCTCAGGAGGTAGAGCGGGTGGTCCAATAATCAGAGATTTGTCGGATCGATCCCGGCTACCGGCAGATATTTCTACTATTGGGTCCTTAGGCAAGACCTTTCACCCATCTTGCCTGCTGGTGCTGGTCAGAGGGACCGATGGTGGCTGTGCTCAGCAGTGTGCCTCAGAGCATCATCAGCATGTGACTGTGTGTGTGGATGGATGAATGATAGACTTTATTGTGAAGCGCTTTCTGGTCCTTCGACTCTTAAAGGCGCTACATAAGTTTGGGTCATTTTGTAAGGTTTTAATCACTTTATTACACATGTATACATAAAAAAACACCAATAATGCAATGCAGAAAACGGATATATGTAAAGAATTAATGATGGACCATAGTTGATGAATAAGTGTAATAATTTTTTATATTGTGTAAATCAGACATCTATTGCAGTGTGTGATTATAAAAAAACATTAAAAGGATATTTATTATAACAAGGATGTATGACACAGCCCCTCCGTCAATTTGGGCATTTTCACATCTGGCCAGGCTCGGACCGGTCTGGGTAGTGTCGGCCTGCCTCTGCAGGGCCAGGATGTGTTGGCATATTCTTGTCAGGAATGCAGATGTTTCCAAGCACGTGGGCAGGGCTAAAGACGGATGGAGAAATCCGTGTTGTTTTTCTTAAGCTAATAAACAAAGGCAGCCATGAGCAGTGTTTCTTTTGGAGATTCAGGGCGTAAAATAACCAGAAAACCAGAAAATATCCTTTAATGCCCCGTTCAGGGACCTATGAGCTGACCAGAAGGGGAGGAGCCTTAAATGGCACATTGCTAAAGGACGCAGCAACATAATTGCGTAATTTGTCATGTGTTGACCAACACACAGTTATGTCACAATTATGTGTGCGTGTCGAGCGTGTGTGTGTGTGTGTGTGTGTGTGTGTGTGTGTGTGTGTGTGTGTGTGTGTGTGTGTGTGTGTGGTCTTCAGCAGTTACGGCATTTGCATTACTTAGTTCTCATAAACTGCTGCATCCATCAGGTCTCTTAGTGAAACTGAGTGATGGCTGCAAAGCGGCTCCCAGAGAACTGAAGTGAAATGTGTCCAACATTCCTGAGAGCTGAAGGCCTTCAGACTAAAGAGCTGATGATGGTCGAGTGGAGACAGGCAGCTGAGACTCACGCTGAGGATGGCAGACAGGAGGGGAGGGGTGAACGTGATAACCTTGTCTCTTGTTCATTGCTGTCTGCTCAGTGATTTAATTTAGTCACACCGTCACACCTGGGCTAAAGCTCATCCATCATGGATACTGGCTCTCTTCTGCCCTTCTTCCTTTCTTCCTTCACTATCGTTCTCTGTCTTTCTCTTATTCCTACATGTAGTTCCTTTGGCTACACAAGTCTCTGACCATCTGTCTGTCCAAATCTGTCTTAGGCGTTATTCTTCCTCATTCTGTGAAGGCACTGCTTATTTATTCCTTACTCCAGGGTCTTCTTAGATTCCGCTCTTGTAAAAATGTAGTTTATTTAAAAACGTAAAAATAAGAGTCAAACATGACTGATGTCGACTTTATTAATAAATTGTTGTAAACAATCAACCAGAATGGGATTTTTTTTAATGTACCATATTTATAATGTGGATGGTATATTATTGCTCCCTCACACCAAAGGAATGTTTAAAACTGTTCCTCATCACTGCCCTAAATACATCTCTACCAACTAACTATTCAACTATCCTGAGAAGTCTTAAATGGACAGAAATACGGACATTTGTGGTTTTACTAAATATTATATAGCACTAGAGAAAATGCACAACTCCTCATTGTTTCTGGAGCAGCAGGTTTTTAACTTTAAGCTACTGTGAAACTAAAGGAATACTGAATCCTTTCCAAAGGACCTCTGTTGTGCTACCACGCATTGGTATAGTCCACAGAGCCCCCAACAGGAATCCTGGCTCAACCTGGGCCAAACTAATCAACGCATCCTGCAGGGGACACGGGACCCACCTGCTGGCTGACCACAGGTAGACGCTGCACACTCGAGTTCAACCAAGTGAACATGAGGGCACAGGCTTATACACACAGCAAGTGCACTCAGCGTAGCTCTTTGTGCCAATTTTAAATGAACAAATATCAATGCGGGGTTTACAGGGAACAATACAAGCCAACAAAATGTCAATAAAATCTGCAGAAACCAAAGTGTTTGTGCATTTATTACCCTAATTTGTGCAACAACAGTAACACATGTCCCTGACTGGTTCAGCCTCTTTAACCATAGCCCTGCTGCATTCAGTGGATTAGTGTGTTTTTTATAGAAAAAAATCTCATACCACACTATGTTCATATACCTGTACATACAGACAGATACAAATACATACTTTTTTGCCCCACAAATACCCGGTTTGTCGATTCAGTTTCTTTATGTATGTATGTATGTATGTATGTATGTATGTATGTATGTATGTATGTATGTATGTATGTATGTATGTATGTATGTATGTATGCATGTATGTATGCATGTACGTACGGATGGATGGATGGATGGATGGATGGTCATCCTGATGATGCTCAGATCTCTTTATCCATGAAACTCGAGTCGCGTCTTCAACGCATGAAAACCTAAATAACTTCATTTTCTAGTTTGAATTTCAGACAAGACAGATGTGATAATCAGGCCAGAGTACTGAGTATGCAGGTATAGAACTCCACAAGATCACTGTCATTTGGAATAAATAAATAAACAAACAAACAAATAAATACATTAATTAATTAATTAATAGTTTACAAGCTGCAGCACCAGAACACCTCAATAAAGACATCTTAAAAGTAAACTAATTAACGGTTTTATTGTTTTTCTTAATCATCTGCACCCCCTGAGCTGCAATCATGGCTAAGTAAACACTAACATGGATCAGTTCACTTATCTAAGTACATATTAATAACATTATAGACATCTCGTGTCAGGAGATGGTTGGTATTGATCTGTTTGCTAATAAACTTGTGATCAATGAATGAATCACTCAGCTCTCAGACCACACATCCGTCCTCACACCCAGCACAGCACTAAGTGGTTCTCAATTAGTAAACACTCTCCAGGCAGCAGTGTAAGTCTGTCTGTGAGGGGTTCATCAGTATGCATCAGCAGCAGCGTAGCAGGCTTGTGGGTGACTGTTTCTGTGTGTGTGTTTAAATCAGGTTGGCAGGCTACATGCTGAGCATGCTGGCAGGATCATGACCCGCTGGCCTTAGAAGACGGCAAAGTTGGCACAGAGAAATGTTTCCTCTCACACAGAACTGCAAAAGAAAAAAAAACTTCTCAGTTAACAAGAATTTAAGTATATTTTTAGTTGACATTCCTGGTTAGTTCAGGTGTTAAGTTATCAGGGCCGTCAGTCAACAGGAATTCCTCACACAGTCTGATGTAAACGTTTGGGCACCCTTGTTAAACTTCAGGGTTTTCCTGTATAAATCGTTGGTTGTTACGATAAAACGTTTCAGTTAAATATACCATGTAGGAGAAATACACAGCGATATTTGAGAAGTGAAACAAAGTTTATAGGATTAACAAAAGTGTGCAACAATCGTGTAAACAAAATTAGACAGATGCATACATTTGGGCACCACAAAAAGAAATGAAGTCCGTATTTAGTAGATCCTCCTTTAGCAGAAATAACAGCCTCTAAACTCTTCCTGTAGCTTCTAATGAGAGTCTGGATTCTGGCTGAAGGTATCTTGGACCATTCTTCTTTACAAAACATCTCTAGTTCATTCAGGTCTGCTGCTTCTGAGCATGGACAGCTCTCTCTAACTCACACCACAGCTTTTCAGTCATATTCAGGTCTGGGGACTGAGATGTCCGTTCCAGAATGTTCTACTTGTTCCTCTGCATGAACGTCTTAGCAGATCTTGTGCAGTGTTTAGGGTCATTGTTAGGGATGATCGAGTACACCACTATCTGTATCTGTATCTGTTCAACCATCTAAATTATTTGTGTATGTATCTGTACTCGGTGGGCCACAAAAAGAAACACTACTGAACAAGAGTCTGATTCTAGACCTGCAGAAAGAGAAAGAATAGAAGAACAAAAAATGGGACACACAACAATACATCAGGAGCAAGCTATCACTGCGTCAGCCTGATGATGAAATATAAAATCAACATTGTTTAACTGAACAATCACACAATAATAAATCATAGTGAATTTAGTGGCAACGACAGCCTTGAGACATGTGTTGAACGTGCCTAAGCCCATACTTTTGAGAGCACCATGTGAGCACCTGTGTGTGTACACTCGCTTGTTTATGTAAGGTTTATCTATAAAAGCGTCCAATAGAGAGTGTGAGGGACCACAGATCTGCCCCCCAAAGATATGTAGGTTAAAAACTTTTAAAATGATCAGACACTCCAATTTACAATTAATTCAGTACAAAATTCTACACAGAGTACACTATACAGGTCATCGGGTGTTCAAGATGGGGTTTGTGTCGTCTGACACCTGTACACACTGCACAAACAACATTCCTGACAATTACATTCATGCACTGTGTTCCTGTCCACCTGTCCAGGAATTTTGGGGTAGAGTATGTGAAGACCTGTTAAAGTCTCTGAAATGTCATATCCCAACCACCGACTCTCTTTGTTTACTGGGAAACCTGGACGATGTCCCAATTGAAACATCTTTGGTTCACGTGGTTCTGACTGCCATATGCATCGCTAAGAAAACTATCCTCTTGAATTGGAAAAATAGAGAAACTCTCTGCATTAACCAGTATAGAAATCTTTTGTTAGATCATATTACACTTGATTTAGCCTCTGCTTCCACTTCAAGTCAATCTCTCTGGGCTCCTTTGATCGGTTCCATCACATAGCAAGGATGGGGGACCGTTGATGTTGTCCTGCGAGATGATGTGGGTGGGGGGGTGGAGGGTCTGAGTTTGGAGTATCCGGATGTTCCTGGGGGTGGGTTCAGTGGGGGGTGTCTGGGACTGGGGGGCCGTTGCCCCCCTCTGGAGGTGCTTGGGTTGCCTCGGGGGTGGACTACTGGCAGTTGTGAGTGGGGCCCCTTGGAGGTCTTGGCGGCGGCCATGGGTCACTGCCTGGCAGCTGCATTGCCCCTGGGCCGGTCTGGGTAGGGGCCTGGGGGCTCAGGGTTTGGGGGTGGCCGGCCCCGGGTGGGGATCTGGGCGGGGCCTTGGGGGTCGGGTCCTGACATGTATGCTGCCAGGAAGAAGGCAGGAACATTCAGCAGTGTTCAGGGGCCTCGGGTAGACCTTGGCTCCTCTGCTGTCCCATCACAGGGGAGGGGGAGGTCCAGGAAGGGGAGGACCCAACCTTACCTGGATGTCCTATGCCTTATATATTCTGGAAGTTGTGCAAATGCAGGGATGGGCATAGATATTCTGCTGGGGTGGGGCTGGGTTGGTGCCCTCGGGCTCCGTGAGGCTCTGTAATGCTGCTGCTTTGGGCCCTGGCAGGATGGGCTGGGGTCTCCACACCCTGGGTGGCAATTTGACAGCAGAGGTGCCTATTGGGGCCAGTGGGGGAGCTGGCTCCCTAGAGGGCTAAGCCCAACCAGCCATTCCTCCCCATCCATACATATTTCTCTCCTCCTACATCATCACACAAACATGCACAAACATGCACATAGGACCTTGGGGAGTGGACAAGCCAGGGAGTGCAGGTATGGACCCCATTTCCACATTCCTGTGGCAACCTGCCCCCCAATTTTATTTGCACCTTATACACTTCCACCGACGACATTCCACACAAACACACACTTAGGGCCTTGGGAGTGAGCACATTGAACGGCACTTGGCAGGGGGATTCCTCAGCCTCCTCCGGAGTGCCGGTGCCCACTTCCAATTTTAAACCGCACTTAGACACAGAGGGTTGTGGGTGCAAGTGGGGTGGTGCGGTGGCATCATCTGGCATAGGCCAGACAATGCCCGCACTGCCCGCTCACCACAGCCATGGAATACACCTCATTAACACACAACACTATATTGGAGCAGGTGGAGGGAGACTAGGGGTCTTAGCACAGCTCTGTTGTTGCTTGGCTTCCTGGGGCTGGAGGCTAGGAGGGAGATCTGGCCATCTGGTTGGGGTCTGGGGAGGTGGGTTGCTGTGCTCAGCGTTGGGCGGGGGAGCCTGCTCATCAGCACCCCAGCAGAAAGGGTAAAACTCTGGTAACCGGTGATGGTTGGACCCAACGTGCAGCAGTACCGGGACCAGAGTGAATAGGGTGTGTATAGAGCTCCGGACCCCACGTGACTCTCAGTTAGTAAACGCCATATTGGCAGTCAAAAAAGGTAAACAAACACAGATCGTAAACATGAACATGAACGGGATTGGCTTAGATTTTACTTCGTCGGAGTTTACTTCCACTTTAAAACTGAAGAAATCGTTTTATACAGTCAGAAATTAAACAGACTAAACATCTCCATCCCTTACCGTGCCCCTGGGATACTTTAAAAATGCCAGAAGCTGTTGGAGCGGACTTCTTACCGGACCTGGCCGGGGAATGCCTTGGGATTTCCCCGGAGGAGCTGGCCCAAGTGGCTGGGGAGAGGGAAGTCTGGGCCTCTCGACGCTACTGCCCCCGCAACCCGACTCTGGATAAGCAGATGAAAATGGATGGATGGATGGACAAATAACAGATTTACATGTAAGTAGTTTAAACAGAGTGCTGTGATGTTTGAATGTATAAACTGAACGCCAAGAGAAATCACTAGTTTGATTTTTTTCCGTGAATAAAATAAATATGTCAGGCAGGAGCAGTTGAGGAAACGTTGGTTTAAGTACCTAATATGAAGTGGTCGCTGCATAAGCGAAAACCTTTACTCTCGGGATCCCACAGTTTAATTTCAGCCCAGTCACTAGTGCGTTTTATTACAATGATCCAATGTTTGCGGCGCTCTGGATCTTGGGGAATCCTGTAGATGGCTCATCCCTTATGTCATCCACGTCTGTTCTGCATCCTGGGGCACAACAGGAATCTACCATATTTCCCGTTTGATTGAGTTTTCTGACAATAACAAATAGTCCAGCTGCGGGCTTCTGCAAGCCAATATGGCGCCGTTTCGATTTGAACTGTTGCATGCCGGGAGAAGTGACGTCAACTCCTGGAGCTCTATGGGGAGCATGAGTGGGTGTCCGGCGTGCATTGTTGTAAGTCTTGGGTTGTATGTGCATGTGTGACCATAAGGGAGGTTGTTTGTGACTGTGTTTGTGTATGACAGGTGGGGCCTTTGACTCCTCCCCTCTCCTGGGACTTCTTTTGATGATATAGATTTTCGTCTCCCCTCCCCCTGCCGCATCTGGCGTGGTGCCTTGGTCTGTCTGAGTGTTCGTGGCTCCCGGGTCAGGGGGTTTAAGATTTTTGGCATCTGCCTGAAAGATCCCGGTGGCTGCCTGGTGGGGTCTGGGTCCCTGGGCTCTGCTGGGTCCCCGGCGGGGGTGGTCGCCCCTAGGTCCTGGGTCACTGGGTCCCGGGCTCGGCCAGCTAGGGGGTGGGAGGCTGCGGGCGGGCCTGTGGGCTTGCCGCTGATATCTCCCGGGACTCTGCCGGCTGCTGGTTGTGGCCCTCCGGGGCGATCCTCTGTGCCTCTCGAGGGGGGCGGAGGCCTTTCTGGTTGCAGTCTCCTTGGGGTTCCTGTGTTCTGGGGCAGCGCCTGGATCTCTGGGACTTGGAGCTCCCCCTGTCTCCTACACATATTTGGGGGGCAGATCTGTGGTCCCTCACACTCTCTATTGGATGCTCCTATAGAGAAACCTTACATAAACAAGCACGTGTACACACACAGGTGCTCACATGGTGCCTCAAAAGTATGGGCTTGGGCACGTTCAACACTGGTCTTAAGGCTATGGTGGGCACTAAATGCACTATGATTTATTATGGTGTGATTGTTCAGTTAAACAATGTTGATTATATATTTCATCATCAAGTTCACGCAGTGATAGCTTGATCTTGTATTGTTGTTGTGTCCCTTTTTATTTTTATTTTTTTTGCTTTTCTCTTTCTGCAGGTCGAGAAGCCGACCCTTGTTCATTATTGTTTATTTTTGTGGAACCCCACCCCCACCCCCTTCTCCCCTCTCTCCCCACCTTTTGTCTTTTCCTTTCTTTTTCACCTCTGACTCCGTGTCTGGTCGGAATTACAAAGCATTCAAAAACAATAACAATAAAGTTTTATGTATCAGGCGTGACATTAAAAGCAGACGCTTTGATGCTCCACCTGAGAGTAAATCTGTAAGGCTTGTTACCAGCATTCAGACATCAATTCTGCTTGCTTCACAACCAGGCAGGACACGGTTAAAAAAAATAATAATAATTTTTTTTTAAAGATGTGTAGGAGACGGGGGGATCAATACGTTATTTTAAGTCTGATCAGAAATTGCTGTGTATTGTTTGTTTGAAAACTATTTACAGAGCAGCCTCAGAATTGAGATTAAATGTTTTTGATCACAATAGTAAAGGAACTATTACAGAACAAGTTTTCAATCAAATCAGAACATTAATATTTAAGTGCATGAATTAAGAGAGAGAGAGAAGAAAAGATCTTTTCTATAACGCCTCTCAAGATAAAAATCACGGGGTGCTTCACATAAACAAAACATGTAAAATAGAAAAAAGAATTTAGAAATTATTAAAATATATTTAAAATGAGCAAAAAATAGACAATTGTGATTAAAAAATTTAAAGAAAGAGAGAGAGTGAATAGAAAAGAGGGAGTGGATCCTGAGGAAGAGGAGAGAGAGGGAAAAAAAACCCGACCGGAGCGGAGGCAGTTACTGACGCAGCACGAGCCGTTTTCAGCTGTGTTGTCAAATGCACCACGTACGTTACGAAAAAAGTAACTTTAAATAACTTTAAAGTCATTTTAAGAAGAAGCAAACTGAAGAAAACATAGGGAGTACTGAAGAAACGTGAACAGTGAAGAAAGCACAGAGAGATACGTTACTGTCTGTGCATGTGCGTGGATGGGTTAGGGTTAGGGTCCGGACACGGACTGAGCTGTGAGCTCTCGGCTGCTGAGTTTTGTGCGTAGGGAGGGGCGGGCGCTCTATTTGACTGGCCAATCACAGAGCGTGAAGACAGTCAGTTACCCAATGAGGATTTTCCTTCAGCACGATTACAGATATTTACGAGTTTTACTCGTTTCATGGTCATACTCGTTAAAAATGCTTTATCCGTACCAGATACTCGTCTGAAACGAGTGTCCGGCTAATCCCTAGTCGTTGTCTTGTTGAATGATCCAGCCCCGGTGCAGCTTCAGCTTTGTCACTGATTCCTGGACATTGATCATCAGAACCTGCTTATATTGAGTGGAATCCATGTCCCAAGATCCCCAGTCCCTGCACTGGCCACACAGCCCACAGCATGATGGAACCACCACCATGTTTTACTGTAGGTAGCAGGTGTTTATCTTGGAATGCTGTGTTCTTTTTCCTCCATGCGTAACGCCCCTTGTTCTGCCCAAATAACTCAGTGAGTTTCTTCAGTCCACAGCGCCTTATTCCAGAATGAAGCTGGCTTGTCCAAATGTTCTTTAGCAAACCTCAAGCAGCTCTGTTGGTGCTGTGGGAGGAGAAAAGTCTTCCTCTGCATCACTCTCACATGCAGCATCTCCTTGTGTAAAGTGCACCCAATAGTCGAACGATGAACAGCGACTCCATCTGCAGCAAGATGATGTTGTAGGTCTTTGGTGCTGGTCTGTGGGTGACTCTGACTGTTCTCACCATTCTTCACGTCTGTTTATCTGAGATGTTTCTTGGTCCTCCACTTGGAGCCTTAACTTGAACTGTGCCTGTGGTCTTCCATTTACTCAATATGTTCCTAACTGTGGAAACAGGCAGCTGAAACCTCTGAGACAGCTTTCTGTGTCCTAAACCATCTTTGTTCTCAGGTCATGTGAGAGTTGTTTTCAGACCCCGTGTTGCTACTCTTCAGAGAATATTCAAAGAGGACGGAAACTTTCTCATATCTGGATTCACCTGTGTATGGAGGTCAAAGGTCACTGAGCTTACCAAACCAATTTTGAGTTCCAATAAGTAGTTCTAAATGTTTTGGAATCAATAAAATGACAATTTATGCAGCTGCCTAATTGTATTTAAACAATTGTTGCACACTTTCTGCAAATCCTATAAACTTTGTTTCACTTCTCAAACATCACTGAGTGTGTCTCCTATATGATATATTTAACTGAAACGTTTTATCGTAACAACTAACGACTTATACAGGAAAACCATTAAGATTAACAAGGCTGCCCAAACGTTTGCATCCCACTGTATTTGTTTTATACCAGATTTTATTGAATATGATGGTTGCATTTGAAGAATACTGCTTGACATGGGTCCACAAATCAGAATCTATGGTCCAGCGAGAGGAACGTGTGTGTGTGTGTGTGTCTTTCACTGTCTGAAGGCTAGTTTATACTTCTCTTTCTACGTTGGTACAAAGACATCCAGCGCCCTTTTCTGTCATTCCGAAGGCTCTCCAGATCTGCATCATGGGCCTTGTACTTTCATCAGAGTATAAATAAATCTTTGGATAGAACTACAAAACGCAAAATAAATAAATACTGCGCCAGCGTTAAGCAAAAACATTTGACAGAAGCAGGAACGGAGAAAGTAACAGACATGATGTGTCACTAAATGATAATTAAGACCTTGACTGGAAAATCTGATCGTATGTAAGAAAATTTTAAGGTCTAAATTTTGATTTCAGACTTGCAATGACCCTGTGGAAACCGTGAGGCCTTTAGATGGCAATGCTGCTGTAATAGAAGAGCAATTAGGATGATGTAAATTCTACAACTCATGAGTAAAAGTAGCTTTTGTTCACAAAGACAAAAAAACATAAAGGCAAATAACGGAGATCTTCTGTGCAAGGGGCTCCAGTTCTACAACGATCCTGCTGAAGCTGTTGCAAAACGCCAGCGTGGACTGTGAGATGTCTTTATTACAACAAAGGTACCGGCATGTCTTTGCCATCTTTTTTTTCTCCAAAGGTGAAGGTGAAGGGTGAGCTGAAAGAGATGTTCCAGAGAGGAGAAATGTTCTCAACGTAGCCACAGCTCCTCCTCCCAACTGTCCCTCTCTCCCCTGCTCTGCCTCGGTCTTTTTACCCTCTGGATCCGCTCTCACCCTCTGCCTCCCCCTCTTAGACGAGAACCCCAGATAACCCTGCATCACCACATCAAAGACGAGATGAGAGGACAGCGAATGGAGGAGGAAGGGAGGAGGTGGAGTAGGGAAAACCTCAAGCAAGCAGATCAGCAAAGATAGAGGTCAGCAGCAGAGAATGAGAGCTTGAGGAGGAGAAGTGAAGAAAATGTGAACACTTTAGTGAGGCATAACTGCGACACACTCCCTCTCATTACCGCACACAGCTTTAGCATCCGCCATGATTTTGTTTCTGAGGAAAGAGCGAACTGTTCAGTTAGCTGAAGCCATCAGAGCTTGGCACGGCGGCTCTTGCCTCCTTTCAGACGCAGCTGTCCACAAAAAGCAGGAACATCAAAGACCCGCTGATTCACTGAGTGTAGCACTTCTCTATGATGTGTGTGTTTATGTGTCCGACTGTACCATCACCCAGCAGCTACTCTGACCCGTGTCCCAGCTACCACGGAGAGTAATAATTAAGTGAGATATTTGCTGGCATGCTTGCTTCTTTAGGTGGAGGATCTTTGCTCTCCTGTGAGAAGCTGCTGACCAGGAAACATGAGAGCTTTCTAAATGGATTTTGAGGTCATTTTCAGTGGGAGTTATAAATAATTACTATCTTAGCTGTTGTTTTTAAGACCTGTAACAGTCACCAGCAGCACAGGGGTCCCCAGGGCTCGGGTTCAGCAGGGATGTTTACTTACGCTGTAAAAACGACATTTAGGATTTTGTCAACCACGTCCAAATTTTATCACTGCCATCTTAAAACTACTTCATCATTAGTTCATAAACTGTTGTCAGGCTTGCATCACACAGCATGTTCCTGACACGCGTGAGTCCTGGACTTACCAAGAGTGCTGAATATGCTGCACCTGCTCAAGAGTCACAATCCCAGAGACATTACCATTAGGCTAATGGTGTACATCTGTAATTAATAATGTTGGTAAATGCCAAAGCGCCTGCTGTTTGATGCAGCACCTTCTACAACCCCCCAAGGTGCTTTACATTCAGTCATCCACCCGTGCACACACACACTCACTCTGGTGGTGATGTGCTTCACTGTAGCTACAGCATCCCTGGGGCACACTGACAGAGGCGAGGGTACTGAACACAGGTGCCACCCGTCCCTGCGACTACGACCAGCAGGTAAGGCAGGCGAAACGCCTTGCCCAAGGACACAAAGACTGTGACAGACTGAGTGGGGTGTGGCCGGCCCACTACTCCTCAGGGAGGGGTCAAATGCAGATAAATATTGTCCATGAGGGGATCAGTAAAAAATCAATTATTAAAACCTAAAAATAATGCCTAACAATAATGCTCCACCTTGACTGATGGGAAAGTTAAAAATAGATAGATGAACTATAACCTGTGGCTGTGTATGTATTGTTCATTAGTTTCACATCTTTATAATTCAGAAGCAATAATGTCTGGCAGGTTTGCAAAGTGATGTCACATTAACTGTAATACACTTTGGGTTTGGCTGCACTCAGACCAGCGTTAGCTCCCCAGTCCTGAAGGATGGAAACACTGTTTCTGCAAACAGAGGCTGTTCAGGAAGCTCTCTTAGTGAAAATGAGTTTAAGGATTTATGACCTTTCAACAAAACGGAACTTTAGATTAGCTGAAAAAGATCCCTTTATTCTGAAGGGTCTTGCCTGGTTAACTACAGATGAAATAAATGTTTCCAGACGTGTTTCATTAACACAGCTTTATCTCATCTCTGTTTGTCTCTGATAAATCTTTATCTTTCAGACATGGTTACTATCAGTATTTGAAGATGTTGAGGTTTAATGTTTTCTTTAGATTTCTACCTCCCAGCCTGCTTTTAGGTGCAGCTGAGTGCAGGTGTAACAACCAGAGAGATCAAAAGATGGGGAGAGTGGAAAATGGAAAAACATGAAGATGAATGAGGATGCTGGTTCTGCTACGGTGCCAGGGCAGGAGAAAACACGAGGTGTAAGGCTAAGAAACAAGGATAAGCTGACCCTCTGGTGTGTGTGTGTGTGTGTGTGTGTGTGTGTGTGTGTGTGTGTGTGTGTGTGTGTGTGTGTGTGTGTGTGTGTGTGTGTGTGTGTGTGTGTGTGTGTGTGTGTGTGTGTGTGTGTGTGTGATTACCCAGGTTACTGCACATCTGACACCTTTAGCAGTAATGTGAGAAAGCGTAAGAAAAATATGTTTTTTTTATTTACTTTTTACTTTAAGTTTGACATTGTACAACTTGCTTTAACAACCCTGACAATGAGCAGGACAATCACAAAAGCAAAAAGAAACAAATAAAGTAATTAATTTGTTTAAAAAAAAGAAAAAATTCTATAAAGAATAAAAATACAATCATTTAGTTTCATCGCTAAGATTAAGGTTTTTTTTATTTTTTCCCCTTCTTCCTTTTCCTTTCTTCTCCCCCTTATTCTTCCCCTTTCTTCCATTTCCCATCCCTTCGCTTTCCCTCCCCTTCTCTTTCTTTCTTCTTTCCCTTCTCTACCCCCTTCTTTTCCTTCCTTTGTGTTTTTTATTTTTCCTTCTTTTCCCCCTTCCCCTCCCTCTCTCTTCTCCTTTCTTTCCTTCACCTTTACAACCCCCATTCTCATAATAGCAAAAATTCACACTGACATCAGAGTAGACAACAGGCAAAACAACAACCTAATACATCACATTACTAAATATTGCTTGACACACTCCCATCTATCCTGGAACTGATCCACCTTCATTTGCAGTATAGACGTCATCTGTTCCATTACATATATTTGTTTAATTATCTCTTTCCATTCCTTTATAGATGGGGAGTTCACCTACTTCCATTTTACTGTTATAATTTTCTTTGCAGCCAATAATAAAATACGAGCAACATATCTTTGGTCTAAGTTTAATATTTTGCTTGATGTAGCCCCCAACAGATAGAACAGAGGGTGTGAAGGTAACTCCTTTCCCAGAATTTTTTCCAAATCTTCCTTTATGTCTCTCCAATATTTAAGAATAACTGGGCAGTTCCAGAATATATGGGAGTGGTCCCCCACCTCCCCACAGTTCCTCCAGCAAAGTGGAGACAGGGCATCTTCATGGTTTTTACCACGTTTGCATTCAAGCACTTTAAAATTTTAAACTGTTTCGCTAGTTAATGATAAAAGTATATTTTTTGGTCCTGCAAACTTATTAAAGTATTTTAAGATTTAAAGTGTATACAGAGTCTCAGTCTGGTACATTCATTTGTTTAATTACAGCACAGATTACAGGCCACCAGTGCTTTTAATGTCATTTGATTTTACATTTATTGACATTTGGCGTACTGAAATTTCTAATTATTAGCCTTTTTATTAGCTATCAGCCGAGCAAACAGCTAACGCCTCAAAAGTTCTGATTGTGCTCAGCAGGGGGCTGCATAGTGCTGTCCGATCTGAAGTTGGTCAAGTTTCTAGTCAAGAATCACTGAAACCCACTTTGAAACAAATAGCTCAAAAGGATACTTTACTCAAATTGTGAATACGTTTGCAATGGTCTCGAGCAGTAATGCATGCTTTGTAAGTTGTCCTTGGGGGGAGCGAGCGCCGGTGCACCTGTTTCAGGAACTAGAAGGGAGCTAGATCAGAGGAGAGCTTAACACGACAGGATTTGAAGTCTTATTTCCTGATATTTGAACATCTCACCTTGGATTGGCTAATAGAAAACGTGTATGCTTTTTATCAACAAATAACACAAGCCTGAGGGAGTTGCTAATGCTAATGGCTAGCTTCTGCTAGTCAACTCCATTCAAGTTTATTTATATTGTGCCAAATCACGACAAGAGTCATCTCAAGGTACTTAAAGTAAACATTCCAATACAGTTCTGTTCATTGAGTTAATCAGCAAAAGGTTTCCCATATAAAGATTGTATCGAGTCACTGACTAGTGTCAGAGTCTTTATACTATGCAAGCAAAGATTCTAAGTAAAAACAGCTTTAAAATAAAAGGGTCTTCAGCTGCGTTTTAAAGGTGACCAGAATGTCAATGCTACATAACAATAAAGTAAGTTCATTTCAAAGTCAACAGCCTGGAAAGACTGATCACCTCAACTTTTATATCTGGCCTTTGGAACTTCTAGAAGATTCTGATGTGTGGACCTGAGGGCTCAGTTTGGAGCATAAGGGTTTACTGGTTCAGTAATACAAGGAAGGGTTTGACCATGTAGAGCCCTGAAGTCCGGATTCTAAAATTAACTCTAAAGTTAACGGGTAACCAGTGCAGAGACATTAGAATAGGAGTGATGTGAGCTCTTCTGTTTTCTCCAGTTAGGTTCACTGCAGAGCTTTGGACCAACCGAAGGCAGTCAAGGGCTTTTTTGTTAAAACATGTGAAGAGTGTGTTACAATAATTTAGACAGGAGATAAAAGCATGGATAACCATTTCAAGTTCATGTTTTGACACCTACCTTCACAGTCTGGACATAATTCTTAAGTGATAAAAACAGTTTCGGACCAACATTTTGAGTGGCTTTCATAAGAGACATTGATTGGTCAAAAACACTCACATTTCTTAAGTTTGTCTTGACGGCAGAACATAAATGACCACGTTTTAGACTAATCAGGGGAACCATGCTCTCAGGGGCAATGATCAGACATTCAGTCTTTTCAGAGTTTAACTGAAGGAAGTTATCTTCTAGCCAGCTGGTGATAGCTGATAAACACTCTAGTAATTCAGACAGTTTACAGAACTCAGAATCCTTAAAGGAGCAGTACAGCTGAATGTCATCTACATATAGGTGACAGGGGACATTATCAAAAGATTCAATTATCTGTCCAAGAGGGTGTATGTACAGCAGAAACAACAGTGGACCCAAAACAGAGCCTTGGGGTACCCCACAGAAGAGATCAGTAGAATCTGACGTGATTTGGTTTTTATGTAACTTCTGTTAGAAAGGTACGATCTAAACCAGTCTAGAACAGTTCCCGAGGTCTCCACCGAGTTATGAAGTCTGTTAACTCATTCACTGCCATTGACGACTAAAGTTGTCATTTTAGATCCAACCGTTCACTGCCAATGACGACTTAAGTCGTCATTTGCATTTTTTTACTGTTTGAGCATTGGAACGAGCCCCCGCGCTGAGAGAACAAACATCTCAGCCCTGAAGCCGATCTTCATCCGCATACGTCACAGATCACATGATCAGGAAGCAGACCATCCATGTGTTTGGAGATCGTTTTGGGCCTTTCCTGTAAAAAAGTGAGGCGCGAACTGGAAAAGTGTCTGCCGATCACAATTTGACAACGGATTATGAAAGAACGGATAACGCTCGAAACACACGGCTTCTTCCTGATGTAAGAGGTGAGTCTCCTCTTTGTTTAGGTTGTTTTGGCATCGACATCATGCTAGCGCGCAACGTTCTGTGACTCTTAAAAAAACAGTAAAAACGGTGAGAAACGCTGGCAGCGAAGGTCGTTAGCGATCAGGAAACGGCTGGCAGTGAATGAGTTAAATAATGTGTGATCAACAGTTGCAGAAAGCACTGACAATATCAGTACTGTAAACCCCCCGCTGTCTGCAGCCATTAAAATGTCACTGGAAACTTAAGTAAAGCTGTTTCTGTGAAACGCTTTTTACAAAAATCAGATTGGAAATCATCAAAATTGTTTTGTAGTTCCTGAATAGCAATCACTTGATCTGCCATACAATTTTTATTTTTATTTTGAAGATAAAGGCGATTTAGAAATGAGTCTGGAATTTTTAGGCTGAGAAGAATCCAAACGGGGATTTTTATAGCCTAGCCTGCTGGACTCGCCCTCTGTTTAATTCTGACCAGAAAGAGTCTGGAAACTCACGGGAAGAGAGGCATGAGGGGCGGGACTAGGCAGCTCAAAAATAACCAATCAGAAAAAAGACGGAAATGTTGACTGTACAGCACGACGCTGTAGTTTTTTAGCTGTAGAAAAAAAAGGCGTCTGGCAACGGCGCAAACATCTTTTTTTCTTTTAGAAGAAATGCTTTTAGCGCTTCTACTTGTTGTGGTTTTAAAGACATTCAAGTCATTTAGACCAGAGGAAAGAGCTGCAGCGAACTCCGCCTCTGTCTTCGTTGTAATGGGAAACTGAGCGTCATTGTGTGTGACGTCCGCGATGCTGTCGTTTTTTTACCTGTAGTCAAAATTGGCGTCTGGCGACAGCGCAAACATCTTTCTTTATAAGAAAGGCTTTTAGCGCTTCTACTTGTTGGTGTTATAAAGACATTCAAGTCATTTAGACCAGAGGAAAGAGTCGCTGTGTCCTCCGCTTCAGTCTCCATGTTTATGACAAACTCGGCGTTGTGGTGTGTGATGTACGCTGCTCAGCGCTGATTGGCTCAGTTAGAATTCTCAGGGGGTGGGGTTATTTAAATAGGAGAGTTCCCAGACTCTTTCTCTGTGCAGAATTAAACAGAGGAGGGGTCTGGCAGGCCAGGCTAAGATTTTTAGGGATAGATTCAACAATCTTTAACCAAACTTGTATTCTTTCTGCCAACCATGAAACCATCCTGGCCTGTAGAATTAGTTTTACAACTAAGCAAAATTTCTTCATTAGAAAGAAAACTTGAATTATTCCCTTTAGATTATAAATAGCCCAGTTTGTGAAGGATTTGGTTAGAGGAAGGACTACAGCGGCTACAGCAGAGCTATGAAACACCAGCAGACTGAGATGTGCTCAGCTATTGTCACACTTAGGGTTCGAGTCATGCTCTCGCTTCCTGCCTTTGATGTGAGGCCCAGGAGAGGCCTTGGCTGTGTGTGTGTGTGTGTGTGTGTGTGTGTGTGTGTGTGTGTGTGTGTGTGTGTGTGTGTGCACGCTTCAGGAACGTATAAGGCGCTGATGTGGGTAAAACACTGACATCTTTGTTGCTTCCACACCCAGCTCCCCCTTCACACACATCCTTGTGGGAGACAAATGTGAGTTCTCACAGCTCCAGCCCACATCCTCACTAGTGCACACACACACACTGTAAATACAAGATCTTCTGATCTACACAGACCATGTAAACCATCATCCAGAAAAACATAACACACCCAGCGGACCTCATTGAGTGTAATTTGAAAAGATAAGAGAAAAAATTAGCTGAGAATTTATTATGTGTGTACATTTGGGGCTCAGCCATAATGGGAGTGTTTATGAATTAGCTACACTTCAAAGGATGAATACCACCCATCATTTACCTCGTGCATAATTTCATCCAAGTGCCATGTGCTCAGTGGACACACACTTGTTTTGAGACTTCACCCGTGAATGTGTCGTTGCAGTTGTGCTCAGGAAACGGGACTTCTTACTCCGAAGAGAGGAAAACAGCTGAACCCGATATGATGAGGAGAGTCAACAGCACAGGTGGGAAAATGGTGCACACACCAAACAATGTGTTTTAGATCCATGTTTACCCATTCACTTCAGCTCTGTTTGCGAGTTTGAGAGTGGGGTTTAACTTTAAGGTGGAGTTTTTGTGGACGTGGAGGAGCAGATTAGTTGTAAAGAAGCAGATGTTGGGACTAAATTATAGCGTTTAGGGTAGAAAATAGGTATTAGGAGGGATTGGGTTAGGAAACTGGTTCAGAATCAAATCAGTAAATGAAATTTTAATTTAAATTTCAAACATATTTCCTTTAGTACTTCTAGTTCATTTTCAAGTCCTGCTGTTTATATTTGTCTGCCCTGCCTTCTCAAACCGCAGTGAGCCGTGACAGATGGCTCCTCATCCCAAAGCCAGGCTGTGTTGGAAGTTTCTTCCTGTAAAAAAGGAGTTTTTCTCTCCACCCTCCTTACATGCTTGCTTAGTATGAAGATTCTGTTCAATTCAATTCAATTCAAGTTTATTTATATAGCGCCAAATCACGACAAGAGTCGCCTCAAGGCAGTTCACATAATAAACATTCCAATACAGGCCAGGGGTCTCATTTATCAAACATTGCGTAGAATCCTGACTAAAACCGTACTTAAGCTCAGCAAAAAAACGTACTTACGCCAAGTAGGTTTGTGATCTATCAAACATGGAGTACGCACAGCTGCACGCAATCTCCGCTTCACAAATCAGAGACTAACGAGAATGTTTCTCAGCTGCATTTTAGTCACATCCCGCCCTCACCACGCCCACTTACTGCCATAAATAGTCAATGCAAAGTGCCGTGTTGATCTCATGCATATACATAAGCCGGCTGTTGCAGCGCTCCACCAATGACATGCGACCGTAGATCAAGGCAGATCAAGGAAGCGCAATTTCACAGAAGCAGAAGTTGAGGTACTTGTGGGTGAGGTGGAGAAATGAAAGGAAGTGCTTTTGCAAAACAAATAAGAGAAAATCCATGGAGTGGCACAGCGCTGCTGAAGCCGTCAATGCTGAGTTCTTCAGAGAGATCTGTGGCGGATATAAAAAAAATGGTCCAATTGAGATTCGATCCCCAGACTCCTGGGTGAAAGTCACATGCACTAACCAGTCAGCCAAACAGAAATCTCCCTTGTCCAAGTAGCCAGGGCACATGATCAATCGGGTCACAGTGAGAGGACACACACTGTCACAGACGCATGATGTTCTGTCTCAATCTGCCCCCTGCTTAAATTCTGCATTCCGTAATCTGCGCTCCAGGCTGTGTGTGTGTGCGCGCGTGTGTGAGTGTGCTCACATGTTTGTGTACGTGCGCATGTGTGTGCATGTGGGGGGTGGGGCTTGTTCTGTGTGAAAACGAAGCAGTACAAGTGATAATGCTGCAGGATTTCATCGTTGTATCCTTCTCAGCAGCAGCACTGCAGGTGCTCTCCATGTCCAACATGTGCGTAAGCCAGGTCCTTAGTCAACTTAAAGTTGCGCACATTTTTCTGCTACGTTCTTTCATAAATCCCAAAGTTTGCGTGGAAAGTTGCTTACTCAGTTTTCCGACCCCATTTTGTGCGTAAGCAAGCTTGATAACTGAGGCCCCAGATCATTAAGCCAGTCAGTAAAAAGTTTCCTATATAAGAAACCCAGCAAATTGCATCGAGTCACTGACTAGTGTCAGAGTCTTTACAGCAGTCCTCATACTAAGCAAGCATTTAGTGACATTGGAGAGGAAAACTCCCTTTTAACAGGAAGAAACCTCCAGAGGATCCTGGCTCAGTATAAGCAGCCATCCACCACGACTTACTGGGGATGGAAAAGACAGAGCAGACACACACACACACACACACACACACATACCAAGTAATGGATGGCTGTAAAGACACAACAAGTCAGTGACTCGATGCAATGAACTGGGTTCCTTATATAAGAAACGTTTAACTAATCGAAATAATGAAGTCACTATGCTGTTTAAGATTCAACTGGACTGTTTGTGTGTGTGTTTGTAAAGTGAAATAGAATAGAAAAGAATAGAAAAGAATAGAATAGAATAGAATAGAATAGAATAGAATAGAATAGAATAGAATAGAATAGAATAGTGGGGAAATACACTTGCTGAGTGAATTATGGACAACCCTGAGCATTCTGAGCTCTCTCTTCACCATGACAGACCAGTACAACACCCGCATCACTGCAGATGCAGCACCAATCCACCTATCGATCTCACGCTCCAGTTTTCTCTCACTCGTGAACAAGACCCCGAGATACTTGAACTCCTCCACTTGGGGCAGGACCTCATCCCCGACCCGGAGAAAGCATTCTACCCTTTTCCGAATCAAGACCATGGTCTCAGATTTAGAGGAGCTGATTCTCATCCCAGCTGCTTCACAGTTGGCTGCAAACCGCTCCAGCGAAAGCTGAAGATCACGTTCTGATGAAGCCAACAGGACCACAACATCTGCAAAAAGCAGAGACCTGATCCTCAGGCCACCAAAACGGATGCCCTCCACACCTTGGCTGCGCCTAGAAATCCTGTCCATAAAGGTTATGAACAGAATCGGTGACAAAGGGCAGCCTTGGCGGAGTCCAACTCTCACTGGGAATGAGCCCGACTTACTGCCGGCAATGCGGACCAAGCTCTGACACTGGTCATACAGGGACCTAACAGACCAGATCAGAGGGCCTGGTACCCCATACTCCCGGAGTACCCCCCACAGGGCCCCCCGAGGGACACAGTCATAAGGGTATAGAGCTGGTCCAGTGTTCCACGGCCATGACGAAAACCACATTGCTCCTCCTGAATCTGAGGTACAACAATCCAACGGACCCTCCTCTCCAGAACCCCTGAATAGACCTTACCAGGAAGGCTCAGGACTGTGATCCCCGGGAGGAGCATGCGCTGAGGGAGGAGCATGTGCTGACGGCAGTTCACCGGATACACGGCAGCGTTTGAAGCTGATGGCAGCTCGTTAACAAACATCCACAAACAATTAAGACACATTTTCGCCTAATTTATTTACTGACAACGCAAAAATAATCTGGTAAGTATAACTCACTCAATCTGGAGGTAAGTGAAGGAAATTTCGAAAGTTTCTTAAATTATATTGACGACGTTTTTGAGTTATTCGTCATGGGTCCGAAGAAATCAGCAGCTGAGGCTGAAACACCTGCTGGGACCAAGAGGAGCCGTCCTCAGGACTCGCCTGAGGCCTCATCTCCCCGGAAGGACATATTAGAATTATTAGATTCTATTGATAAACGGCTTCTGGGATTTGAGGGGCGACTTCATCTGCTCGAGGTTCTTCACCAGGAGTTTCAGAGCCTCCGAACATCTCTGGAGTTCAGCCAGGAGCAGGTTGAGCGGCTCGCTGCTGAGAACGCGTCTCTGCGGGAGTCCGTTTCTTCCCTGGAAGAGGGAATGACGCGGATCGCCCAGGACAACAAGATTCTGAAGGAGACGGTTTTGGACCTTCAGGCCCGTTGCATGAGGGATAATCTGGTGTTCGCAGGCCTGCCGGAGCAGGCGGGAGGGGCGGAGAACTGCGAGCAAACAATAAAGAACTTTCTCCAGACAGAAATGAAGATACCCGAAGAAAATGTAAAAAACATCACCTTTCACTGGGTACATTGCCTTGGAGCTAAAAGAGGGGACAGCAGAAGACCTCGTCCCATCGTGGCTAAATTTGAACATTTTAAGCAGAAGGATCTTGTTAAAAGTCACGGAAGAGAGCTCAAAGGGAAAGATTTCAGCGTCAATGATCAGTTCCCGAAGGAAATTCTGGATCGACGCCGGGTCCTCTTTCTGCTGCGAAAAAAGTTTATCCAGGATGGGAAGAGAGCTGTCATCTCGGTGGATAAGCTTTATGTGGACAATAAGCTTTACAAGGAGCGAGGAGTGACTGACTGGCTGTATTAGCCCAACATCAGGTCAGACATTTATCATGCTTATCAGGATTCACTGGGTTTGATCACGTCAGGATTAAAACAGCTGCTAAACCCGTATTGTTGATGATAAGATCACCTGTTCTCCACCACCTCACACCCCTACCAACTTTTCTTTTTAGTTCTTTCTTCTTTTTTAACCTGTATCTGTATTTTCCCTTCCTCTTTATCTGCTTCTGCACCTTTACACCTGTATGGCACAACCACACAACTTTCCAACACTGCGTCAGACCCGACACACACACACACGCACACACACACACGCGTGCGTACACACACACACACACACACACGCACACACACACACACACACACACACACACACACACACAGATATATTAAATTCACAGCACAATAAATATCATAATTTATGCGTCAAATAATACAACCACAAACACTGTTGGATCTTTATTATTATTATTATTATTATTATTATTATTATTATTTACTTTTCGGTTATTTATTAACATACTAATTTTCATTTAGATACTTATTCCATCTTGTTCACATGAAGGCGTCACATTTTAGCTACTCACACACACATCTATGGGTGCACTAAGATTTGTCTCATGGAACGTACATGGAGCTGGCTCCATAGAGAAAAGATTAAAGATTTTTGATCAGCTAAAGAGAGTGCAAGCAGACGTAATATTATTACAAGAGACTCATAGATCTGTCACATCCGCGGATGAACTTAAAACACCTGAGTTTCCCAGCATGTTCTCTGCCTGCTATAACTCAAGGCAAAGAGGTGTAGATATTTTAATAAACAAAAACATCAATTTCACAGTACTGGACACAGTCTTTGATCCAGAGGGTAGATTTATAATGTTAAAAATATCTGTACAGAACCAAAGCTTATGTATTGTCAGCATATACTGTCCAAATATTGATGACCCTCCATTCTTTCATAATTTTTTCTCTATACTCTCCTAACACTTGGACTGTCCACTTATACTTGGAGGTGATTTTAATTTTTGGATGAATTCCTTAACAGACAGGCTCAGTACAGCTGGGACTCAGCGCAATTGGCAATCCACTAATATAGTTAAACAGTACATGAGTGATTATGGGCTTTGTGATGCATGGCGATCTCTTCATCCTAACCGTAGAGAGTATACTTTTTTTTTCACACGTCCATCACTCTCCCTCACGTTTGGATTATTTTCTAGTCAGCAGCTCATTGTTGGCTGACATTTCAGACACTGAGATACACCCCATAGTTGTCAGCGACCATGCTCCGGTTTCTTTAACACTGGTAAATAAGAAGACAATCCCACCAAGCAGAAACTGGAGGTTTAATACATCACTGCTTAAAGACGAAGGTTTTATAGAATTTTTTAAAAAGGAGTGAGCTTTATATTTAGAGCATAATGGCCTGCCTGGAACATCAGCATCTATTCTCTGGGAGGCAGGAAAGGCAGTGATGAGAGGTAAAATAATCTCTTTCTCATCACATAGGAAAAAAACAGAAAACAAACGTATTCAGGAGTTAGAGGAAATCATCAAGTCTTTAGAGGCATCCACAGAAGAAGAGTCAATGAGCAAATTACGTAAAGCTAAACTAGAACTTCATGGAATTATTGACAAAAAGACACAATTTTTAGCACAAAGACTACGAATAGAAAACTTCGAACATAGTAATAAATCAGGTAAATTCTTAGCTAGCCAATTAAAAATAAATAAAGAGAAAACTACCATATCTGCTGTTAAAGACTCAACCGGGAATATAGTTAATGACCCTGAAACAACACCTTCAGAGACTTTTACCAAACGTTGTACTCACCACAGATAAACCCATCAGATAATGAGATCAATAAGTTCCTTGACAGGATAACACTTCCTAAATTATCAGACAGCCAAGTTACAGTCCTGGACTCGCCACTAACATCAGCGGAGCTCCAGGAAGCCCTTAAATCCATGAGTAATAGGAAAGCTCCAGGTCCAGACGGGTTCCCAGTAGAATTCTACAAAGAATTCTGGATCGTTCTGGCTCCAACATTTTTTCAGAATGGTGAGGGAAATCGAAGAGAGCGGCAGATTACAGCCAAACATGAATTCAGCCAATATTAGTCTCTTGTTAAAACCAGGAAAAGACCCAGCATTTCCAACCAGCTATCGCCCAATTTCTCTTATTAATGTTGATCTCAAAATAATTTTAAAAGCCCTGGCCAAAAGATTAGAGAAGGTAACCCCCTTCATAATACACCCTGACCAAACTGGTTTCATTAAGGGTAGACAGTCATCCACAAACTCGCGTAGATTACTTAATTTGATAGATTTATCTTACAGTAGAAACATAGAAACTAGTATATTATCTCTAGATGCAGAAAAGGCTTTTGATAAAGTTAACTGGAAGTTCTTATTTGCAACTTTACATAAATTTGGTTTTGGGAACTTCTTCATAAACTGGCTACAAACATTATACAGTTCACCAACAGCACGTGTCAGGACGAATTACCAAATATCAGCTAGCTTCTGTCTTCAGAGGGGGACCAGGCAGGGATGCCCACTCTCCCCCTCACTATTTGCTATCTTTATTGAACCACTAGCAGCAGCAATTAGGCAAACAACAGATATTAAAGGGATAAAGTGTCAGAAAATAGAACATAAGATCAGTCTTTATGCAGATGATGTTTTACTCTCTCCAGAATTCTCAATCCTCTCTCTCCCAAGCAATAGAACTGATAAACTCTTTTTCCAGAGTTTCAGATTACTCTATAAGCTGGTTAAAATCCACAGTTCTACCAATTAATTTCTCATTTGTCAATTTGCTTAATACACAATTGGAGTCAGGGAATATCACATACCTGGGAATTAATATCTCTCCCAAGTTAGCAGATCTAACCAAACTAAACTACATCCCACTTTTAAGGAAAGTGGAAGATGATCTTGCAAGATGGAAATCCTTACCAAAATCACTCATGGGGAGAGTGGCTACCATTAAAATGATGGTCTTACCCAGAATAAATTACTTATTCTCGATGATCCCAAACAAACCACCAGCTGACTGGTTTAAATCTCTGGACTCCTCAATTACTAAATTCCTTTGGCAGGATAAACCTCCACGAATTAGCTTAAAAACACTTCAGAAGACCAAAGACAGAGGAGGACTGGATTTACCCAACTTTTATTATTATTTCTTAGCCAACAGGCTGCAATATATACCAAGATGGTTGCAAGATAACCCACTAGATGAGTCCTGGTTAGATATAGAACAGACACTTTGCAATACGATAGAGCTTTCAGACTTACCATTTATTAGCTCAAGCATAAGAAAACATGAAAGCTTCAAAAGTATTAGTATCAGCACCTCTCTGACAGCATGGTGGGAGTATCTTAAAATGACCGAGTCTTCACTAGTATCATGCAGACGCACACCTATCTGGAATAATCCTGACATTTTGCAAAACAAGAAAATGATGAACCTTCCGGACTGGAAAAATAAAGGAATCCTATACCTGGAACACATATATGAAGGATTGGACTTCATTCCATTTAATCAAATAGTCTCCCAATTTGGAAGGGATAAGAATAGCTTTTTAGAATATCACCAAATTAAATCTGTAGTTAAACAAAAATTTAAGCTCAATAAAATAGAATTACAAACACCACCAAGGGTATTAGACTTTTATAATCTCAAACCCCCCAAACTACTGTCTAAAGTATATAAGACACTGTCCAAAATAGACGATAAAATTGCAATCCCTATTGAAAAATGGGAGGTGGATCTATCAGTTAGCTTTGACCAGGACTTCTGGTCCCAAACTTGTTTAAAAACTTTTAAAATGATCAGACACCCCAATTTACAATTAATTCAGTACAAATTTCTACACAGAGTACACTATACAGGTCATCGAATGTTCAAGATGGGGTTTGTGTCCTCTGACACCTGTACACACTGCACAAACAACATTCCTGACAATTACATTCATGCACTGTGGTCCTGCCCACCTGTCCAGGAATTTTGGGGTAGAGTATGTGAGGATCTGTCAAAATGTCTGAAATGTCATATCCCAACTTCCCCCTCTCTTTGTTTACTGGGAAACCTGGACGATGTCCCGATTGAAACATCTTTGGTTCACGTGGTTCTGACTGCCATGTGCATCGCTAAGAAAACTATCCTCTTGAATTGGAAAAACAGAGAAACTCTCTGCATTAACCAGTATAGAAATCTTTTGTTAGATCATATTGCACTTGATATAGCCTCTGCTTTCACTTCAGATGAATCTCTCTGGGCCCCTTTGATCGGTTCCATCACATAGCGAGGGTGGGGGGCCGTTGATGTTGTCCTACGGGATGGTGTAGGTGGGGGGGGTGTGGGGTCTGAGTTTTGAGTGTCCGGATGTTCCCTGGAGGGGGGTTCACTGGGGGTGTCTGCGACTGGGGGGCCGTTGCCCCCCTCTGGAGGTGCTTGGGTTGCCTCGGGGGGTGGACTACTGGTAGTTGTGAGTGGGGCCCCTTGGGGGGCTTGGCGGCGGCCATGGGTCACTGCCTGGCGGCTGCAATGCCCCTGGGCGGGTCTGGGTGGGGGCCTGGGGGCTCAGGGTTTGGGGGTGGCCGGCCCCGGGTGGGGATCTGGGCGGGGCCTTGGGGGTCGGGTCTTGACATGTATGCTGCCAGGAAGAAGGCAGGAACACGCAGCAGTGCCTGGCCCGGGTTCGGGGGCCTCAGGTAGACCTTGGCTCCTCTGCCGTTCCATCACAGGGGAGGGGGGAGGTTCAGGAGGGGGAGGACCCAACCTTACCTGGATGTCCCATGTCTTATATATTCTGGAAGTTGTGCAAATGCAGGGATGGGCATATATATTCTGCTGGGGTGGGGCTGGGTTGGTGCCCTCGGACTCCGTGGGGCTCTGTAATGCTGCTGCTTTGGACCCTGGCAGGATGGGCTGGGGTCTCCATGCCCTGGGTGGCAGTTTGACAACAGAGGTGCCTATTGGGGCCAGTAGGGGAGCTGGCTCCCTGGAGGGCTAAGCCCAGCCAGCCATTCCTCTCCATCCCCGCATATTTCTCTCCTCCTGCTCCCTCACATCATCACACAAACATACACATAGGATCTTGGGGGGTGGGCAAGTCAGGGAGTGCGGGTATGGACCCCATTTCCGCATTCCTGTGGCAACCTACCCCCAATTTTATTTGCACCTTATACACTTCCACTGACGACATTCCACACAAACACACACTTAGAGCCTTGGGGGTGAGCACATTCAACGGCATTTGGCAGGGGGATATTTCAGCCTCCTCCCGGGTGCCGGTGCCCACTTCCAATTTTAAACCGCACTTAGACACTGATGGCTGAGGGTGTAAGTGGGGTGGTGCGGTGGCACTAGCTGGCATAGGCCGGATGATGCCCGCACTGCCACTCACCACAGCCATGGAATACACCTCATGATCACACAACACTATATTGGAGCAGGCAGAGGGAGACTAGGGGTCTTAGCCACCTCTGTTGTTGCTAGGCCTCCTGGGGCTGGAGGCTAGGAGGGAGGTCTGGCCGTCTGGGTGGGGTTTGGGGTGGTGGGTTGCTGTGCTCGGCGTTGGGCGGGGGAGCCTGCTCATCAGCACCCCAGCAGAAAGGGTCAAACTCTGGTTACCGGTGATGGTTGTACCCAGTGTGCAGCAGTACCGGGACCAGAGTGAATAGGGTGTGTATGGGGAGCATGAGTGGGTGTCCGGCGTGCATTTTTGTAAGTCTTGGGTTGTATGTGCATGTGTGAGCATGAGGGAGGGAGTGTGTGACTGTGTTTGTGTATGATTGTATATGTCAGGTGGGGCCTTTGACTCCTCCCCTCTCCTGGAACCTCTCTTGATGATATAGATCTTTGTCCCCCCTCCCCCGCCACACCTGGTGTGAGGGGTTGTGCCATGGTCTGCCTGAGTGTTCGTGGCAACCGGGTCTGGGGGTTTAAGATTCAGGCATCTGCCTGATAGATCCCGGTGGCTGCCTGGTGGGGTCTGGGTCCCTGGGCTCTGCTGGGTCCCCGGCGGGGGTGGTCACCCCTGGGTCCCGGGTCGCTGGGTCCCGGGCTCGGCCGGCTAGGGGGTGGGAGGCTGCGGGCGGGCCTGTGGGCTTGCCGCTGATATCTCCCGGGACTCTGCCGGCTGCTGGTTGTGGCCCCCCGGGGCGATCCTCTGTGCCTCTCAGGGGGGGCGGGGGCTTTCCTGGTTGCAGTCTCCTTGGGGTTCCTGTGTTCTGGGGCAGCACCTGGATCTCTGGGACTTGGAGCTCCCCCCGTCTCCTGTGCATCTTTGGGGGGCGGATCTGTGGTCCCTCGCACTCTCTGTTGGACGCTCCTATAGAGAAACTTTACATAAACAAGCGCGTGTACACACACAGGTGCTCACATGGTGCTCTCAAAAGTATGGGCTTGGGAACGTTCAACACAGGTCTTAAGACAATGGTGGGAACTTAATGCACTGTTATTTATTATCGTGATTCTTCAGTTAAGCAATGTTGATTATATATTTTCTTCATCAAGTTGACGCAGTGATAGCTAGATCTTGTTGTATTGTTGTTGTGTCCCTTTTTTTTGCCTTTTTCTGCAGGTCTAGAAGCAGTCTCTTGTTCATTGTTTATTTTTGTGGAACCCCCCCCCCCCCCGCCCCTCCTCCTCTCTCCCCACCTTTTCTTTTCCTTTCTCTTTCACCCCTGTCTCCGTGTCTGGTCGGAATTACAATGCATTCAACAACAATAACAATAAAGTTTTAAGTATCAGGCGTGACATTAAAAGCAAACGCTTTGATGCTCCACCTGAGAGTAAATCTGTAAGGCTTGTCACCAGCATTCAGACATCAATTCTGCTTGCTTCACAGCCAGACAGGACACGGTAAAAAAAAAAAAGGACTGTGATCCCTATGTAGTTGGAACACACCCTGCGGTCCCCATTTTTAAATAAGGGGTCCACCACCTTGGTCTGCCAGTCCAGTGGGACTGCCCTGATGTCCATGCGATATTGCATAGCCGCATCAGCCAACACAGCCCCACAGCATCCAGAGCCTTAAGGAACTCTGGGCAGATCTCATCCACCCCTGGAGCCTTGCCACAGAGGAGCTTTTTAACCACCTCAGTGACCTCAGCACCAGAGATTTGATAGGCCAACTCAAAGTCCCCAGACTCTGCATCCTCACTGGAAGACGTGTTGGTGGGATTGAGGAGGTCTTCGAAGTATTCTGCCCACCAATCCACAACGTCCTGAGTAGAGGTCAGCAGCACACCGTCCCCACTATAGATAGTGTTGGTAGAGCACTGCCCCCCCCCCCCCCCCCCCGAGGTGCCGGATGGTGGACCAGAATCTCCTCGAAGCTGTACAGAAGTCTTGCTCCATGGTCTCACCGAACTCCTCCCATGCCCGGGTTTTTGCCTTGGTGACCACCCGAGCCGCGTTCTGCTCGGACTGCTGGTACCTGTCAGCTGCCTCTGGAGTCCCACAGGCCAAAAAGACCTGATAGGACTCTTTCTTCAGCTTGACAGCATCCCTAACTGCCGGTGTCCACCAGCGGGTTCGGGGGTTGCCACCACGACAGGCACAGACGACAGGCACCGACGATCCTGTGACCACAGCTTGTTGCGGCTGCCTCAACAATGGAGGCACGGAACAGGGTCCATTCAGACTCAATGTCCCCTGCCTCCCCCGGAACATTTTGGAAGTTCTGTTGGAGGTGGGAATTGAAGCTCCTTCTGATAGGACTCTGCCAAACGTTCCCAGCAGACCCTCGCGATACCTTTGGACCTGCCTGGTCTGACCGGCATCTGACCACCATCTGAGCCAACTCATCACCAGGTAGTGGTCTGTTGACAGCTCCGCGCCTCCCTTCACCCGAGTGTCCAAGACATGCGGCCGCAGGTCAGATGAAACAACAAGAAAGTCGATCATTGAGCTGTGGCCTAAGGTATCCTGGTGCCAAGAGCACATATGGACACCTTTATGTTTGAACATGGTGTTCATTATGGACAATCCATGACTGGCACAGAAGTCCAATAACAAAACAGCACTCGAATTCAGATCAGGGGGGGCATTCCTCCCAACCACACCTATCCAGGTCTCACTTTCATTGCCCACGTGAGCGTTAAAGTCCCCCAGCAGAACGAGGGAGTCACCCCCTCCAAGGTCTCCAAAAAGGGTGGGCAGTCCGAACTGTAGTTTGGTGCTTAAGCACAGACCACAGTCAGAACCCATCCCCCCACATGTAGGTGGAGGGAGGCTACCCTCTCATTCACTGGGGTAAACCCCAACGTACAGGCACCAAGATGGGGGGCAACTAGTATGCCCACCCCTGCTCGGCGCCTCTCAGTGGGAGCAACTCCAGAGTGGTAGAAAGCCCAACCCCTCTCAAGGAAACTGGTTCCAGAGCCAGAGCCATGCGTTGAGGTGAGTCCGACTATATCTAGTCAGACTGCCACCCGTCACACACTGCCACCGACCCCTTTGGCCCCTCCCACGAGTGGTAAGCCCTTGGGAAGGGGGACCCACGTTTCCTCTTCGGGCTGTGCCCGGCCGGGCTCCATAGGTGAAAGCCCGGCCACCAGGCACTCGCCAACGTGCCCCACCTCCAGGCCTGGATCCAGAGGGGGGCCCTGGTGACCCACGTTTGGGCGAGGGAACACGGTCTCCATTTATTAATTCATCATAAGAGGTCTTTGATTAAATAATCATTAAATATTAATTTGATTGAGTGTCCAAATGTTATATTAAAACTAATGAAATGCTTTGATTAATCTGCATAAATTACTGTGGTTGAAATGAAACATTTTTATATTATGATCAATAATGTTGGTTTAACAAGTGAATCACTATTTTCTGACAGCTCACACTCTCAGACACATGACGATGACAAGATTAAGCTAATATCCTGACACATTGCTTTCTGTTCCACGAATCAGAACTCCTGTATCTGACGCAAGGTGTGTTTTCTGAAGTTTGCTTGTTAAACACCCCTTAACATGGCACGCCCCGGTTGGCCAAGAAATCATGACATGAGAATCTTAAAACAGAGCTCACTTGACAGTGAGTCAGTTCTAGAGAAAGCTACGGACAGGCCATCTGAAGCGAACCCTCTTTAACCCAAAGCTTTCGACAAGCTAAAAGCTACGTACAGCTGATACAGCAAAACAGTTCTTTCAGCTATTCAGAAACAGCTGTTCTATACGCAAATGATTTCATTTATCTGTTGTGATCCGGGAGACGACTCTGGACCTTTTCTACAACTTCGGTACCTTGGGGTCACCCAACCCCCCCGACATCTCGGATCCGAGAGGTTGTCTGCTCAAGGGTACGTTCCCTAGCCGGTGTCTCCCTAAGTAAGCGGTTTTCGTCAGCGACTGATTCAGAGGGGTGTTCACTGAGTACTGATTTACTGACCTGACCCCATTCACACCTGGGCTAACATCAGAATCAGAACAACCAGATCACTGATGTAGGATGGAGCTTGATTATTAAGAGAAGGAGGATCTCTATTCTAAATTTAACGGGCAGCCAGAGTAGGGAAGCTAAGACAGGAGAGATATGATCTCTTTTTTTAATTCTCATCAGAACTCTAGCTGCAGCATTTTGGACAAGCTGAAGACTTTTCACTACATTCTGTGGACATCCTGAGAGTAATGAATTACAGTAATCCAGTATTGATGTAATGAATGTATGAACTAGTTTTTCAGCATCACTCCTGGAAAGGATGCTTCTAATCTTAGCAATATTCCGGATCAGACACACACACACACCCCAGTATGGAGATAGCTGTATAGTCTCTGACACAAGTCATTGACTCGATGCAACCTGCTGGGTTCCTTACATAGAAAACTGCTTACTAATCTGCATAATGAACTGAACTCAATTGGAATGTTTACTTTGTAAAGTGCCTTGGAACGACTCTTGTTGTGATTTAGCGATTATATAAATAAACTGAATTGAAAACTGATTGATTGTGTGTTCCTGCAGCTCTAGTAAATGTGAGTGTGTTTTCTTGTGTTTTTGTGTAAGCATTTGGTAATAGTTGGTTCCAGGCCCACTTAATGCCACAGGTAGCTGTGAGCTCAGTGGAGTGTATGTGTGTACACCTGTTCTCCCTGTAGGAAAGCACTGTCTATGTCCATCTGGCAGAAGAAAGCAGGGACAGAGGATTGGACAGATGGGATGATCAGTGGGATACAGGGATGAGCAGAAGACATGGATGAAGGTGAAAGCAAAAATAGAGGGAATAGGAAAAGGACAGAATGTAAAAACCTAAATAAGAGGTTAGATTGTGACAGGTCTTCCAGAAAGCCTTTTTAGGCCAGAAAATGTATAATTTGATGACAAAAAGAGTATAATAAATGTGTTGAAAGGACTTTTTACACATTTTGCACATCAAGGTCTGTACTGTTTAAAATAGAATTGTTCTGAGCCTGACTCAGATCAATAATCCAATTAAAGCAATTCTCATTGTGTTGGATTGGGATGGTGACACACCTTCCAATCTCTGTTGTTGACCCATGGACACATAGTATCTCTGCCCTCTGCAGCAGAGGAAAAGTGAAGCCACAGTCCTGTCGCTGTCTGTGCTCTCTGCTCCAAAGAGTCCATAAATGATGTAATATAGGTAGAAAACTTTTTTCCGGCTCCCCTGGATGTGTAGGATATACAGCTCCCCCATAATTCGATCCCTGCTCCTGGATGAAAAGCCGGACATTTTCATCAGTACAAGAACCCCCAGTCCGGACGTCCTGGACAGATAGTGAAAAGTGGACACGGTCCATCTCCTTTCCTTTTTGTATTGTTTTCTCTCTGTAAACATGCTGTTAACTTGCTTTGCACATCTTCTAATTGAAATCTGTCTTTATCGTCTTGTCTCGTCTTCCTCCGCTTATCCGGGTCCGGGTCGCGGGGGCAGCATCTCAACTAGGGAGCTCCAGGCCGTCCTCTCCCCGGCCTTGTCCACCAGCTCCTCCGGCAGGACCCCAAGGCGTTCCCGGACCAGATTGGAGATGTAACCTCTCCTGTTGCGAGTCCCACATGCCAAAGACAGTGGCAAGTACGGGGTCAAAAGGTGAGCCATACTGGACTGGCTTGTGCGAGCAAAATCAGCCAGTCGACAGGAGCTGGGCTGCAGGTCAAAAAAACTGTGGTCAGAAACAAGGGTCACACAAGGGTCACAGGGACAAGAGGACAGAACTGGGCGAAGGGTCAGGAGACTGACCCCACCTCTTTGCCCCACCCCTGGCTTGGAAAGATGGGATTGGAGGAGAACAGAATGAAGACAAGCCCATCAGATCCAGAAGCCCTCTCGGGAACATTGGAGAGAAACTGAAGAATGCTGCAAAAGATGATGCAATGACCTGTGTTAAGAAGGAAAATGACACCAAATGTTTTGTGTTGAGCTACAAAGTGTGTATCTGGTAAATGACCCCATGACCTTAAGCTGGTCCAGGAAGGGTATATAAGAACAGCTCTGAACAGCAGAGAAAGATTGGGAGAGCGGACAGCAGCTGGGGCAGAGGACAAGAAGAGACAGAGCAGATTTGGAGGGGTCATCCCCCGTCCAAGCCTGGATGGGGGATGACAGAAGAGACTCTTAGGAGAGAAAGAGAGAGAGGGAGAGTTTTGGGGAGATTCTGAGAAGACAAGAGCTGGTGTAAACCAACTCTTATTTAATCATTTTGAACTAATTCCTCCGTGGGGGATAGCAGTTGTTTTTTCACCTACCCATTTTTGTATTTTGATTTTGTAATAAACCTTTTTTGAAAAAGAAACATAATCCTGATTCTTTCAGGTTTTCTCTAAAGCTTCACGAGTGGGGGCTCTGATCATTAATTGCACAGAGGTAAGCACATTAATTATGGGTTCTGGAATTATCAGGACTTACTTTACGGTTTGTGACAGATTAATATAAAGTAACCTTAAGATAACGGGATTGCTTAAAAAGAAGTGAGCTACTACAGAAGGAGAGGTCTTACATATTATTTCACCTTTAAAATAAAAGATATGATTCTAACTTAGGACGCCCAAACCAGGATCTAATACCATAATACTCACCGACATCCCCATCGAACCCTGATGGATGCACCGTCTCATAAGTTCTAACGGAACTGGGTTTTAAAGGAACCGGTAAATGGGACGGGCACGCGATACTCCAACGTGTCCTGGGTCGACCCGGGGGCCTTCTGCCGGCAGGACATGCCCGAAACACCTCCCCGGGGAGGCGTCCAGGAGGCATCCTGACCAGATGCCCAAACCACCTCAACTGGCTCCTTTCGATCCGGAGGAGCAGCAGTTCTACTCCGAGTCCCTCCCGAATGTCCGAGCTCCTCACCCTATCTCTAAGGCTGAGCCCGGCCACCCTACGGAGGAAACTCATTTCGGCCGCTTGTATCCGCGATCTCGTTCTTTCAGTCATTACCCAAAGCTCATGACCATAGGTGAGGATTGGGACGTAGATCGACCAGTAAATCGAGAGCCTGGCTTTCTGGCTCAGCTCCCTCTTCCCCACAACAGATCGGCTCAGCGTCCGCATCACTGCAGACGCCGAACCAATCCGCCTGTCGATCTCCCGATCCCTCCTACCCTCACTCGTGAACAAGACCCCGAGATACTTAAACTCCTCCACTTGAGGTAGGAACTCTCCCCCGACCCGGAGGTGGCAAGCCACCCTTTTCCGGTCGAGAGCCATGGTCTCAGATTTGGAGGTGCTGATCCTCATCCCAGCCGCTTCACATTCGGCCGCGAACCTACCCAGCAAGAGCTGAAGGTCAGAGCTGGATGAAGCTAGGAGGACCACATCATCCGCAAAAAGCAGAGACGAGATTCTCCTGCCACCAAACTCGACACACTCCACACCACGGCTGCGTCTAGAAATTCTGTCCATAAAAGTGATGAACAGAACCGGTGACAAAGGGCAGCCCTGGCGGAGTCCAACCCTCACTGGGAACAGGTCCGACTTACTACCGGCTATGCAGACCAAACTCACACTCCTCTGGTAAAGGGACTGAATGGCCCTTAACAGAAAGCCACCCACCCCATACTCCTGGAGCGTCCCCCACAGGGTGCCCCTGGGGACACGGTCATAAGCCTTCTCCAAATCCACAAAGCACATGTGGATTGGTTGGGCAAACTCCCATGCCCCCTCCATCACCCTTGCAAGGGTATAGAGCTGGTCCACAGTTCCACGGCCAGGACGAAAACCACATTGCTCCTCCTCTATCTGAGATTCAACTATCGATCGGACCCTCCTCTCCAGTACCTTGGAGTAGACCTTTCCAGGGAGGCTGAGGAGTGTGATCCCCCTATAGTTGGAACACACCCTGTCTTTATCATATATATATTATTTTTTTCATAAGCTTGCGTTTGGTGCCCCTTCCCCAGCATGGTGCCCTACGCGCTGTGCGTGGTGTGCGTGTGCGGAGCGCCGGCGCTGTCTTTATCTTAGCCTTACTCTGTCTGCAAGTGTGATGACCTAATCCAGTAAACATACTTGGTATCACTGAAACAGATTCATGAAACATGTTATCATTTATAATTATACATGGCAATATTTAGTGATTATTAATTATAAAATCTTAGTTATAAGATCTTCCTTTCTTCAGTGAAAATTTTGAATTATAAAATGATTACTTTTAGTCATGAAATCTTCTTTTCTTCTGGGAATAAAAGTTTATCTAAAGAGTTCTGTGCAGAACCTTGGGGAAAAGAATACTACTGTCATCTTTCATTATCTGATGAAGCTTCAGTTCAGCTGATGATGTCTTCTGATTAAAGAGCCTGTGTGCAGACATCCCATCTCCTGTCAGGGTAAAATACTGCAGAACGTGTGTAGCCAGGGTTATTTGATCTGGCCATGCATCTGAACTGGGGGATCTCAAAATCAGTCCATTTGGTGATGTTACAGAGTACCCAGACCCTTTCTCTGTGCAGAATTAAACAGAGGAGGAGTCTGGCGAGCCAGGCTAGTCACCCTCACCCCTTCCTCCTCATGTGCTCATATTCTCCTTCACTTATTTCCATCTCCCTTGCTTCTTCTCTCTTGTTCTACATTTATCTTCTGGTCATCCACACTATCTCTGGACCAAAGTCTAATGCTGGAAAAGCTCCCATCTCTTCACCTTTCTGCATAGGCTCATGGACGCCTCCTTGGTGAGGTTTTCCTTGCGCATCCAACTGGGAGAAGACCTATAGGAAGACTGGGACATGCTGGAGGGACTGTGTCTCACCTGGCCAGGGAACGCCTTAGGATTCTCCTGGAGGAACTGGCCCAGGTGGCTGAGGAGAGGGAAGTCTGGGCCTCTTTGCTTAGGCTGCTGCCCCTGCGACCCGACTCCGAATAAGCGGCTGAAAATGGATGAATGGATGGATGTTATTTGATGATGTCATGATGATGACTAAATCAGTGTTTAATCTAAAATATTTGTTACAATTTCCTTCTTTCACTAAGCAAGTTCTTCATTTCCATCTGAAACCACATCTCCTACCTCTCTGTCTTTAGGGCCGAGTTACTCTGTGTGTGTGGTTGAGGGTGCGTGCGTGTGTGTGCAAGCAAAAAACATACAATATGAGTGTACAGTAATGAAGAACACATAGATATAGAACAGGAATAGACATATCCATCATCAAGTGTTTACTTATTCAGTATGGAGCATGTGAAGCACACACACTTTGTCACACACTCACCTATACATTTATCCCATCTTCCTCATTAGTTGAGCTTTTCCAGTCTTGGCTTCTGGAGTGCTCTTTTCCTATTGTCCTTAAGGGGTGTTCTTTTTCACTCCCTCCTTTTCTGTCTCTCTCTTTCCCTGTCTACTTCTGTTTCAGACTTCCTCATATACACTTACACAGACATACACACATACACACCGTAAACTGTGTATCCTCAGATACCAACCTCAGGGAATACAGCACAATAGAGGATGGAAGGGACAGGAAGAGAGAGAGCTGAAAATGATAGTGGCTAAGAGAGAGATGTGGGCAAAGACGCACATGAAAACAGAGAGAAGGAAGATTGGTGTGTGTGTGTGTGTGTGTGTGTGTGTTTGGAGGGGGGGTAGTAATAGAAACACTTGCAAGACAGTTACAATTTTGAAAGAGAGATGGAATTTGAGAAAGAGTTGCTGAGAGGGTAGGAGCCAAAAGGGTAGATATTTAAGAGGCATGGGAGTATTCATGGAGAAAAGACAATAGGGATTTTAGGGCAACACACCCACACACACGGGACATTTTTTGTAGTGAGGTATATACTGTAGTTGTATGCAATCTTTAAGGTAGCTCTTAAAGGATTACGAGTTTATCTTGAGGAGGCTGTAGTTTTTGGCTTTCCTCATTTACACACATCCTTAAGTTGGAAAGCCACTAAGCCCCTTTCATGCTCCAACACATTTTTATTGGAAGTTCCCACTCTGCTGTGGAACAACTTTTTAAAGGATCTGGGAGTGGTGTGCAGTGCCTAACTCAGAGAGAAGGGCAAGTAGTGACCCTTGTAAATATGAGGATTTATTATTGTCCTTGCTTGCTGTAAATCTGATCAATAACAAATATTTGGGAAGGTGAAATGGAGATCTGCTGTCCTATTTCAGTGTACGATTTCCATCCGATTTTTGTTCAGTTGTAAAACTAAGAACACATGTTTTAGTCCATTCTAAAAGGATGAATTTATCTTCATTAAAAAGTATTTTTCTTAAGGTATCTTCCAACATTGGATGGTAATATAAACCCAGAGATCTTTACTAACCGCAGCAGTGGCAAAAAGCAGCAACGGAGGAAAAACAACAACAAATATGGCGTCAGCTCAGGGATGGCACTGATTTGAAATGGCTTTGCTGCTTAGGTAGATTTATTAAATTTAACATTTATTAAATGACAGAAGTTGTTGAGGTTGTTGTTGGAAGCCATAAAAAGCCTCTTCTTCTTCTTCTTCGATGGTGCAAACTGTTTTCATTCGTGAAAATGGCTAATAGCTGGTGTATAACTGCTGCTTTACATTCGCTCCAATTTCTAAAACTGCAAAACAAATTAAATTTTTATAATCATCAGTGCCAACTTGTCCACAACAGTCTACAGGAAGAAGAAAAAGAAGATAGGAATCATTTGTGGGAGTTAAGTGCTCACCCCGTAATCGGAAGGTTGCAGGTTTCGAGCCCTGCTCAGCTCGCTGTTGTTGTGCCCTTGGGCAAGACACTCAACCCTCCTCGCCTGCTGGTGGTGGTTGGAGGGACCGGTGGCTCCTCTTTACAGCAGACTCACGTCTGTCAGTGTGTCCCAGGGCAGCTGTGGCTACAATGTAGCTAACCACCACCAGGGTGTGAATATGTGTGTGAATGAGTGAATGACTTGGGGGGTCCCAGGACTCTAGAAGGCACTATATCAAATACAGGCCATTTACCTTTTAGAAAATATAAAAAAAAATACATGAAAACTTTACTAAACAGTCGATACATCACAAAGACTACAAGTGCTGCATTTGTAGTTATTTCACACTTTTACCATGACCAAATTGTCTTGTGACGTATTGTTCGTTTTGGGCACAGCATTCTCTACCATGGACCTACGCAGACTGGCACGTTTAAGAACAATAGTCAAGTCATCAAAAAGGTATTGTATGTGTTATCTGTTGCAGCAAAACTGAAGAAGCCTCTGACTGAAGAAGCTCTTCCGTTGTCGGACAGTCTTGTGAAGAGAATGCTCAGGGTTGTCCATAATTTTCTTGATTCTCTGGAGAATCCTTTGCATTATCTCCTCCAGTGGTTCCACAGTCGTCCCCAGAACAGAACCAGCCTTTTTTATTAGGCTGTTGAGCCTTTTCAGGTCCCTGCTTCTGATGCTGCTACCCCAACAGACGATGGCTAAAGAGATTACACTCTCAACAACAGACTTGTAGAAGATCTGCAGCATCTTGCTACAGACACTGAAGGACCTAAGCATCCTCAAGAAGTGCAGTCTGCTGTGTCCCTTCTTGTAAACTGCTTCGCTGTTCTTTCTCCAGTCCAGTCTGTTATCCAGGTGAACTCCAAGGTATTTGTATTCCTCATCCACCTCTACCTCTTCTCCCATGATGGAAACAGTGTTTGACTCCACCCTGTTTCTTCTGAAGTCTAAAATCATCTCCTTTGTTTTGTTCACATTCAAGGTCAGTTTCCACACCATGCCACAAAGCGCTCTACCAGCTCTCTATACTCAGCTTCCTGTCCATCTCTGATACACCCAACCACTGCAAAGTCATCTGAGTATTTTTGTAAATTACAGGTCTCTGATTTGTACTGGAAGTCTGAGGTGTACAGAGTGAAAAGGAATGGTGAGAGTACAGTGATCCCTCGTCCATCGCGGTAGATGCGTTCCAGACCTGGCCACGATAGGTGAAAATCCGCGAAGTAGGGACACCATATTTACAGTATTTATTTGACAGGAGAGGGAGCAGAGCTGATCCTCATCAGCCTGATCAGCGGGACGGCTTTAAAAGGAGGACGGTTATCCAGATACCACGCCGGATGATTAACTACTGACTGACTCGCTTCTCCTCCGGATTCGCTCCCGTCTTGGAGACTTCTGGATACTCACCGGTTCACTGCCTGGATACCAACTCCGCTCTGCCGTCTCGCTCTCCACCGTGCTCAGGCTCCCTCTCCGTTACCTCGCCCTCCTCATCCGTCTACTCTGCCACCTGGAAATCTACAATTCGCCTCTGGATATCACCCCGGCTCAACTCCACATTCACCCTGAACTTCCGCATTTTGCCGCTTCCTGGTTTACCCTCCGCTGGATCATCAGTGCGTCCTCAGTTCTCCTCACCATTAAAGAAATAAAATTACTGTTTATCTTTTACCTCGACTCGAGTCTGATTCTGTATGTCTTGGGTTAGACACTTACCCCAAAACATGACAGAAAAATACTGCGAATCGGTGAAAAATTCCGCGAATCGGCGAATTTCCCTTTGTTGAGGGTCTGACCTCATGAGGAAATTACTATGCAGTGATTTTCTCCAAAATGACTGTGCTTAAATTGCTCTGAAAAGCAAATAATCACATCAGCGCCAAGAAACTTCATTTCCCATGATGCTTTGCACACAGAAGCATTGTGATGACGTCACCGCCTAATACCAGAAACACAATCTGCGGGAGGCGGGAGCTTGGACAGCTTTCCCGCGACTTCAAAGACTATAAATCATGAACGGAACAAAGAAAACTTCGTTCTTTTGCCCAGGATACCTGGCGGTAAGGACACGCTTGTCGAACGCTCCGACTCCCTTGAGCACGCGGAAGCTCTAAGTGGCCAAGTTGAGCCCACGGAACTGCTGGAAACTACACTCCAACTCCATCAGGACCTGACTGGGAACGAGCGGAGCTCCATCCAGCTCTCAGAGACGCTGTAAGTTGTCAAACTCAGCCCAAAAGAAACTTCGTTCTCTTTGTGTCCAGCCCGTTGGAGAAACACTCGTGGGGCCAAAACAACGGAGAAAGCATCAAACCGACGGACAACGCCAAACTGCGGAGAAACACGGAGAAACACGGAGAACCGTCAAATCAAACAGCGGGGGACGCCTTGCTGTTTTGGTGATCAGAAAACTCATTTCTCTCTCTCCTTTTCTTCTCCCGTTTCCTCTATAGTCCAGAATAAGCAATAAAACCGCGCTATTGCTTAAAAAGTAGCTTCGTGTTTTCCTCTTTCGTTCCCAAACACGTCCGTCGGGTCATTTTGAAAGAATAAACTGCTTATTGATCATTGTTTGGTATCTTTAAATGTTTTCTGCTTGGCCACGTGGTTAAACTAAAATATATTATTCGTGATTAATCTTTTGTGTTGTTTCATGATCATTTGAAATGTTTTGAGTGAATTTAAGGTTAAGTTACTTATGATTCTAAGTGCCTTGGAAGTTAAAGTGCAAGTTGCCACCCACACTTTAGCCAGACAAAGGGGTCAGCCATCTTGCATACAGACTCCATTTTAGAAACACACACACACATACATACACACAAAACACCTTGAACATTATTTTGAATATACATCCTTTTATTATATCACATGGTTATTATTCATTTATGCCACTGTTTATTCATTTGACAAATTGTTAATTAAACGTTATAAAATTCAGATTTTCGTCTCCAGTAGCTTTGTTGTGTCGAAGAGAAGTCTCTGCTCCGAGGATTCTACGAACTTCAAGAAAGACTGATAAGAGTTTTGGATTCAATTTTTCCCCGGTTAAAGGGGAATGGTGCCCCGTATATCTAAGAATATCTTAATTAATTAATAAATCAGTAAATATTCCCATATTTGCAGAATTTATTGAAGAATCCAAAAGTAAGTTAAAGCTTACAAATTGTTCGCTCCTAATAACCCCAACATTAATTGGTGCAGCCCGTGTGAGGCTTGGATACACAGAGATTTCTATCCGGCACAAACAAACAAATAAATCCAAAGAGCTTGAATTAAAAATAATCAGTTGTTCAGCCTTGAACCAGCAACAGAGTGGTGCTGATTTCGCTGAGCAGGAAGCTGCATCGAACTCTCACCAGTAACTCAGTGCTTCTTTAAAGGTGCAACGTGTAAATTAATTCTGGTTGACTTTTAGGTTAAAATTCAGTTTTTCCTTAAAGATGCAACGTGTAATTAATTCTGGCTAACCTTTTAGGTTAAAATTCAGTTTTTCCTTAAAGGTGCAACGTGTAATTAATTCTGGCTAACCTTTTAGGTTAAAATTCAGTTCCTCATTAAAGGTGCAGTATGTAAGTGATTCTGACTAACCCTTTTAGGCTAAAATTAACTGCTAATTTAGCGACTTTAACTCACAGTGGCTATTGTAACTAACTGAAACCTTCACTCAACGACTGATAACACCCTGTTTGCTAATATTCTGAAGGAATAACTGGCATATTTAACACTGCAAGTGTTGTAAGACGTTGCTACGGCAACGCACCAGCTTTTGCTAAAATACTGAAAGGAATAGTATTTTAAGCGTCAGTCACGGCATTCCGTGCAATCTTAAAACGCTAAAACCTGTGCGCACAAAGGTTAATTTAGTGTTTTCTGCTACAAAGCTAGCAGTTGCTGCCCAAAAGGTGCAGCTTTAGCTATCTGCAGAAGCTCTACTAGGCTATTTTTGGTTCGGTTGTTAAAATGGAGGGACAGAGTAGTGAACTGACCAACTCCCAGCAACCAGGTGGCGCTGCGGCCCACAAATGTGAACCTGGCCTACTTTCTGGACAAATATTGTCCAAACTGGTCGCGGTTGCTCGAGAACCCGACTATCCTTCTAGGGATTTCACTGAAGAACAGCGTAGTGACGAGCTAGAAGCTGTACTTGATCAAATAGAAAACCTGGATGGTACAAAACCAATCCAGGTTCACTTGGCTAAGTTAGCCCTGATCCTCTATTAGAGAGGACTCCAACGTGGTCAGAAGATCATGAACCTCCAGAGTATGCTAGCTGAAAAACAGCGAAATGGAAGGCTGATCGAGGAAGACAACACCAGCACCGATTCTGGGGAAGATGGGGAGGAGACCCTGCCTCCCTCTGCTGATGAGAACAGACAGTGGGAAGGGGGGAAACACCATGACTCTCTGGACGGACGCACGCCGCAGGGGAGAGATGAAGCTTATCTGTCCCAACCTTCGGCCCCGTTCCCTACACACACTCTAGGGCATTCAGGACCATCTAGGGGCCGAGGGCAATTCGCCCTCGAACCCCAGGTTGGACCACCACCCTCATCTTCACGGCCTTCTCAATCAGTGAGAAGTCGACCAGCTGAGCGGCACCTCAATTTAGACCGCTCCCCCAGTCCACGAAGGGTGCAAGGTGCCAGCTGGGGTTATGCACAAGCCCAACCTGCACCTCCACCATCCACCCATCCTAGCTACTCCGGTATTCGGCATGCCGATAACCAGCTGCAGGACAAAGCATCCTACGCCAGTCCATACCCGGCCAGAGCGTATTACGCAGAAGCCCCAGTTGAAAGACGCAGGCTGCACTACGCAGACGTGCCCCGGGAGGAGGACACCCACGTGACGTGCCAGCAGCCCGCCACAACATGCCGGACCCCGATTTGGGCCCCAGGAGTCAACATTGGGAGCCCAGAGCACACCAGCGATATCCAGCGCCCTCTGAGACAGACCGTGGGTCAGAGTCAGAGGATGACGTGCCGTACCATGAGTCAGGGCTCCGTGTACGCCAAATTGAATCGCTAGCTAAAGATATAGAACACTTTGATCCTAACACCGGTGAATCCAATGTCGACGATTATCTCAGGGAGATAGAACGTTGTCTGCTTGATCTTCCATCACCCTCTTCAAGGGAAAAGCTCAAGCTAATTTGGAAAACCACATCTAGAACGGTGCACAGTTTCATGGAAACTCTACCACCTGACATTCGAGATTGGTACTCCTCGCTCTGCCGAGCGTTGAGAGATGAATACGCCACGTATGCAGACTCTGCGTCAGCTACAATGGGGGCCTTCTCCATCAAACACGGGAGGAACGAACCCCCCAGAGAGTATTATCGCAGACTCAAAAGTGCTTATTTCCAAGGTCGAAACGGCCCTGGGCTCGAGGAAGACCCTGCCTTCAGATCCCTGTTCATTCACAACCTGCACGAGTGTGTTCGATCCGAAGTCTCAATGTATTGTCGGATGAAAAAACTGACAACTCAGGAGATTAGGAGGTACGCCCAACAGGCTTGGGAAGCCGGCGGAAAGCCCCAAAAGCCTGACGCACATCACCGCGTCATGCACCTAGCTCCCGACGCCAAGCCGCGTTTGGAGCTCGAAGGCACAGAAGCTCCACCCACTAAGCCAAAATCTGCTAAACCTAGACCTGCTAAACCGCGAGAGCAGTCCCAATCTCCTCAACAGGGGAAGGGGGGTGCTGATTGGCCGCCTAGGTCTGGACGATCAGACAGGAAGTGGCCCAACCAAAACCAACGGCAGGCAGGTCGGAACAATGGAAGGTTTAAGGAGCGCCGCCCACAGGTAGGTCCCGAACGCGAGTCCACGGATGAGTTCCTGACCAAAGCCGACGTCCAGGAGATGTTTCAGCAGTTCCTAGCTAAACAGAAGGAACAGCTGAGAACTGCAGAAGAGACCCCTGCACCAAAGTCTTCTTCTAAGAAGCCAGACCCAGAGCCAACGTCCGCATGACTAGGCGTGGCTCAACCCCCCAGCATGGCCAGGACCTACCTGATCAGCTGGGGGAACACTACTGGTAGATCACAGGAGTCTCCTGAAATCTACCCCCCAGAGAAACCAGATACTAAATTTCTGAAGTTCCTTGGTGACTTAACAAACCATGATCATGCTCGCCATTTGTACTGTAGCACCAACGTAGGTGGATGCATACAGGTTGATGCTCTGCTGGATACCGGCTCAGAAATCACCCTGATGTGCTCCACACTGTTTCATCGCGTGTCTGACACCATGCGGTCGCTCGGGAAACCAGTCCAGGTAGAATCCTGTGACCTGAAAATCACCAGCTACACCCAGACCCGGGAGTGTATCACTCACCGGGCGTGGCTGGACATCACCTTCCAAGACATGACTCTGGTTCACCCGTTTTATGTCTGCCAGCTAGACACTGAACCACTTCTCATTGGTCAGGACCTGCTTGAACGTCTAGCTCCCCTCATCGACTGCCAGAAGGGTCAACTTTGGGCCCAGGTGGACACACCTAAGCCCTGGAACCCGGATAGCAGCCGACCATCCTCCATTCTTGAAGTCAGCATAAGTGAGCAGCAAAACCCTTGTTCTAAGGTCATGCCCCTCCCTACGGCTCCCAAAGACGATGTCCGCCTGCAAAGGCACGAAACCGCTCCTGGAACTCCTCTCCGCACACATTCATCTTTTCTCTGCTCGCTGAAGAACGTCAGCCTGCAGCCATATGCACCACACATAGTTGGTGGTCTTACCATCAACTGCACCCACATCTCAGATGCTCGCCTTGCTCTTTGGTCGGAAAAGTCAGCCATCAGCCAGCAGACGTTTGAACACCTGCGTCAGAAGGACCCTCTTCTGGTCAGTGTGACACGTAGCCATCGGCTCTTGTCACCTACTTGGCCGCAGAGGCTCCTGAAAGCGCCAGAGGTCTGCTCCCTGACTATCCAGCTTGGAGCAAGACAGCTCACACATACATTCAGCATTATACCACAGCTTGATCCACCTGCACTCATTGGAGCAGATCTGCTGGTTCGACTAGGTGCCCAGCTGGACACTTGCAATCAAGTCCTTTGGGCCCGGGCCACACCATCCTCTGAGCCTTGCTCAGAAGGCCCTGAACACTTGCTGTCCGGTCAGACCATTCCACAGGCCTGCCGTGCAGTGGTTGAGGCCAGCACGGTTCTGCCCCCACTGGTCAAAGGAGTGCCTGTTCGTCTGACTCTGATGAAGCATCAGAAGCTGCCTGCACACAGGCCTTCTTTCAGCCATCACCACACTTCTTGGAGCTCAACTTAGCCGTCTGTGGCACGCCACTTTTGGAGCTGAACAATCGTTCTGCCTACTTGTTGGTCGAAAATCCGACCCGGAGTCCTATCCACATGCCGGCAGGAAAGCCCTTGGGCATGCTGATAGATGGCTCATTCCATGACTTCGAACTCTCAGTCCCAGTAAGCGGGCAACTTCCCTTGTTCGTGAACGACAGACAGGTTGGTGCAGACACATTCAGTACTTTCCCCTCACAAATGATTACCATCAAGCGGCATGAAGCCCTTCCTGAGGAACCCATTTGCAGTGCAACCTTAGATACTGACGGCGGTCAGTGTCTAACGGTTTTTGCAATAAATACTCAACACTCTGAGTCACCGGTTGAAAGCCCGGAACACCAGAGACCCTCCTCCTCTGAACCTTATGACGGCTTCGAGGCCGAAGTCAGCCAGCAGCTTGACAAAGCGGATGCGCTGGAGTCAGAGGAGCAGAGAGCAGAGCTTAGAAGCCTGTTCTATGAGTTTCAGTCCGTCTTATCCAGGGACTCCCTGGACTGTGGACTAATAAACCTGCATACGGTTCGCATTCCAATGAACCCGAATGCCCCTCCTACTTTTGTATGTCAGTACAAGATTCCCCTCGCTGCTTATGAGTCGATCCAGGAGATCCTCGATCAGCTGAAGGAGAAAAACATCATCAGAGAGTGTAACTCCACTTACAACTCTCCCATCTGGCCGGTTCTGAAACCGACTGGGAAATGGCGTCTCACCATAGACTATCGTGCATTGAACAAACAAGTGCCTCTCTCCAGGTGGCCTATGATCCATTTAGATCAGGAGCTAGCCAGAGTCAGAGATGCTCGTTTCTTCTCTACGGCTGACGTAGCCAACGGCTTCTGTACCATGAAGGTTGAGCCGGCGGACCAGTATGAACTGGCTTTCTCCTTTGGAAATTGCCAATATACTTGGAACCGCTGCCCTTTTGGCTACTCTAACTCACCTGCCGAGTTCAACATCTTCCTCCACAAAGCCATGTCAGATGCTGCTTCCAGAGGGAACCTCATATATGTCGATGACATCTTGATGAGGAGTCGAACCTTCGAGGAGCACTTGGCCGAACTCCGTCACGTGCTGCAACAGCTCGCTGACGCCGGAGCTAAATTGGCGATTCTCAAGGGACAGTGGTGTCGAACCAAAGTGGAGTATGTTGGACTGCTGGTGGGCCCTAATGGAGTCGAGCCCCAAGCGGGACGCATTAGGGCCATTCAGGACATCAAAGCCCCAGCTAATCTGACTGAACTCAGGAGCTTCCTCGGAGTCTGCAACTACTCCAGGCAGTTCATTGAGGAGTACGCTGAAACAGCGAGGCCCCTCACTGAGCTGCTTCAGAACGACACACCTTTCGTGTGGGACAGACCCCAAGAACTCTCCTTCCAGTTCCTAAAACAGAAGTTGGCGTCCGCACCCTGTCTGGCTTACCCAGACAAGGATAAAGAGTTCTACATAGAGGTGACTTTCTCCTCTCACTGCCTGAGCGCTGCTTTGAAGCAGAAACACGATCAGGACATGAGAGTTGTGGCATACGCCAGCAAGCCTCTGAGCAAGGTGGAACTCCAGTTCTCAGACTGCGAGAGAGCTCTCCTCTCTACAGTCTGGGCCGTCGAACACTTTCGTAGTTACATCGGTGGACAGAAAGTGATCATTGAAACGTGTCATCAGCCTGTCACCTTCCTAAACAGCCAGCGTCTGCGCGAAGGAAGAGTGTCAAACAGCCGCATTGTGACGTGGATGATGGTGCTCCAAGGATACAACATTGAGGTCAAGTATGGTCAGAACACCAAGCTAGCGCTAGGACAAGGGCTAGCAGGCTGCCAGCACTGTGACTCTGACTCCGTCATGGGCCCCCTGGACACACCTGCCGCAGTCTACCCAACCGCATCCAATCATCGCTACTTTGATGAGAATGTTTGCCAAGGGCTTCCGAAAGTTTACACTGATGGATGCGCCTACCTTCACGAAGGCCAGCTCCGTGCCGGGGTTGGAGTCGTTTGGGTGGACTGTGACACTAAGCAACCAAATCACTACCGGTTGGGCCAAAAGTCTAGTCAGTACGCCGAAATTGCTGCAGTGTTGATAACCCTCCAGCAGGCGGCAGCCTTGGACATCACTCAAATCGTCCTTTGCTCTGATTCAAACTACGCTAGACACAGCTTCATTTCTCACTTCCCCATGTGGAAGGAGAACCACATGAAAAACGCCAGGAACAGAGATGTGAAACACTCGGAGTTATTCCTAGCGTGTGATCTGCTCACCACTGAGAAAGGCATAATGGTCTACTGGAAAAAGGTCAAAGGTCACTCCAGGACCCTAGGTCCGGATAAAGATGGTAATGACGAAGCTGACCGCCTTGCTAAGCTCGGTGCTGACCAGGGAACCTGTTGGGAATTCAAAGACGAGTGGCTTCCACCCAAGGCCGTTCACGAGGTCTGCGCGATTACTCGTCGCCATGCTAAACAGGCAGACGAACCTCGGACCGTTGAGGTACCCGTGTGTCTAGGCAGACAACCACATGACGCGGACCTAGTCACCATGCAGGAACAAGATCCTGACCTGAAGCTCATCCGTGAGCTTCTCCAAAAGGGCCCGATGCCTGAACAACCGTCACCACCTACTGGCGCAAGCCGAGATTTGGTAAATCTGCATCGTCAACTCGCGCACCTGAAACTACAAAACGATTTGTTAGTTTACATGCGTGACGATCACAGCCCGCCGCGCTGGGTTGTTCCACTCGACCACAGAGGAGTGATGCTTGCCTACGCCCACGACACTCCGGTTGGAGGTCACCGCGGAGCAAAAGCTACCCTCGCGTCACTGACAGAGTTAGCATATTGGCCATCGATTTCCAAGGACGTACACAGCTATGTCCAAGGCTGCCTCATCTGTGCCCAGTTTCAACCCTCCCAGCCGCTTGCTAGAGCACCACTGCAACGCAGGGGAATAACCTTCCCTTGGTCCCACCTGCAGATCGACTGGGTTGGACCGGTTCCCAAATCGGCAAGAGGAAACAAATATATGCTAACTGTAACTTGCAGTTTCACAAAGTGGGTGGAGTGCCTTCCAGCGCCAAACGATACAGCCGTCACAACCGCTGTACTGCTGATTAACCACGTTTTCAGTCGATGGGGACTTCCACTCTGCATTGACTCTGACCGGGGAACTCATTTCACATCCAGTGTAATGACGTCCCTGTTTGAACTTCTGGGAGTGGAAGTGAGATTCCACCTCCCCTATCACCCACAGTCATCCGGACAGGTCAAACGGATGAACCGCACGCTCGTCTCCATGCTCAAAAAGTACGTCTGCTCCACTGGAAAGGACTGGGACGTCAAGCTCCCTCTGGTCCTGATGGCCATACGGTCCACTCCCCAGCGATCCACGGGGGTTACGCCCTTTGAGATGATGACCGGCAGACTGATGACCCTACCACTGCACCTCCTGTATCACCCAGAGGATGTCAGTGTTGCCACTGCCTATACCGCTCATCAGTATGTGGCAGACTTGAAAACACACCTCAGAGCTACGTTCGCGCACGCTCAGAAGAAACTGGAGACCAACGTAGAAGGCGCTAAAGCCTACTACGACCAAAAGACAACCAGCCGCGAATACGAGGTGGGTGACAAAGTATTCTACTTTCGGTTCGCCCAACCGGCACGCAAACCTAAGAAGTTCCTGCCCTGCTGGTCAGGACCATTTGAGATCGTGGCAAAACTCTCTCCAGTTGCATACAGGTTACGCATCACCAAAGCGAGACAGGAGCCTGTCTACAAATGGGTGCATGCAAACCAAATCAAACCCTACGTCAAACCATCCCCGCGGGTACAGAGACCAGACTCCCCGCAGGAGGTAGACGTAGTCTCTACATAGTTCTATGCATGGAAATGGAAAGGGGGGGAAGTGCACGTTTAACCCACTAACATGTACTAACCGACAAAGAACAAGGCCCCCCTGCCGTCCCTTTCATTAACCAAGAGAACCTCCTCCTCCTAGAGCGCTAACAGGAAGTACCTACTAAAACCTTACAGGGTACTCTGGTACCTGTCAACCTACACTATGTTCTGATTAATGAATCTCTACGTGCAATCAAGACTTTGTCTGAAACCGTACATCAGGATATTGTGTACACACGAATGGTGAGAGATGTGATGCAGGACCTGCTCAGGGAAGTAAGCTCCACGCTAGACAGATTGGTTGAAAGTCGTATTTCCCCGTACTTACCCCTCTACTGTGCACCTTTCACAAATCCACCTAGCGTACAGCGTAGGTAGTGCAATTCCCATTCACGTTGATGCAGAAAAAATTAGAACTCGGTTTCCTGTTACATATTCCCATAATTGTGACACCTCACATCTATAGGTTTAAGTCGATGCTTAACATTGGTATTTGAAAGGACGGTAGGCATTTCCACCTTGAACTAGAATCCTGGCACTCCATCATCTCAACCTCGAACAGCATGACTCAGAGATTGAAATCATGGACGCTTTCCAGGGTTATAACTTTACCATCGATTTAGAAATTGACCAACAATTACTGATTGAAGGAACCAAATTTGTTAAGTTCACACAAACCCCGCGTGAACTTACTTTGACGCCCATGAATAGATACCCAAGACGCTACATTGACACAGATTATACCACCTTAATCTGCACATTGGTCGCCCTGGGGATGGGATGGCTCATCACGGCCGTGGTAGCTTATTCCGCCTACAGGCGTGTTAAGAAACTCCAAGATAAGATGCACTTGCTCACCTACGGTGTGCCTCGTGACCGCGTTCGGGGAGACTCCAAGCATGAATGTACCACACCTGTCTAAAGGGGGTGAGCAACAGTTTCTTTATTATTTTGTAATCCTAAGAGTAGTTCTCACTTTAGTCTACCTCACATTTTTATCTGAGTGTTGCATTATGTCACATTCTTTATAAGCTACACACTGAATGTATGACCTAAGAATGTATTTTATGAGACCTCAAGGTTGCTATGAATTTTCTTGGATGTTATATGTTTTTTTTTTTGTTTTTCTGTACTTTTGTTTCGTACTTGGTCACATATTAACTAGTGGTTATGTGCCGGCCCAGCTCAGTCTGTCAATGACTCTGTCTGACGCACCAGCACATTGTAGTACCTCTTAGTTTTATGGTCCTTGTTTTAGCCCAAAGACTGTCCTGATCCACCCTTTGGACCAAAAAGGGGGGAATCTTGGGACCACATAGGTCAATGCGCGTTTGCGAACTATGGACCTCGTACATCACCGCGTGCTCCATAAACTGAACTGTATGGCCGGCGGTGAGATGCCTTTGTGTCCCCTTGTGGAGTTAACCGCCCACCGACCTTCCTCCTTCTACACTACTACCTCTCGCATGGACGACATCATCATTGCGTACCACCTGCGTGAGTTGCTTCTTCTCGTTATGCGCGTTGGGGACTATCCCGTTTCCTATCCTCTTTTGTTTTGTGCCTGACCAGGATCCAAGACAAAGACAAAGACCAGAGGCGCCAGGATCCAAGACAAAGTCCAAAGACAAAGGCGTCCAAGGAGACCAACGTCCTAAGGGACAAACCCACCTGTGCTTCCGACAATCAAGTCGACCTACGTTCATGAGGAACAAACCCATCTGTGCTTCCGACGATCGAGCTTTGGGCGCGATCCCCGAAACCAAAAGGGGGAATGTTGAGGGTCTGACCTCATGAGGAAATTACTATGCAGTGATTTTCTCCAAAATGACTGTGCTTAAATTGCTCTGAAAAGCAAATAATCACATCAGCGCCAAGAAACTTCATTTCCCATGATGCTTTGCACACGGAAGCATTGTGATGACGTCACCGCCTAATACCAGAAACACGATCTGCGGGAGGTGGGAGCTTGGACAGCTTTCCCGCGACTTCAAAGACTATAAATCATGAACGGAACAAAGAAAACTCCGTTCTTTTGCCCAGGATACCTGGCGATAAGGACACGCTTGTCGAACGCTCCGACTCCCTTGAGCACGCGGAAGCTCTAAGTGCCCAAGTTGAGCCCACAGAACTGCTGGAAACTACACTCCAACTCCATCAGGACCTGACTGGGAACGAGCGGAGCTCCATCCAGCTCTCAGAGACGCTGTAAGTTGTCAAACTCAGCCCAAAAGAAACTTCGTTCTCTTTGTGTCCAGCCCGTTGGAGAAACACTCGTGGGGCCAAAACAGCGGAGAAAGCATCAAACCGACGGACGATGCCAAACTGCGGAGAAACACGGAGAACCGTCAAATCAAACAGCGGGGGACGCCTTGCTGTTCTGGTGATCAGAAAACTCATTTCTCTCTCTCCTTTTCTTCTCCCGTTTCCTCTATAGTCCAGAATAAGCAATAAAACCGCGCTATTGCTTAAAAAGTAGCTTCGTGTTTTCCTCTTTCGTTCCCAAACACGTCCGTCGGGTCATTTTGAAAGAATAAACTGCTTATTGATCATTGTTTGGTATCTTTAAATGTTTTCTGCTTGGCCACGTGGTTAAACTAAAATATATTATTCGTGATTAATCTTTTGTGTTGTTTCATGATCATTTGAAATGTTTTGAGTGAATTTAAGGTTAAGTTACTTATGATTCTAAGTGCCTTGGAAGTTAAAGTGCAAGTTGCCACCCACACTTTAGCCAGACAAAGGGGTCAGCCATCTTGCATACAGACTCCATTTTAGAAACACACACACACATACATACACACAAAACACCTTGAACATTATTTTGAATATACATCCTTTTATTATATCACATGGTTATTATTCATTTATGCCACTGTTTATTCATTTGACAAATTGTTAATTAAACGTTATAAAATTCAGATTTTCGTCTCCAGTAGCTTTGTTGTGTCGAAGAGAAGTCTCTGCTCCGAGGATTCTACGAACTTCAAGAAAGACTGATAAGAGTTTTGGATTCAATTTTTCCCCGGTTAAAGGGGAATGGTGCCCCGTATATCTAAGAATATCTTAATTAATTAATAAATCAGTAAATATTCCCATATTTGCAGAATTTATTGAAGAATCCAAAAGTAAGTTAAAGCTTACAAATTGTTCGCTCCTAATAACCCCAACACCTTGAATAAGGCTCCAAAGAAAAAATCTGCGAAGTCGTGAATCCGCGATAAATGAACCACGAAGTAGCGAGGGATCACTGTATAGTGGTGCTCCAATGTTACTAATTGCCTGGTTTGATGTGCAGTTCTTCAGCCTCACAAACTGTGGTCTGTTTGTCAGGTAATCTTTAATCCAGGCGATAGTTGAGGCCCCCACCTGTGTCTTCTGGAGTTTCTGGCAAAGTACATCAGGCTGGATTGTGTTAAATGCACTGGAGAAATCAAAGAACATGACCCTCACAGTGCTGCCTGCTTTGTCCAGATGACAGTGGGTTGGTTGAAGCAGCTGGATGATGGCATCTTCAACTCCAACTCCATGGCGATAAGCAAACTGCAGCAGGTCCTGATATGTCCTAGTTTGCTTATTCAGGTGGACCAACAGGAGTCTCTCCAGGACCTTCATGATGTGGGATGTCAGGGCAACCGGTCTGTAGTAGTCATTGACTGATGGGCGAGTTTTCTTTGGAACTGGAACAAGGCAGGATGTCTTCCACAGGACTGGAACCTTCTCCTGGGCCAGGCTGAGGTTGAAGAGGTGCTGCAGAATCCCACAGAGCTGCTCTGCACAGGCCTTCAGTACTCTGGGGCTGACACCATCTGGACCTGCAGCCTTGTTCCTGTTCAGTCTCTCCAGCTGCCTCTTCACCTGACTTCTAGAGACAGATAGGTGGGAGGGGGAGGTAAATGTGGCAGCAGCATCTCTTGACTTGGTTGGAGACAGATTAATAGAACCAGAAGAGTCCACGACTGTGTTAGAGGACAAAAGAGCTGGCGTGTGACAGGAAAATGTTGGATCAGAGAAGGATGGGATGTCTGTTTGGCTGGGGACAGGCGAGGAGGATGCTGGGTTTGTTCCTGAACTGAACCTATTGAAGAACTTATTCAGTTCATTGGCTATGTCCAGGCTGCCATCTGTGCAATCCTTCCTCTGCTTGAAGCATGTGATCTTTTTCATCCCTGACCAGACATCTCTGATATTGTTCCTCTGTAGTTTGTTCTCCAGCTTCTCCCTGTATGCCTCCTTGCTGTCTTTGATCTTGATCTTCAGTTGCTTCTGTATACTCCTCAATAATTCCCTGTCTCCCTTCTTGAATGCTCTTTTTTTCTCATTTAGCAGATTCTTCAGTTCACTGGTGATCCAGGGTTTGTTATTAGTGAAGCATCTCACTGTTCTGGTGGGTATGATGTTGTCCACACAGAAGTTTATATAGTCAGTAACACATCCAGTCATGGCATTGATGTCTTCTTCATATCCTTGGCAGAGAGTCATCCAATCTGTGGTCTCAAAACAACTCTGCAGGGCTTCTTCAGCATCCTGTGACCATTTTCTCACCATTCTTCTTGTCACAGGTTGCCTCTGAACAAGTGGTTTGTATTCTGAGCAGAGAAAAACAAGATTGTGATCTGATTGTCCCAGAGGAGGTCTTGTTTTGGACATGTATGCATTCTTTACACTTGCATAACACAAATCCAATGTCTTGTTTTCTCTGATGGAGCAGCTGACAAACTGTTGAAATGTTGGAAGTGTAGCAGAGAGTGAGGCATGATTAAAATCACCAGATATAGCCACAAATGCATTGGGGTGCTGGGTTTGTAGCTTAGCGACAATGGAACATGTATTTTCAGCAATGGCTGAAGGTGGAATATAAACGGTTGCCAAGACAACACTGGTGAACTCTCTTGGCAAATAATATGGGCGAAAACTTACTGCCAAGAGCTCAGCATCTGGGCTGCAGAGATGACATTTCACTGAAACATGACCTGGATGGCACCATCTGTTGTTGACAAGCACTGCCATTCCACCTCCTTTTCTTTTCCCGCTCCTCTTCAGATCTCTGTCTGCTCGTACAGTCGGGAATCCTGGCAGAGAGACGCTGGAATCGGGGATATGATCCTGCAGCCACGTCTCACTGAAACACATACATAGGCGTCATTTTAACCGGGGACGCCGGGGACATGTCCCCGGCAAAATTTGTGATTGGCAGCTGTGTCCCCCCCACTTTAAAAAAGCCTGCTGATGAGGATTTTTGTTTTACCAGCTCAGATCTTATACCAGGGGTCGGCAACCTGTTCCCATCAAAGAGCCATTATTACCCATTTCCCACGGTAAAGAAAACACTGCAGCAGCCGTGGCGTTGTGGGCGGGGCCTACCCTCAGACAGCAGAGAGCTGCTCACAACATGACAGCAGCCGGTACCGGTCGCTCGCTTGGGCGTCGCACCCGTGGGGATTCAACACCCACACTTTTTCTTCTGTTTTGCTCACCTCCACACCAGTCTGGTTACTTTACGTCGAACTCACTCTGTTTGCCTCATCTCCTTCCTCACCTCCCGCTTCTGACAGCCGATGTCGGGTTTCCAGGAGAGTAGGAGGGATGGAAGAGCTCGCCTGAATTCATAATTTTACATCTTGACATTAGCTGTACAAAGTCTGTGTTTGATAAAGTGAAGAACAACAATTTGCAGAGGTTTAAAACAGGCGCGGCGCCAGGTTTTCATTTTTGGTTGGGCCACGGTAATTTTGGGCGGACCTTAATAAGCAGTGACTTAGTGAAGCAGGCAGGTCGCGCTAGAAAATTTAGTTTAAAAAGACGTCATAAATGTGTTCCCCGTCATTTTTATTTCTAAAATATGAAGTAAAAACTCACAATTTAATTTTCATTCATTTGTCCTTAATATTTAGTCTACAACCGTGCATTAAGTGGACCATCTTCCAGTAAAAGCAAAGCTTCCAGCCCACCTCTCCAAATGCGTAAAATGTGCATCAGCCGCTAGTTAGGCGCGCCGCGTGCACCGTCAGCCCAGACAAGAGCAGAGCAAATAGAGAAAGAATAGAGGATAATTCTGTCTGGATGTGGATGGAGATTACGTTTTACAGCAGCCTGATCATCGTTTAAAAACGTAAACCATCACCTGTCTTCTAGTCCACTCTATCAGCATTATTTTAATTGGTGTGTGTGTGTGTTTTCCACTTCAAACACTGGTCTAACCAACCAGACCAGCGTGTCCAGTAACACATTAATGTTACAATTAAACAGTTTCACTTCATGTAGGCTAGGACCATTTCACCGGCCGTGGCCCGGCCGCTTCTGCTCCACATAAATTTTGTGCGTAATCAAATGTCTCTAGAGGAGCTTTCTGAGCTGAAGAGGCTATTCTGCCTCAGACTGGATGCGTCATGCGTCTCCATATTAGAGACGGGAACAAGCGCTGTTCAGCCAAAGTTTCATAATTTCATAAAAAGAACATTTTTCCAGGTGACACATCCCTCAGAGAGACCGGGTTTCGCATCAGTGCGCGTCGGGGTAATTCTTTCAAAACAACCAACATCCTTGAGTTTATCGGTCAATATGTGACAAGGTGGAGAAATGAGGGCCCGGGCGGGATTCGATCCCCAGACTCCCAGGTGAGAGTCTTACGCTCTAACCAGTCAGCCAAAGGGACAACCCCTTGGCCAAGTAGCCAGGGCGCATTATCGGGACACTGTGACAGGACACTGCCACACCTGATTATGAAACTTTGGCTGAATAGTGCTTGTTCCTGTCTCCAATGTGGCTATGCATCCAGGAGCCTGTCCGAGGAGAATCCCAGAATCTGACATCCTCCAGCTCAGGAAGCGCATATGATTACGCACAAGCGTGACGCGTCAACCCGGTCTCACAGTAAGACCGGGTTGGACCTGTTCAGGTTTACGCAGACAATCTTTACATTTAGAATTGGCATACAGATGTAAAATTAATGCAGTAAAATATAAAGCATTTTATTTAAATATCCATTCATTATTTTACAAGCACAGATGGATGGAAGAGCTGCATGCGGCTACAGAGCCGCCGACACCTACTTTATTGTCCCCAGCAATTTTTAAACCCCACTCAAGTGTATGGTTATTGTCCCCAGCAATTCTGAAAACAAACTGACACCCTTGAACACATAACACTACAATGCCGATACTCTGGTTGAGTCCTTGAAAGGGCTTGGAGTTCATCCATCTTGTTGGCCAGTGATCTCACATTGTCCATTATGATCAAAGGAAGAGATGGTTTGAATTTCCTCTTTCTCTGTCTCTGTTTTGCTCCCGCTCTGCACCCTCGCTTCTTGCGTTTTAGCTCATTTGGGATTTGTGGCTTCAGTTGAGGTATTATTTCAGCCTTCCCAATGTTAATCAGCTGCTCCCGATTGTAAACCAGCTTGTTGCCATGGTTACGCATCATAACAAATGCTCAAAAAGTGAAAAAAGTGAAAAAATAGCAGTAAAAATCCACCAAGCTTCACAGCACCAGAAACAGAAAAGTAAAATGTTGAAAAAAATACCATTCCTCCCAAGAAACCAGAAGAAAAAATGTCCAAGAAAAGGCAAAACTTACATATAGTCAACAGAGCTACTCCAACATTCAGCCACCCAGAGCAGCGCAGTTCCAGAATAACAACAACTTGACATCAATCATGGAGAGGAGGGAACAAGGAGAGGACAGTAGAGAGGGGGGACGGGTGCAGCGAGGGTGCTAGTTTAGAAGATGCTCTCTGAAGAGCAGGGTCTTCAGAAGTTTCTTGAAAATTGAAAAGGAAGCCCCTGTTCTGGTAGTGCTTGGTAGGTCATTCCACATTTGTGGAACGATGCATGAGAAGAGTCTGGATTGTCCTGAACGTAGTGTAGGCACTGCTATCCGATGATCCTGTGATGACCGGAGCGGCCGGGCCGGGGCGTAAGCCTTTGCAAGAGGACTCAGGTAGATGGGAGCCGTACCATCTCGGACTTTGTATGCTAGTGTCAGCAATTTGAATTTGATGCATGCTGCTAGCGGTAGCCAGTGGAGCTCAACGAACAGAGGGGTGACGTGTGCTTTTTTTGGCTGATTGAAGACCAGACGCACCGCTGCGTTCTGGACCATTTGAAGAGGTCTCACCATACAGGCTGGAAGACCAGTTAGAAGGGTATTGCAGTAATTGAGGCATGAGATGACAGTAGATTGCACCAGGAGCTGGGTGGAATGTTGTGTTAGGTATGGGCTGATCTTTTGTATGTTATACAGCGCAAAGCGGCATGAACGCACAACAGAGGCAACATGATCTTCAAAGGTCAGGTGTTCATCAATCACAACACCCAGATTTCGAACTTCCTTTGAAGGAGCCAGAGACAGGAAGCCATTTTGGATTGAGATATTGTGCTGTATGGATGGTTTTGCTGGGATGACAAGTAGTTCAGTTTTAGAGAGGTTGAGATGGAGATGGTGGGATTTCATCCATTTTGATATGTCAGAGAGACAGTTTGATATTCGTGCAGAGACAGTGTGGTCGTCCGGTGGAAATGACAGATAGAGCTGGGTGTTGTCTGCATAGCAGTGGTAGGAGAAGCCATGTGATCGAATGATCTCACCCAGTGAGGTGGTGTATATGGCAAAGAGAATAGGTCCTAGTACAGAGCCCTGGAGGACTCCTGTGGCAAGATGGTGCACGGTAGAGGATTGTCCAAGCCAAGATACACTGAATGATCATCCTGTGAGGTACGATTCAAACCAGGCATGTACTTTCTCTGTGATGCCCATGCTAGAGAGTGTGGACAAAAGGAAGCCATGGTTGACAGTGTCAAATGCAGCCGATAAGTCAAGCAGGATAAGCACAGAGGAATTGGCAGTCGCTGTGCTCTTTGCTGATTTTATTTTTCATTCCCATGGTTCTTTTAAATTTAAATGCACTTGTCACTACATGTTAGCATGATTATCAGATTACTCTTTGTTCCCATCTAGATGTATTTTAAAGGATGTAAAATGTGTGGTTATTACTTTCTTTTATGATATTGTTTGCCTCCTTTCATTGCCAGATCTCTATTAAAAACACAGATTTTGTTCTATTTTACAATATTATTTTGCATATGTTGATTGCTCTGCATGTTTGATTTTTTTTACTTATAAATGTAGTTTATACAGTACAAGCCAATAGTTTGGACACACCTTCTCATTCATGATCATTTACATTTGGAGATTATCACTGAAGGCATCAAAACTATGAATGAACACATGTGGAGTTATGTACTTAACCAAAACAGGTGAAATAACTGAAAACATGTTTTATATTCTATTTTTGTCTAAATAGCCACCCTTTGCTTGCTCTGATTACTGCTTTACACACTCTTGGCATTCTCTTGATGAGCTTTAAGAGGAAGTCACATGAAATGGTTTTCCAACAGTCTTGAAGGAGGTCCCAAAGGTGTTTAGCACTTGTTGGCCCCTTTGTAAATGGTCATGGTCATGAAAATATGTCATGGTCTGCCTCCATCTGCTGTGAGTTTTTTGGTCAGCACTGTGTTCACAGGTGGGCGTGGCACTCATCACAGCTGTATGGAGTTCCACTAATTGGAGCCACAAGGATTTAAGGAGCGATGTGACTCAACTCCAGCGCCGGTCGATACTCTCATATGGGTAGCTTCTAGCCTCGTAAACTGTCCTGGTCCTGTGTCCTGAGCTAATGAGTTTTTCGTCCTGTTCCAGCTTCCTGTTCTGTACCAGCTACCTGGTCTGGAGTTGTTTCTCGTCTCACCGCTCAAGGATCCTCAGGTCTTCGTTCTCCTTGTCCGCCTGCCTGTCCACGCTCAGCACCATCCTCACCACTCCAGCCTCTCCCAGTTCGCCTCCGCACAACTCCTGGTCTCTGACCGTAAGAACTCCCAGACACTCAGTCAGATTCTCCTGGTTCTGGTCTCGCTTACCTCTCCTCTTATCTTTTATAGTTTCTGGTCCTGTCCCGTTCCTGTGTTTCAGACGCAGCGCCTTTAGTTCTAGTTTTGTTCCCTTATTCCTGTTTTAAATAAAACACTTGTATTTTTCTTACCTTTCTCTGTCGTGATTCTTCATGTCCTGGGTGAAAGCTCTTACCCACAGCATGACAAATTAAAGAAAACACATTGAATGAGAAGGCGTGTCCAAACTTGTGACCTGTACTTTACCGACATTAACCCTAAAAACGCGTGGCAGACCTCTAGTCTTTGCATCATTTGAGCCTAGTTTATGCCATCTTAAAGATTTGTGGTTTATACAAAAGCACCCAGAACAAAAAAAAAAAAAAAAACCTAAAGTCACTAAATACAAGACAATACTTAACTCCTCATCATAAGATGTTGCTGGAAGTGTCCTGGTGGTGACTGGCGTAATTTGGGCACTAACGCTGAAATGACAAGACAAAGACATTCTCTGGTATTTTATTTTTATTTCATTTTAGTTGCAGATGTTTTGTGTAGGATCCATGAAGGGAACAGTCTGTCTCCTGTAACCATTTATCACAGAAAGCCCAAAGATGGGTTCTGTCTCCAGAACATGAAGAGAAGAATGTGAGTATGAGAAGAAAGGAGAGGGAAGGGAGAGGTCTGGGTTTTATGTGAAAGGCTCCATAGATCACCTGAAACAAGAAACCCATCAGAATACATGAGTGTCTCTGAGGTGCGGTAGAAGGCTCTGATGAGTGAAATCTGTATTTGTGGCAAGTTTTACCTCTAACTTGGTAAGTAGTGTTAATGCAGTCTCTCAAATACTTTGTTTCATTACCTTTTTGTAAAAATTAGTAAGTAGAAATTAACGTAGCAGGACAGCTGGATCAGTTTGATGATTAGCGAGGTGCAATAACACTGATTTCCTTTCTGATCTGATATCAAGTACAATGAGGTCCAGTATCGGCGATAACAAGCTGACACTTTGCTCAAAGATTTTTTGTTGGAAAAATGTAAGTAGACATCAGTATATTTAGATAATAGCTTTGTATGGATGGGTCTCTGTGGGTTTGCTTTTGCCTGGAAGTTGGTATTTGGGTCACAAATAGCTGAAAATCTTGAGCCTCCACTATGGACAGAGGCTGGATGTCCTTCACTATTGTCCTGTGAGAGTTGTTGCTCTTAGAGAATCCTCTACATATAATAAAAATACACAGGGAGCATAAAACGAGTGTCAAGTGTTAAATACTTCGTCTTATTTACACTCAGCTCTCAAACACTGAGGAGAAAGGAAACACACCTGCTGTTTTAGATAGAATGCTTTGACTCAATTTGAAATGGTCAATAAAATACATAAATACTTTTGTTTTTACCTACATTGTGAAATATTCAGCTAACCATTAGACAAGACATGTCGACTGAGAATAAAACAATGCAACTTTAAGAGTTTAACAGAACAATGTAATTGATACTTGATTTTGATATTTAATCTGCTTTAAATCAACCCTTTGGGCCAACGTCCATATTTAGACACTTCCACTCACATCATGAATGATGTCAGTGTGCCTTTTCATGAACTCTTATAATTATGAGATTTCACCCAAACAATCATCAGAGATCATGCTAGTCAGGGTTTGCACCATGGCGCCATTCCACCAATCAGGGCGGGGCTATAACACGCCAAACATTGGTGTGTCTGCAGAGCCAGAAATCTGCTCAGTCTCCTCTCGTGTTTACGGTCAGATCTCTAAAACTAACAATGCTAGATTTATGAAACTCTCACATCACCAGGTTGACTAGTTGTGCTAAATAAGGATACATGTGTTGTAAATGTTAAACTTAATAAAGTTGGTGAAATCTTAGCATGAAAATCAAATCTGCCAAATTTGAACATAAGCCCTGAACAATTAAAATAACTCATGAAAAACAATTATGATGTTGAATTTATTTTGCAGTTTTTAACTAAGATTTCTCTGGAAAATGAAGGACAGTTACTGCACATATTTACATTTCCCATGGAGAAAAACTAGCCTGAATAAAGACGTCTTCGACATTGAAAAAAAGTGAAAACAAAACAAGAGAAAACCAGACGTCTGTCCAATAGAAGCCTGAGGATAACTCGGCGTATCATAGATGGTATGTGTTGCATTCCTGAAGTCCTACATTAATCTCTGTACCCAGAGCACCACACAATCTGCACCACAGGTCACCCGCCTCTCGCAACGTTCAAACATATTAGTTTTATTCACTGAATTAATAAAAAAATATGAAAATAGTTTTTTCTAAAATCTGGACCGATGTCCTCTGACAGAAGCAGAGGGGACGAATGGTGCAACGTGAGGTGCAGAAGGACCAGAAAGGGAAGTGGACATACGGGCCAAGTGGAGAATTTCAAATCTCAAATATGTTTGACATCACAGCTGAACCAAAGAGATTACTTCACTTGTGTGCCAGAGCAAATGTGAAACACATGTTCGCCCTGTCGCACCAGCACAGAGACAGAGAAGAGGATTAGACACTGGTGTGTTTCATCTGCACTATAAAACTTTAAGAAGGCTTTTGTTTTGGTGCTGAACGACTCGAACATGACGGAAAAGCTTAAGGAACACGGATGCTTGAAGGCAGATCGTCCATCATTTCTTCTTATTTTGGGACTCTTTTTTTGCATCAGGTGAGGTCATCCTTTTGCAGACAGTACTGATCTTTTCCCAAAAGAGAAGCAATGATCTGATGCTGTGTTTTAACCATGCTCCCAGCGCTTTGGTGTGTCAGAGGGAGGAGTACATGCAGACCGTTTGTAGCAGGTCCACATCCATTAGTGCCCCGTGCTTTGGTAGTGGGGTCATCAGCTGGGAAGGATCATGCTCCACGTTTTGCACCACGTCTTGTTGCATGTGCAGCCTGATGGCCGATCAGGATTTGGAACTTGATGCTAAAACGTGTCCTTGATGTTACTGAAGGACAGATGAGTAAATGCAAACACTTTGTTTCAGAAAGAAACTGTACGTGGTTTGGAGTTTTAGGACAAAGCACAGGATGAGGTTTTTATTTCCCACCTTATTGTTATTTTCCATCCCATATTTTTCTATATTAATATTTATCTGACTGCTGCTTGTCACTAAATCTGACCTACTGAGTTTTTACAAACTGATTCTGTTCCAGTAGCAATATGATTTTGGGTATTTGATCCATTGTTGTGTTAAGGTTAGGGTATTTTCAGTTTCTGTGACAGATGCAAACATTAAATATTGCTGAAATATTAGAGCTTCAAGAGCTGGCATAAAAAATAATCTGTTTTAAATTAGATAAAATTAACAAAGTATGTCACTTTTTCTCTTTTTGAGTTTCTGGGCTTTGGTGTTCTACTATTCACAAATGATTCGATTAAACTCAGTTCATTTAAATCCTGACAAGAGTCATCTCTAGGCACTTCACAAAGTAAACATTCCACTACAGTTCATTAAGCCAACCAGTAAAAAGTTCCCAATCTGAGGAAGCCAGCAAATACGTTGTACTCGGGTGAGCATTGGGCTGATTTATGTCAAAGTAGCACCAAGTTCATGACTGATACCAGAAACAGAGTAGATGTTTGTAATTATGCTCCTGTTGGACATTCTGCTTCAAAACGGCTTCATCAGAATAGACACTGAAATAAATTTGTATTTATTTCGAGAACAGGTATTTAAATGTTTATATTTAAAAGTGTTCCTAATCCTGGACATTTAATTGAAAGATGTTTTTATACTTTTACCTTCAACTTATCATTTGCATTTGTCTGTAGTTAATGCCATTTTGGTCTATATTTCAGTAGCAGAGGTAATAAATACTTTCCTTTAACATTGTAGCAACTAAAACTGCCATTTTTGTTATAATGTTGCACATGTGCAATGAGCAGGCAGGCAAGTCTTGTGTGTTTCACAGTAAAACAACTTCCTGTTTTATTTTGTAGAGTTGACCCTCGGTTCCTCCATCATCACACCTGATCTGAGTTTGATATCATCACACCTGCTTGTCTTACTGAGTTTCTGTCAGAAATATGTTGTTGGCCATCCTTTTCAAAGCTAAGAACGAAGCGATGAGCATCTGGTTATAATCTGCAGCAGCAGAAATGAATGGGCCATGATTGGTAATCTTCAGTAAAAGTCCTAAAGCTGCAGCAGGGTCAATAAAATATACACAAGCCCAGAGCACTGAGGCAGGAAACTTAACTATGTGTGTGCTCTGAAAACATTAAAGCTCCCATCACTTTATTTGGACAGCTTCACTCTGGGATCTTTGCTTATTTTTGCACGTAAGTGCCCAGGTGTAATCAAATCCTAACCTAAACATTTTTGTTGCCACCACCACCTTTCTGCCTGTCATTTTCAGTACCAAGGAAGCATCCAGTCCAGCCACAAGTTCTTATTCAATAGGGGATTCATGGAAGACTATGCAAATGACTCGGCTTCTGCAGCGTCAAGCGAAACGTTAGACCCTCAAAATGAGGGATGGGGGTCTGCAGTAAAGAGAAGGAAATGGGAAGGAAAAGAAAGCACACATCCTTGGAAATGTTCTGTGGATTATCCCAGTTATTTTAATGAAAGTAGTCAGGATTAGGAATCCCAAAGTCTGCTAAAGCTGCTGCTGCTGAAGGGACAGGGATGGAGCTCTGAGCAAATGATGGGGAAAGTGGGATAAAAACCCGGAAACTATTATGTTCTCGAATCAGACAAAGAGGTTAAAGTTTGGAGAAAGGTCTGGGGCATTGAGAGCTTGATGAGGTGTAGGGATCAACAGATTTTATGGATAAAAACAGAAAAGAAGATGAAAAGTGGAATGCTTCCTCAGGATTGGGAGTGTGTCTCTGCCTCACGACAAGTACTGAAGGCAGGATGGAGCACCGAATACAGTTACCAGGGCACTGCTCCCATGTGTCATGGAGGAGGAGCTGGACCAGAAGGCATGGATGGATGGATGGATGGATGGATGGATGGATGGGTGGAACAGTAAAAACAGTCCAGAGACCTTTTAAAAGATTCATCTAAACCCTTTTTGTTTCTGAGTCAAAGAATCATCATTGTCTTGGCCGTTCTAATTATTGGAGAAATGACCCATCCCACTCATCAGTGGCCTCTCTGTGTCCTCCATCCTGTCTCCCCTTCTCTGTCTTTTATGAGATGGCCGCCTCATCACAGCCAGAGATGGCTAAGTGGAAGCTTGAGCACGTCCTTAATCAATCAGGGTAATAGAGAGGAACTCAACCCCACACACACACACACTCACAGACCTGCTCAAAGGCCTGCCATCTCCCATTCTCAGTCATTCCCCGTTCACTGAGGCATTGAGCCATCTCTCATATACAATGGCAAAGGCAGTAAACAAATTTGACATATTCTGTTGACACACAACCAAAGAGTAAACCAAGAATAGATCAGAACACTGGTGCATGAATTTATGAACACACACGCAGGAAATAACAAAGGCACACACACACACTTTTCACCCCCAGAAGGATACAGGCTGGGAATGTCACACATGCACACAAAACGGACAAACACGTAAAAATGAGGATACAGAGGAGGAAATGTCATGAAAAGCTGTGGTGTGTTTAATGTTTAAGGTACAGAATTTTAAAATAAATGTCCATGACAAGGGGTGCAGTGGTTAGAGCCGTTGCCTTGCAGGAAGAAGGTCCTGGGTTCGCTTCCCGGTCTGGGATCTTTCTGCAAGTTCTCCCTGTGCATGCGTGGGTTCTCTCCAGGTGCTCCAACTTCCTCCCACAGTCCAAAAACATGAATGTTAGGTTGATTGTTCTGTCTAAATTGACCTTAGGTGTGAGTGTGTGTGTGTGCGTGTGTGTGTGCATGATTGTTTGTCCTGTGTGTCTCGGTGTTGCCCTGCGATGGACTGGCTCTCTGTCCAGGGTGTACCCCGCCTGATTGCCCGTTGACCGCGGGAGATAGACACCAGCCCCCCCCCCCCCCCCCCCCCCCCCCCCCCCACACACACACACACACACAAACACAACCCCACAACCCCACATGGACAAGCGGGTTCAGAAATTGGATGGATGGATGTCCATGACAGTGGGAGGGGCTTAAACATGATGGCGTGAAGCACAATTGTTCATGAAAGGTGTGTGTTTGTGTGCATGATTTTCTGCATGAAAATAAATGAAACATTTTGAAAATTGTAACAACAGAAATACACTTCGGTTATGGACTACAATAACGCCCTGGGGTTAAAAGTGAATTATCGTGTGTGTAAGATGAAGATGTTCTCCAGATGAAGCCCATCATCAGCACATTCCAACCCTGCTGTCAATATCCGGCCACATCTGCCTGCTTCTCTCAGTCCGTCTCCTTTCTCTTTGTCTGTCACACTGCATTCACCTCACAACTCATAAATCTTGCAGATTTTTTTATGCTCGACATTTTTTCACAACCAACTTTCTTCAGTTGTGTCTAAATGTGCTGAGGTTAGGGTTAGTTAACCTCCAAGGGTTAGTTTGTTAGAATAGAATAGAATACTTAGAAGAAAAATAATTGCAAAAGTACATGTATATACGCAGTAAGCTGGTGCTTTAACCTTCGACCACTAAAACAACAAATAAAAATGGAAAACTCAACATACAATGTAAATCCAGTACTGCACACATACTCCCAGTATGTTGATGTTATTGTGTACCAGGATGTTGCCAGTACAAGTTTAACTGAGGCGTAAAGCCTGGTTCATGCTTCTCCGTCAGCTCCGCAAGGGACAGACACGCACGAATTGACGGAAGCGTTTTGCTCGCATGCTTCTCCGTCTCCTGGAGAGTGTTGCAAAGCAATTCCCCGGCAGGACAACAGAGGGCGTAGCGCTGTTCTGTGGTATCCTGTCATGTATCGGTCCAAGATAGTGTGTTAATATTGTGTTTTTTTGTATGTTAGAGACTTTTAACACGGACATATTTGTCTCTCATTCTCCTCCACCTCTTCATGCGCTCGCCACCTCTAAACCCACGTTTCCTGTCATTTCCGTCCAAAAATAAAACGCTTGCTGTGCATGTTTTCACTCCTCCAGTCCCGGGAGAATTAAATGTTCATGTTTTTAGAGTTTTTCGTGAGACATTCTTCAAGCTTCTCCGTCACTGCCGCTTGTTATTCTCGGCTCTCTTTATGTTTTTGAGGGCGCAATGGCGGCGATGTAGACAACAGCGGCATCCTGACCAATCACAAGCTTACATTGTCCGTCTCGACTGACAGATGTTTAGAAAAGAGAGCTCGACTCCGTCCGACCTGGCGGAGCTCTCCGGCAGGCCCGCAATGACGTTGCGTGTCTCCGCACTGACGCAGACGGAGAAGCATGAATCAGGCTTAAAGCCTAAATTATAATTCTCCGTCAGCGTCGGGACGGACGCACGCAACGCCATTATCTGTCCTTGCGAGGGCTCTCCAGCAGGCTCGCAAGGACAGACGGAGTCGAGCTTTTTTTTTCTAAACATCCGTCCGTCGAGACAGAGAACACAAGCTTGTGATTGGTCAGGGTTATGCTGTCATCTATACTGCCACCATTGCGCCTTCAAAAACAAAGAGAGCTGAGGAAAAATAGCGGCAGACCATGGAGAAGCTTGAAGAATACCTCGTAGAAAAACTCTAAGATATGAACGCTTTAGACACAGGAGGGCGCTAGAAGACACAAAAGGAGCACCTAGAGACGAATGAGGACAAAAGGAGACACATGAGGTGAGAAGCAGACACAGACCATGACAGTGTTCAGCTCTGTCACTTAACGTTATAAATTCACAATGATGTTGTGAAAATGAAGGAGGGGAATGAAAAATAAGACTGAAAAAACAAATATGCGTGAACAGGTCGGACGGTACCTTGGTACTGTCCTTCCAGTGACTCCAGTATGAATCCACACTGTTTGTTTTTCCTTTTAAGCCCCATTAGTGAGGCCTCCCCAACAGCAAGGACATGAGGGTCTGTTTTCTTCCCATAAGATACGCCATAAACAGGAAATCTAATCACAGCAGCACAAGTCCTGATACTGTAATCACACATAAGCCTACAGCATGTGTTCTGATGGGGCATGCATGGGGATTAGAGGGGGCAAGGACCACTAGACCTGAGCATTCCTGCTCACAGACGTCTGGACAGCATCAGCAGGGCTAGTCGAAACAGATGCACTTGATGTAACCTTATTCTATAGAACTCTTTCAAGAATTTACTGTGAAAAACTTTGACCAGGTGACCGTAATGACCATGTAATTGAATGTGTATGGTTCACAGAATAAAATCATGCGTCTATGGGCACATGGCTATGTTAAAAATCACCAGCTACTATAGATTGTGTGTTTTCTTAGCTCAGTTGGACGAACAGAGGGATTATAATTATTATTCATTCATGTTCTGCCCCTTTGTTCTTATGGAGGGTTGTTAGCCTGCGCCTAGCCGCAGTTTTCACTGGGTTAGAGGCAGCATAGGACAGCCCAGCCAACTTCATTAATGACATTCAACGATACTCGGCAACATTGCTAATTAACGAATGCAAAAATATATTACGTTATTAAATATTGCTACAAGTAGCCACTGCAGTGGGTCTGAAGAGCCTCGCGGGGGTCCAGAGCAACAGGTTACAGGTCCTCTTTAGAGAAAAATCTTCTTTAGCAGCTTCTGTACTACATGTTAGTGGTGAAAACTACAACAACACTGATGCCTTTTCGTAAGAAAGTAAAAGAGGTTAAAAATTAGCTGGGTTTAAAGGAAGGAGAACAGAAATGGGACCAGTAGCGGAGTAAGAGAGGAATCAAACCGACAGTGTTGCTCTCTCCATTACGGACTCAGACTATGATATAAACCAGTGAGCGGTGGCCAGGATATCAATTCCAGATCTCTCCTTCCTCGCTTCATTTCTGCAGTCATCTGTGAATTAGTAAGATCAGTGTGAGTGAAGTCAATCGGCTGTGTCTAATATGACCGTCCTTCTGTTGAATCTCAAACAAAAATGAGAGTTTGTCAGATTCTCCAAGGAGGCCTTTAAAGTCGTAGACCAGCTGCTTGATGAGCCTGATTCGTTCAGTATGCTTTTCTATAGAATAATGTCCTCTTTACAATGTCAGCACCCTCGTTGTTCCTCCCTTTCCTGATATTTTTCCCTCCCCCGTCCTGCCTTTAGTTCCTTCTGTACGTTGACAGACGCTCTCATCTGAGCGACCTTGCCGTCTTCCTGTGTTTCCACATTTTGGGGGAGGTTGAAGGGGAGTGAGGGGTGAAAGGTCAGGCTTGTGCATGGTGCGGTCTCAGCCTCTGTCAACACAACCTCTGCTCTGTAATCGTGGTTTCCCTGGAAAAAGTGGAGATGTGGTGGAGGGGAGTAGTCGAGGTTGTCAGCTAGCTTTAGTGTTGTTGGCTGACACTGTGAACTCTACGTATCACACATACCAGATCTATGCTGCAACAGGAGAGTTATAGGAGGGAGCGTTTAAATTAAGACTTACAAGAAAACTGTGAATGCAACATTTTTGATATTACACTGCAGTTGTAATAAACACTGTACTCTATTACAAGGAAACATCAGATTTTAAGTATTGGGTCCGGGTCCCAGTCAAGGCACTTTTTATTGATTGGACATGTTTCTATTGTTTTAAGTTAACAGGAGCTGCTGAACACAGGATGGGAGGTTATAATACATCCTCCATTAATTTATCATTTCACTGGAAACAACACAACAATAAGAGTTGGACTCCAGCAGTACAGAAACACGTCCTTTCTGTTCACCAACCCACTTTACCACCATGACTCCTGAACGTCTCATCTAAAACACACACACACCAGTCTGATGTCACATCCTCATGACAGAACAGGTAGATCCAGTTTTATTTGCAGCCCATTAAAAATCCCTCTTTAATGCAGCATTTTGTGTAGCAATCACAGACTGTTTATTAAAATATGATCGATGAGGAACTAACCTGCCAATTGTGTGAAGTGAGTTATTGATTTGCTCTGCCAGGCCAAAAATAAAGTTGCCACCAAAATAAAAAGGCCACGCTCTAATATTTAGTTGGACCACCTTATTTTTGATTACAGCACACATTCACTCACCGGTTCGATAAGCTTCTGCAACATCACCAGATTCATTTCCATCCAGTGTTGCATTCATGTTCCACCAAGATCTTGATGGTAGAGTCTGACCGCTGCACAAAGCCTTCTCCAGCACATCCCAAAGATTCTCAATGGGGTTCAGGTCTGGACTCTGTGGTGGCCAATCCATGTGTGAAAATTATGTCTCATGCTCCCTGAACTACTCTTTCACTATCTGAGCCCGATGAATCCTGATATTGTCCTCTTGGAATATGGCCATTCCATCAGGTAAGATGGAATAACCTGGTCATTCAGTATGTTCAGGTAGTCACCTGACCTCATTCTTGGAGCCCATCCTGTTGCTGAACCTAGACCTGACCAACTGCAGCAAGCCCATATCATAACACTGCCCCCACAGGCTTGTACAGTAGGCAATAGGCATGATGGGTGCATCACTTCATCTGCCTCTCTTCTTACCCTGATGCACCATCACTCTGGAACAGGGTCCATCTGGGCTCATTAGACCAGTTTTAATAATGTGATGGACAGTTCTTAACCCAGTTTTAGTCATCTTCTTAGATCTTTTCTCTGCTTGATGCCAATGATCTGACCTTTCTCACACAGACTAACATCTTTTCCATGACCACCAGATGTGTCTTTCCACATGTTTGTTTAAGAGATGACAAGTAAATCATCGCACTTGTCACCAGGTCAATGATAATCACCAATGCAGTAATTATGCAACAGGTGGATCCTACTTATTTGCATAGATACATTTAGGAGGCGACTTAAATTTTATTTATTTATTTTTTTGGCGGGGGGGTATAACCTTCTAGGGACATTGGCTCCTTGCACTTTAAATTTTTATTCTATTCTACTTAGACCTTTTAGCTATTATTTATAGATACTTTATATTACCTTTATTTTTTTTAAAAAATTATCTTTCTTTTTTTAGGATATTTGACAACATTTTTATTTTTAATATATTTTTATTGAATTAAAATTTTTGTAACTTTGTTTCTGTTGAATACAGTCGACTAACCTGCTAGATATGTTTTTCTTTGAAGTCAAACAAAATACAAGTTTGGGTCCCAGGAGGATAATGGCAGTACTCAGTGGGACCATGTTCTGAGAAGATTGTTATGATAAAGTTGAGAAACACTGGTCTACATAAATTCACAAGCATTGATTTTAATGATGTTGACCCTCAGACCACCTAGTTCCTGTTCTTCGGCATCCCAAAACATTACTTAAATCTCCTCTCCTCTCACCTCAACTTTGACCTTTCACCTTTTTAGTAAAGCCTCTGAAACAGTTCTTCATGTCTTTTCAATCAGCGTAAAAGCACCAGTAGAGTCCAGCCTCAACACACCTCTACCATGCACTCTGACCCCAGAGCTCATTTTCAGTCATTTTATGAACTGTGCAACACACTGTGATCAATGCTATTTAGCTTCATTTGTGAAGAGACCTTACGTCAGAAGGTCAAAGGTCTCAGTGATTATGGGCCATGAGTGACCTTTTCCCATCAGAAAATCGTATATTTGTTCTTGACTTTACCCATCAAAAAATATATCCTTCAAGCTTCCAGAAGAGGCCTGTCATTATGATTGATTGTCTCTCAGTAAAGTAGACTCCTGAAAGCTACATGGTTGTTTGTGTGTGTGTGTGTACACACGACTTTCACTCAGCAACCTAAAACCCCCTATGTGGTAAAGCGTACCACAAAACATGTGGCAGTCTGAGTGAGGGAGGTTGTAGGTGGGTGGCTTGATGTGAGTCGTTTTTGTTGTTTTAGAGTGTGAGTACTATAGACCAGGGGCCTCATTTATAAAATGTAGCATGGTATCCACTCAAAAATGGAACTGCATGCTTCTTTCCTTTGCCAGGATATTGAAAAGTGTTGATTTAATCCAATGTAAAGGAGTTACAACATGTTAGTCATTTTATTTAGTCTTTACCCTGTTGGTTCAGGCTGGGTAGATATTCCCAACACACACTGAGCTCAGTCAGTAGAGTTGACCTAAATCATAATAATAACATCATAATAACATATAACTTCATCTACCAGCAGCATTGTCAGGCTGACTGGGCACCGACTCACCTCAAGATGCAATTATGCACTGTGAGAGTCACGTTCTTCAACTTCTCAAGTGCCTTCAATACCATCCAGCCATGTCTACTGCAACAAAAGATGAGGGAGGCAGGAGTAGATGAATATCTGATTGCATGGACCATCAACTACCTCACCAACAGCCTGTGTGAGGCTGCACAACTGTACGTCTGAGGGGTTTGTGTTCAGTATGGGAGCTCCGCAGGGTATGGTGCTCTCACCCTTTCTTTTCACCTTCTACACTTCACCTACAACACCAGCAGCTGTCATCTCCAGAAGTTCTCTGATGACTCAGCCATTGTTGGCTGAGTGTCTGGGGGGAATGATATGGAGTACAAGTCAGACATCATGTTTTTGTGGACTGGTGTGAACGTAACAACCTCCACTTGAACACCAGTAAAATAAAGGAAATGGTGATTAACTTCCAGAGAAACACTCCTCCTCGCTCACCAGTAAACATCCAGGGAGCAGATATTGAGGTGGAGGATACCCTTAACCCTCTCAGGCTCTAAATGAGTTTTGATAAAAGGATGAACAACTAAGTCCTTCAGAGGTACTTCTGAGTTAAAAAATGCTCATGAAATACGTGTGTGTAGTAACCAGGTAGGTAGGTTTTAACTGTTGCATATCTGCAGTACCTGCCTCCAGAGGGTTAAGTACCTAGGTGTTCACCTCAATGGTAAACTGAACTGGTCCCACAGCAGATGCTCTGTATAAGAAGGGCCAAAGCTGCCTCCACCTCCCAAGGAGTTAATTCCCATCTGCTAAAATCCTTTTATCACTCTGTTATTGGCTCTGTTATTCACTCTGCTTTGGTCTGTTGGGGTGCAGGCAGCTCTGACCAAGACAGAAAAAGACTGAAAAGGCTATTCAAAAAAGCTAGTTCGGTTCTGGGCTTCCCATGGGCTCAGTTGTGGAGATGTGTGAATGGAGGATGCTGGGGAAGATGACCTCCGTCTTGGAAAAACCCTCCCACCCTGTGCGTTCCACGGTGGAGACCATGGACAGCTCCTTCAGAGGCAGACTGAGACATCCTAGATGTAAAACTAAATGCCACCATAGGTCATTCATCCCCTCTGCAGTAAGAGTGCATAACTCCTCAGTTTAACTGGTACTGGCATTATCCTGGTTCACAATGACACCATTGCAACATTCAGTACGTGTTCAATACTTGCGCAGTACCAGATGAACATCAGTCCCGCATTTTCATCACTTTTCTCAAGTCCCACAAATTGAGATTCAAGTCCTGCATGGTTGACAGTCTCCTGTTTCGAGTTTTAATCTTGCATAAACTGTGAAAAGTAAGCTTCCTGTTACTGTCAATTGAACTAAGAGGTCCAAAGTAATCGCGTAGGGTGCACACCCGAACCACCAAAGCAGAAGTGTCAGAAGCGAGGACAGGTGAGCACAGTGGAGAAATTGCTGATAGAATAGACCCGTGCGTTAAACGTTTTCAGGGAGACTCTGATAGTCTTTTTTTTTGTCGTTTTTTGTGTCATGGTAAATGGTAAATGGCCTGTATTTGTATAGCGTCTTCTTAGGGTTTTACAACCGCTCAAGGCGCTTCACAACACAATCGGTCATTCACGCTGGTGAGGATGAGCTACAATGTAGTCACAGCTGCCCTGGGACGCAGTGACAGAGGCGAGGCTGCTGAGCACTGGCGCCACCGGTCCCTTCGACCACCACCAGCAGGCAAGGCGGGTTAAGTGTCTTGCTCAAAGACACAACAGCAAAACTCTCTGGTCGGAGCCGGGATCAAACATACAACCTTCCGATTACTGGACAACCCGCTCAACCTCCTGAGCTACTGCTGTCCCAATGTGTCATGGCGCAGAGTCTGACATGAAACAGAGCAGAGAGTCTGAGAGTCAAATGTTGATCAGAAGCAGGTTGCCCAGTAATTCGACAGGTCCATGCTAAAACCCGAGGAAGGTTGTTGTGTTGTTTCAGATGCATACAAGCTGAGCTCTTTTAAAGCACACTGAATAATCCTGAGAATTAAATGGAAGCCTTCATTAAATATTCTCAGAATTGTGGACAAAAATAAATATATTACTAGATTAGAGCTGATTTGTTTTTCAGAGATTAAAGTCATTTAATAGAAGGATAGAAGGATAGAATGGCTGTTATTGCTCAGCTGGAGTCCAGGGGTATAAAGACAAAAACCTAGATTAGAAATCTTGGTGTTATTATTGACTCTGACCTGAGCTTCTCCGGACATGTTACGGCTATAACTAAATCAGTGTTTTATCACCTTCATCAAATATCAAGAGTCAGAGGTCTCGTGTCCAGACCAGACTTAGAGAAACTTACTCATGCTTTTATTTCTAGTCGGCTGGCCTATTGCAATGGTCTCCTAACTGGTCTTCCCAAAAAAGCTGTGAAGCAACTGCAGCTTGTTCAGAATGCTGCTGCTGGAGTCTTAACAAGAACTAAGAGAACGTAGCACATCACTCCTGTTCTTACATCTGTAGCGGAATATAGTTGGTATATTCTTACACTTTTATTAAGATCCAAAGATATCACTGATTCAAACCTGAGCTGGATCACTAATCTTTGGACCGGGCCCTTATAATCAGAAGAGGTTGTTTTTAACCACAGGGAATTTTATTCAAACACCTTGTATTGAGTTAGAGACAAGAAGAGAGAGAGAAATGGGACGTTTAAGAATATTTATTTTATAATTATCTGAAACAATCTCCAGGACTAACTCTCTGATGATGAATGCAGATGAATGTAAGCTGAAGTGATGGTGTGTGTGTGTGTGTCAGTTCAGAACCTCCATCTGGTGGAAGCGAGTCTGAGTGTAAGATGTTGTTTTGACTAACTAACCACGAGGGACTTCAGGAGGAAGAGACATGAAACGCCATCTATGCCGAACTACGTACCTTCGGAGACTCCCGAGTACGATCCGGAATGCCAGGTCCTCGGACCCTCCTTTGGTGCTGGAACTGATAGCACAGCGTCTGCAGCACAACAAACCAGTCTACGGATCGACTCCCGGTAGCAACGGCAGGTGTCAGCGTCACGTAGAGAGTTCAGCTTTTATTCTGAAGGAACCGTCGTCTTGTTGATAAACGACAGAATTTTCCAGCTTGACAGTTCTCAGCTTAAAAGTAGAAAATACAGCTGGCCAGTCTGTACTATACTTAGCGATGATGGATTTGAGAGCTGGTCGAGTACTTGGTTGGAACTGCGTTGAACCAAGTTGAACTACGTTGAAGAGCTTCGTTCGAACTGACTTAAAATGGTGTTGTTCTGTTTTATTAACTTAGTTGTTTATAATTCTTAGCAAATCAGAGTGAACAGATTAACTAAACACCACAGACTCTGCCAGCAACAGAAAGGAAGTTCTGATTGGATGAGGAAGCAATGTTTCATGTGTTTATCTTATGTGGATCAGAATGTCTAGCTCAGTTAGTCCTGTTATTCATTAAACACATAATCATAACATTGTGATTTCTCAGATTGATCACCTGATTATTATTGACCAACAGTTGTTTTGATTAGCTTTATTAGAAATAAAGTTCTTTGGGTTAGGGTTAGGGTTAGGGTCATCTTCTCTTCCTGTCATGTCATCCTACCCACCATTGTTCCAGTAAATCACTTCTTTTCACCTGCGTTTTGGGTCCTAACTGCAACTCAACTTTATGAAAAGTTCAGCCTGACGTCCAAATCCTAGAATCTTCTCTGATGTCTGTTTCATTCCTAAGTGCCTTTCCCGTGAGCCTGATTGTCCCTGGGGTGAACCCACATGTTTGTTACCCAGAGATCTCCCTCTCTGTCTCTCCAGAATCTTGTTTCATCACAGCTGTCCACTTGCCCTCCTCTTTCCCATCACTCCCGCCTGTGTCTCTCTGTCATTTTAACCTTAACTCTGTCTGCCTGTGCCTGTCAGTCTTTCCCCTCCTCTCTTCTTCTCTTCCTTTCATCACAGTTCACTTTTTCTGCTGAGGTGAGTGCTGATAGCTGCTCTCTATTGGCCCTTTCAGTCTCCCGCCTGCCACAAACCTCTCTATCCATTGTTTCATTATCTGGTTCAAGTTGTCCAGCATCTTAACCAGATGCTAGTGATTAACTCCTCCATTTCTACCACCGTTCTTGTGCTCTGGTCTTCAGATCAGTTCGGCATGTTTAAAGACCCGCAGGGACCGGGATTTTTCTATCTGTTTCCCAGAACTCTGGAGCTCTCTGCCTTACCAGGTAAGGCAAGCACCCTCTATCTCAGTTTTTAAATCCCGCCTGAAAACACACTATTTCTCCTTGGCTTTTAACCCCTGAACCATAAAGCATTAAGTCAAACTTTGTCATCCTTCTCTCCACCTTGGATGCTAATTTTAAATCTGTGGATTGGCATCTTGTGGTTCCTCCTCGTTTGTTTGGCTTTTCTTTACTGTTCTTTTTAAATGTTTTCAGGACCTATGTGACTATTTCTGCCTGTGCTGTTTTATGTGCAGCGCTCTGGTCGGGTGTAACGCGATCTTTAAATAAAGTGGTATGGTATGGTAACATCATTACGAAAAGCACAAGGTGAACTGTATGTCACTCAAAAACACCGCTAAACACAACAATGGTGACGAGTTTGAACCGTCTGCTCAGTTGACATTTATTTGTCTGACTCTGAACCCGGAAAAGGCTGCAGGCAGCAAGGCAGCAGGCGGCGAACTCTGGAACAACCAGTGACATCACCATGTGGCCAATCAGTGACCCCACATTATCTGAATTGCACATTTTTCTGGACGCTTGGCCTCTGCCGGTGTGCCCCAGGGCAGCGGTTGCTACTGTGTAGCTCATCACCACCATGTGTGGATGGGGATATGTAAACACTGTAAAATGCTACATAAGTATTAGTCGTGTCCATGCTTAGTTTGCACTTGCAGAGAATTCAGGGATCAGATAAATTCAGGCAGGAATGAGGCCCTGAATGAACTTTTTATGTTTATAAATGTTTTTAATACCTGTTTCTTGATTATATGGAGGAGATGGCTAGCCCGTGTCACGTTGCCCCAGAGAAACTGCCTGCAGCCAGATCGTTTGCATTTGTTTGAGAGACGAAACTGTCAGAACAATGTCAGAACCGTGTTATGATTGTTTAATTAAATCTTCCAGCTGTCAGTCCTGGAGTATCTCGTGTAATTATGAAGTAAAAACATTCACTACATGGTGGATTGAATAAAATGATTTTCATTCAAGTGTAAACCATCTGGCAAAAGTGCACAGGGATGTCATTAAAACTTGAGCTAAAACACAAAAATCAGAAAGGAAAAGGCTGATTTTTGTTACAGTAAATATGAATTCAGACAGTTTGGACATAGTCCTATATGCATTGTAATTTTACACTAATTCCCACGTTCATTTAAACACAATTTAAATTATAATATATGTGAACAAGAATGACCTCATTTGGTCTGTTTATTTAATTCTGAATGTTTACACAAACATTAAAACTCAGTTTGAATCTTTAAACTGGGGAGCTTGCACAACACTGCCTGTTCCTACTGGACATTAATGGTCTTCTTTCCTGTTTCCCAGGAGTTCTGTCATCCAGAGGACAACATGGGAGAGAACATTGATTCTGTGTATCATGTCTGCCGGCTACAGAGCTTGAGTTACATTTCTATCTTCAGATTACTGCCAGGAAAAATAAAAGAAAACTTTTTAGATGTTTGGAATGCTGAGGAAAAAGTTGTTTTGGACTTTAACAAATTCATCAATGTCAGCTAAGCCAATAGTTCTGCTGAGCAATGATCTGATGGCTTCCATGTGAGTGGGTATTCTCTCCAATCAGGATCTGTATTTGAATGATGGCTGACATACCGCCACAAAGGACTCGAGAGTAGTTTGCTGGCAGGAAATAGTTGTTGCAATAATATGCACATGCATGGGGAGTCTGTACACATTCATGCAGACAACATATGGACCTTCAGGGCACACCTCGTGCCGCTCTCTGTCATTACCCAAATCAGAATAATACGTCACTGCCATACAGTGAATGTTTTAGGACATCCTCAGGTTTCAGACAGATGTTGGCAGAGGAGTTAAGTACCTGCCCTGTAACCTGAAAGTTGCAGGCTCACAACAGGCCAGACACTTCACCCTCCTCTTCTGCTGGTGGTGACTGGAGGGACCAGGGTGCCTGTGTACACCGGCTTCGCTTCTGTCAGTGTGCCAAAGGACAGCTGTGGTTACAGTGTAGCTCAGTGCTATCAGTCAGTGAATGACTGTTGTAAAGCACCTTGGGGGTCCTACTACTATGAAAAGCACAATACAAATACAAGCTATTTACTATCAGATCAAATGGCCTCAAAAATCAGACCAAAGTGAAATAGATCACCAGGTTTCTGTCATGAGCCGGGGTGAGTACTCGTCTCATCATCTCACTATCTCTGAGTGTTTTGGTTTCAGGAGAGGGAGCAACAGCGGTTTCCAATCAGCTGATCAGCGGGCCGGTTTATAAGGAGGAAGGTGGACATGACTCAACGCCGGATGATTAACTACTGACTGGTAGTCTCTAGCCCTCGCTTATCTCTGCTCTTGTTCTCTCATGACTTGGATTAATTCTATTTTTGGATTTTACCCCACCTCGGGTCTGGATAATCATCAGAGTTTTCCCCGACGCCGTTTTGGATTTTTATCTGGTTCGTTTCCTGGTTTACCCTCCTCCAAGTGCCGACCCGATCTCCTCCACCTCTCGCTCCCTCTCCAGAACCACACCGGTCTGGATCCCATTCCTCATTCACCTCTACCGCTCTACAATCATTACCTGGACTTACCCCGGCTCACCCCTCCCACACGCTTCTCGTCTATCTAAGCCGTAAGTCCCTCAGCCAGCAATTCCCCTGCCATTCTACAACTCCCATATTCACCTCTGCCACTTATACCTCTAGATGCTGCTTCCAGTTTCTGCACCCGCTGGATTTTCCTGTGCACCCTTGGTTCACCGTTTCGTCAATAATTTTTTTTTAATACAATTTGACTCTGACTCTGATTCTGCATGTCCCAGGTTAGACTCTTGCCCCACAATATGACAAAATCATCCGGCCAAAACACTAACCCCGCAGAATCAGTTCTCTCTTAACATCTCTCATCGCTTATCTCAGCAGGAACAAACTTTCCCTTTACTTATGGAACAACTTACAGAAGCTAACCAACGTTATCAGCAATTGGAAAATATGGTTCATCAAATTCAAGAAGCCCTGTCCCACACACACCAGCAGAACCTTCAGCAGTAGGTCAGGTTGCCGCCGGAAGTCCTGGACCGGAAACAGCAAGGTCCTGGAACGAGACCCACTTCCGTGTTGCTCCATCCTCGCCATCAGTCACCTTCGATGGTGAGTTTGAGGAATGCCACAGCTTTTTACTACAGTGCCAACTAGTGTTCCAACGTTGCCCTACAGCCTTTTCCTCAGACTCGGCTAAGATCTCCTACATCGTGGGGCTGTTGAGAGGAAGAGCCCTACGTTGGGCAGAGGCCAAAAGCCATAATGACTCTTTTTTGAATGGTCTTTTCTGTGATTTTTGTCTGATTTTAAATTGACTTTTGGGAGCGTTGAGTCTGTTTCTGACATTTGAAAGAAATTATGGAATCTATCTCAAGGCAGGAGATCGGTGGCAGACTTGGCTGTGGAATTCAGGATCCTTGCAGCTCGGACCTCTTGGAATGAGGACGTCCTCATCGGAGCATTTACTGAGGCCCTAAGTGATCGAGTTCGAAACCAGCTGGCTTTATGTCAGGAACCCACCTCTCTGGAGGAGCTTATACGGTTGGCTATTTCCATCGACAAACGGCACCGTGAGCTGAGAAGACGTGAGTCGGAGCCCATGGTCTCCTCTGCGCATGAGAGAGTGTATGGAGCTAAAGGACATGTACAAATGCCCCCCCCCCCCCCCCCCCCCCCACACACACACACACACCCCCAACCCCCCCCCCACACCCCCCCACCCCACCCCGCCCTGCGGAGGAGCCTATGCAGATGGGGAGAACTCGTCTCTCTCAGGAAGAGAGAGAGCATCGGATCAGGTCAGGACTGTGTTTGTACTGTGGGATGGCTGGACATTTTCGAAGTACTTGCCCCGCTCTGTCAAAAGGGGGAGCCCACCAGTAAAACCGGGACTAATGGTGGGTGGGTTTTCAGACTCTGCTAGCTCTCGGTGTTCTTTTCCCTGTATTTTGATAATTGATTCTAGACAGATATCTCTCGAGGCTCTCCTGGACTCTGGATGTGAGCAGTCTCTTTTAGACCCTCAGCTGGTGACAAAATGGAGGATTCCCACTACCAGGTTGTCTAAACCTCTATCTGTCTCCTCACTGGATAACCAAGGTCTGTCCACAATCACCCACCAGACCGTACCCATCCGCCTGTTGGTGTCAGGTAATCACTCAGAGACTTTAAGCTTTTATGTGTTTCCCTCACCTCAGTCGCCACTAGTTTTGGGACATTCGTGGTTGGTTTGCCACAATCCCATCCTGGACTGGAGAGAAAATAAGATTTTAGGATGGAACCCTGAATGTTCCCAAACATGTTTAAAATCTGTCTCCTCGCTCACTCGCAGTCCTCCTGTGCCTCCTATGGAGGATATTGATCTATCTTCTGTCCTTCAGATCTACCACGACCTCAAGCTGGTTTTTAGCAAGGATCGCGCATTTTCTCTGCCTCCACACAGGCCTTTCGATTGCGCCATCGACTTGCTACCTGGGGCCCCGCTGCCATCTAGCCATCTCTATAATCTCTCCAAGCCTGAGAGGGAGAGCATGGAGAAGTATATCCAGGACAGTCTTGCCGCAGGTACCATTCGACCTTCCTCTTCCCCCCTGGGTGCTGGGTTCTTTTTTGTGCCTAAGAAGGAAGGAATGCTGAGACCCTGCATAGACTATAGAGGTTTGAACCAGATCACCATTTGCAATATCCACTGCCTCTAATCTCCTCCACTTTTGAAACTATCCAGGACGCAGCCATTTTCAGCCGACTCGATCTCAGGAACGCCTACCACCTGGTGAGGGTGAGGGAGGGGGACGAGTGGAAGACTGCATTCAAGACTCCATTGGGACATTTCGAGTACCTGGTAATGCCATTCAGATTAAAAAACGCTCCCGCTGTTTTTCAATCTCTAGTGAACTCGGTTCTGGGTGATTTTATTAACAATTTTGTTACAGTTTATCTCGATGACATTTTGATTTTCTCAAAGACCATGGAACAGCATACCCAACACGTGAGAGCTGTACTTCAGCGTCTCCTCGAAAACAGACTTCATGTTAAAGCTGAGAAGTGCGAGTTTCATGTCACCACAGTTAAGTTTTTAGGTTACGTCATTGAGAGCGGGCATTTGAAGGCAGATCCAGAGAAGGTCAAAGCAGTAAAGGAATCGCCCACTCCATCGACCAGAAAACAACTTCAGAGGTGTTTGGGCTTTGCTAATTTCTGTCGTAGATTTATAAGTAATTATAGTCAGACAGCAGCTCCACTTACCAGTCTCACCTCAGTAAATAAGCCTTTTGTATGGTCCTCAAAAGCCGAATCTTCCTTCCAAACTCTGAAGGAGAAGTTCTCCAACGCCCCCATCCTGCACCGTCCGGATCCTCAGCGACAGTTCACGCTGGAAGTAGATGCTTCAGACACAGGAGTGGGTGCTGTGTTGTCTCAAGTGTCTGCCAAGGACCAACGCCTCCACCCATGCACCTTCTTCTCGCGGCGCCTCACCCCAGCAGAGAGTCGCTACGACGTGGGTGATCCTGAGTTGTTGGCGGTAAAGCTGGCAATAGAGGAATGGAGGCATTAGCTGGAGGCGGCAGAGAATCCGTTCATCATCTGGACTGACCACAAAAACCTGGTTTACCTCAAAGAGACCAAGCAATTAAATCCCCGCCAGTACCGCTGGTCTCTTTTCTTCTCATGATTTAACTTCCAGATCTCTTATCGCCCCGGTTCTAAGAACACCAAGCCAGACGCCCTGTCCAGACAAAACGCTCCTGATCAGGAAGCAGAGCCTGCTACCATTCTACCTCCTGACTGTGTCCTCGGAAGGGTTACGTGGGAGATCAGAGACCAGGTTTTAGAGGCCCAAAGGAGGGACCCTGGTCCCAAGCACGGTCCTCCGGGGAAGCTATTCGTACCTCAGTCCATGCGGAGTAAGGTAATACACTGGGTACACTCAGGCAAATTTTCCTTACATCCAGGAGTAGGTCGAACCGTGGCACTCATAAGACGGACCTTCTGGTGGCCCTCCATCTTCAAAGACACCAAGAGCTATATCTCAGGCTGCCATACATGTTCACAACAAAAGGGGGACCATCGCCTCCCAGCCGGTCTTCTCCATCCACTACCCACTCCATCTCGCCCCTGGTCTCAAATAGCCTTGGACTTCGTATGTGGTCTGCCTAGTTCAAACAGTTTCACCACCATTCTCATCATTGTCGACCGATTTTCTAAGGCTTGTCATCTGATCCCACTTAAATCTCTTCCCTCCTACGCAGACACAGCGCAGCTTCTGGTAAAGCACATCCTCCGTCTCCATGGCATCCCAGAGGAAATCCTGTCCGACCGTGGACCACAATTTGTCTCCAGGGTGTGGAAGGATATTGCGGAGGCCCTAGGAGCTAAGGTGGCGCTCACCTCGGGATATCACCCTAGGACCAATGGACAGTGTGAGCGGATGAACCAGGAGCTGGGTGCCATGCTGCGCTGTGTCTGCTCGTCTCATCCATCCTCCTGGAGTACTCTTCTTCCTTGGGTTGAGTATGCGCACAATAGCCATATATCCTCCGCCACAGGTCAGTCACCTTTTGAGTCGTCTCTCGGATACCAACCTTCACTTTTTCCCCAGCAAACCTCTATTTCCTCCGTACCTCAATTCCTCCGTGGTGCCAGACACACCTGGGCCTCCACGAGGGCAGCACTGGACCGAACAGCTCTCAGGAATAAACAGTTGGCAGACCGCCGGCGGTGTCCGGCTCCAGTTTACACACCTGGACAGAGGGTCTGGCTTTCTTCAAAGGACATCCCTTTAAAGGCTTCATCCCGCAAGTTATCTCATCGCTTCATTGGCCCCTTCAAGGTTCTGGACGTGCCTTCTCCCACTACGGTTCGTTTGGACCTTCCCCTCTCCCTGCGTGTGCACCCGGTTTTTCATGTGTCGTTGGTCAAGCCTGTGGTCTCCAGTCCTCTCTGTCCTGCTCTGGCTCCTCCTCCTCCTGCTCGGCTCTATAAGGGAGGTCTGGTCTACATGGTCAACAAGATCCTAAACTCTCGTCGTCGGGGCAGAGGAATCCAGTACCTCGTCGACTGGGAGGGCTACGATCCCAAAGAGCGGTCTTGGGTGCCGTGTTCGTTCATTGAAGACCCGTCCCTCATCCGTGAGTTCGAGGCTGCCTCATCTAGGATGCCAGAGGGCGTCCGTTGAGGGGGGGGGGGTACTGTCATGAGCCGGGGTGAGTACACATCTCATCATCTCACTATCTCTGAGTGTTTTGGTTTCAGGAGAGGGAGCAACAGCTGTTTCCAATCAGCTGATCAGCGGGCTGGTTTATAAGGAGGAAGGTGGACATGACTCGACGCCGGATGATTAACTACTGACTGGCAGTCTCTAGCCCTCGCTTATCTCTGCTCTTGTTCTCTCGTGTTTTTCTCTCGTGATTTGGATTAATTGTATTTTTGGATTTTACCCCACCTCAGGTCTGGATAATCATCAGAGTTTTCCCCGACACCGTTTTGGATTTTTATCTGGTTCGTTTCCTGGTTCACCTTCCTCCAAGTGCCGACCCAATCTCCTCCACCTCTCGCTCCCTCTCCAGAACCACACCGGTCCGGATCCCATTCCTCATTCACCTCTACCGCTCTACAATCATTACCTGGACTTACCCCGGCTCACCCCTCCCACACGCTTCTCGTCTATCTAAGCCAGGGGTGTCAAACTCAAACTCACACAGGGCCGAAATGAAACTCTGGGATGGAGTCGAGGGCCAAACTTAATATTTTTGAAAAAGTGACGGAAAATTTGCACATTTTCTTTATCAACATATATGCAATTTTGAACCTTTAAATTTGGAAACAAACTTGTTTCTGCATTAACACTGAATGTGGAATAACCAAATTACACACGAGCAAGTCAGTTTTAAATGAAAGGCATCAGTGGTATTCATTACTTGTGGTATAATCAGCATTTTTAAAATCTATTCAGGATTTATGTTTTCTTTTTTATTCATTTTTCTTATTTTTATTCTCCTTTTTTTCTCCTGTAATACGTGTCATCGCTGCTGTGACGTCTAGCTTTCCCCACTGAGGAACAATAAAGGGAATTTCTATTCTATTCATCTATCTGCAGCCTTTCCACTTCCTGTTTACTGCAGGTTAAATCTTTTCTCACGGGCCAACAACAAAATAAAAATATTATTTTATCTTAAATGAAAATGCAACATCTCACCTGTTAACTTCCATGTTTTGGAGCAGAAAAAGAGCATAAAACCAAAATATTTAAAGCTCAGTTTCCTCCACTGGTTTACTGTGATGCTCACCTGTTCCAGCCAGATACCTGCATCATGGGGTTGATCTGAGCTGAGGAGGAGACTCCTGTTGTTTTGTTCATCTTCATCATAATAATGACAACATTAGATGACAACAGCTGCTCACATAGGTTTGTGCTGATGAACATGTCTGAGCAGCTTGACCACGTAGTTGTGTGTCGGGGAGGAAACACAACAGCAACCACAGAGTCATGCTGGTTTGAGCGTGTCGCTGCTCGCTGGAGTTATATCAGCTCTGTCTGGACATTAGTTGGAAAACTTTCTCTTTCAGTCGTGAACACATTACTGAGCGGCTAGAATCTCCGTTTCTGGGCTTCAACGTCAGAAAATAGCTGAGTGAACTCGGCGCTGAGTGACCCCCAAATTCCACTACCTCCGCTCTGCTGCGCTCCGCTCCGACACGAACGCCGGAGCAAAATCGGTCCCGTTCTAGTCAATCAGAGCAATTCCACTACTGCGGCCGTGCTCCGGCAGTGCGGCGCCGTGCGGCGCCCTCTGTTCCGGCGTCCGGCAAAAATAGAATCGATCCTATTTTTGCCGGACGCCGGAGCACCTCCGCAGTAAATGGACAGAAATCACAACGGCCCAACAGGAAAAGGAGCAAGAACATCTTCCGTTTTTCACAATAAATCGCTAAACAAAAAGCGTTTTTTGTTTCATATGCACAGGTTTAACAACTTTTAACAACTATCAATGGCGGCTGAAGTTTAAATGCACAAAAATAAGCCATAAATACAGTTGCCACTATCAAAGTAGTCACACTTTGTTGATCCAAACACTGCTGATCTCTCAACACAATGATGGGCAGATTAAACAGCTCATTTCCGATGCTTCTCCCGCACAACGGGTGTTTGGATCTAACTTCCGCGTTTATTGCTCGGACTGTATCGCAAGATCTCGAAAATCCCGCGCATGCTTGTTTGCCCCCCTCAGGTCTCCGCACCGGAGCGGAGCCGTTGTAGAGCGGGTACCAGTAAAAATTGAGTTCGGAAGCGAGCGGCTGCGGAAGGCGGGGGCGGACCGGAGCGGAGGTAGTGGAATTTGGGGGTGAGAGGAGTTTAGTTTGTGCGAGACAGCGGAGCTGCAGAGACCGGCAGCAGACGCTGAAAAAACACAAAGGAGGGGGCTTCGTCGGCTCCGCGCTGCCGCCGCAAAGCATCATGGGAGTTGAAGTCTTTGCGGTAAAATCGGCCAGCGGGCCAGTTTTAATATATTTTTGATATTTATCTCGCGGGCCACATAAAAATGCTCCGCGGGCCTTGACTCTGACATATGTGATCTAAGCCGTAAGTCCCTCAGCCAGCAATTCCCCTGCCATTCTACAACTCCCATACTCACCTCTGCTACTTTTCCCTCTAGACGCTGCTTCCCATTTCTGCACCCGCTGGATTTTCCTGTGCGCCCTTAGTTCACCATTTCGTCAATAAATATTATCATTTTTTATACAATCTGACTCTGATTCTGCATGTCCTGGGTTAGACTCTTGCCCCACAACGTGACAGTTTCGTTCAAAAGCCCATCAAACTGAAAAGGTCTCCGGAAAACTCTGGCTAAATGGACTCAGGAGAAACATCTTACACGTACGTGGTGATGCTGCCAGTAGTTTTTTTTTAAACTGTATTTAAATCTGCATTTGTTACGATCATACCCAAAAGATCTGTTGTCAAGTATTGTCTGATCATGGCCAAAGTCTCTAAATGTGGCTTCAACAATAGCAGAACATGAAAGTGTGTCAGTACACATGTGCAGCGTGCGTGTGTGTGTTAAGCCCTGGATCTTCTTCAGTCCTAAATCTGCCCCTGCACATGTGTACTGACACTGGGATCGGGCTCCCGCGCACACACGTGACATGCACTAGTCAACATCATATATATTTGTCTTGTACAACATAATTTTTAATCTGAAGCTACATATTCAGCATATTCAGGGCAGAGTATTGTTCCTGTTAGTGTTTAGTGTGAGATGATAGTAAATATTCCCTTTCTTTCTCCAACAACGTTACCTGATAGTAAGCTAACTTTAGGCAAACCAGCAGCACAACAAATATTTTCAAATAAGACTCACAAACCTGAGTCAACACCAGTCTCATCAAAGCTGGGGTTCTGTCGTTGTACTTTTGGTCTAAAAAACGTCCTTATGTCCATCTTCGCACATGCGTTTCAGGCAGAGAGTGTAGAAGAAGCCGGCTGCTGAAGGGCTTCTTCAGTGGTGGAGGCTCAGGCAGGCTGTATACAAACTACTGCCAGCTGCTCCCTCTCCGTTGGACTTCGATACTGCATGTTACTTCCACGATTTAGATCCGGGGCTTGAGCCCAAGTAGCCGGGCCTAACGCCACCCCTGCACATGTGAGAATCCTGCGAGAGCCCGCCCAAGCACACCTGAAGCTGAAAAACCATCAGCTGGAGCAGCTACAGGCGCAGACGAAGATGGAACAGACTGAAAGTGAGGAGAAGAGCCTGTCCTGCTCTGAGACCTGAGATGAGCACCAAGAGCTTGGAGGTCTGAACCAAGAACAATAAAAAAGAGTTGTTGAACTCCAGCTGGGTTGTTTGAGTGTTGTGTGAACCTCGGTGTAGCGTGTGAATACTCCGGCTCCTAACGTTATTTTCCATAATGGAAATTTCCCAACCTAACTGTTTTGACCTGATTGTAAATTGTTTAATGTGCAGGTGTGTGTGTGTGTGTGTGTGTGTGTGTGTGTGTGTGTGTGTGTGTGTGCGTGTGTGTGCGTGTGTGTGTGTGTGTGTGTGCGTGTGCGTGTGTGTGCGTGTGTGTGCGTGTGTGTGTGTGTGTGTGCGTGTGTGTGTGTGTGTGTGTGTGTGTTTCAAGCCGGTGTTTTACCATTTTCTACAGCCATCAGTCTGTGACTAGGGCAGGGGTGGGCAATCCTAGAATCAAACATGTTTAATTATTGTCCTGCTTCAACACACCTGATTCCTGGTTGAATCCTGTTCAGCTGCTCATCAGGTTCTGCAGAAGCCTGTTAATCACCAACAGATTCAAACAAGTTGTGTTTAAGTACAGAAACCGGTGGATAGCGGCCCTCTAAGACCAGGATAACCCACCCCTGCTCTAGGGGGAGCCTGACGAAAGGTGGTTGGGCCTTAGAATTGTTATTTTTTTCTTGTATTACTTGCTGCAAATCACAAATGTTTCTTAAAGGAGGTTAAAGCAGTTTTAACACACCAAGCAGCACTTGGGTTTGAGTCCATTTAGATTAAACAGACCAACTAAAACAGTTTGAAACTATTTAAAAGTTGTACCTAAAGTTTCCAACAGCAGAATATTATGGTAGTGCTGGAGATTTCTTCCTGTTTAACGGGAATTTTCCTCTTTACTGTTACATACTTGCTTCGTATGGGGATTGCTGTAAAGTCGCTGACTCAATAGAATGACTCCATACAATCTGCTGGATTTCCTTAGATAGAAACGTTTAATAAATAACTGAACTCAGCGCGCTGTTTAATGAGCAGTTTCAGTTGGAATGTGTACCTTGTAAAGAGCCTTGAGTCAACTCATGCAAATTGTTGTCATATAAATAATCTGAATTAAAGGCCAAAATATGAAAACGAGTTATAAACCAACGGCTAAAAGGTGGCAGTGATGCATCTGACAATCCATCGTTTACAGAAAGTCAAAAGACCAAAAATGATGCTCATCGAATGTTCTTTTTTCTATGCAAGAATAAATGTAGCAAGTACTGAAGAATTTAAAAGAAGTAAAGAAACTGTCGTTAAGAAACAAGCAGATGATGCAACACAGTGTCAGCGGTTCAGTAGGCTCAACCTCATTTATTATGGGTCAATGACTGAATCCAGGATGCCAGAGAGCTGAGCATCATCTGTGAGTGATGGTGAGAAGGTAAGCAGCTAAAGTGAAACTCTTCCCTTTAGTGTTGAGCACATTAATTGAGTTTGGATGGATTGGAGATCAATGGAGGGGAGGCCCCTAGGTTGCCCAGCTGTAAGATGGATTAAAATTTGAAATCAATTAGTGTGGTTTCTGCAAGCCCTTACCTCGGCGGGAAAGGAAAATCAATTAAGGAAATTAAAAGTTGAAGTAGCAACAAGAAAGTCGTTTTCAACAACCGCCACTGCTTTCATCTCCCCCAGAGGGCAGGCGTCGAGTGGCACCGAGGATCAGACGCAGCCTTTATGTCATTTCCTCAGAAGATGTGTGGCAACAGACATCCAAAGGAGCTGAATGACCTTTGAACTTCCTGCCTCTGAAGTGTGGGACTTGTTTGCTCACCTAACTAGGCACGCTGCTGCAGAACACACTCACACGCACTGACACACACACACACACACACACACACACACACACACACACACACACACACACACACACACACACACACGCTATCTGAAACAGGTGTAAGGACAAGTTTTTTTTATAAATAACTAAAGGTATGAGGTGTGTTTTATATTAATTTCTCAGCATCTGCACTGAGCAGTACTTCACTTTATTCAGTTCTGAGTTCCATAAAAGTAATCAGCAAATGTCGCCTAAAGCAGACGTCATCCACAGCTCCTCATCACAGAGAGGCAAACACACTGGTGAAAACGCAAATAAACAATGGAACAGCGATAACGGGAAGATGAAGACAATCATCTTTTCAAGATTCTAATCTACCTGGACACAGAATAGCAGATTCTCAAATCCTGTATACAACCCAGTGGAGAATAGAATAGAATAGAATAGAATAGAAAGCTGCATTTGTCTGCATTACTTGGTTACATTTCCAACACAGCTAAATAGTTGTTTTACGTGGTTTTTTACTGACGTTTCAGCTAACACTGTAGTCTTCCTCAGTTCTCACCGCTGTTGTCGGCATCACTTCCTTGTCCGTTTGTCCGTGTGCAGCAGAGGACGTCGTGCTGTTCTCACCGATCACACAATCTGATGCGTGATCAGTGTGTAGACCCCATTGTTTCTGTTCATGGTTGTGTGTCCACGTCTTCTTATTTCTATGCTTCTTTGATCCATATTTTGTATTTTTGGTGTTCGGTGTTTATGATACTTGTGTTGTCCCAGTCCATTACATGATTCTCCCTTCTGCAATGATCTGTTGCGGCTGATTTCTTTATTGAACGTCCTTCTTCTTGTTTGTGTGTTGTGTATGTTTTATTGCAGAGCTAGAATGGTGGTTCGTAAATGACTCCACACTTATACGCCCTGCTGATATCTTGTCCTTTGGGTGTACTACGGTTGTGTATGATTTTGTTGGTGTGTTCATGTTGTGTTTTTTCATTGTTGCTATTATTTTTTCTGCTATTCCACTGATGTATGGAAGGGTTATTACTGGTTTTGGTTGTTCTTTGCTTATTGTCCATGCTGGGTCCTCTCACTTCTGGTCTCCCTCTAGTATTACATTTGCTCTGTGGTGTAATGTTCTGATCACTGATATTTTAAATATAGTAGGGCGTTCTGATGTCCATAATAACTATTGCCCCGGGTTTCCACAGGAGACGTCAGCAGCACGTTACTGCAGCAGCACGTCTTGCTCGCGTAAGCTGCTGCTTGGCCCTTCCCACGAGACGCGAAGCAGCAGGGAAGCAGCTGTCACCGACCGAGCACGAAGTCACACGAGTGACTTCGTCAGTAAACACAACAACAAGCAGGAGAAAACTACAACATGGCTCCAAAATGTTTGTGTTTTATGTTCTGTCCGTTTTATAATCGCCAATACGGACCTGAAAAACAAAGGAGACCGCTAGCTAGGTGATAACTTCTCACGGGGCCGCACAGTTAGTAACCTTTTTTACAGTAAAGCAACCGGAAGGCAGTACGTTTCTTTATTCTGAAAATCTCGGTAGCTTCTCTCCATTTCCGCGTCCAATTTCCTGTCTTTCCTTCCCCAAAAATGTCGAACTTGACCCGTTTCAGAGGCGTCGCGCGTAGAAAATAGAACCGGAGCGTAAAGGCCGCGACATGCTGCTCCTGAGACGTGGCCGACTCGTGCTGCTGACGGCTGCCGACGGCTCCAGTGGAAAAGGTTCTGTTTACCACAGCAGTTCCTATCAGCAGCTATGACGTGCTGCTGCTGCTGACGGCTCCTGTGGAAAGCCGGGGTTAGTCTGTGTGTGTGTTACCTGTATGTGTTTATGTTCAGGGTCCCGTGTTTTTGTCTCCTTATTTTCATGTCCATGAATGTTATGCTGCCTTCTATTTCTTCCTCCTACGTAATTTGTCTGTTGTTTGTGTCGTCGATGCTGTTCAGGTGTTGTGTTAGTGTTTCTGTTTGTCCTTTTGGTATGATCTCCAGGTCGTCTACGTAGCGTTTCCATAATTGTATTTTGCAGTTTGGGGGGGCAGTGGCTATGGCTTTTTGCTCTAGGTCTTCCATGAAAAACTCGCACAGGGTGGCTGATAACGGGTTACCCATGGCGAAGCCTTCCAGTTGTTTGTATATTGTTCCAGGAGGATATTGTGGAGTTTTCTACCAGTTTTATCAGTAGTGCTATGTCATCTGCTGTGAGGTTTGTTCTTTTGTGTAAAGTTTTGTCCTGTGTGATTCTGTTAACTACTATGTCTATGGTTTTTTTGGGTTGGTGTTTTTGTGAACAGGGATGTGACGTCGTGTGAGATAAGTAGCCTAAGTCGTTGTCCTCTATTGTAACTTTTTTAGTTCTTTTGCCAGTTCTACACTGTTTTTGCAATGTTGATCTGTGTTGCCTAGTAGTGGGCAGAAGATTTTGCTGATTACTTTTCAATTCAATTCAATTCAAGTTTATTTATATAGCGCCAAATCACGACAAGAGTCGTCTCAAGGCACTTCACATAATAAACATTCCAATTCACAGTTCATTAAGCCAATCAAAAATAATGTTTCCTATATAAGGAACCCAGCAAATTGCATCAAGTCACTGACTAGTGTCAGTGACTATACAGCAATCCTCATACTAAGCAAGCATGCAGCGACAGTGGAGAGGAAAACTCCCTTTTAACAGGAAGAAACCTCCAGAGAATCCTGGCTCAGTATAAGCAGCCATCCTCCACAACTCACTGGGGATCGAGAAGACAGAGCAGGCAGACACACACACACACACACACACACACACACACACACACACACACACACACACACACACACACACACACACACACACACACACACAAAGACAAGTAATGTGTCTATAGTTATATTGTGATGTCTTAGTAAATATTGTATTTGGTGAAAGCTAAACTTTATTGTATTTATCCTAGTGGATCTATAATTAAACGGATAAACTAGTATTAGCACATCAAAAGTCAATGAAAACAAAAAGTTAATATCAGGAGAGAGAGAATGTATTAGTGGTTAGCAGCAGTGTGCTAGTCGATGGCCCCCTCCATGAGGCCACCACAGCTGAGCAGAACGTCATTGTAGCTTCTTCTGGGGAGAAAAACAAAGAGAAAATAAAGTTAACAGCTGAAATTGCACAAAATAGTACAGTTAAAGAGCAGACTGTAGAAGAAAGCAGTAGAGTGTGAAAAGTGGTCAGTGTGTCCTCCAGCAGTCTAAGCCTATAGCAGCATAACTACAGAGTTAACTCTGGATAACCTATCCTATTTAGATGTAGGCATGTTGGAGGCAGGGCAATGGAGAGCCGTCTTTACCGACTGTACACTCCACCTCCCTGTAATCCCCAACTTGTCCAGATTTAGGCTAACATCAGATTTTAACTATAAGCCCTATCAAGTAAAAATGTTTTAAGCCTATTCTTAAAAGTAGACAAAGTGTCTGCCTCACGGACTAAAGCTGGGAGCTGGTTCCACAGGAGAGGAGCCTGATAACTAAAAGATCTGCCTCCCATCCTAAGTTTAGATATTCTTGGAACCACCAGTAGACCTGCAGTCTGAGAGCGAAGTGCTCGGTTAGGAACATATGGAACAATCAGATTACTGATGTATGATGGACCTTGATTATTAAGAGCTTTATATGTGAGAAGAAGGATCTTAAAATCTATTCTGAATTTAACAGGTAGCCAATGTAGGGAAGCTAAGACAGGAGAGATATGATCTCTCTTTTTAATTCTCATCAGAACTCTAGCTGCAGCATTTTGGACAAGCTGAAGACTTTTAACTACATTCTGTGGACTTCCTGAGAGTAATGAATTACAGTAATCCAGTCTTGATGTAATAAATGCATGAACTAGTTTTTCAGCATCACTCCTGGAAAGTATGCTTCTAATCTTAGCAATATTCCGAAGGTGGAAAAAGGAAATCCGACAAACTTGTGAAACCTGGGATTTGAATGACATGTCCTGGTCAAAGATAACACCAAGGTTCCATGCTTTGTTCTCGGAGATTAATGTAATGTCATTAAGGTCAGGCGATTGGCTAAGCAATTTCCTTTTCTGGATTTCTGGTCCAAAGATGAGAACTTCCGTCTTGTCTTGATTTAAAAGCAAGAAGTTAAGAGTCATCCAACTTTTTATGTCCTCAAGACAAGCCTGTAATCTACCCAACCGATTAGGTTCATCAGGGTTAATGGATAAATATAGCTGAGTATCGTCAGCATAACAGTGGAAGTTTATCCCATGCTGTCTAATGATTTTACCAATTGGGATTATATATATAGTAAAAAGAATTGGCCCAAGCACTGAACCCTGTGGTACTCCGCAATTAACCCTGGAGTATGAAGAAGATGTGTCATGTACATTTACAAAATGAAATCTGTCAGACAGGTAGGATTTAAACCAGCCTAACGCTGTTCCTTTGATCCCTACAACATGTTCAAGCCTTTCTACAAGAACATTGTGATCTACTGTGTCAAAGGCAGCACTGAGATCTAACAAGACTAGAACAGACACAAGATTCTTATCTGAGGCCATAAGAATATCATTTGTAACTCTCACTAATGCAGTTTCAGTGCTGTGATACTCTCTAAAACCAGACTGAAATTCCTCAAACAGAGCATTAGTGTTTAAATGCTGACATACTTGGATGGCCACTATTTTCTCCAGGACTTTGGATAAAAATGGAAGGTTAGATATTGGTCTGTAATTCATTGGGTCATCTGGATCCAGAGAAGGCTTCTTAAGTGAAGGTTTGATTACAGCAACCTTAAAATCTTGTGGTACATACCCATTTACTAAGGATAGATTGATTATATTTAGAATGGGGGCAGTAACCAAAGGAAATGCATCTTTAAATAATTTGGTTGGGATTGGATCCAAAATGCAAGTTGAAGGTTTAGATGAAGCTAATATTTTTGATAACTCTGAAAGCTCAACTGGATCAAAACGGTTCAAGCACAGATGAGGTTCTAGAGTCACCTCTGAAGCTGCCTCACTTACTGAGGAAGAAGAAATCGCATTAGGGAGGATGCTAAAGATTTTGTTTCTAATAGAATTAATTTTACTTGTAAAAAATCCCATGAAGTCATTGCTGCTGAGGGCTAAGGGAATAGATGGCTGAGAGCTACGATTCTGTGCAAGTTTAGCAACTGTACTGAAAAGAAATTTAGGATTATGCTTATTCTCCTCAATTAATGCTGAAAAATAAGCAGTTCTAGTTTGTTGAAGCTTATTTTTATAAAGCACAAGACTATTTTTCCAGGATAGGTAGGCCTCCTCATGGTGCGTAGAGCGCCATGTTCTCTCCAATTTCCTAGAGTTTTGTTTTAAGGCTCGTAGATGAGAGTTAAACCAGGGAGCCAAATTCCTGTCCCTAATTACCTTCTTTTTTAAAGGGGCAATATCATCTAATGTCACATGTAAAGAGGAATTCACATGATGAACTAAGGCATCAATTTGTGAGGGGCTAGAACTGAAAATATTGCCCTCTGCTACATGCCTCTGAGATGCTGAGGACAGTAAAGATGGAACAGTTGATTTAAAAGACGCAACAGCGTTGTCAGATAGAGACCGAATATAATGAAATTTACTTTCATGTCTCGAGAACTCAGTTATAAAAAACTCAAAGGTTATCAGAAAGTGGTCCGAGAGGACTGGATTATGTGGAAAGATTGTTATTTCCTCACACTCAATGCCATAAGTCAAAACAAGGTCCAATGTATGATGGCAGGAGTGGGTGGAGCTATGTATTCTTTGAGTAAAACCAATTGAGTCTAAGATATTGCTAAAGGCTACATTGAGGCAATCATTTTCGATGTCCACATGAATGTTGAAATCCCCCACTACAATGACCTTATCAGTATTTAGCACCAAATCAGATAAAAAATCAGAGATCTGATCCAAAAACTCAGAGTAATGGCCTGGTGGACGATATAAACCTACAAACAAGAGTGGTTTTACAGTTTTGCAATCTGGATTAGGAAAACTAAGAAAAATATGTTCAAACGAACTGTAGCTATTAATCTGTAAGGGACTGATTAATAAGTCCGAATGAAACATGGTTGCCACTCCTCCTCCTCGCCCTGTACTTCGAGCAATATGATGATTTAAATAAATTGAAGGAGTCGACTCGTTTAAGCTAACATAGTCCTCTTGCTGCAGCCAGGATTCTGTGAGAGAGAGCAAAGAGATCTGATTATCACAAATCAACTCATTAACTAACAAAGTCTTAGAAAAAATGGATCTAATGTTCAACAACCCACATTTAATTTTTCTAGTTTTCTGCTCAGTTGAATTTGTTCTAATATTTCTGAGATTTCCATGATTTGCTTTATTAAGCCTGATATTTAATCTGTGTGATTTTGGCCGTGGGCAGGACACTGTCTCTATGGGGTAGTGGGTGGGTAACAGTACAGAAGCTGCAGAGGGGTGGGTTAAACTACGACTCTGCTTCCTGGTCTGGACCCTGGGTTGTCATGGAGGACTAATAAAACTGGCCATATTCCTAGAAAGAAGAGCTGCACCATCCAAAGAGGGATGGATGCCGTCTCTCCGCATCAGACCAGGTTTTCCCCAAAAAGTTTTCCAATTATCAATGTAGCCCACGTTGTTTTCAGGACACCACCTAGACAACCAGCGGTTGAAGGACAGCATGCGGCTAAACATGTCGTCACTGGTCCGATCAGGCAGGGGGCCAGAGAAAATTATGAAGTCCGACATTGTTTTGGCAAACTTACACACCGAAGCAACATTAATTTTAGTGACCTCCGATTGGCGTAACTGGGTGTCGTTACCGCCAGCGTGAATAACAATCTTACTGTATTCACGCTTATCCTTAGCCAGCAGTTTCAGATAAGATTTAATGTCGCCCGCTCTGGCCCCAGGTAAACATTTAACTATGGTTGCTGGAGTCTCTAATGCCACGTTTCTGACTATGGAGCTGCCAATGATCAGAGTCGGCTTGTCAGTGGGTGCGTCACTGAGCGGGGAAAATCTATTAGAAACGTGGACGGGTTGGTGGTGGCCCACGGGCTGGGTTCTATGCTTCCTGCGTACCGTCACCCAGCCGGCCTGAGGTCCCGGCTGCTCGGGTTCCACTGGAGGGTCGCTACGGGATTGTTCTGAGCTAGTTAGCCCCGCGCTAGCTAAGTAACTACGGCTGTTTACAGGTTTTTCAACAGCACGGAGCCGGGACTCCAATTCCGACACCCTCGCCTCCAAAGCTACAAAAATGCTACATTTATTACACGTACCATTATCACTAAAGGAGGCAGAGGAGTAACTAAACATCTGACACAGAGAGCAAGAGATAGGAGACGGAGAAGCAGAGACAGAAGTAGCCATAGCCGTGCTGAGGCTAAGCTAACTGGACGAGCAGCAAACTGTTCAGTACCAAATAAACTGCGTGCGGACTCAAATGGTTCCCTAAAAGCTAGGTGGAACAACAGAAAATGTGCGTTTTACCGTGCTTTTGTGCTACAATAACTCAGAGATATCCAAGTACAGAGAAATTAAATCAGCTTTAGCGAGCCCCAAACACCAAACAGCTACACGGAGTGCAACACTGAAAACAGGAAACAGGAAACGACTTACCGCCAGGTGCAGCCAATCAGCAATCTCCAATCCAATGAACCCCAGAGTGAGGCAGTGAGGTTGTGGATGTGTTGCTGGTCTCTGTGTGCGACCTGCACAATTGTATTGTACCTATTGTACCTGTGCTGTCTACTATTGGTCTAAGTGAGGTGTTCCATACAGTAGATTCTTGGTATTATGTTTGCTGTAGGAATCCATTGTTTGTACATTTTTCTGTTATTTTACCTTTTTCTTGTGGTGGTTTGAGTAATATTTTGATGTTTTTCTTAATGTCTTCTGTTTGTGTTTGGTATTTTTCTTCTGTTCTCTAGCATCTGTTCCATCTGTTTCTGCCTGGTGGGATCTGGGTCCCTGGGCTCTGCTGGGTCCCCGGCGGGGCTGATTGCCCCTGGGTCCCGGGCTTGGCCGGCCAGGAGGTGAGAGGCTGCGGGTGGGCCTGAGGGGTTGCGGCCGATATCTCCTGGGACTCTGCCAGCTGCTGGTTGTGGCCCCCCAGGGCAATCCTCTGCGCCTCTCAAGAGGGGGGCAGGGGCTTTTCTGGTTACAGTCACCCTGGGGTCCCTGCGCTCTGGGGCAGCTCCTGGATCTCTGGGACTTGGATCTCCCTCCATCTCCAACACATCTTTGGGGGACAGATCTGTGGCCCCTCACACTCTCTATTGGACGCTCCTATAGAGAAACCTTTAATATACAAGTGCGGGTACACACACAGGTGCTCACATGGTGTTCTCATAAGTATGGACTTCTTGGCATTTTCAACACGTCTTAAAGCAATGGTTGGCACTAAACGCACTGTGATTTATTATCGTTTGATTGTTCAGTAAAACAATGCTGATTTTATATTTCCACATCAGGTTGATGCAGTGAAAGCTTGCTCCTGTTGTATTGTTGTGTGTCCCTTTTCTGCAGGTCTAAAAGCAGACCCCTGTTCAACATTGATTTTATATTTTTGTGGAACTGTGGAACTATATATATATATATATATATATATATATATATATATATATATATATATATATACGAATATTATATATATACACGAATATGTTATACATATATATATATATATACGTATATGTATAACATATTTGTATATTTATATAAAATATTCGTATATATACATATATATATAACATATTCATATATATATATATATATATATATATATAACATATTCATATATATATATATATATATATAACATATTCATATATATAACAAATACGTTATGTATATATATATAATATATACATATATATAACATATTCATATATATATATATATATATATATATACAAATATTTTATATATATATATAATATTTGTGTGTTATATATATATATATATATATATATATATATATATATATATATATATATATATGAATATGTTATATATGAATGTGTTATATATATATATGTTATATATATGCATATTATATATATATATATATATATATATATATATATATATATATATATATATATATATATATATTATATTATATATATGCATATTATATATATAATATATATATATTATATATACACGAATATGCTATACATATATGTATATATATATATATATATATAACATATTTGTATATTTATATAAAATATTTGTATATATACATATATATATAACATATTCATATATATATATATATATATATATATATATATATATATATTATATATACATATACATAACATATTCATATATATACCGTAAAGGGACGGGAGCAGTAGGGGTTGTATGAACTAGTCACTTGTCGACTTCACCGCTCCATAGTGACTTTTTATGCCTGTCATCGACTAGTCGCTGTCACGTGATAATGACCGGCAAGATGCAGTCCACGGAATAGACAGCAGCCTGCTGTCAGCAGGTGACGAGCTCCTGCGCGTCGGGAGGCAACGCGCTGTACCAGAGCGTCGGTACTTACACCCGCCGTAAAACGGACATTTAACCAAATTGTGACGTTTACCCTCTTGCAATTAAACCTTCCCCTCACCCCCATCCTAATCTTAACCAGCTTGCGCATGCAAAGCTCTGATTGTTGACGCACTCCAGACATCTGCGTCCCGAGCACGGCCACAGTAACATTATCAAATCAGGTGTCCCCACCTCAAAAACTAATTTAACACGCGATCGTTCATGTCGGCTCATTTCCTTTTATGTTTTCTGTCTTTTATTTGTGCCTGATGCGTTTCGCTGCTGTGGATCGGGGCGCATCACCTGTTTTGTCCTCAGTGGTGCACCTAACTGATGTGGCCGGTGAGCACTCCGCTGTTTTTGCGGTCGGTAGATCTTTTAGAACTGCAGTTCAAAGGTAACTAATAAGGTGAATATATATGAACCCAGGTAGCAGTTTTTCTTTAGGATTGAGAGGAGATGCAGGAAGATAATAAACAGGCAGGACAGAAAAATAGTCAAATAAAAACAAGTTAGTTTTTGTACCTGGTGGTTGCAACAAACAGACACCATTGAAGGTAATCAGAAGTGAGGAACAGAAAATGAAATAATTATTTTAATGTTTAGAACAGCAGGAACTCTGAGAGGCTGCAGGCACATCAGTGAGTTTGCGGCCGCTGTGCAGGGGGAGGGGGGAGGTGGAAGCAGAAACTACCGTTGTTAAAAGAAATGTGTTTAACTTTGAAAATGTGGGGGCAATTTTAATTGTCAAAAACTCCAGCGAACCATTAGTTCATTTTGCTCAAATAGAAATTGAAGCCTGCCTCTAATTCTGGTCCTCCTTCCAATAAAGGACTGGGACTTGATGAGCTTGAGTCAAATACAGGCCCGGGCCTGTATTAGAGGACATACGGTACACATATATATATATATATATATATATATATATATATATATATATATATATATATATATACAGTGGGGCAAAAAAGTATTTAGTCAGCCACCGATTGTGCAAGTTCTCCCACTTAAAATGATGAAAGAGGTCAGTAATTTACATCATAGGTACACTTCAACTGTGAGAGACAGAATGTGAAAAAAAAATCCATGAATTCACATGGCAGGATTTTTAAAGAATGTATTTGTAAATCAGGGTGGAAAATAAGTACTTGGTCAATAACAAAAATTCAACTAAATACTTTTTAACATAACCTTTGTTGGCAATAACAGAGGTCAAACGATTACTATAGGTCTTTACCAGGTTTGCACACACAGTAGCTGGTATTTTGGCCCATTCCTCCATGCAGATCTTCTCGAGAGCAGTGATGTTTTGGGGCTGTCGCCGAGCAACACGGACTTTCAATTCCCTCCACAGATTTTCTATGGGGTTGAGGTCTGGAGACTGGCTAGGCCACTCCAGGACTTTCAAATGCTTCTCACGGAGCCACTCCTTTGTTGCCCGGGCGGTGTGTTCGGGATCACTGTCGTGTTGGAAGACCCAGCCACGTTTCATCTTCAAAGCTCTCACTGATGGAAGGAGGTTTTGGCTCAGAATCTCATGATACATGGCCCCATTCATTCTGTCCTTAACACAGATCAGTCGTCCTGTCCCCTTAGCAGAAAAACAGCCCCAAAGCATGATGTTCCCACCCCCATGCTTCACAGTAGGTATGGTGTTCTTGGGATGCAACTCAGTATTCTTCTTCCTCCAAACACGACGAGTTGAGTTTATACCAAAAAGTTCTACTTTGGTTTCATCTGACCACATGACATTCTCCCAATCCTCTGCTGTGTCATCCATGTGCTCTCTGGCAAACTTCAGACGGGCCTGGACATGCACTGGCTTCAGCAGCGGAACACGTCTGGCACTGCAGGATTTGATTCCCTGCCGTTGTAGTGTGTTACTGATGGTGTCCTTTTGTTACTGTGGTCCCAGCTCTCTGCAGGTCATTCACCAGGTCCCCCCGTGTGGTTCTGGGATTCTTGCTCACCATTCTCATGATCATTTTGACCTCACGGGATGAGATCTTGCATGGAGCCCCAGATCGAGGGAGATTATCAGTGGTCTTGTATGTCTTCCATTTTCTGACAATTGCTCCCACAGTTGATTTTTTCACACCAAGCTGCTTGCCTGTTGTAGATTCACTCTTCCCAGTCTGGTGCAGGTCTACAATTCTTTTCCTGGTGTCCTTCGAAAGCTCTTTGGTCTTTGCCATAGTGGAGTTTGGAGTCTGACTGTTTGAGGCTGTGGACAGGTGTCTTTTATACAGTTAATGAGTTCAAACAGGTGCCATTAATACAGGTAACGAGTGGAGGACAGAAAAGCTTCTTAAAGAATACGTTACAGGTCTGTGAGAGCCAGAGATTTTCCTTGTTTGAAGTGATCAAATACTTATTTTCCACCCTGATTTACAAATAACATCTTTAAAAATCCTGCCATGTGAATTCATGGATTTTTATTCACATACTGTCTCTCACAGTTGAAGTGTACCTATGATGTAAATTACTGACCTCTGTCATCATTTTAAGTGGGAGAACTTGCACAATCAGTGGCTGACTAAATACTTTTTTGCCCCACTGTATATATATATATATATATATATATATATATATATATATATATATATATATATATATATATATATATATAGATAGATAGATAGATAGATAGATAGATAGATAGATAGATATAGATATATAATTATGTTTTTATGGGTTTTTGGGGGATATCTTGGGGCTGTTGAAGTATTGTGAAGTGGAGACAACTGGAAAATGGAAAACCCCTCCTGGTCTTCACCATCCAGGTGCATCTCTTCTTTATTTTCATAATTTAATGTTTTATCGTGTTTAATATAGGAAAGTTTTATAGTGATGAAATCATAACTATTGTTGGCCAAAGTTCACAGACCAATGCTGTCTTTTTTTACACTAAGACTAATCATTTGTTTTCTTCTTTCTTTCACACAATCCTCAACCACACTTTACTCAGCTCCTTCAAAAAAGAGACAGAAGCAAAACAGCTACATGCTCATACCAGAAAAAGAGACTGAAGAATTTTAAAGGGAAAAAAACCACACACACACACACACACACACACACACAAACCCGATATGAGAGGGCCCCAACAGTCTACCGTGAAGTGGTTAAGAGGGGGGAATCTCTCCAGACCCCTGCAGCTTTCCCAGAAGACATCATCTGCATGTCTAACTCCCTCCAGACACTAAAACTCTGCTGTTTTGTCTTGGAGCGTCACTATTTCTGTGCACACACTTCAACACAGTGATTAAGCTCCCAAAATTGAGAACAAATTGCTTTCAGGTGCAGATACTTTGGGATTAAATGTTTTTCTTTCTTGCCTCTCTGCTCCTTCATTCTATCCAAGCTAACCTCTCCCCCACTCACAGTTCCACAGCCCCTCCCCTCCTCATATCTCCTCTTTTTCACCCACATTTTCTCTCCACAAGTTCTTTTCCTTGTTTACCCTGCAACCTTGGTTTCATTCCATCACCGTCTGTGTTGACCTCAGGTGCTTTACGAGACCCTCCACTGGAGAGTGAATGCAGGGAAATGGTTCTGTGTCTATATAGAACAGATTACTTCCAACAGAGCTTGAAGGACTTCTCTCTTCATCAGTATCAAAGCCTTTTTGTTTCTTTTGGGAGACAGGGTAAAGGAGGGTTTTTAATTCTATACTTTCTGTTTCACTGCCATGAGAGCTCTATTATCTGCTCAGCATGTAGTGTGTGTGTGTGTGTGTGTGTGTGTGTGTGTGTGTGTGTGTGTTCTATACAATTAGTGTGTAATAATGAGTGGTGCTTGTTGAAAATAAAATCACACTGAGTGTGGTTTAATTCAGATCAGTGCATGACACAATAAAGAGAATGATGCATTGTTCATCCTACAGCAGTTCAGTTCCGATCCATGAATCCTTGAGATCTTACAGTTTTTTCTGATTGCTTAAGCTCTGTTTTTTGTAACTATTGGCTATTTTTGCTAAACACTACACAAAAATAAGAAAACTTTTCACCCAATTATCAAAACATTGTAGTTCTCTTGCAAAAGCGAACGCTAGATTAACTCTTCACACCTTCGTAAAAATGGTGTTTTCGTATCAATCAGTAGTACACACAAGCCGTCATCTACTAAGCACACAATGCGCCAACTGCACACTGATGGTATGAATACAAAACACATTGGCTTTTGCTTTCTCTGTGTACGGATGCCAATTTGAGGTCATACTTTTGTCATGATGTCATTTAAACATGCAAGGATCCAAACTTCAAGTATTGGTGTTTATTCACACTCATCAAAACCAAGACAAAGTCAGAACACAAAATAGTCATTTCACAAAAAATAATATAAAAAAAAATAAAAAATCAGCCTACATTCAATTCAATTCAATTCAAGTTTATTTATATAGCGCCAAATCACGTCAAGAGTCGTCTCAAGGCTCTTCACATAAAAAACATTCCAATTGACAGTTCATTAAGCCAATCAGAAATAATGTTTCCTATATAAGGAACCCAGTAAATTGCATCAAGTCACTGACTAGTGTCAGTGACTATACAGCAATCCTCATACTAAGCAAGCATAAAAAGACAGTGGAGAGGAAAACTCCCTTTTAACAGGAAGAAACCTCCAGAGAATCCTGGCTCAGTATAAGCAGTCATCCTCCACAACTCACTGGGGATCGAGAAGATAGAGCAGGCACACACACACACACTCACACACACACACACTCACACACACACACACACATGCACACACACACACACACACACACACACACACACACACACACACACACAGACACACACACACACACAGTAATGTGTCTACAGTTCTATTGTGATGTCTTAGTAAATATTCTATTTGGTGAGATATACTTTATTGTATTTATCCTAGTGGATCTCTAATTAAATGGGTAAACTAACAGTAACACGTCCAATGTCAAGGAAAGCAAAAACTTATTATCAGGAGAGGGAGAATGTTTAAGTGGTTAGCAGCAGTGTGCTAGACGATGACCCCCTCCATGAGGCCACCACAGCTCAGCAGAACATTGTTGTAGCTTCTTCTGGGGAGAAAAACACTTTGAGAGAAAATAAAGTTAACAGCTGAAATTGCAGAAAATAATACAGTTAAAGAGCAGATAGTAAAAGAAAGCAGTAGAGTGTGGAAAGTGGTCAGTATGTCCTCCAGCAGTCTAAGCCTATAGCAGCATAACTACAGAGAAAACTCTGGATAATCTATCCTATTTAGATGTAGGCATGTTGGAGGCAGGGCAAGGGAGAGCCGTCTTTACCGACTGTACACTCCACCTCCCTCTACTCCCCAACTTGTCCAGATTTAGGCTAACATCAGATTTTAACCATAGGCCCTATCAAATAAAATTGTTTTAAGCCTATTCTTAAATGTAGACAAAGTGTCTGCCTCACGGACTAAGGCTGGGAGCTGGTTCCACAGGAGAGAAGCCTGATAACTAAAAGATCTGCCTAACATCCTAATTTTAGATATTCTGGGAACCACCAGTAGACCTGCAGTCTGAGAGCGAAGTGCTTGGTTAGGAACATATGGAACAATCAGATCACTGATGTATAATGTAGCTTGATTGTTAAGAGCTTTATATGTGAGAAGGAGGATATTAAAATCTATTCTGAATTTAACAGGTAGCCAATGTAGGGAAGCTAGGACAGGAGAGATGTGATCTCTCTTTTTAATTCTCATAAGAACTCTAGCTGCAGCATTTTGGACAAGCTGAAGACTTTTAACTACATTCTGTGGACTTCCTGAGAGTAATGAATAACAGTAATCCAGTCTTGATGTAATAAATGCATGAACTAGTTTTTCAGCATCACTCCTGGAAAGGATGCTTCTAATCTTAGCAATATTCCGAAGGTGGAAAAAGGAAATCCGACAAACCTGTTTAACCTGGGAATTGAAAGACATGTCCTGATCAAAGATAACACCAAGGTTCCTTACTTTGTTCTCAGAGATTAATGTAATGCCATTCAGGTCAGGCGACTGGCTAAGCAATTTCATTTTCTGGATTTCTGGTCCAAAGATGAGAACTTCCGTCTTGTCTTGATTTAAAAGCAAAAAGTTTAGAGTCATCCAATGTTTTATGTCCTCAAGACAAACCTGTAATCTACCCAAACGATTAGGTTCATCAGGGTTAATGGATAAATATAGCTGAGTATCGTCAGCATAACAGTGGAAGTTTATCCCATGCTGTCTAATGACTTTACCAATTGGGAGCATATATATAGTAAAAAGAATTGGTCCAAGCACTGAACCCTGTGGTACTCCACAAGTAACCCTGGAGTATGAAGAAGATTTGTCATGTACATTTACAAAATGAAATCTATCAGACAGGTAGGATTTAAACCAGCCCAGTGCTGTTCCTTTGATCCCTACAACATGTTCAAGTCTTTCTAAAAGAACATTGTGATCAACTGTGTCAAAGGCAGCACTGAGATCTAACAAGACTAGAACAGACACAAGATTCTTATCTGAGGCCATGAGAATATCATTTGTAACTCTCACTAATGCAGTTTCAAGGCTGTGATACTCTCTAAAACCAGACTGAAATTCCTCAAACAGCATTAGTGTTTAAATGCTCACATACTTGGATGGCCACAATTTTCTCCAGGACTTTGGATAAAAATGCAAGGTTAGATATTGGTCTATAATTCATTGGGTCATCTGGATCCAGAGAAGGCTTCTTAAGTGAAGGTTTGATTACAGCAACCTTAAAATCCTGTGGTACATATCCATTCACTAAGGATAGATTGATTATATCTAGAATGGGGGCAGTAACCAAAGGAAATGCTTCTTTAAATAATTTGGTTGGGATTGGATCCAAAATGCAAGTTAAAGGTTTAGATGAAGCTAATATTTTTGATAACTCTGAAAGCTCAACTGGATCAAAACGGTTCAAGCACAGATGATGTTCTAATGTCACCTCTGATGCTGCCTCACTTACGGTGGAAGAAGAAATCGCATTAGGGAGAATGTTAAAGATTTTGTTTCTAATAGAATTAATTTTACTTGTAAAAAATCCCATGAAGTCATTGCTGCTGAGGGCTAAGGGAATAGATGGCTCAGAGCTATGATTCTGTGTAAGTTTAGCAACTGTACTGAAAAGAAATTTAGGATTATGCTTATTTTCCTCAATTTAAGCTGAGAAATAAGCAGTTCTAGTTTGTCGAAGCTTATTTTTATAAAGCACAAGACTATTTTTCCAGGATAGGTATGCCTCCTCATGGTGCGTAGAGCGCCATGCTCTCTCCAATTTCCTAGAGTTTTGTTTTAAGGCTCGTAAATGAGAATTAAACCAGGGAGCCAAATTCCTGTCCCTAATTATCTTCTTTTTTAAAGGGGCAATATCATCTAATGTCACATGTAAAGAGGAATTAACATGATGAACTAAGGCATCAATTTGTGAGGGGTTAGAACTGAAAATATTGCCCTCTGCTACATGCCTCTGAGATGCTGAGGACAGTAACGATGGAACCGTTGATTTAAAAGATGCAACTGCATTGTCAGATAGAGACCGACTATAGGGAAATTTACTTTCATGTCTCGAGGACTCAGTTATAAAAAACTCAAAGGTTATCAGAAAGTGATCCGAGAGGACTGGATTATGTGGAAAGATCGTTATTTCCTCACACTCTATGCCATAAGTCAGCACAAGGTCTAATGTATGATGGCAGGAGTGGGTGGAGCTATGTATTCTTTGAGTAAAACCAATTGAGTCCAAGATATTACTAAAGGCTCCATTGAGGCTATCATTTTCAATGTCCACATGAATATTAAAATCCCCCACTACAATGACCTTATCAGTATTTAGCACCAAATCAAATAAAAAATCAGAGATCTGATCCAAAAACTCAGAGTAAGGGCCTGGTGGACGATATAAAACTACAAACAAGAGTGGTTTTACAGTTTTGCAATCTGGATTAGGAAAACTAAGAATAAGATGTTCGAACGAACTGTAGCTATTAATTGGTAAGGGACTGATTAATAAGTCCGAATGAAAAATGGTTGCTACTCCTCCTCCTCGCCCTGTACTTCGAGCAATATGATGATTTAAATAATTTGAAGGAGTCGACTCATTTAAGCTAACATAGTCCTCTTGCTGCAGCCAGGATTCTGTGAGAGAGAGCAAAGAGATCTGATTATCACAAATCAAGTCATTAACTAACAAAGTCTTAGAAAAAATGGATCTAATATCAACAACATTATCATCATGTCGTCTTTCTGGGTCCGGCCACAAAATTTCGTCCACATCGCATGAGATATCCTCCACTTCAAGGGACCGGGGAAAATACCTCCTTGAATGCCGTATCCAGGCCTGACATGATGCCTGGTCAATATCTCCACATGCCTCCTCCATTGCCTGTAAAAGGGCCTGTTGATGAGGATGACGGACGTACACTTTCCAGCATCAGGCAGAGAAGAACTCCTTGATGGGATTTAAGAATGGAGAGTATGGAGGGAGGTTGAGTGCTATGAAGGATGGGTGGTCTGTAAACCAGTTGCGGACCAAAGCAGCCCGATGGAAACTAACATTGTCCCATATGATGACATATCGGGTATGCTCTGGTCGCTGGACAGTGAGCATGTCATGTAAGGTGTCCAGGAATGCAATAATGTGTGCAGTGTTGTATGGGCCTATGGTTGCATGGTGGTGAACAACACCATTTTGGCTTATAGCTGCAAACGTGGTTATGTTACCACCATGTTGTCCTGGGACATTGATGATGGCACGGTGTCCAATAACGTTCCTGCCACGTCTCCTGGTTTTACTGAGGTTAAAACCGGCCTCATCTACAAAAAGTAGCTCATGTCCCATGGCATCTGCTTCTAGTTCCATCACTCTCTGGGCAAGACAAAACAAATGCAACACATCAGGCCCATGCACAGCACTACAGTATGCCCTTCCAAATTCAGAACCAATGACACTATAGCTTACATGCACATAGTCATATCGCAGTTGCTTTACACGTTCTGTGTTTCTGTCGAAAGGAACTCTGTAAATTTGCTTCATTCTTGTTCAGTGGCGTGCAAATACACGACTTAGTGCAGAAAGGCTTGCACTGTGTATATTTAGAAATTTGGTGTCATTATCAATTATGCACACAGTCTTATTGCATTATTGGCAATCACCATGTTCACTATATGGGTCTCTTGTTCTGGAGTGAACATTCTTCCTCTGCCCCTAACATCTGGACATCTAGCAATTCTGTAAAGCAACAATTTCAGTATTTTTGCATGTATGGTACTGTTGTGTTTCTCATTAGAGTATGGCAGTGCTGCAAAGTACTTACCGATTCTCATTTCGAAATGTCCTAATGATGCTTGCCACAGTGTAGTGGCTCAAATTAGGCTGAACCTGTTGGCCAGCTTCCCTCAGGGCCATCCCATGGTTGATGACATGGTCCACTATTGTAGTTCTGATGTCATCAGTTATTCTATTTCTTACTATTCTTACCCTTCCTCTTTCCCCTCCTTGTCCTCTTCTTTCTCCTCTTTGTCCTCTTCCTCCATCTTCTTCACCTCCACGTTCTCTCCCTCGGCCTCCTCTGATTCTCACTCTTCTCTTACTGCTCCTTCCATTGTACTCCACATAGACAGCTTACCTGTAGCTTATTTATAGTGCTTAGGCTGACTGCAAAGTGAAATAATTATCTAAAACAGTTTTCACATGGGAAAGTGTACCAGACTGTTGAAAAAATATCAGGGATGCAGCAATACCACTTTTTTTCCAACCGATATGATACCGATACTTTAATCTGAGTACTTGTCGATACCGAGAACCGATACCGACACTTCCACCACCCAAAAAAATTAATTTGAAGACCGGTTTTATTTTTTCCTCTGCATGTTACAGCAAATGAGGTTGGATTCATAAGTATAAATAAAAATGGCAGCTTTTTTCCTCCTCTCCTCCATATATTATCCTCAAGGCCTTTGTCTCTGTGTGCTGGGTGCACGGCTGCTTCTGCATTTTTTCTGGAAATTGGAAACGGAAATCACTAAAATGGATCTCGTCAGTTGGTCACTCAACGTGATTGATAAAAAATTTTCAACAATGAGAACGGGAGAAGGGGCTCCCGGATGCCCCTCCGGGACAGACCCAGTTGGACACATCATGGACTCCTGGAAACAGTGGAACTTGATTTGTTTATCTCAGCTGTCTGTGGAGGACTCTGAAGATGTGTGGATATTCGTGGTGTTGGTGTCAGGTTTTCTGCTCACTGGCCTTGGAGGCTTCCTGGCTTACCGGAAAATTAACGAGCTGTCAAGGAATATTTGCCTGCTCCCGGAGCTCAGAGATGGTTTGCACCACGTTGTGAATTCACAGACACATAATTGTCGGAATGAATCGTAAGCTTGGAACTTTGGCCGAGATTCATTCATTGGCACAAAAGATGGATGCCTTCAAGGATAGAGTGGACAAATCAGCATGGATTGGGATAGATTAATGTCCATTATTGGGATTTTGAGAGGTTGAGGACCAAGGAACTTTAAGACAGAGAGAAAATTATCTCTGTCTGGCCCCAAAACAATTTCTAATCGGAATCTGGCGCCCTTGAGCCAGCTAGGCTCAAACGAAAACTCCCCAAAAAGAAGATATGTGGAATGTGCCGTCGCTATGGCAACTCAACTCTGTCTCCTTTCCCAGCCTGGGCGGGACTGCGGGAAGGCCCCTGAATCGTTCCAGGGTCACTGCAACCCTCCAACCCTCAATGCTCCTCCCCCTATCCACACTGAGGTGACATGCGCTGCTTATCGTGGCTGCGGGAACTGAAGTGGGGATCCCAACCCACCACCCCACTTAGTGGACACATATGTTGTGTTGTCTGAAGTCTGTTGCATATCTGTTTGAGGTGTTTTTTTGCAGAGCAAAGCTGCCCTCCCGGTGGAGGGTAGCTCTGAAGTGCCTTTTTTTCCCTCCACCTGAACCAACCCTCATGTAACCCTCTCATCTCTATTAAGGTAGCGCGACTCAGGGTTGCAAATGACCACAGTCACCAATTCTTGCCATGTGTCTTGCCCATCTCTGATCTCTGAATTGTGTGTACTGAAACTCTAATTTCCCTCTGGGATTAATAAAGTATCTTTGATTTGATTTGAAAACTACAATATTAGGTAAAAAAAGTAAAAATTTCTGTAAAATTACTGCAGTTTTTCACATTTTACCCTAAAAAAAATAAATAAAATAAAACATCATTTAAATGTGCTATTTGGCACTGTCTCCAGCTTTCAGATGTACATAACATTAATGAATGTTCACATTTAAATCTAACAAAAAACACCAGTTAGCAGAAGTCAAAAGTGTGAACTAGGACTGGATGATAGAATAGTATTTTTCAGAGGTGGAAAGAGTACTAAAATTTCCTACTTAAGTAGAGTACCAGTAGTTTGATAATTTTTTACTCAAGTACACCATTAGTCAGATGTAGCTTCTGAAGCCTCTACTAGTCGGTCAGATTTGTTTTTTCTCTGGGATATGGCGACGAGAACGGATATTGGATTACCGGAGAAGTTCAACCAAACTCCGACCCCGCTAGCTGGATATCACTACCAGAGGTGCAGACATGTTTTAGACCATTTGACTTAGAAGACCTGCGACCCAATTTGGACATAGAGGAGGATTCTGTTAATCTTCAGAACCAAAATCGGTACAGTTTGTTCACTTTTCTTAAATATTTCATTTCTGTGCTCAACTGAGCTCTAAGCTGACAAGTTCTCAGCTGGTCTTAGCTCCATCATGTGTCCCAATGCAGTTCAGTAATCTGCAGTTTTACTGCTGTGTGTATTTATTGATATAACTCTGGAAAATATTTAACCAACAATTTACCATAATAAATCTTCCTGATGCTGGAGTAACTCCTTAGCTCAACTCGTTGTTTTCACTAATCCAGGATGTCATGGAGGTTCTAATGTTGAAATATAGATATCATCCTTTAGATTATATCTCTGTGTGTGTGTGTGTGTGTGTGTGTGTGTGTGTGTGTGTGTGTGTGTGTGTGTGTGTGTGTGTGTGTGTGTGTGTGTGTTTGTGTGTGTGTCATAGCTTTCCCAAAGGACTTGTTCTTTCCTTACCGGAGCGAACACAGTTAGCAGTTTTGCTGCAGTCATGCTAACAGGACTCGTCTGGAGTCCAGAAGTAGCGGTGCAGTTCCAGATGGTTTTAAAGATGTAGGTTATTATTTTAGATCAGACCTGTTATTTAAAAACGCGTGTAGGACACAGACACATGGCTCATACCTTTTGCTGCAGCTGTAAACTCAATTTTACGTAACAATTAGGAGCATGAATGTAAACAAATAACAGTGATTCACATTACTAGCATCAGCAGCTAGCTTGTTTTACGTGCTGGAGTGACGTATGTGAAACACAGTTCTTCACTGTCTGGAGGAGAGGATTTGGATTTTCTGTAATGATTTATGACAAAAGTCCTTAACAAAATAAAAAAACTGAGCCCAGTACATGTTTATATGGATGGTAAAGTGTAGTTATTTTGCATTTCTACAATTTTAATGCTGAGCCAATACCTTTAACCCTTCACCACTGAAATCAGTTTGTTCATTCCAGTCCTCCTAAATAATCCTCCAATCATCCAACTGGAATCCTTAAGGGTCCCGTAATATCCATCCTGTCAGAACAGGCCTTGGGAGCCCAGGTGTTACTAGAACTAATGGTTTCTCCTCACCAGCGTGAGCAGGGCTGTGCAGAGACCTTTGAAGGGGCGGGTGCTCAAATTTAAAAAGGGGCACACAGAATAATATTTTCAAACACCATGACATAACCACAGTATACCCGGCTGAATAACAATTCATATTTATTAGAAATTCAAAATGGAAGCGAATCATTATATACACCATAAGGACAATGTAAAGCAAAAGTAACTTGTTTAGGTAAATGGTCTGTATTTGTATAATGCCTTCTTAGGGTTCTACAACCCCCCAAGGCACATTACAACACAATCAGTCATTCACACACATTAACACACTGATGGTGATGAGCTATGATGTAGCCATAGCTGCTCTGGAGCGCACTGACAGAGGTGAAGCTGCTGAGCACAGGCGCCACTAGTCCCTCCGACCACCACCAGCAGGCAAAGCAGGTTAAGTGTCTTGCCCAAGGACTCAACAGCATCAATCTCTGATTGAAGTCAGGATCAAACCTGCAACGTTCCGATTACTGGACAACCTGCTCCACCTCCTGATCTATTGCTGTCCTATTTTACCTGATGATGGGGCACAATGTAGCTGTTGCAGGGTTGCTCCTCTTGCTGCTGCTGATGATGCTGGAGGGCAAGGCTGTGTTGATCTCAGACTGTAGGTAGTAAAACGAACAGAGGAGAAATGTTAGTCAATTACAAAATGAATGTAAGATAATAAAAAATGGCAAAAATTGGTGAAAACTCTTAGAAGTGTAAGACAGAAATATCTGAGACAACACCTGTGGTGAATAAATGGAAATCTAAACATTAGTGGATAATAGAGGAGTTTGTGTCAGAGATAAGAATGTGACAGTAATATAAACAGAAAGAGTTGTGTGTGTCTTCAATCTCCTCATGTGATCTATCACTCTCCACTTGCTGTCCATCTGAGGACAAGGCAAAATTAGCTATTGTATGAATGAATTATGTAGTTATTCACATTTAACAGGTCTTGCACCTAATCCATGATCAAGAGGCTAACAAAAAACATTTTCTGGCATCAAAACATTGCAGTTGTGTATATTATTGTTTCTACACTTGTTGCTGTGATGCAACTTACCTGTACTCTTTTTTTTATCCAGCTGGTGAGGGACCCACTGCCTTTAGCTGCCTCACATAGCTCTTTCTGTCGCTGCTTCCGCCTCCTGTCCTTACGAAGCATGTCTGTACAATGATATATCATAATTAATTTACAAATATGTTTTCATGAATATAAAACTCATGCATACACATTCTGGGACATTTCATTCCTTTTCCAGAAAACTAACTGTATATAATTTGGCCACAAATTAGCTTCATGATGCTGATCCAGAATATTTCCATAATATTTTAATCATAGTGCTTTAGTAATTATAATAAAAATAAATAATTAAACAATGTTTATGCTTTCATTCAGTTTTACTATCTACTTTGTGCAAAACAGAGAACTGTACAGATAAAATAATTTTGCTGTGAAAACAGTAGTTTTTTTTAAATGTACATCTTTAAAACATAATGTTTTTAATACAATGCATTCAAAAAGAGAGCGAATATAAACTCCAAATTTTGAGAATATGCATAGTATTAGTGAACTAAAAAACCCACCAGAAGGGCTGGGAAACCTTAAAATCTAAAACAAAACTATGTTCCCTAAAACGCTGGACAGAATTAACAGACAAGGACTGAATATTCAGTAACACAAAACTTGTGATGGATGTTACCTTCAGTATTTTTCTTATTTCCTTTCACAAAAGGTAGCTAAATTTTAAATTTGTTCAAGTTTTATTAGTCCGCGAACCAGGAAGTGATTTTGTAAACAAGAAGCAGGGCTGTGTGAGACCCTAGTCACGTGACACGCAGCAGCGATAGGAATGCAACTTTGCGGTACCTAGTTAACAACAATGACATTTTATTGGCAAATTCCCAATACTTAAGATTGAAAAAATATTTTCGTACAAGTACTTATGTACAGAATGTTTTTGGTTAATCCTAAAGTTACTGAGGTTTAGAATCGGTACCCAGCCACAGACACACACCCAGCTAGTAATATATCACACACCTAGTGCCACAAAACAACTTAATAATGTACAAAATAATCTAATAACTGTGTATAGTAGTGTGCATCCTACTTACCGGTGTTAGTCCGTTTCTCCCAATCAATATGTATGTCCTAAAAGCTCTGCACCACTCGCTCGGCCATGAAGAAAATGTGGGTGCTTGCTTGCAGCTTTTTTTTTTTTTTTTTTTTTTTTTTTTTTTAATTAGAAAAGGTAACATACAAACAAAATGCACCTTACATTATATATTCAAAAGATAATCATTACATGCATACATATTCAACATTTTCACGTATATGAAAAAGAAAACAATAGAAAACAATAGAAAAAGAACATCTAAAGCTGGGGTCATCTAAGTAATAGATTATTGACTTACTAACTCAAAATCTTCTACAAAGGAAATAAACAAACCAGCCTTTTTCTTTTTAACTAAATTCAAAGATTTAAGTAATAATTTTAAGTCATTTCTCCAATAGGCTAGTGTTGGTTTGGTCTTAAAAAATCGACATTTATGTATAAACTGTTTACATAAAATTAATAACACATTAACACCATAACTAACTTTCTTTTCTTTCAAAAACACTCCAAACATTATCATATTTAAGGTAAATGGGGAAATTTGAATCCCACTAGAACAAAGCCAGGCATGAAAATCTAACCAAAATATTTGTATAAAATTGCACAAAAAAAATAGATGGTCTAAGTCCTCCTCTTCTGTTTCACAAAATACACAATTACCAGCTTCTATATTGAATCTATCCCCAAGGAGTCTATTGGTTGGGTAAATTTTATTCAAAATTTTAAATTGGACTTCTTTCCCTTTAGGAGCGATAGGGAAGGTGATATAATCACTTCTTATTTTTTCAATTTCTTCCCTTTGGAAATCTTTTAATATGTAATTACGTCTAAGTAAGTTTGGATAGAAGAGATTCCTTAATGAAGATCTTAGAAACTTATTATTGCATTTATCATCACAAAATCGAATATCTTCTATAAATAATTGTCTTAACCTGGGGGAGATGCCAGAATATATTATATCATTTACAACTATGTTTTTGAGTGACAGTGGAATTGATCTTATAACCCGATTAAATTTATTTTTAGAACATTGGATATTAAACTTTTGACAAAAATCTTGATGTTCTAGAACATGTCCTTCATTATCTACAAAATGGGCAATTGCCCAAACACCTTTGGGAAGCCAATATTGGATAAAAATAGATTTTTTGTTCATTAGGATATATCTATTGTTCCAAATTGGGCTATTATGTGGAGTGAAGTTATGTTTAAATAACATTTTCCAATAAAGAAGGACCTGTTTATGAAATGCAGAAAGTTTAATAGGTAGCCTAGTAATTTCAAAGTCACATTTTAGAAGAAAATCGATACCTCCCAGTTTGTTAAAGACCTTACTTGGTATAGAAAACCAGATGGAGTGTGGATTATTTAGGAAGGATTTTAACCATTTCACTTTCAAAACACCATTCATTACATCAAAGTCAATTGCGTTTCCCCCACCTTCAATGTATGGTTTAACCAAATCATCTTTAGATATATAATGGCATTTATTTCTCCAAATAAAGTTAAAATTTAAGCTATTAATTGTTTTAATGATTTTATTTGATATTGATAAAGAGTAAGCTGGATATATAAATCTAGATAAACTATCCATTTTGGTTAATAATATTCTTCCAAAAATTGTGATGTCTCTTTGTAACCAGTTATTTAAGATTGTCTTACATTTGTCAACATTATCTGAAATATTTACTTTTTCCATCACTTTGTGATCTTTTGAAATTGTGATGCCCAGATATTTTACTTCCTTTTTCACCTGTATATCGTACAAAAACTGTGCCTGACATTCCTTTAACGCCAATAGTTCACATTTATTTAAATTTAATTTTAAGCCTGAAGCTTTTGAGAATGTAGTTATTATTTGTTTTACTAGGGGAATTTGATGTTCATTTTTTAAGAAAAGAGTAGTGTCATCTGCAAGTTGACTAATTATTAACGAATTATCTATAATCTCAATTCCGGCCACATTGCTATTTTTAATTAAAATTGCGAGCATCTCCACAACCATTATGAATAACAGCGGAGAGCTTCCACATCCTTGTCTAATTCCTCTTTTAATGCTAAATCTTTTACCAGTGCCATGGCCTAACGACACAGAGCTATTTATATCATTATATAGTATATCTATTATCTTCCTAAATTTATTCCCAAATCCAAATCGAGTTAGTGTTTCTAAAATAAAAGGATGTTCTACTGAATCGAAAGCTTTATAAAAGTCCAAGAAAAGAATAAAACTGTCATCTCTAATTAGATCATTGTAGTCCAGTAAGTCTAAAACCAATCTGATATTATTATGAATGTTCCTGTCTTTCAAAAACCCTGATTGTGTCTCACTAATTATACTTGAAACCCCTTGTTTAAGCCTTGTTGCAATTGAGCTAGAGAAAATTTTATAATCTGTATTTAGTAACGTTATAGGCCTTAAGTTATCCAATTGTCGCTTATCTTTGGTTGGTTTAGGAATTAATGTAATTAATCCTTGTTTCATGCTAGGCATCAATTCTCCCTTTTCAATACTGGCCAGTATAGCTTTGAATAAGATTTCCCTTAAGTCTTCCCAAAAAAATTGGAAGAAATTAACTGTAAGCCCATCTGGACCAGGGGATTTATTAAGCGCCATTTTCTTAATCGATGCATCTAATTCTTCAATTTTAAGGTCAGATTCACAAATTTCCTTAAATGATTCATTAATTTTGGGGATCAGATTATCTATTTGTTCAAAAAAGGCATCACAGTCTGCTTGAGAGAACTGTGAGGAGTATAAATTAGAATAGAATGTATAAGTTTCGTTTTCCAAGATTTTAGGGTCGTCACATTCAATACCATCAATTAACAGGGAAGATATAAGATTTCTTTTCTGTCTGCTCTTTTCTAAATTAAAAAAATATGAGGAATTTTTTTCCCCCTCCTCTATCCATTTAGCGCGTGAACGCACAAAAGCTCCTTCTGCTTTATTTAAGTAGAGCTGATCTAATTTAGTTTGCAACTCCATAAGTTTACTCTTTTCTTGGCTATCTAGATCATCCTTACTACAGTAATAAGTAATTTCTTGGAATAATTTACATTCATATTCTCTTTGCTTTCGACTTATATTTTTACTGAATTGAATAGTAAATTCTCTAATCTTGAATTTAATGAATTCCCATTTACTGATATATCCTACAATTAAACGGTCAGCCATAATATCTTTTATAATTTTTTTGACTATGTTGCAGTAATCTTCATTTTGTAAAAGTTTGGCATTGAACTTCCAATAAGTTCTTTTATTTGATTGTCTAATTTCCGATTTTAAGCATAGTTCAATAAAGCAATGATCAGAAAGAGGTGCATTTGACATCACAGCATTTACAGTGTGGTTAAGAATTTTGCCACTTCCTAGCCAATAGTCTATTCTAGATTTACATGTTCCATTTGGCTTAAACCAGGAAAAACTTTTCATTTCCGGATTTCTTACTCTCCAAATATCTGTCAAATTGTTGTTTATCAAAAATTCTATAATTAAGTTATTTCTTTGTGGTCTACCTGTCCTTGAGGGCCATCTATCAGTCCATTCATCAGGAGTCATATTCCAATCACCACCCATTAAAATATATTCCGTAAGGTATCGATCTTTAAGTTCGGAAATATTTAAAGTTATATCTTCTAACATATTTTTATTCTGACTTTCATTGTTATATCCGTAAACATTGACTAAAATGAAAAACAAACTTTCAACTCTCATTACAGCGATCAACCAATGACCATTCAAGTCAGTTCGTTGTATTACAAGATCCCCAGGAAAGTTATTGAATAAAATTGCTACACCCCCCGACCTTGTTGAGCCATGGCTAAACAAGATTTTGCTGCCCCATTGGTTTGACCAAAAAGATACATCACTATCAGATGAATGAGTCTCTTGTAGGAATATGCAGTTTGATTTTTTACCTTTGCAGTACAAAAATAAGGCTTTTCTTTTAACAGATTCTCTTAAACCCCTAACATTTAAAGAACCAAAACAAATGTTAACATTCAACATGAACTATAGATAGAATATCGCTCACCACGTGAAAAAGATGAGAAAGAAGAAAAAATACTAAATGCTGAGCTCCTCAGACCGCTAACAAGTTTCCACTATTTCAGTTGTCATTTTTAGTTCTCCTGTGTGTCCTCAACTTTGCGTCCATCAATGAAGGCATGTGGACCACGAAAGTAGGCTCGTTTACCCGCACGTCTTGCCTTCTCCACCAGAGGCCATAGGCGCTGTCGATCTTGTATGTCCTCCTGCGGCAACATCTCTGCGAAGCTGATGCGTTCTTGTTTGCAGATTGAAGAATCCTTGGTGCGCCTCCACAGTTCTTCTTTAATTCGCCTTTGTGTGAATAAAATAATGATGTTTCTGTTTCTGCCATCAACTCGTTTCCCTAAGCGATGAACCACATCAACGGCCTCTTCTAAGTTCAAATCAGGGGCAATCTTCCCAAGCGTTTGCAAAACCTTCACTCTAATGTTTTCGTCTTTGTCTTCCTTCACCCCTTTTAGCTTTAAGCACCACCTCATTCGGTAGCGCTCTTGTTCTCTCACTCTTCTTTTTAAGTCTTCGTTTTCTTTAAGCAGCTGTTCATTCGCATTTGACAGATTAACAACTTTCAGTTTGCAGTCAACTATCTCTGCGGCATTAAACTCCACAGCCTTAGCCAAGCTGGCAACCATAGCTGCACTTTGTCTGTTTTGTTCCTTGATATCTTCCAGCTGCACTTCAAATTTCTTCTCAAGTCCCAGAATGGCTTCAAAAATAGTTTTATTGGAGATATCATCTTCCTTCTCTAAAGATTTTGTTCTTTTCTCACCCGGCGGTTGTTTTGATGGAGTTGGTGGCGCAGAGTCTGCTCCCCGTTCTCGCTTGTTTAAACCCACGTTGGCAGCTTCAGTGTTAGCATAGTCATGGTCTCTGACTTTAGCATGCGGAGACGTCTTAACATTGGGATTTGATGGCACAAATTGCAGCTTTGCATCCTTAATAATTTTTTGGGTATCCATAGTTATATTTCGAGTGGTATGAGAATAAAGTTACTTAACAAAATCTGCGGTCTTTCGGAGCTCCTGAGAAAACACGACCGTTCAAGCCGCCATCTTGGTGCCACCTCTCTGCTTGCAGCTTGTTGTGACCGGCTGTGCGCTCTGGCGTGAGGAAGAGACGGAATGGTCACGTGACGGTATGGTCACGTGACTCACGCCAGCCATATAACATTATTAAACAGAAATTTTATTAATTATTATTTTTGTTATTCTTGAGGGGGCACAAACAGAAAATTCTTTAAAAAAAAAATAAAATATATATATATATATATATATATATATATATATATATATATATATATATATATATATATATATATATAAATCATTAAACCTCAAAAAGGGCACTTTGGGCACCTGGGAGAAAAGGGGCAGGGTCTCAAGCACCCTCCGCCCCCCCCCACCCCCCCCCCACCACCACCTCTGCACGTGCCTGAGCGTGAGCCTCCAAACTGTGAAGGTCGGTCTCCAAACATGAACTTTAAATTCATGCATTTATCTCCTCTTGTAACACTTTAACATGTTTTAAAAGGCTTGTGTCGTGATAAGTTACACCTCCCAGACCAAAGATAAGATAAAATATTATCATAAACACTGCAGAGACGTCATTATTTATAAATATAAGTTATTTTCCTGAGCCGTTACTTCAGCCAAGATATAGGATGCATGGATTTGATGAAACCATGCTGTCTCATGCAGTCCTATATGTGTAACACACACACACACACACACACACACACACACACACACACACACACACTGCAGCATGTTAGAATCTTTTGAATGACTAATTTAAGTACACTGAACTGCTTTTGTAATAATTTAATCTCTTATTCTGGAGTAAAATAAAGAAACAAGCTAAATCATCACATATCTGTGGCATCAAGGAGAATCTTCTGAGTTCAAACACAGGGATGGAGCACAATGTTTACACCTGAACAGTATCAGGATGTTTTAACTCACGGAGGCCTGCAGGTCTTCTGTTTTATGAGCAGAGCGCTGAGAATCCGCTTGTTATGAGCACTAAACGTTATTTTGCCGCTGCCATGCGGAGCGGTAGGGAAACACATTTCAAACACGTAACCGAGTCTGGTTACCGAACCGAGCAGAATTCTGATGAAGTCACACCGGTGCGCGAAGGTGCGGGATCCAACCCACAGGAGAGGAGGGAGAGGAGATAAACAGCGAGTGGATCACAGGGACTGAACTGATGTTTTTGAGCAAAACTGCGGTAAAAATGGCTGTTTGATTTAAACAATTTTTCCAAAAATTTGATTTTCATAAACAGAAAACCCAATTAATCGAAATATTTGTTTATTGCCCAGCTCTACTCTGAAACTAAACTTCTAAACATCTAAACTTTTTTTTTTTTTCAAAAATGAGCGGCAGGTTTTTTTTTTACGAAAAGAATAATCTCTGCTTTTCAGGTGTAAGTCTGTTACTGCTTTCATTCACAATGTGTGACACTGAGCTGAACAGCCTTTCACTCTCTGCGCTTGTGCACAGTGCTGAAAGATATCTCCCCACCAGTTTAGCCAGAGTTGGGAAATGCACTTTGTTTACCATCCAGTATTGTATTGTCTTCGCGTGGAATTGTGGCTTCTCCAAGATATGCGTCTAACTCTACATGAGAACTTACAGCTCTGGCCATTGATCGTGATACCTGCTCATCTGCAATTTCATCGAACATGCTGTCCAGACTAGTAGTGGGCTGCTCACTGTGTGGTTTTCTGGAAGGTGGTTCGTTCAGCTCATCCTCCTCCTGCTTGTCTGCTTCTCCTGGCAACTTTTGCAGCTCCAGCTTCAGCATCCCCTTGGCATTTGCAGCTGTGGTGGTGGTGGGGAAATAACTCTGTTTATACCTAAAACAGAGAATGAAACTTAGCTGACAATACAGGATTGTGTGCCATTTTACAGTCACACACTCACCTGGGATCAAGTAGTGTGGCGAGGCAATATAGGGGATTTTCCCCCACATCAGCAAAGCACTTCTGGACAGCTGCAGCCAAGGTTCCCTTCATTCTTTTGATCCCATTGTCCTCATCTGTCTCCTTTGCTAGAAATATGTGCAGCACAGTTACTGTTGGGATGACGTCAGCGGCCATGACATCTGAAGAGCTAACTGTAACGTGAGGAAATATGGGTTTTCTGTCACAAAGGTGGTGCTGGACTCAGCTGGGTCAAAGATGGGTCGCGGAGAACTTTCACCCACAGATTAAGACCTGAACGCCAGCGAGTCTGGGAGGAAACCATAACATCTGCCACCTGCAGTCTACCAGAAGATGTGTTTACATGAGTTGTACCCAGACCAAGTCAAAACATAAAGTTTAAACTTCTTTTTCTTGATTTTAATGTTAAAGTAACCATTATCATTTTGCTCATTATAAATGTGATTAATCAAATGAATGACTATTTAGCTTTGGGGTAATTATAATGGTTTAATGAATCCATTCTTAAATAATGTTGAGAATGTTTGTTACTGACCTTCACACACACTCAAGCACAAACATTCACACACATCCACACACACCTGCTCACAGTAAACTCCAGACACATTTGATGACGCACGTTTGCTTTGAGAAGAGAAAGGTTTTTGGTAAGTTTTCAGTCTTTTGATTCAGTTCGTGTTGGACAACGAGAGAGGACAGACCTGAAAACCAAAGGGGGGGCAGAGCCTGTTGGCTCGTTCTTCCCCCCTTTCACGTTGTTTCTGCCAAGCCAGGCAGAATAGCTGAATCGCGACTTCTAACGAAGACTCATTACCGAGTCTTTTGATTTCTGAGTGAATTAACTTAAGAAAGCGCATCGATAAAACGCTCTACCATCCACGTGTACCGAGGGCAACTCTGGACCGGTTCCGTTCGACACCTACGTCTCCTGTCAGCCGCCGGTGTCATCTGGATGAACCACAACATCCTCCACGGCCCGGATCCGAAAGAGGGTCCACAAGAGTTCGGTGAGACAGAGCACGGTTTTAGCGTTTGATGCAGTTCTCTGATAAGACCTAAGTTTATCCAAACCATCACTTCACTCAGACACCTGTTTCTTCTTGAAGCAAAATCAGACTCACACACGCATTCATGTCACAACATTCTCAATCTTCATAAATTCACCAGAAGGTCTATTTGAGCAAGAACAGCATATAAACTGTTAAAAGATTGTCCCACAAAGTTGCCAATGTGATTGTTATTTCCTGTTTGTCAATTTTCTAAATCATTAGTTTAACTTGAAGAATTAAAACTGTTAATCCTTCAAACTTGTTTCCTCATTGAACTGAAACACAGACACTCAGATATTATCGGCAGTTTATGGATGAAAACAACCTTTAAGTCTTCTGAACAATATAAAATTTGGTTATTGATTTATTAAAATTAATATTCCGAATTAATACGTAGCATGGTTTCTCTTTCATAAAAGAGCCTAAATCCATAACGCTACATAACTTTTCAAGTTAACTCCTCAAACAGAGCCAGAACAGATAGCACTTTCTCCAGCAGGATCCACTGGTGAGCCGTGAGTGAATCAGGAAGTCCATATTCAGAAACGAATATTCCCAGAGCGCGTTTCTGCTCGATCAATGACTGTATCAAATAGAAGGTGATGTTCCAGCGGGTCTGTACGTCTTGCTGGAGCTGCTTTGCAGGCTGGTTGATCTCTAACTGAATGTCCTCGAGACGGGAGTAGGCCAGAGCAGAATGTTTAAAATGACCTACTATTTTGCGGCGGACTGCCAGCGCTTCAGCAACACTCCTCTGTGCCAGAATCCCCTCCTAAACCACTAGCTGCAGGGTGTGAGCAGTGCAAGGTATGTTGGGCAGCTCCGCATCATGCATGGCTTTGATCATATTTCTTGCATTGTCTCGGAGCACAACGTGGACCGGCGTCTTCGGTATGTCTCAGTTCTGGAGCATGTTGTCGAAAGAATCTGCAAGGGTTTGGCTGGTGTGCGAGCCGCTGAATGGCTTTGCATATAGCGTAACTTGATGACGAATAAACTCCTCATTAATCCACCGCGCTGTTAAACTGAGGAGGGATAGTGGACACACGCCGCTTGTCCAAATGTCAGTGGTGCAACTCAAGGCTGAAACATTGTTAATAGAGGTGTGCACGTGTCTTTTTACCACCTCAAAAAGTTTTGGCAGTATGACGTCAATGATGTAGGTTCGGCTGGCAATTTCATATTGCGGCTCCAATGTGCTGATGAGGCGGTGACATCCCACGTTTTCCACAATCAACAGTGGCTGGTCATCAAGAGCAATAAAATGAGTCAGATCGTCTGTTATCCTCACTGCCCGTGGATTTTCTCTTGCCAGTTTTTCTTGCTTTTTCAAAACCTGAATTACTGTTGGCTGTTGTGAATTTCCCTTAGCCCTAGCATACTCTGTGTACTCCGGCTGATGATGTTTTATTAAGTTGCTGGTATTGAATAACGCAATCTCCTTTCCTCTCCTGGACACCTTACTGGCACAAAGTTGGCACTCAGCCTTGATCCGGTCATCTTCGCAAATTTTAAAGTACGTCCACACGGCCGACATGCTGCTGTTTACACTAGCCATAGCAGTCTCTTGACTTTCTTAATCTGCGGCCCACTCCTAACTACACTTATCCTATTTAGCTAGACAGCTTCTCCTAGTTGCCAATCTAGAAAACTACAACATAAAAGAAAATGAAGTCAGCCAATGCAATTGCATTGGTATCAGTTCCTGGTATCGGTTGACTTTAACGAGTACGAGTATGTGGTATCGGTACCGACCCAATACCAGTATCGGTATCGGTGCATCCCTACAAAATAGTGTTAATGATAGCCATACATGTGTCTAATTTTGCTAGGAGTGTGTTGGAAATTTGGTAATTGAGTGTAAGCAGTGAGTTGTGCTTAAATTTCTGCCAAATGAGTGTTGTGCAGTGATTTGTGCCAACAGTTTTGCAAAGTGTGTGCTACAAAATTGCAAACTAAGTGCAAATCAGTGTTTGTGCTTTAAGTTTAGCAAACTCAGTGAGTTGTTTAGTTATAAGTATTAATAGTTTTAGAAATTGTGCTATAAGTATCACAATTTGGGTTTAAGCAGTCAGGAAAAACTGTAAGAAGTATGGAATAAATGTGATCACTGATTGGTAATAAAGATGACATTTGTATTTTCTAACTAATGAGATGTGATTTTCTATTTACTTGCTTTTTCTTTTTAACAGGAACAACTTTATCTTTTAAAAGTAGATCAGATTACAAAGAAAGTATTTACATAAAATCTGTCTTCAAATCATCTATGACCAAATTCCATTGTAACACAATGTGAAGTCTCACACATTGAGCCTCTAAAGGGACGTTGGTCCTTGGGCGCATTCCATTTTGAATCTAGAAAATGGTGACAGGTGTTTAGAACGTTCTCATTTCCAGTTCCAACAGAGGCGTCTCAGGAAACATACCCTTGGGGTGAGGGCTGGGGGGGTGACTTGCTTGCATTGAAAACCTAGCTTGTTAGCAGCTTTAACTCGTCTATGCCTTAGACCGATTCTGAGAGGGGGTTAGAAGGCCATTGCACTGTGTAGCAAAAAGAGAAAAGTTGCTGATGACAGAAAACAATGATTTTACAAAAACAAATGTTGTTGCTCTTCTATTTTACTCATTCAGATGAACAGACGAGTAAATAAAAACTATTTTTCCAGACAAAAAATGCTGCCATTCCAAAACTTTATATCAAAATTTACACCAATTGCGCTATTTTACAACATCTATATTTTTATCGATTTAGCATTTTACTCAAAAGAACACTAATATTTTTCTTTTACTTACTAAAAGTTATTTCATTAAGTAAGGGGTTAAATTGTTGCATTTGTCACAAACATTTTACAAGACTCTGTGGAAGAGCATTCCCCTGATCATTTTCATTTTAATTTCGAGATCCTGGTTCTGGTCTATAGGGCTTTACATGGACAAGCACCATCATACATTGGTGATCTTCTTAGTCCCTACACCCCCAGTAGATCCCTGAGGTTCAGTGACCAAAGCCTACTGGTTGTGCAGCACCAGGCTGGTGACAGATCATCTGCTGCTGTGGCCCCCAGACTGGAGCTCTTCCCTCCTGAGCCTGAGATTAGCGGACTCAGTGGTCTCCTTTAAAAAGCAGCTGAAAACTCACCTGTTCAGGCTTTGGTGTGACCTTCATCCCCCTCTCCTTGTTCTGCTCTCCCCATCTATTCCACCTTCCCCAGGATCCACAGATTTTCCTCTTTCTTATTCACTCTCTCTCTCTCTCTCTCTCTCTCTCTCTCTTGCATTTGTTAATCACAAGTGAAGTTTTTGCTTATTTTAAACATATTTTTAATCATTCTCTAAAATATTTTTTTATATTTTAAATTTTTTGTTTTTGTTAAGCGCCTTGTGATTTTTATCTTGAAAAGCGCTATATAAAAGATCATTTCTTTCTTTCTTTCTTTCTTTCTTTCTTTCTTTCTTTTAGGATGATGGTTAGGTTTGGGTTTCAGTTTCGGGCTAGAAACGGGTTATAGGGGATGTCCTAAAATGTACACCATACATACAAATTTCCCCAAAGCATAATACAATTACTTCCCATGCTTGGGTGATTAATGGAAAATTCGAACCCACACAGGAATTGCATCATTCAGCATCATCAGCCTTTCAGTCTAGATCACATTTGCCAAGCTCAGGCCCCTCGGGCCAAATTTGGCCTGTGGTCAATTTTTATTTGGCCTGCAAGATCAAATGTCAAATATATACTAAAACTGGCATTTGGCTGCAAAGACTACAAATTCGGTAGTGCTTTGCAGTGTTAGTGTCTGTCAAAGCGGCCCCTCCTTTCTATTTCCATTCATTAGCATCCACACCACTACTCAGCGTCTGCAGCCTTTTCTCCTCAGTCTCGGACAAACTGAAAACATTCCTTTTACTCAGCGCTGAGTTTAATCTGCAATTTGCCGACTTTGAAGCCCAGAAATGGATTTTAACTGCTCAGTAATCGGTTCTCTTCTGACAAATAAAGCGCACCAACCAAGTTCTAGACCAGTTTAGCAACATGCTCAAGTCAGTATGACTCTGTAGCTGCTGCTCCCTGACACACTGACCCAACTGCGTGGTAAATCTGCTTAGCTGCTCTCCATGTTCATCAGCACAAACCAAAGTGACCAACTGTTGTCTGTGATGAAGATGAACAGAACAACACAGGAGTCTCACTGATGAGCTCCTGCCTCAGCTCAGAGCCCAACCCCACAGATGCAGGTATCTGACTGGATCAGGTGAGCATCACAGTAAGTCAGAGTGGAGAAAGCTGAGCTTGAATTATATTGGATTTATGGTTTTTTCCTGCTTCAAAGCATGAAAGTTAATACGTGAATACTTGCATTTTCATTTAAGAGAATTACAATTTTTTTATATTTGTTGTTGACCTGTGAAAAAAATATTTTACCTACTTTAAAACATAAACTGGAGAGACTACACATAGAAGAATAGAATAGAACATCTCTATTGTCCCTCAATGGGGAAAGCTTGGTGTCACATAGTCACGGCCCGTGGTGAGCCTCCTGCATGTAACCCTTTTCCTCTGAGCATTGTTTCAGGTGGGCGTGTCTGAGAGTCTCCAGCTGCAGCTAATCCTGTCATCAAGGTCCAGGGGATTTAAGGAGCAGTGTGACACTTCACTTCGCCGGATGATTACTCTGTTTGGGTAGCTCTAGCCTTTTACCTGTCTCGATCTCGTGTTTTTCTAGTTCCTGTGCGCTTGTTTGATCTTATAAATTTTTGCTGGATTTCCTTTTGCCAGAAAACCCTGACTACTCTTCCCTGCTCTGCTCCAGGCTTCGCTCCACAACCCACCATCTCCATAACCAACTTGGACTCCTGCAAACCAGATCACGCTGTCTCCTCCCCTGGCCGCCCGCTCTCAGCCGCTCACCTGCTCACACCAAACCTCTGCTCCTACCTCCCCTCTGGTTCAACGGTTGCTTCATCTTCTGGATCCTTCCTGCTCTCACGGACCTGACCTTGCCCTCCCTGAGCCTCTCACCACCACTACAATCAGTAAGCTCCCTTCTTAAGTTTATCCTCCGTCATTCCCACCAAATACTCACTCTATCTCCCTCCTCAGAATCTCCTCCTGGAATCTTGCTGCATTGCGTCTGTTCCCGTTTTTCCCGTTACTCATCCGCCGGGGTTCGGCGTCGCTTTGGTGACGTCATCACTTTGCTTCCGGGCAGAGAATCGTGGGAAATGGAGTCTGCTGACACTGGAATTTATTATCTGCTTTTTCAGAGCGCAGATGACACAGGTTTTTGGAAAAATTACTGCATAGTAATTTTCTCATGAGGGCAGACCCTCAACATTTCCCCTTTTGGTTTTGGGGATCGCGCCAGAGCTCGATCGTCGGAAGCACAGATGGGTTCTTCCCTCATGAACGTTGGTCGACTTGATCGTCGGAAGCACAGATGGGTTCTTCCCTCAGGAACGTTGGTCGACTTGGTCTTTGGTCTTCGATCCTGGTCAGGCAAAATAACAAGAGGGGATAGGAAACGGGATAGTCCCCACGCGCATAACGAGGAGGAGCCACCCACGCAGGTGGTACGCAAATTCTTCCAGGGGTATCGTCGTCCATGCGAGAGGTAGTAGTGTGGAAGGAGGGAGGCCGGCGGGCGGTTGACTCCATGAGGGGACAAAAGGGACAAGGATCAGCAGTCCACAGTCCATGGGGACAAAAGGGGACAAGGATCAGGCAGTCCACAGTCCATGGGGACAAAAGGGGACAGGGATCAGGCGGTCCACAGTCCATGGGCTTAACACGGGCACCCGTGAGGGGATAAAAGGGCATATCTCCACCGGCCATACAGTTCAGTTCATGGGGCACGCGGTTCATGTACGAGGGTCCATAGTTCGCAAGCGCGCATTGGCCTATGTGGTCCCAAGATTCCCCCCTTTTTGGTCCAAAGAGTGGATTAGGACAGTCTGTGGGCTAAAACAAGGACCATGAAACTAAGAGGTACTACATTGTGCTGGGCGGCTGACAGATACACTGACAGACTGAGCTGGGCCGGCACATAACCACTAGCTACATGTTACCAAGTAAGAAACAAAATTATAGAAAACCCAAAAAAACATATTATAACCTCCAAAAAATCCATGGCAACCCTGAGGTATCATAAAATACATTCTTAGGTAATACATTCAATGTGTAGCTTATAAAGAATGTGACATAATGCAACACTCAGATAAAAAAAATGTGAGGAAGACCAAAGTGAAACTACTCATAGGGTAACAGAATAACAAATAAAATGTTGCTCACCCCCTTTAGACCGATGTGATTCACTCACGCTTGGACTCTCTCAGAACGCGGTCACGAGGCACACCGTAGGTGAGCAGGTACATCTTATCCTGGAGTTTATTAACACGCCTGTAGGCGGAATAAGCTATCACGGCCGTGACGAGCCATCCCAGCACCAGGGCGACCAATGTGCAGATTAATGTGGTACAATCTGTGTCTATGTAGGGGCGACGGTGGCACAGGAGTTAAGTGCTCGCCTCGCAATCGGAAGGTCGCAGGTTCGAGACCCGCTCAGTCTGTCGCTGTCGTTGTGTCCTTGGGCAAGACACTTAACCCACATTGCCTGCTGGTGGTGGTCGGAGGGACCGGTGGCGCCAGTGCTCGGCAGCCTCGCCTCTGTCAGTGCGCTCCAGGGCAGCTGTGGCTACATCGTAGCTCATCACCACCAGTGTGTGAATGTGTGTGTGAATGGGTGAATGACTGATTGTGTTGTAAAGCGCCTTGGGGGGTTCCAGGACTCTAGAAGGCGCTATATCAAATACAGGCCATTTACATTTTATATGTAGCGTCTTGAGTATCTATTCATGGGCGTCAGAGTAAGTTCATGTGGGGTTTGTGTGAACTTAAGTTTAGTTCCTTCAGTCAGTAGTTGTTGGTCAATTTCTAAATCAATGGTAAAGTTATAACCTTGGAATGCATCTATGATCTCAATCTCTGAGTCATGCTGTTCGAGGATGAGATGATGGAGTGCCAGGTTGCCCAAGTGTACAATTGCACCTGGCGGAACTGAGAGGAAAATGGTTTGGTTCGGCAGTTGTAACCCAGTGGCAACGTTATGCTGGTCATAAGTTACAAGGGCCGAGTCTGCTGGGGTGCTAATAAGCCATGTGTCACCTGCACGTCCCACTCTAGTATCCATGTCCACATCTTTTAATGTAACCGTTGCTTGGCAATTCTGCAGGGGCACTTCGCTCCTGAGGCCACACTGATGATTGGCAACGTCCCGGACAAATGGGTTACCAGGGCATACCCAGTGGATATCCTTGGTTTTTGTGCATAGATCTAAGTTAGGAGTCAGATAGTTTGCCATCAGTATCTTGGTAAGCTAGGAAGCTCGGAGTTTTAAGGTCGAAATGCTTACCGTCTTTCCAAAAACCAACGTTTAGCATAGATTTAAGCCTATAGATGTGAGGTGTCTCAATCATGGGAACATTTAACAGGAAACCAAGTTCTAATTTTTCTGCATCTACGTGAATGGGAATTGCACTGCCTAGACTGTACGCTAGGTGGATTTGTGAAATGTGTACAGTAGAGGGAGTAGCAGCTCTCAAAATATCTTTGAGCAGATCCAGTGGTACAAGTACGTGGGAATGCGACCTTCAACCAGGCTGTCCAGAGTGGAACGTATTTCCCTGAGCAGGTCCTGCATCAAATCTCTCACCACTCATGTGTACACAATATCCTGATGTATGGTTTCAGACAAAGTCTTGATTGCACATAGAGATTCATTAATCAGAGCAGAGTGTAGGTTAACAGTTACAAGAGTACCCTGTAAGGTTTTAGTAAGTACATCCTGTTTGCGGTCTAGGAGGAGAAGTTTCCCTCGGATCTCTGGCATCTCGTCCTGGAACTCGGCAATGTAAATTTGGACAGTCTTAAGACTAATTGTGTTAGCCGCCGAAAGTCCAACTGAAAAGAGGGATCCCACCGCTGACACTGCAGCGATGAGTCCACCTAGAAACCTTTTTGGGCGGTTATTTCCGCTGAGGTCGTCCTCGGTGACTATGAATTTTTGAAGTTGTGACAACATGTAAGTAGTGGTGCGATTGGCATGTTGAACAGTACCAATAATGGATTTGTGAGGAGGGGGGACCGGTATCACGTGCTTGTGATAGACATCCCACGGGTCCAAACGGACGATACGTTGCGTATGTGTGCGGCAGTGTGTGATCAACAATCCGGGGTTGTCTTGGAGGACCATCCCGGTTGGTGGTCCCGGTTGAATGATAGCTGATGGAGTTGCTGCCGTTGATCCAAAGAGGATGCAGAAGATCCAGAGGAACTCTATCCTGTAATGGAGAGACTCGTGGTTAGTGAAAAGAACGGCGGGGGGCCTTGTTCTTTGTCGGTTAGTACATGTTAGTGGGTTAGACATGCACTTCCCCCCTTTCCATTTCCATGCGTAGAACTATGTGGAGACTACGTCTACCTCCGGCGGGGAGTCTGGTCTCTGTACCCGTGGGGATGGTTTGACGCACGGTTTGATTTGGTTCGCATGCACCCATTTGTAGACAGGCTTTTGTCTTGCTTTGGTGATGCGTAACCTGTATGCAACTGGAGAGAGTTTTGCCACGACTTCAAATGGTCCCGCCCAGCAGGACAGAAACTTCTTAGCTTTGCCTGCCGGTTGGGCGAACCGGAAGTAGAATACTTTGTCACCCACCTCGTATTCGCGGCTGGTTGTCTTTTGGTCGTAGTAGGCTTTAGCGCCTTCTACGTTGGTCTCCAGTTTCTTCTGAGCGTGCGCAAACGTAGCTCTGAGGTGTGTTTTCAAGTCTGCCACATACTGATGAGCGGTATAGGCAGTGGCAACACTGACATCTTCTGGGTGATACAGGAGGTGCAGTGGTAGGGTCATCAGTCTACCGGTCATCATCTCAAAGGGCGTAACCCCCGTGAATCGCTGGGGAGTGGACCGTATAGCCATCAGGACCAGAGGGAGCTTAACATACCAGTCCTTCCCGGCGGAGCAGACATACTTCTTGAGCATGCAGACGACCGTGCGGTTCATCCGTTCGACCTGTCCGGATGACTGTGGGCGATGGGGAGGTGGAATTTCACTTCCACTCCCAGAAGTTCAAACAGGGACGTCATTACACTGGATGTGAAATGGGTTCCGCGGTCAGAGTCGATGCAGAGTGGAAGTCCCCATCGACTGACAATGTGGTTAATCAGCAGTACAGCGGTTGTGACGGCTGTGTTGTTTGGCGCTGGAAGGCACTCCACCCACTTTGTGAAACTGCAAGTTATAGTTAGCATATATTTGTTTCCTCTTGCCGATTTGGGAACCGGTCCAACCCAGTCGATCTGCAGGTGGGACCAAGGGAAGGTTATTCCCCTGCGTTGCAGTGGTGCTCTAGCGAGCGGCTGGGAGGGTTGAAACTGGGCACAGATGAGGCAGCCTTGGACATAGCTGTGTAAGTCCTTGGACATCGATGGCCAATATGCTACTTGTGTATGTGACGCGAGGGTAGCTTTTACTCCGCGGTGACCTCCAACCGGAGTGTCGTGGGCGTAGGCAAGCATTACTTCTCTGTGGTCGATTGGAACAACCCAGTGCAGCGGGCTGTGGTTGTCACGCATGTAAACTAACAAACCATTTCGTAGTTTCAGGTGCGCGAGCTGACGACGCAAGTTTATCAAATCTTGGCTTTCGCCAGTAGGTGGTGACGGTTGTTCAGGCATCGGGCCCTTGTGGAGAAGTTAGCGGATGAGCTTCAGGTCAGGATCTTGTTCCTGCATGGTGACTAGGTCTGTGTCCTGTGGTTTTCTGCCTAGAAACAAGGGTCCCCCAAAATTCTGAGGTTCGTCTGCCTGTTTAGCATGGCAACGAGTAATCGCACAGACCTCGTGAATGGCCTTGGGTGGAAGCCACTCGTCTTTGAATTCCCAGCAGGTTTCCTGGTCAGCATTGAGCTTAGCAAGGTGGTCAGCTTCGTCATTACCATCTTTATCCGGACCTAGGGTCCTGGAATGACCTTTGACCTTTTTCCAGTAGACCATTTTGCCTTTCTCGGTGGTGAGCAGATCACACGCTAGGAATAACTCTGAGTGTTTCACATCTTTGTTCCTGGCATTTTTCATATGGTTCTCCTTCCAAATGGGGAAGTGTAAAATGAAGATGTGTCTAGCGTAGTTTGAATCCGAGCAAAGGACGATTTGAGTGATGTCCAAGGCTGCCGCCTGCTGGAGGGTTATCAACACTGCAGCGATTTCGGCATACTGACTAGACTTTTGGCCAACCAGTAGTGATTTGGTTGCTTGGTGTCACAGTCTACCCAAACGACTCCAACCCCAGCACGGAGCTGGCCTTCGTGAAGGTAGGCACATCCGTCCGTGTAGACTTTCGGAAGCCCTTGGCAAACATTCTCATCAAACTAGCGATGATTGGATGCGGTTGGGTAGACTGTTGCAGGTGTTTCCAGGGGGCCCATGACGGAGTCAGAGTCACAGTGCTGGCAGCCTGCTAGCCCTTGTCCTAGCGCTAGCTTGGTGTTCTGACCATACTTGACCTCAATGTTGTATCCTTGGAGCACCATCATCCACGTCGAAATGCGGCTGTTTAAAACTCTTCCTTCCCGCAGTCGCTGGCTATTTAGGAAGGTGACAGACTGATGACACGTTTCAATGGTCACTTTCTGTTCTCCGATGTAACTACGAAAATGTTCGGCTGCCCAGACTGTAGAGAGGAGAGCTCTCTCGCAGTCTGAGAACTGGAGTTCCACCTTGCTCAGAGGCTTGCTGGCGTATGCCACGACTCTCCTGTCCTGATCGTGTCTCTGCTTCAAAGCAGCGCTCAGGCAGTGAGAGGAGAAAGTAGCCTCTATGTAGAACTCCTTATCCTTGCCTGGGGAAGCCAGACAGGGTGTGGATGCCAATTTCTGTTTTAGGAACTGGAAGGAGAGTTCTTGGGGTCTGTCCCACACGAACGGTGTGTCGTTCCGAAGCAGCTCAGTGAGGGGCCTCGCAATTTCAGCGTACTCCTCAATGAACTGCCTGGAGTAGTTTCAGACTCCGAGGAAGCTCCTGAGTTCAGTCAGATTAGCTGGGGCTTTGATGTCCTGAATGGCCGTAATGCGTCCCGCTTGGGGCTCGACTCCATTAGGGTCCACTAGCAGTCCAACATACTCCACTTTGGTTCTACACCACTGTCCTTTGAGAAGTGCCAATTTAGCTCCGGCGTCAGCGAGTTGTTGCAGCACATGGCGGAACTTGGCCAGGTTCTCCTCGAAGGTTCAACTCCTCATCAAGATGTCGTCGACATATATGAGGTTCCCTCTGGAAGCAGCATCTGACATAGCTTTGTGGAGGAAAATGTTGAACTCAGCAGGTGAGTTAGAGTGGCCAAAGGGGAAGCGGTTCCAAGTATATTGGAGATTTCCAAAGGAGAAAGCCAGTTTATACTGGTCCGTCGGCTCAACCTTCATGGTCCAGAAACCGTTGGCTACGTCAACCGTAGAGAAGAAACGAGCATCTCTGACTCTGGCTAGCTCTTGATCTAAATGGATCATAGGCCACCGTGAGAGAGGTACTTGTTTGTTCAGTGCACGATAGTCTATGGTGTGCACGATAGTCTATGGTGAGATGCCATTTCCCGGTCGGTTGCAGAACCGGCCAGATGGGAGAGTTGTAAATGGAGTTACACTCTCTGATGATGTTTTTCTCCTTCAGCTGATCGAGGATCTCCTGGATCGACTCATAAGCAGCGAGGGGAATCTTGTACTGGCGTACAAAAGTAGGAGGGGCATTTGGGTTCGTTGGAATGCGAACCGTGAGCAGGTCTGTGAGTCCACAGTCCAGGGAGTCCCTGGATAAGATGGACTGAAACTCATAGAACAGGTTTCTAAACTCTGCTCTCTGCTCCTCTGATTCCAGTGCATCCGCTTCGTCAAGCTGCTGGCTGACTTCGGCCTCAAAGCCGGCATAAGGTTCAGAGGAGGAGGGTCTCTGGTAGTCCGGGCTTTCAACCGGTGATCCAGATGGCTGAGTATTTATTGCAAAAACCGTTAGGCACTGACTGCTGTCAGTATCTAAGGTTGTGCTGCAAATGGGTTCCTCAGGAAGGGCTTCATGCCGCTTAATGGTAATCATTTGTGAGGGGAAAGTACTAAATGTGTCTGCACCAATCTGTCTGTCATTCACAAACTAGGGAAGTTGTCCGATCACGGGGACTGAAAGTTCGAAGTCATGGAAGGAGCTATCTATCAGCATGCCCAAGGGCTTTCCTGCCGGCAGGTGGACGGGACTCCGGGTCGGATTTTCGACCAACAAGTAGGCAGAGCGATTGTTCAGCTCAAAAAGGGGCATGCCACAGATGGCTAAGTTGAGCTCCAAGAAATGCGGTGATGGCTGGAAGAAGGCCTGTGTGCCTGGCAGCTTCTGATGCATCATCAGCGTCAGACGAACAGGCATTCCTTTGACCTGTGGGGGCAGAACCGTGCTGGCCTCAACCACTGCTCGGCAGGCCTGTGGAATGGTCTGTCCGGACAGCAAGTGTTCATGGCCTTCTGAGCGAGGCTCAGATGATGGTGTGGCGCGGGCCCAAAGGACTGCAGGTCTGCTCCAATGGGTGCAGGTGGGTCAAGCTGTGGTATGATGCTGAATGTATGTGTGAGCTGTCTTGCTCCAAGCTGGATAGTCAGAGAGCAGACTTCTGGCGCTTTCAGGAGCCTCTGTGGCCAAGTAGCTGACAAGAGCCAGTGGCTACGTGTCCCACTGACCAGCAGGGGGTCTTTCTGGCGCAGGTGTTCAAATGTCTGCTGGCTGACTTCTCTGACCAAAGAGCAAGGCGAGCATCTGAGATGTGGGTGCAGTTGATGGTGAGACCACCAACGATGTGTGGTGCGTATGGCTGCAGGCTGACGTTCTTCAGCGAGCAGAGAAAAGACGCATGTGTGCGGAGAGGGGTTCCAGGAGCGGTTTCGTGCCTTTGCAGGCGGACATCGTCTGTGGGAGCTGTAGGGAGGGACATGACCTTGGAACAAGGGTTTTGCGGCTGACTTAGTCTGATTTCGAAAATGGAGGATGGTCGGCTGCTATCCGGGTTCCAGGGCTTAGGTGTGTCCACTTGAGCCCAAAGTTGACCTTTCTGGCAGTCGATGAGGGGAGCTAGATGTTCAAGCAGGTCCTGACCAATGAGAAGTGGTTCAGTGTCTAGCTGGCAGACACGAAATGGGTGAACCAGAGTCATGTCTTGGAAGGTGATGTCCAGCCATGCCCGGTTAGTGATACACTCCCAAGTCTGGGTGTAGCTGGTGATTTTCAGGTCGCAGGGTTCAACCTGGACTGGTTTCCCGAGCGACCGTATGGTGTCGGACATGCGATTGAACAGTGTGGAGCACATCAGGGTGATTTCTGAGCCGGTATCCAGCAGAGCATCAACCTGTATGCATCCACCTACATTGGTGCTACAGTACAAACGGCGAGCATGATCATGGTTTGTTAAGTCACCGAGGAATTTCAGAAATTTAGTATCAGGTTTCTCTGGGGGGTAGATTTCAGGAGACTCCTGTGATCTACCAGTAGTGTTCCCCCAGCTGATCAGGTAGGTCCTGGCCACTCTGGGGGATTGAGCCACGCCTAGTCATGCGGACGGGGGCTCTGGGTCTGGCTTCTTAGAAGACTTTGGTGCTGGGGTCTCATCTGCAGATTTCAGCTGTTCCTTCTGTTTAGCTAGGAACTGCTGAAACATTTCCTGGAGGTCGGCTTTGGTCAGTGACTCACCCGCGAACTAGTGTTCGGGACTTACCTGTGGGTGGCGCTCCTTAAACCTTCCATTGTTCCGACCTACGTGCCGTTGGTTTTGGTTGGGCCACTTCCTGTCTGATTGTCCAGACCTAGGTGGCTGCCAATCAGCACCCCCCCCCCTCCCCTGTGGAGGAGGCTGGGACTGCTTTTGCGGTTTAGCGGGTCTAGGTTTAGCAGATGTTGGCTTAGTGGGTGGAGCTCCTGTGCCCTCCAGCTACAAACGCGGCTCGGCGTCGGGAGCTAGGTGCATGACGAGTTGATGTGTGTCAGGCTTGTGGGGCTTCCCGCCTGCTTCCCAGGCCTGCTGAGCTTACCTCCTAATCTCCTGAGTTGTTAGTTTTTTCATTCTACAATACATTGAGACTTCGGAGCGAACACACTCGTGCAGGTTGTGAATGAAGAGGGATCTGAAGGCAGGGTCTTCCTCGAGCCCAGGGGCGTTTCAACCTTGGAAATAAGCACTTTTGAGTCGGCGATAATACTCTCTGGGGGGTTCATTCCTTCCGTGTTCGATGGAGAAGGCCCCCATTGTAGCTGATGCAGAGTCGGCATACGTAGAGTATTCATCCCTCAATGCTCGGCAGAGAGAGGAGTACCGATCTCGGGTGTCAGGTGGTAGCGTTTCCATGAAACCATGCACCGTCCTAGATGTGGTTTTCCAAATTAGCTTGAGCTTTTCCCTTGAAGAGGGTGCTGGAAGATCAAGCAGACAACGTTCTATCTCCCTGAGATAGTCGTCGATGTTGGACTCACTGGTGTTAGGATCAAAGCGTTCTATGTCCTTAGCTAGCGATTCAATTTGACGTACACGGAGTCCTGACTCACGGTACGGCGCGTCATCATCTGACTCTGACCCACGGTCTGTCTCAGAGTTTGCTGGATATCGTTGGTGTGTTCTGGGCTCCCAATGCTGATTCCTGGGGCCCAAATCGGGGTCTGGCATGCTGTGGCGGGCTGCCGGCATGTCACGTGAGTGCCTTGGGAGGTCCTCCTCCCGGGGCCCGTCTGCGTGGTGCAGCCTGCGTCTTTCAACTGGGGCTTCTGTGTAATACGCTCTGTCCGGGTACGGACTGGCGTAGGATGCATTGTCAGGCAGCTGGTTGCCTGCACGCCTAATACCGGAGTAGTTAGGATGGGTGGATGGTTGAGGTGCAGGCGTATACTGTGCATAACCCCAATCGGCACCTTGCACCCGTTGTGGACTGGGGGAGCGGTCTAAATAGAGGTGCCGCTCGACTTCTCACTGATTGAGAAGGCTGTGAAGATGAGGGTGGTGGTCCAACCGGGGGTCCGAGGGCAGACTGCCCTCGGCCCCTAGGTGGTCCTGAATGCCCTATAGAGTGTGTAGGGCACAGGGCCGAAGGTTGGGACAGATAAGTTTCATCTCTCACCTGCTGCATGCATCCGTCCAGAGAGTCCAAAACTACATACTGTTGATTATTGTACGGGGAGGTATCAGGAGGCACGTTACACATCTTCCTGACCTCAGGTACCTTGGAAAGAGTTGGCCTACATTTACTGCAGGACGACTGTCCCTCACTTCCTCTGGTGGAGGAAACCAACTGCTCTTTGCCAATCATCCTGGGCGGACCAAAGTCGGCTCTGCCGGTTTGCTTTCGTACCGGCATGGGGGAGGACTCTAGCTCAACCTCAGAGTCATTGTGTAGGAATATGGAAATATTTACCGATTTATTTCATAATTAGGAAATCCTTGGATGTCCTCGGGGCACCACCCATTCTTACAGGGGAAGATGAAGCCACACCTCTTATCAATCTTGTCTAAACTTTCCGTGAAATCTTTAACGAGCTGCAGTTAATTTTATATCAACACAAACTCACTTGAGACAAATGCTTAAATGGCAATAACATTTATTACTTAATATACCCACTTCAGCTCCTTCCAAAGTGTTTAGCCAATCAACATCAACCAACTTATTTTATCAAATGAATAACAAGAAATTAAGCAATGGAATGATAATGGGAAATAATGATCTTATGTGATGTAACTCAAGATGGAGGTAGTTTTGAAACAAAATGGTTGATTCCTCTGTCTGGCTGGAAAGACTCAAACCACTTGTGGAATGTGTGTGTGTGTGTGTGTGTGTGTGTGTGTGTGTGTGTGTGTGTGTGTGTGTGTGTGTGTGTGTGTGTGTGTGTGTGTGTGGGTGTGTGTGTGTGTGTGTTTCCTCAAACTTTCAGTCAGTGGCTTAGCTTTCAACAGTGATGTAGCAAGTTTTCATGCACATTAACTTAAACAAAACTTTAAAATCACGGTAAAACTTAACCGGAACACTTCAAATCACAAAGCACAAAAGAAGAATAACAGATCAAAGGTAAAATTGAATATCTAACGATCTGTTTATGCTGTGGCCACAGCTCAAAACAACTTAGATATTACAATGAAAGAAAAGATCTTACTTCAAGATGGTCTGGATGGCGTATTTGGTACGGAAGAGAAACCGTATTTACTTTGAAGCAATCGCACAGTTTGATCGCTTGTTCGGAATATTAAGAGTAACGGGAGGAAAAGGAGATAGAGGAGGAAAAGGGGAAAAAAACTCTTCTTTGAGCGAACCAAGGGGTCCCTCGTTGTTCGTGCTGAGCAGATCTGATTGTTTTCTGCTGCTTTTCAGCGGCTCTCCTCCGCACGCTGTCCGGTGCGGTAGCAACCGAGTGCCTCTTCACGCCAGTTGAACTGGAACAAAAGACGAGTTAAGTTTCGTTCTGCCTCGCTTTTGACTGTGCAGCGGCTGGAGTCTGGGGGGGGGAGCCACCGGGGTTCAGCATTGCTTTGGTGACGTCATCACGTTGCTTCCGGGCAGAGAATCATGGGAAATGGAGTCTGCTGGCGCTGAAATTTATTATCTGCTTTTTCAGAGCGCAGATGACAGTTTTTTGGAGAAATTACTGCATAGTAATTTTCTCATGAGGGCAGACTCTCAACAAATGTGATCAACCAATTCAATAATTTTTTTTATTAAATGTCGCAATACATGATCCTGGTGCTCTATAAACAAAACTAATTAGAGTATTTTTAGCTGCTTCATTGCTCATTTCCACCGTTACAATTTCCATAACATTATCTTCCATCATTGTCATTTCCTTAACTAGTTTACATTTTAGATCTGATTTAATGTACAGGGCAACCCCACCACCTCTTTTATTTTTTCTATTAACAAAATAAAGTTCATACCCTTCCATTTGTACTTCATCCATCATATCACCTTTGAGCCAAGTTTCTGTTATAGCAATCACACAAAATTTGTTTTTGAATTTATTTAAATAATCTTTGATAATTAATAACTTAGTAAATAAGCTTCTACTATTAATGTGGATAAGCGACATTGTGTCCTTAGTCATTCTCCCACAGTTCAATTGTTCTTCTCCAATATAATCACAACTTATGTTTAATTCATATAAATTTCCATCTATTTTATTGTCAATATCATATATTTTATCATCTGTATCCATTTCAGTTGAGTGATTTTTGCCAGTTTGAATCAAGACCAATATTAATCAGAGTTATCCATGTTGTTAATACAGTATCCAAAATAAGTTTGGATGCATAAATTCTGATGATCTTAACCATAGTTTGTAAACGTGTTTTATATACTCATTTATCACTTGTATTTTTCTAGTTCTGTTAGTTCCTTAATGATCAGAATCTTTGCCTGCTCCGGAGACCCATTCAGTTTAATGAATACCTTTCAGTTTGAAGTCCATGTTGACTGTATTTTCTTTTGCTTTCTCAGAAGTCTCGCTTGCCTTGCAATGTCTGCATTTTTCTTGATTAGGTGTTCATTTATTTATTTATATATATTTATTTTCATTGGTTCCCTTCAGCTTCCTTCCTTGTTTAAGCAGTTCTTGTGTTTTCAGTTCATAATCTGATAAGGATTGCAGGTTTCTGATTTTTATTTTTATGTGGAAGAGGATGATATCCCTCTATGTCCTTGGCCTCTAGATGTATCCCTTTGCTACCAAGGAAGTCCATTACCTGCCTTTCTAAGTTGTTTAATTCTTGTTCAGGTGGTTCTCCAATCTCCACTCTCTGTAGCTGTTGCTCTTGCATAAGTTTGGTGTGTTGTTTCAAGTCCTGTCACTATTACATCATTTATTCTTGAATATTGTTCCAGTTCTGACACTCTTTCTTCTAGTAAGGTGATTTTCGTGTCCTTTTCCTCATTTTTTATTCTTAGGACTTTAACCTCCTCCACTAATTCCATTGTCGCTTTCTGTTGTTTAGAGACTGTTGTAATTTCTTCTGACATAAAGCACAGTGATTTCTTTATCTCTTCCAGTTCTTCCTCAGAAACATTGTTTCTTTTTGGAGGCATTGTTACTGACTCACCCCAGTAGAGCCAGGTCTGGTAGCTGGAGCAGAACCTGGGCCTGGTAGCTGAAGCAGAACCTGGGCCTGGTAGCTGGAGCAGAACCTGGGCCTGGTAGCTGAAGCAGAACCTGGGCCTGGTAGCTGGAGCAGAACCTGGGCCTGGTAGCTGGAGCAGAACCTGGGCCTGGTAGCTGAAGCAGAGCCTGTAGCTGGAACGGAGCCTGATCTGGTAGCTGGAGCAGCACCTGGGTGTGGTAGCTGGAGCAGAGCCTGGGCCTGGTAGCTGGGCCTGGGCCTGGTAGCTGGAGCAGAACCTGGGTCTGGTAGCTGGAGCAGAAGCAGAACCTGGGCCTGGTAGCTGAAACAGAGCCTGTAGCTGGAACGGAGCCTGATCTGGTAGCTGGAGCAGCACATGGGTGTGGTAGCTGGAGAAAAGCCTGGGCCTGGTAGCTGGAACAGAACCTGGGTCTGGTAGCTGGAGCAGAACCTGGGCCTGGTAGTTGGAGCAGAACCTGGGCCTGGTAGCTGGAGCAGAACCTGGGCCTGGTAGCTGGAGCAGAACCTGGGCCTGGTAGCTGAAGCAGAACCTGGGCCTGGTAGCTGGAGCAGAACCTGGGCCTGGTAGCTGAAACAGAGCCTGTAGCTGGAACGGAGCCTGATCTGGTAGCTGGAGCAGCACATGGGTGTGGTAGCTGGAGAAAAGCCTGGGCCTGGTAGCTGGAACAGAACCTGGGTCTGGTAGCTGGAGCAGAACCTGGGCCTGGTAGTTGGAGCAGAACCTGGGCCTGGTAGCTGGAGCAGAACCTGGGCCTGGTAGTTGAAGCAGAGTCTGTAGCTGGAACGGAGCCTGATCTGGTAGTTGGAGCAGCACCTGGGTGTGGTAGCTGGAGCAGAGCCTGGGCCTGGTAGCTAGAGCAGGCCTGGGCCTGGTAGCTGGAGCAGAACCTGGGCCTGGTAGCTGAAACAGAGCCTGTAGCTGGAACGGAGCCTGATCTGGTAGCTGGAGCAGCACCTGGGTGTGGTAGCTGGAGCAGAGCCTGGGCCTGGTAGCTGGAGCAGAACCTGTCACTGGAACAGAACCTGGGTCTGGTAGCTGGAGCAGAAACTGGGTTCTGCGTTCTGTGTTCCTTAGAGGAGAAGAAAAGTAACATTAGCAAGCTGGCTAAATTATTTTGGTTCTTTAGCTTTCATGTTTATAGTGACGTTTGTGTTGTTTTGGGTCATCTTTTACTTTGTTTACAAGTTCACTTTGCTGCAGTGACTTCATATTTTCCTACAAATGTAATAAAGTAGTGACACTAAAATTATACAAATGATTCCTTATGAAAGGAATCACATTAGAGAGCAGCGCAGATAGACTTACTGCATGCTGCAACTGTTTTTATAGGCCAGCTGCTGCTGCAGAAATTGGGGAAAATTATTCTGCACACGTCCAGATCAGATGGTTGTTTGTTTTAAATAATGTAATTCTATCATTTCCAAACAGAATCAACCAGTAAAACATCAAATAAATCACTCTACTGTCATCAGATGAAATGATTCAGGGGGTGAGGTGTGATGAGGGTGGCTGAGGTGTAGGGCTAAAGTGTCATCACTCACTTTGGTCTGGTCCAGACCGTCTCTTTATTGATGGGACTCCTTCCTCAGTAGGTGACGTGAAGCTCCAACATCTGAGCATTCTGTGTTCCTTAGAGGAGAAGAAAAGTAACATTAGCAAGCTGGCTAAATTATTTTTACTAGCATCTCAAGGCCTTGGAGAAGCAGATCTTCACTTACCTAAACATCAGACCAGAGTTTGTCCCAGCTGAGCTCATCAGGGCTTTAGTCTGACAGACTGTCAGTCAAACAGGGCTCCAGCAGGGCCAGCTCTAGGTAATTTGGTGCCCAAGGCGAGACTGCCCATTTGCCCCCCCCCCCTCCTTGCCCGCACGCCTCTCACCCAAACCCAAGTCCACCAACCACACATTGGAAAGAGCAACTCCACAGTTATTCCTTAGTTACTGATTTTTTATTTTAAATATTCACACAGCAACTCTTTAAAGTCAACAGCCTGAAGAATAAATGTAAGCTTGAAAGATAAGTAACCTGAGAATATTACAATAACCAACAACTCAAAATGTTGTGCAAATGTCATGGGGGGGGGGGGGGGGGGGGTGCAAAATCAAAAGCAGCATTAAACTGTGCAATCAGAAGGAAAACTCAAATATCAGTTTCATCATAAAGAAAGTTCTACTTCCCATTTTGTTCAACTGCTGTGGCCAGTCAGCAGGATCCATGGGGCCAGCAGCTCGTACATGTTCACGGACATCTGTTGAAGCTGATGATGGTGTCTCTTCAGGCTGTTGGATTGGAGCACTGAGTCTGCTGGTGTTGGGTTCTTCTTCTGTGAGAAAATAAACACACACACACACACACACACACACACACACACACACACACACACACACACACACACACACACACACACACACACACACACACACACAAGGCAACTTAACCCTCTGATGCATGAATTAAGAACAGTGCCACTTTCACATTCAGTATTCCTCAGTCATGTGCAGTGATGCTTTTCATTATATTTAATGTTACTGGACTTTTTATTTTATTGATCTTTTTTTAATCTGTTCTATGAAAACATGAATAAAATTATTAAAAACAGGTGGAAGTGAGCGCATCCATGGGGAAAATTTGAAAAAACTTATGTCTCACTCTCAGGTGCTCTTCAGCATCAAATAAATTGTAGAATATGAGGAAGAAGAACCGGTGATCTGAGGCACTCTGAGGTTTTCCTTTATTAAACAAGGAAACACCGACGCATTGCCGGCGGCAGCGGGGGAGTCCCCGCCGCGGCGGTGCCGCCCGTCCGATGTGTCAGACAAAGTAGAAATTTTGCTACACCCACACCTAACGTTCTTCTGATATGAAAATATTAAATTCATATTGTATGCGTACTTAAAACTTGAATCGAAGTTCATAAAAAGGCTGCAATCACACCCCAAAAAACGGTAAAAAATCTTACATTCTTCATCATCACAGTGAGACTCAACAGGTGTAGAAGACAGTCCCAACCCTGTGGTGTCAACAGGTGCCTGTGTGGCTGCAGATATTGTCTCACTGCATCTGGACACGACGATTCAAAAGTAAAAATAATTGGTTAAAGTTATGAGATACTGTATTGTGTATGTAAACAGCTAGCGAGGGTCCGTTCGTGGACCGTGCGTGGCAGGAGAGGCAGTTAGCTAAAATTGTAAATCAAAAAGTTCCTTTGCCAAATTTATAAAGTCTACATACCTCTGCTTTGGGCCCGTTTTTATAATTCCTCCTTCCTTCGCTTTGGGAATGCTGATCCCGATGGCTTAGGTGTTCTTTTCATCGTAAAATATCAAAAGTTTAAACGCGACGACAACAGGAAGTCCTTCTACAGTGCCACCCACACACATGATCTACGGCACCCTTAACGGTCAAATGCGTCTGAGCGGTGGCCCAAGCGGAGCTCGTCATGCAGCCAGATCATTAGAATTTAAATATTGATGTTTTAATTTCATGTCATTTCAGAGGGGAATTTTGAGTATGTAGAGAGTGCATTTCATATTACAAACATAAATTTAATAAACTTTTTTTATTATTTTTATTTTATTTGATATATTTTTTTATTTTGCGCCCTATCCATCAGATGGCGCCCCAGGCGGCCGCCTGTGTCGCCTGTCGGCAAAGCCGGTGTCGGTACAGTATCTGCTCGGGTGCAAGATCGGCTCGGGGTCCTTCGACTGCCGATGACGTCAAAGTACGGCAAACCCACTCGGACAAAATACACTACACATCTATACTTGGAAAGAATTTAGCAGTTTCGTTATTAAAATAATGTTTCTTAAGACGTAAGTTTGTGTTTATAATAGTATTTGTAAAATAAAACACTATATTTGATTCATGTTGAACTCCTCTTTGAGCACATCCCTTGAAGGATCATAGGTATTAGCAACACCTGTGAAATTGTATTTGCAGGAAAGAAGTGTGTCCCGTTTATTGAAGTATTTGTGTTGAGTTTTTGACGTCTTGTCCATGCGTAGTTCAGTTACGCTCATAGCTGCTAGCCAAAGCTCTGGAGTTAAAAGTTTTCTGGCTTTACTAAAATACCTGTCTGTACTTATTTGATTGATGGTAGTTTTACTTTCTATTAGACTCCAAATGTAATCATTTGGCACGTTTCTAATTCATAATTTGTAATAATGTAATCGGCGATATTAGCATTAGCATTCCTATGGGTTTTTCCATGTATATTAGCATTGCGCTAACCACTCGCTGCCAAATTGCAGACTTTGCCATTAGAAAATCTCCTTTTGTCACATCGCAATTTAATTGCACATGCAGTTAATCGTTCAGCCCTAATATACTTGCAGCTCTATGCTAAAAGTGTATTTTCAAAGAGGTAATGATGGATTTCTTTGTAAAAGTTGTCCATCTTTCCAATAGAAAAAATTTGCCTGGACCAACGTCACGTGATAACAACGTTACGTGATTACGTAATTCCGTAAGGTTCATGTTCAGCCAATCAACTACTTAGACGTCATTGGCAGTCGACGGACCCGAGCCGATCTTGCACCCGAGCAGATCTTGTACTGACACCGGCCCTGGGCTCCAGCCTTCTGGATGTGGACTCTAAAAAGCAAAGGGGCATTTTTACTTTTGTTTTAATTATTTTACAGCTGATTTGATCAACTTCCGATGCTCACGCTCATTCAGGCGAGTGTCGGTGAGCTTCGCTGCGTCTGACTGATGCAGAGTTAGTTTTTATATGTGCAGTGAGACAAAAAACTGCCTCACTTCACTCAGAGATTGCCTTTAAAACTTGCATTAAATCCACTGTGTTGACGCACTTTAACGACTTTGTCATGCTGCATTTTAGCTGATATGGGACTTTATTTACTGGATGCTAAGATCACATCACACTCACGTAGAATAACACACAGGCTCTCTGCTGCTACAATCAGTGGAAGGTTATCATCTGGTGTAAAAAAAGGCATTGATCAGAATTTCCAGATCACGTTTTATTCCACGAAAATCGGCCAAATCCACATTAATCTGGGTGCTAACTTTACTAGCATATTGTGCTAGCATTAGCGGGTCGGATGCTAACGCCCGTAAATCTAAAGTAAAGTTTGCCGACATTTTAGAGTGATATGAAGCTTACCGCTTTGCTGCTGTGTCCTGTTGCTGCCACATTCAGATGGAAATAACTCCTTTTAGACGAAGCACTCGGTACTAGCCACTGAAGCACTCGGTACTAGCCACTAGCCTGGGAGACACGAACACACACACCCACACACAGAAATACACTACTTTTTCTTCTGTTTTTATTTATTTATTTAGCAGTAGTGTCATCAGCTTCTGGGTTTTAAATACTAGCACACCACCCGTCCTTAAAACAAGGAACAGTTTTGAGCTGTGTGTCTAAAATAACCAGATATTCTGCATTTTTCCAACTGGACTACAAAAATCTTAGCGAGAAGAAAAAATGGCGGATTGGCTCTGTGTTTAGGAGGGCCATGACCATATTTGGTAGTTATCATGACGACATAAATTTCAGATATATTAGGTATTTAGAAAAACTGAACGGTGGACAAATATGCCCAAAACTTAATTATTAAATTTCTAAATAGTAACTCTAGTGAATAATATAAGCTTTCATGCTCACTTAGACACTTAAAATGTGAAACACACTGTGTTGATGGATAAAAAAGTGGGTTTTTCATGTTATGTCTTCTTTAATAATACACTAACGTTAAAAAAGAGAACCTTATGATCCAAGATGGCGGCAATGATGGGGCGACGTTTTTGTCTGCTCTACACCGAGATGCCACCTTTTTAATTATTTTGTACTTGTTTTCTTTATTTATTGTGATTAGTTCAAAGTGCTATGCACTAAGGACTTATGGCAGGCAGAAATTGATGAACACTGCTGCGATCAGCCCAGACTTTGCCAGATTCATGCAACTGGATCTTGACTTCCTGACCGGCAGGCCGCAGTCTGTTAGGATTGGGCAAAGAACCTCAGCAAGCATCACCACATCCATCGGCACCCCCACAGGGCTGTGTGCTCAGCCCCATCCTCTACACCCTTTTCACCCACGACTGTGTTGCCTCCCACCCAGACAACATCATCCTGAAGTTTGCCGACCACACCGCAGTGATAGGACGCATCACCGACGGGGACGATACGGCTTACAGAAAGGAGGTGGAAAGTCTGGTGACATGGTGGGAGGAAAACTACCTCTCTCTCAACACGGACAAGACCAAGGAGATGTTAGTGGACAAGAGGAGGAGGAGACCTCATCAGACACTGTTCATCTGAGACCAAGAGGTGGAGAGGGTAAGCTGCTTTAAGTACCTGGGGGTTCACATCAGGAACAACCTCACTTGGACTATCAATACTACACAGGTGGTGAAAAATGCCTTGTGAGTTGGTCTCTGTGGGAAAAAGGTTCTGGAGCTCCTGTTTCTGAAAGTAAGTGTTAGCCAGAGGATTCAGGGGCAGAACACAGCAAGCTATTGGGATCTTATTTTCTAACATTTGAACATCTTGCCTATAACAGCAATGCGACTCACTGATTCTGTTTGCTATGAAATACTGATAATTTATCCCGTCAAATAATACAAGCCTGAAGGAGTTCTGCCATGATGTGTTGCTAATGCTAACCCCGGCTCTCCACGGGAGCCGTCAGCAGCACGTCATAGCTGCTGATAGGAACCGCTGTGGTCAACAGAACCTTTTCCACTGGAGCCGTCGGCAGCCGTCAGCAGCGCGAGTCGGCCGCGTCTCAGGAGCAGCATGTCGCGGCCCTTATGCGCCGGTTCTATTTTCTACGCGTGATGCCTCTGAAACAGGTCAAGTTCGACATTTTTGGGGAAGAAAAGACAGGAAATCGGACGCGGAAATGGAGAGAAGCTCCCGAGATTTTCAGAATAAAGAACGTACTGCCTTCCGGTTGATTTACTTTTAAAAAAGGTTACTAACTGTGCGTCCCCGTGAGAAGTTATCACCTAGCTAGCGGTCTCCTTTGTTTTTCAGGTTCGTATTGACGATTATAAAACGGACAGAACATAAAACACAAACCACGTTGTAGTTTTCTCCTGCTTGTTGTTGTGTTTACTGACGAAGTCACTCGTGTGACTTCGTGCTCGGTCGGTGACAGCTGCTCCCCTGCTGCTTTGCGTCTCGTGGGAAGGGCCAAGCAGCAGCTTACGCAAGCAAGACGTGCTGCTGCAGTAAAGTGCTGCTGACGGCTCCTGTGGAAACCTGGGGTAACAGTCAGCTTCTACTAGCTGAGACATGCTTTGCTCTCTCCTGAAAACTGATAAATACATAAACATACATAAACCTAATAAATAAATAATAGTCTTCCCGTTGCGAGTCAAGATGGGTGAGTCCATGAATGCTAATTTTATGTGTGACACATATCCGACTGCCTTTTCTAATCTGACAGTTTCCCATCTATTTTCTATAGCAGCCAATGCAGAAAATAGAGATAGAAGACTATATTCATGTGAAGCCTTCATGATAAACTCAGAGTGACTAAGACAAGGAGACAGGAAGTTTTGGTTTGCTTCTAGCAGCCCCTAGTGTCTGTTTAGTAGAACCAAAAGCAAAACGTATCTCCTCGCTGTGCGTTCCTCTTTTTAAATCCTTAACCTGAAACCTGAAATGTCTCCTCAGCCTTCTTTAATGTCTACAGGAGTGGTTCATCACTATTTAAACAAATCACTTGTGTTCATGATCTGAAATATGCAGGAAATGTGCTGGAAGTAGACTGTAGCACCAAGCTCAATTTTTTTCTAAGTTCAACTGAAGTTGCAAAAGCGGTTTTCTTGCCACAGAGGGCGGTGAGGGGCTGGGTGGCATTTCCTTGACCCTGTAAACAGTCATTTTAGCACCAAATGATTTAAAAATAAAAAAAAGTTGAAACCGTCTCCCTTTAAAATCTAACGAGTAAAAAATATTCTTTCTCAGTGAATTTACTCTTTACAGGAGGCCATTGAGCCCACTTATCTCAGGCGCAACCAGTACGTGCTTGGTCACTGGACCTCAGAGACCTGTTGGGGATATAAGACCTTAGAAAATCACCAATGTGTGAGGGTTCTTGTCCATGTAAGGCCCTAACAACCAGAACCGGGATCTTGAAATGAAGATAAGGATTTCCTAGCATGTCAACTAAGCGGTGCCAACATATAAATTCAATTCAAAAACACATTTTTAATCGCAGAGGGAAATTGATTGCTGTAGTAGCTCATAATAATAATAATAATAATAATCAAGTCATCAAAGAGTTATTGTATATTACAATGGCTGTTGGCAGGAAGGATCTCCAGTAGCGGTCAGTGTAGCAGCGAAACTGAAGAAGCCTCTGACTGAAGACACTCTTCCGTTGTCGGACAGTCTTGTGAAGAGAATGCTCAGGGTTGTCCATAATTTCCTTGATTCTCTGGAGAATCCTTCTTTGCATTATCTCCTCCAGTGGTTCCAGTCGTCGCCAGAACAGAACCATCCTTTTTTATTAGGCTGTTGAGCCTTTTCAGGTCCCTGCTTCTGATGCTGCAAACCCCAACAGATGATGGCTGAAGAGATTACACCCTCAACAACAGACTTGTAGAAGATGTGCAGCATCTTGCTACAGACATTGAAGGACCTAAGCGTCCTCAAGAAGTGCAGTCTGCTGTGTCCCTTCTTGTAAACAGCTTCGCTGTTCTTTCTCCAGTCCAGTCTGTTGTCTGGGTGAACTCCAAGGTATTTGTATTCCTCAACCACCTCCACTTCTTCTCCCATGATGGAAACAGTGTTTGACTCCACCCTGTTTCTTCTGAATTCTAAAATCATCTCCTTTGTTTTGTTCACGTTCAAGGTCAGATGATTGTTTCCACACCATGCCACAAAGCGCTCAACCAGCTCTCTGTACTCAGCTTCCTGTCCATCTCTGATACACCTGACAACTGCAGAGTCATCTGAGTATTTCTGTAGATGACAGGTCTCTGATTTGTACTGGAAGTCTGAGGTGTACAGGGTGAAAAGGAACGGTGAGAGTACAGTCCCCTGTGGTGCTCCAATGTTACTGATCACCTGGTTTGATGTGCAGTTCTTCAGCCTCACAAACTGTGGTCTGTTTGTCAGGCAGTCTTTAATCCAGGCGATAGCTCAGGCCCCCACCTGTGTCTTCTGGAGTTTCTGGCAAAGTACATCAGGCTGGATTGTGTTAAATGCACTGGAGAAATCAAAGAACATGACCCTCACAGTGCTGCCTGCTTTGTCCAGATGACAGTGGGTTGGTTGAAGCAGCTGGATGATGGCATCTTCAACTCCAACTCCATGGCGAAAAGCAAACTGCAGCGGGTCCTGATATGTCCTAGTTTGCTTATTAAGGTGGACCAACAGGAGTCCTTCCAGGACCTCCATGATGTGGGATGTCAGGGCACCAGATCTGTAGTCGTCATCAGTGTTGGGAGTAACGCCGTTTAAGTATATTGGCGTTACTAACGGCGTTCTTTTTTAGGTAACGGAATAATCTAATTAATTAATTTTCCCACTGTTGCAACGCCATTACCGTTACTGGGGACGGAAGGTTGTGCGTTACTATGTGCTTATCGAACGTTGAGCAACAGTGTGGCTTTCTTACTGCCACACTTCAGCTGCAGCCAGGGAGAGAGAGGTGTCGGTAACGCACTTTCAAACACGATGATGATTGGCCGGGTGGGCGAAGACCCTCAGTGTTCTCACTGTCACCGCACAACAGAGCAGTGATGGGAATAACACGGTTTAAAATAACCGCATTACTAAAAATATATTTCTATCTGTAACGAGCAAACTAATTAATTACCGTCTTCTTTTATCAAAACATCGTTTCTGTTACTGATAAGGAAATGCGTGCGTTAAGCAGTGCGGTGTGTTGAAGCTGTCATCAGCTGATCAGGAGCTAAAGAGGCAGATTTTTTCATCCAAGTGCATCACGGCCCGTGAAGAACGAGGAAGACGTGATTAATGTCTACGGCTGCAGACCCGCAGATTCGCTGCTGCAGGTGGGAATCTGCAGCAGCAAATCTGCGGGTCTGCAGCCGTGCCCTTCTTAGCGTGACAGCGGGACGTCCCAAAGGTCCACTCACCTGTTCACTGCTCAGACTTCATCTTCTACCTTCCTAGATCATCCAGCTGTAACCTGTTTCTGATCATGTCTTTAGTCCCGCTGTAACACTGATGCATCAGTCTCAAACGTCATACAGCTCAGGTGTTATTAGAACTACCTGTGCGTGTTTACGACCCAGCTTGAGCTCTTCTGTGGTTGGGTCTGACCCAAAGTAGTAAATGTAAGTCCTCCATCAGGCTTGTGCCTCTTCTAGTGTCATTTCAAAGGATTTTATTTATTTATTTAACCATTACTAGATTAGCAGCAGCAGAGATGCTACTAAAACACACAATTATGTGAAGCTGGAAAAATTAAAATACTGTGCAAAGTTACATTCATTTCTGTAATTTAACTAGACTGAGAGACCATTTAAAGGCTCGGGAACCTTTAGAGGTGTTTCTATTTGCAATTTTAATTTTTGCTGATTGGGGCTTGTTAAATATCACACAGTGACCTTTTAATAGTCTAGAAAAGTGTAATGTTCCTGTTAGTAGTTCCTCCTGTTAAGTGCTTATTTATTTAAATTATTCAGGTTTATAAAAAACATTTGGACATTTATTATGTTGCAGTCATTTGTCATTTATATTTCACTATTGTAGTAATTCGTGCTTGCTTTAATGAAAAAAGTTACTAAGTAGTTATTTTTGTTGGTAATTAGTTACTTTTATAATCTTGTAACTCAGTAACTGAGCTACTTTTTTGACAAAGTAATCAGTAACTATAACTAATTACTTTTTTTAAGTAACGTTCCCAACACTGGTCGTCATTGACTGATGGGCGAGTTTTCTTTGGAAATGGAACAAGGCAGGATGTCTTCCACAGGACTGGAACCTTCTCCTGGGCCAGGCTGAGGTTGAAGAGATACTGCAGAATCCCACAGAGAAGCTCTGCACAGGCTTTCAGTATTCTGGGGCTGACACCATCTGGACCTGCAGCCTTGTTCCTGTTCAGTCTCTCCAGCTGCCTCTTCACCTGACTTCTAGACACAGATAGGTGGGATGGGGGAGGTAAATTGGGCAGCAGCATCTCCTGACTTGGTTGAAGACAGATTTATAGAACCAGAAGAGTCCATTACTGTGTTAGAGGAAAAAGGAGCTGGCGTGTGACAGGAAAATGTTGGATCAGAGGAGGACAGGATGTCTGATTGGCTGGGGGCAGGCAAGGAGGATGCTGGGTTTGTTCCTGAACTGAACCTATTGAAGAACTTGTTCAGTTCATTGGCTGTGTTCAGGCTGCCATCTGTGCAATCCTTCCTCTGCTTGAAGCCTGTGATCTTCTTCATCCCTGACCAGACATATCTGATATTGTTCCTCTGTAGTTTGTTCTCCAGCTTCTTCCTGTATGCCTCCTTGCTGTCTCTGATCTTGATCTTCAGTTGCTTCTGTATACTCCTCAATAATTCCCTGTCTCCCTCCTTGAAGGCTCTTTTTTTCTCATTTAGCAGATTCTTCAGTTCACTGGTGATCCAGGGTTTGTTATTAGTGAAGCATCTCACTGTTCTGGAGGATATGATGTTGTCCACACAGAAATTTATATAGTCAGTAACACATCCAGTCATGGCATTGGTGTCGTCTTCATATCCTTGGCAGAGAGTCATCCAATCTGTGGTCTCAAAACAACCCTGCAGGGCTTCTTCAGCGTCCTGCGACCATTTTCTCACAGTTCTTCTTGTCACAGGTTGCCTCTGAACAAGTGGTTTGTATTCTGAGCAGAGAAAAACAAGATTGTGATCTGATTGTCCCAGAGGAGGTCTTGTTTTGGACATTTATGCATTCTTTACATTTGCAAAACACAAATCCAATGTCTTCTTTTCTCTGGTGGAGCAGCTGACAAACTGTTGAAATGTTGGAAGTGTAGCAGAGAGCGAGGCAAGATTAAAATCACCAGATATAGCGACAAATGCATTGGGGTGCTGGGTTTGTAGCTTAGCGACAACAGAACTGATGGCATCACATGCAATTTCAGCAATGGCTGAAGGTGGAGTATAAACGGTTGCCAAGACCACACTGGTGAACTGTCTTGGCAAATAATATGGGCGAAAACTTACTGCCAAGAGTTCAACATCTGGGCTGCAGAGATGACATTTCACTGAAATATGACCTGGATGGCACCATCTGTTGTTGACAAGCACTGCCACTCCACCTCCTTTTCTTTTCCCGCTCCTCTTCACATCTCTGTCTGCTCGTACAATCAGGAATCCTGGCAGAGACGCTGGAATCAGGGATATGGTCCTGCTGCCACGTCTCAGTGAAACACATAACACTGCACTGCCGATACTCTGGCTGAGTCCTTGAAAGGGCTTGGAGTTCATCCATCGTGTTGGCCAGTGATCTCACATTGCCCATTATGATCGATGGAAGAGATGGTTTGAATTTCCTCTTTCTCTGTCTCTGTTTTGCTCCCGCTCTGCACCCACGCTTCTTGCGTTCTAGCTCATTTTGGAATTTGTGGCTTCAGTTGAGGTATTATTTCAGCCTTTTGAATGTTAATCAGCTGCTCCTGATTGTAAACCAGCTTGTTGCCATGGTTACGCATCATAAAAAAATGCTCAAAATGTGAAAAAATTGCAGTAAAAATCCTCTAAGCTTCACAGCACCAGAAACAGAAAAGTAAAATGTCCCAAAAAATTTTCTTCTACTTTCTTGAGAAACTAGAAGAAAAAATGTCAAAAAAAGGCTAAACTTACATATAGTCAACAGAGCTACTCCAACATGCAGCCACCCAGAGCAGCGCAGTTCCCGAAATATCAATTACTGTATAAATGTTGTTAGAATGTGGGCTGTGCACATTTCTATGGGCATTTCAAAATAATGGAAATCGTGAAAATTTAGCCTGAAAAACCGATGGAAAAACAAAATTTCAACATTTGCAAAAACTGTCAGTCTTAAACCTAATGATGTATGGCTGAACTAGAAAAACAAGGGTGTCGTCATACCTCATACATTACAGCAATGATGATTTGACTGGGTCCTTTTAATTAGTGCCAGAAGCAATAAAACCACCCTAAGGCAAATCATTCTGAGCAGTTCAAAACAAAGATCGGAGTGGAGGGAACTGGACGGTGCCAACCGATCCATCACCCTGTCTCAAAAGGTCTCTAATTAGCAGCAGCCAATCAACAGAGGCAATCCATCTCCTCTTGCATTGGCCCTGACCAGTCACAGAGTACCATTAGTCACCATCAAAGGCTGCTCAAGCCAATGCTGTAACTGTAAGACAGAGAGCAGTGATGGCTGGCTGCCAGGGATGCAGGGTTATAGAAGATGATGGTGGAATGGGCCATGACAGCTTTATTCATTTAGCACTTAAACAGCCTCCTTGGAGAGGCAGAGAGCTTAAGAATGATTATAGGGAGCATTAAGGATTTTTCCTTTCTTTAAGGGTGGGGTAGAAGACAACATTTTTCTGGAGCGTTTTTTCCAATATTGCTTAAAATTCTCACACAACAATGGTAGGTTGTGCTAGGGCTAACTTTAGCCTGAGTTGCTAATGCAACTGTTTTATGTGAACGTAATTTTGTGCAATAAACTTCATGACCATATTTTATGAAGACCAAAGAGTTATTATAAAAAATGTCCCTTTTATATAGATATAGTTTACTAATGATAAGTTTTTGCTTTGACATATTTTCTCTTTTCTTTAAAGCTGCAATGGGATACTCTGCTAAACAATCTAGCTTTTAAACACAAATGTGTTCACAAAACACTTACCCCACCCATCGGCTATCACTTCTGCACCAAGTTCCCTTGATAAGTGCTGGATGCTAAACGCCAGTCTCAGTTTTCTAGGTCTAAACGTCTTTTGTTGTCTGTGACTTTAAATGGTGGTGGTTTTCTTTTTGGGACTCTGGTAGTTTGTCCTAAAGTTGATGAGGTAACAGCCGGTTGTTTCTTCTTATCTGATATTGTTCACCAGAGATCATCTCACACCAGTGGATGTGAGAACCCAGGGAAGTGTAGATGTGTGGTGGTTTGGTGACACAGACCACAAGATGATCCAATCATTGGTTTAGAATCAGAATCAGAAGATTTTATTGCCACATGTGCGAGAATCACAACATTAGGAAATTGCTGAGGTACTTGGTGCAAAAAAGGAAGATACAAATAAGAGATAAGCAAATATAGGAAGTAAGAATATAATCATGATTAAATAATAATATAAAGTGGCAATACTTAGAGAAATGGCTGCTATATACAAGACAGTGTAGGTACTAATTGTTGGGGTTATTAGGAGCGAACAATTCGTAAGCTTTAACTTACTTTTGGATTCTTCAATAAATTCTGTAAATATGGGAATATTTACTGATTTATTAATTAATTAAGATATTCTTAGATATACGGGGCACCATTCCCCTTTAACCGGGGAAAAATTGAATCCAAAACTCTTATCAGTCTTTCTTGAAGTTCGTAAAATCCTTGGAGCAGAGACTTCTCTTCGACACAACAAAGCTACTGGAGACGAAAATCTGAATTTTATAACGTTTAATTAACAATTTGTCAAATGAATAAACAGTGGCATAAATGAATAATAACCATGTGATATAATAAAATGATGTATATTCAAAATAATGTTCAAGGTGTTTTGTGTGTATGTATGTGTGTGTGTGTTTCTAAAATGGAGTCTGTATGCAAGATGGCTGACCCCTTTGTCTGGCTAAAGTGTGAGTGGCAACTTGCACTTTAACTTCCAAGGCACTTAGAATCATAAGTAACTTAACCTCAAATTCACTCAAAACATTTCAAAGGATCATGAAACAACACAAAAGATTAATCACGGTTAATATCTTTTAGTTTATCAGCCTGGCCATGGCCGAAACATTTAAAGATATTCAAACAATGATAAATAAGCAGTTTATTCTTTCAAAATGACCTGACGGACGTGTTTGGGAACGAAAGAGGAAGACACGAAGCTACTTTTTAAGCAATAGCGCAGTTTTATTGCTTATTCTGGACTATAGAGGAAACGGGAGAAGAAAAGGAGAAAGAGAAATGAGTTTTCTGATCACCAGAACAGTGAAGCGTCCCTCACTGTTTTGATTTGACGGTTCTCCGTGTTTCTCCGCAGTTTGGCGTCATCCGTCGGTTTGATGCTTTCTCCGTTGTTTACCTCCACGAGTGTTTCTCCACGGGCTGGACACAAAGAGAACGAAGTTTCTTTTGTGCTGAGTTTGACAACTTACAGCGTCTCTGAGAGCTGGATGGAGCTCCGCTCGTTCCCAGTCAGGTCCCGATGGAGTTGGAGTGGTTTCCAGCGGTTGCGTGGCTCAATCTTGGGCACTTAGAGCTTCCGCGTGCTCAAGTTGTCGGAGCGTTCGACAAGCGTGTCCTTACCGCCAGATATCCTGGGCAAAAGAACGAGGTTTCTTTGTCTCTGCTGAAGATTTATGGTCTTAGTTCGCGGGAAAAGCTCCACGGCCTCCCGCACATGCGCAGAACGTGTTTCTGGTATTAGGCGATGACATCATCCCAATGCTTCCGTGTGCAAAGCATCATGGGAAATGAAGTTTCTTGGCGCTGATGTGGTTATTTGCTTTTCAGAGCAATTTAAGCACAGTCATTTTGGAGAAAATCACTGCATAGTAATTTCCTCATGAGGTCAGACCCTCAACATAATCAAAGCAGATCAGTTCAGGTACAAACACAACACCGGGTCATGTGACTGTAACCAGGCACCTGGAGTGGACAGCCCTAGGACTGTCGTTCATGAGTCCGACCGCAGAGGGGAAGAAACTGTTCTTGTGGTGAGAGGTTTTGGTCCGAATGGATCTGATCCTCCTGCCAGATGGGAGTGAGTCAAAAAGACCAGGTTGACACAGGTCAACTGTAATCCGACCTGCATGTCTCAATGTCCTGGAGGTGTACAGGTCCTGTGTGGAGGGGAGTTTGCAGCTAAAGACCTTCTCAGCGGAGCGTACCCCCCACTGTAGATTATTCTTGTCCCTGGTGGTAGCACGAGCATACAACACAGTGAATGAAGAGGTGAGGATGGAGTCGAAGACTGCGGTGTAGAACTGCCTCATCGACTGTGCTGGCAGGTTGAATTCTGCTTGGCGTTTTTAATGATGGAGGTGATGGTTGGCTCCCATTTCAGGTCTTGGTTGATGGTAGTGCCGGTATAGGTCCAAGCCATATTATTTGGCTGAGGTTTTTAGACAAATACAAGAAAGCCATTTAATTAAATCTTTTTTTTATATCTCCACTATAGGTAGCCTAACCCCAAAATTCCACTATCTCCGCTCCGCCCCCGCTTTCCGCCGCCGCTCGCTTCCGAACTCAAATTATACTATACCCGCTCTACAACGGCTCCGCTCCGGTGGGAGAAGCATCAAAATGAACTGTTTAATCTGCCCATCATTTGCGTTGAGAGATCAGCAGTGTTTGGATTAACAAAGGCTGACTACTTTGATAGTGGAAACTGTATTTATGGCTTATTTTTGTGCATTTAAAGTTCAACCACCATTGATAGTTGTTAAAAGTTGTTAAACCTGTGCATATGAAACAAAAAAAAAAAACGCTTTTTGTTTATCGATTTATTGTGAAATAACCGAAGTTGTGCTTGCTCCTTTTCCTGTTGGGCGGTTGTGATTTCTGTCCATTGACGGCGGAGGTGCTCCGGCGTCCGGCAAAAATAGAATCAATCCTATTTTTGCCGGATGGCAGAACGACAGGTGGCGCACTGCGCTGCAGTAGTGGAACAGCTCTGACTGACTACAACGGGACCATTTTTGCTGCGGAGTTCGTGCCGGAGCGGAGCGGAGCAGAGATAGTGGAATTTTGGGGTCAGTCACTTCCGCATCATGGGTCCTCGGAAGAACAAAAAAATGAATGCAAGTCAACGGGGCTAAAAACACTATTTTCTAATCCACTTTGCCTTAGGCCCTGGATCACACATATGTTGTACTGCTATTTAAATGAAAACTAATGATGGGTGTTTCGACCATGCCAGTGTAACGGAATCAAAGTGATGTAACTAACCAACGTTGTATTTTAATACAGTGTTAGTAGTTCACTTTTTATAAACAGAAGAATAGGCTGTTTTTACCATCAGGGAGTTTAATTAAACACTCTGTATTGACTTTGAGACAATAAAAGAGAGAGAGATGGGATCGTTTGAGAATCTTTAATTTCTGAATTATAAATTCTAAACAATCTACCAGGACTACTCTGTGATGGATGAGAATGGATTCGGATGTTGTGTTAGTGCGTGTGTGTGAGTGTGTGTATCTGGTTCAGATTCTCTAGGATGACGTAATCGAATCTGGTCGTCTTTGTTATGACTAGGTATCACGAGGCTTATAAAGTGATGACATGAGCCGCTATTTTGCCGTGTACGTACCCAGTGGGGTCTCCCAAGTAGATCAGGAATTGCCAGGTCTGGAAACCTCGGATGTACGGTGGAGCTGTCGGTGCAGCGATCACAACGTTTCAAAGCCCGCCTGGAGGGTTGACCCCGGTACCGTTCAGCGGTGTCAGCAGGTGCTCTTATTTTGAAAGGACGTCGTCTGGTTGTTAAACGACGAAAATCTCCCGCTTCACAGTTCTTAGTTTAAAGAAAACGCATCCGGCCAGGCTGCGCTTGTCTTTAGGATGATGGTGAACAGAACTGAAGTCAAGATGGAACCAACTTAAAAAATGGCGTTGCCTTGTTTTATATCTCTGAATTGTTGATAAGTTTCAGTAAAGTAGATTGGACACTTGAAGTCAACACCAGATTCTCCTGCGGCAGCCGAAAGCTCTGATTGGTTGGAACAATGTGTCATGCGTTTCTATGGAGATGAGGATCAGTATGTCTGCACCGTAGTCCTGGTTTCTTTAAACATAATTCATGACATATTTATTTCACAGATCATTCACTTGATTATTGTTGATCAACATCTGTTTTGCTTAATAATTTTAATCACAAATAAAGTACTTTGATTAAGTAAAGCTTCTTCTTCTCCTTCGGACTCTTCTCCTGGAATGTAAACAGTCTGAGGAACAACCCGACCTTGGTTTTTCTACACGGTGTTATTGTGCCCAGGGGCCAGCTGTATGGAGTTGAAAACCATGAACTTCATAACCTTACATATCCCCCCTTTTCAAGGTCAATGTGGTCCTTCAAGAGACCACTTGGTCGTTGAACAAACCCAAGTTATGAAGAATCTCGACAACAGAACCGGATGCGATCCCAAGGGAACAGCCATCTGTGGTGAGGTACGAACCCCACGCCGGAGAACAGTCTCGCACACTCCTCAGGAAGAACACAAGTCAGCACTTAAGGTGTTTTGATGAAACAGCGCCTCCCGTTGGAGGGTGGTGAATGTGCACCCCCCTTTCTAAGAGCTGACTGAGGAAGCGCTCGCCTATTTCTTTTTCTCTAACACACCGACACAGATAATCCCAAAATGTCTCAAATTCGGCACAAAGTGTAATTAACTGTGCAGATATCAAGCTTGGCTCGCCATATGTAACGGAATCAAAGTGATGTAACTAACCAAAGTTGTATTTTAATACAGTGTTAGTAGTTCACTTTTTATAAACAGAAGAATAGGCTGTTTTTACCATCAGGGAGTTTAATTAAACACTCTGTATCATAACCTTACACCAGTCATGTACTTTGAGATTTATTAGCTTGTAAAAGTTTGAAATTGACACGCCTACAAACTAGAAATCAGCACGTTGCATATGTGACGTCACCACATAATCTCCCCTCCCCAAAGTAGCTGCTACTTACCAAATGGCCAGATTTATGGTGGTTCTTTCCTCCTGTGGGAAGTTTGCTTAACTTACAGCCCTTTCCCCTCAGATTTCTTCGTGTCTGGTTCAATGACGTCACTTTCGTGAAGCACATTTGTAGTTCTGGATTTATTTTCTCACAAAACTTAAAATAGCGTTTCCCCCAGTTCGAAAATAAGCGCGTTCTTGTTATCAAAATGTGTCATTAAAATTCACGGAAATCACATGTGAAATCCATGACACAAAAGAAGCGGATTAGAAAATAGCATTTTTGGCCCCGTTGACTTGCATTTATTTTTTTGTTCTTCCGGACTCGTGATGCGGAAGTGACTTAGGCTCCCTAAAAATTAATAGCTATACTGTGTTAGACTGATGTTAAGAGGACTGAAAATAAGTTTAAAGCTCGTTTTGCAGATTTCCTATTGTAGCTTTAAAAAGTCTGAGAGGCTAGAGAAACAACTTGGTAAGGGATCGTCAGCTTGTTACAAACACAAAACCAGTCAATGCATCAGTCAGAAACTATCTAAGCCCAGCACCAGAGTCAGATCAGGCAATCAGCCCAAACATAAAACATCTGTGCAAAGCATTATCTGTTCAATAAGTAGCACTCAATTACAAAAGCACACACACACAAAATAAAAACACGTTCAAGAAAACGAGTATGACCATACAGTGTAAAACCATCATGCATAATTTTTTTTTAATCAGCTCATTACCAACTCCTCGTTCAAACATTTGGGGGTTTCTGTGTGTAGACGTTGGATCCAATATGCTTATCCTTGCAGAAGTTTTGGAGATTCTTCCAAACCATGCACTCATCTACCTCCCAATTTTATACCATGGAGTTGTGTACACTGACCCCTCATTTTGTAAAGTAAACTGTCTCCTTATACTATGATCCACCACAGTGACTCACAAGCATTGATTCTAGCAACTTGAATGTACTCGTGGTTGATAGTGCATATGTAGCACCCAACCCAAGTAGCTAAGTGTTTACCCTCTGTTAACGTAGTGGTAGTACTATGAGTGGGGCCCTGGGTGTGTTACTTATTAAAATAGGTAAACAGGAGAAACAAGAGCTATTACCTTTTACATCTAATTATGAATGTTGTCAATGGCAGTGCTTCCACTTAGCAGGAATAATATGAATTCTTACCCACTAAGAATATTAATTGTATCTGTTAAACCTTTTTTGTTTATTCTGACTCAACCTTGTAACCCTTATAAATGGTAACTCAGAATAATAAGTAGGACACAACACAAATGCTTCAACTCAGAACATGAAATTTAGTGAAATAAAATATAAATAAAACAAAACAATACAAACTAGGGCTGAAACGATTCCTCGAGTACCTCGAATAATTCGATACAAAAAAGCCTCGAGACAAATTCACTGCCTTGAGGATTCGTTTAATTCATGTTTAATTAATTCATGGCTTTGCAATCGCCCGGGGTCATGTTTCACCCGGACTGAAATAAGTGACGCACATTCCCACTGCACTGAATGCACACGCGAGTAGCGAATGTAACTTAACTTTCTCTTAAAACATGGCGGACAACGTGGACCCCGGTGGAGTGCGAAAAAGACAGAAAATGTCAAAGTTGTGGGACCATTTATCATGTCGTAAGGCGGAAAACGTAGTCCAGTGTAAATACTGTAAAATGGATTTAGCCTACCACAACACCACATCCTCCATGCTGCAGCACCTGACCAGGAAACATCCACATGTAAATGTCACTTCTGCAAGCGGTCTCGGAGCCTCTACAAGATAATGCATTTTAGCCTGTATTTCTATATATTCTGCAGAAACTGTGCGACTTTTTCATTTGTAGCACTCAGTTTCAGCTCACACTGTGCGTCTGCTAGTAAAACGTCGGACTTAAAATGTGCCAAAAAATAGCAGTTTTTACACAACATGCCGGACTTTTTATTGTGTTGTTATTGATATTTGATATCCCTTGGGATTGCTGCAGGAGGACACGGGTATTTATGAGTGGTGGAGGAAAACGAAAGAAAGTAAATAAATGTTTTGTGATCAGTATAATTTGACATAACCATGGCAAACATGCTTTCTCGACAATCCTTGTTATTGTGTGAGAAAAAAAGTGTAGAAATTAAAACGGACGTGTGTTAATAGGGAAACAGCTGGTGAGCTGTTTGTGCATGCGCCGTGAGCGGTTCTGGTTCTGTTTGGGCCGCAGCCGCTCACAGCGCTACTTCAACAGTTATCCTCCTAGTTTTTGCCTGGCTTGCCGGGCTATCAGATTCTCGCACGAGGGGAAAATCGGCCCACGGTTGTATACTTATTTTTTGCACAGACATTTGTTTACTGTGAAGTAAAGTTGAAGTGCTGAAGTTTTGAAAACTAATTGTGAATAAAACTTGAATAATAACTGGCAATTGCTAGCTCTTTTTAAGAGGTCTTTCATATTTTATAACATGCTATTTGATATAATGGTTTACAAACACAAAAGGGTAATTTATTAGAGTACTCGATTAATCGATAAAAGATTCGATAGAGTACTCGATTAAAAAATATTCAATAGCTGCAGCCCTAATACAAACTCAAATCTATTGCGTCAAAACACCACAATCATCAATATATTTCCTTTTTTGTAACCTTTTGTTCAAATCCCACAACCCACCCGAGCCCAGCCGCTGACTTTGTTGCAGGCCTGATAGTTGCTTGGGCTCGTTGTGACCAGAAAAACACACAGATGGCCTCTTCACTTGTTAAACAAGCATAAAATAAAAAAAACACGTGCTTAAGTTTACTCACGAGTTCAAGGCGACCAGGTTAGGAATGACAACCTTGTCCGTGACCTGGCTGAATCCACTCGACCACGTGGCATGCGTTAGCTTCAACGTCAGATAGGTTTACCAGACTTGGTACATGCAACCGTCTATCCACAGCAAGAAGAGTCCAGAGAATTCCTCTCGGTCCACTGTGCTTTAGAAATTGCTATTTAGCTTCCACAATGAACATTTAGCTTTACATAGCGTCTATTAGCTAGCGCTAAAATGCTAACATGCTAACTCGTGATTAGCATTATACATTTTATATACTTTCACATTCCGGTTAAGCACATCAATCATTATACATCAAGTACTCACTCATCACAGGGTAAAATAGTCCACAACAGGAACATAGACTCCTCCGGTAACATGCAGCAACCGAGTGCCACCTGTCTAGCCCAGTTCAAACCCGCCTCGGTTAGTTCCCACCCAATGGGGTAACAGAAATTACAGAATTGACAACACAGGTTAGGTTTAGCTTAGTTTTCTTTCAACATGTGTTTCAAACACTTGTGGCTAATAAAATACATATTAAATAAAATGACAAAAACCTCTGGTTGGATGATAAGGCTTTAACTATTTTATGAGCCCTTTTAGTTTTTTATAACAGAACTTGTATTTATTGGGATTTTAACCAAGTTTGTAATGCATTTTAACTCATTTCAAAACATATTTATAACATATTTACAATATTTATATTTTAGACTAAATAGAGCTCCAGGAGTTGACGTCACTTCTCCCGGCATGCAACAGTTCAAATCAAAACGGCGCCATATTGGCAGGTAGAAGCCGGCAGCTGGACTATTTGTTATTGTCAGAAAACTCAATCAGACAGGAAATATGGTAGAGTCTTGTTGTGCCCCAGGATGCAGAACAGACACGGACGACATAAAGAATGAGCCATCTACAGGATTCTCCAAGATCCGGAGCGCCGCAAACGTTGGATAATTGTAATAAAACGTGCTAGTGACCGGACTAAAATGAAGCTGTGGGATCCCGAGAGTAAAGGTTTTCACTTATGCAGCGACCGCTTCATATCAGGTACTTAAACCGTTTCCTCTACTGTGTATGGTATTTATTTTAAATGCTTTTATTACGATTCTTAGTGGGCTTCCTAAACTTATTTTGGCGTGGCTTTTTCTGTCTTATTACTCATAGCAACAAGTAAACATCACGTAAAACGTTGCCTCGTGTTTCTGCGTGCTGCCGTTTACGTGCTTTATGATCACAGCAATTAACCGGCTAAGCTGTATTTAATTTTTAAGCAATGGTTGATCAATTGTCAGATCACACTTAAAAAGCACTTTGGATTGCTATTATCTGTCTCACCGAGTCAGATCTCAGACAGATCCTGAGACGCTCCTGCCTGACATATTTATTTTATTCACGGAAAAAAATCAAACTAGTGATTTCTCTTGGAGTTCAGTTTATACATTCAAACAGCACAGCACTCTATTTAAACTACTTACATGTAAATCTGTTATTTGTCCATCCATCCATTTTCATCCGCGTATCCGGAGTCGGGTTACGGGGGCAGTAGCGTCGAGAGGCCCAGACTTCCCTCTCCCCAGCCACCTGAGCCAGCTCCTCCGGGTAAATCCCAAGGTGTTCCCCGGCTAGGTCCGGTAAGAAGTCCGCTCCGACAGCTTCTGGCGTTTTTAAAAAGTATCCCAGGGGCACGGTAAGGGTCGGAGATGTTTAGTCTATTTAATTTCTGACAATATAAAACGATTTCTTTGGTTTTAAAGTGTGAAGTAAACTCCAACGAAGTAAAATCCAAGCCGATCCCGTTCATGTTCATGTTTACAATCCGTGTTTGTTTAGCTTCTTTTACCTGCCAATATGGCGTCTACTAACTGAGAGTCACGTGGGGTCCGGAGCTCTATAGTGAAAATGAATATTTTAGACCAGGCTACACATAAAATAATGCAAGCATTAAAAAAGGCCATGTTCACAGATATATTCAACTTATACAGTGACCTGCATTAGTGCGAGGGACAAAGCTCTTTCTGATCAGGACATCCTTGATCACAACGCATGAAAACGCACTTGACTGTCTCTTTCTTCTTTGTTTTCAGCCATTTATCTCAGTTAACTTTCTCAGGGTAGCCATCCACATGCTCACTCCACACTATGCACTGTTGGTGTATCTGGGTGAGGGTGTTCCTGATGTCGTTACATATGGGTTCTCCAGGGTCACATCGCTATGTTTCATTCTGCTGCAGCTGGTTCTCTTGCCAAGTCCACTAATCACCATATACCAAGCACTCTGGGCCACAAACACACCAAAGGAAAAGCTTCAGGACCTGTTATGAGAGCCAACAAACAGAGTATGTGCTACTCAGGGCTACTAAGAAATGAAACTTATAGTTTCCTCTGAGCTTAAACACATTCCATTAATGGAGGAGCTCTTTTGCATGAACTGACAGATTCCTTCTTACCAGCATTTAGTTTTCTAAGTTTACAGGCTTGATGTTGGAGGAACACCAGCTGACATACTGAAAGGAAATTGTCACTTTGTTAAAGAAGTGGGCAGCTAAATCCATGAAACCCAGTAAGAGCCTGCTGGGCTTTTCTCCCGAGACTTCTGCTTAATTCAGCTTCTTATTTTTACTTTGGCTTTATCAGGACCAATTCTTCACCTCATGCATCTGGTTCAAAGCAGCTTCTTGAATAAATGTGAGAGCCTGTAGAATGTACAGTTACTGGTAGGAAATTAAAATTTCTAAATTGTTCATTTCAAATGGAACAGCAAACACAGGTGGGAGTAATTATTGTTTATTTTTAGTTAAATGTAAGTAAAATGTATGTATACAGTACTTATCACAGACAGAAAAAACTAAGTGCTTCACAAAGATCAACATTACAAATAGATCATGAAGTAAAAAAAAAATACTAATGAAAGATACTTAAAGCTGTCATTCAGATAAAGAAAACAACTAAAATAAAATAAGAGCCTTCAGCTGCATTTGAAAGGTGTCCAGACTGTCAATATATCTTTAAAGGGAACTAGGCAGTTTGGGCTTGCTTTTAGCACCTCTCGTGTCCATTTGCAAAACTAATTTCCTCGCTGTGCATTTGTCTTTTTAACACCTTAAGACCTACCTAGCCCTATCACCTAGTGACTGTTGTCTGCTGGACTCACTCTCAGTGTCTAGAACAAGTAAATGACTGGATGCGGTCAAACTTCCTTCAGTTCAACAAAGACAAGACTGAAGTTATTGTCTTTGGCAACAAGAAGGTTAGGATGGATGTTATTGCTCAGACAGACTCCAGGGAAATAAAGACAAAAACCCAGGTTAGAAATCTTGGTGTTGTTATTTGTCATGGCAGGGGTTAAGCGTCTGACCCACGACATGCAGAATCATACCAGGAGACCAAGTGTATAAGGTAAAAAACAGAATTTTATTATTCTTGAGTAGGGGACTGAAGGTTCAGCTAAAACGATGAACAGGAATGGGAAACTGAAAGCGCTGCCAGGTGAGCAGGGGAATCCTCGGTTATCGGTGGTTTCCAAGGCGGGAGTAGATCCTGAACGGGTAGGGTAGCGGTCGTGAGCCAGGGTACTGGAGGAGTGGAGGGAGCTGAGCGCGGCGTGAAGAGGTGCTGAGGTTTCCCACAGGCAGGTGGGGAAAGGCGAGGCTGAGGGACAGGTGAGCAGCTGGGAGTTTCTGTCCAGGGGAACGGCAGTGAGATGTGGTTCCAGGAGATGAGTGGTTCAGGGTTGAGTTTGTGGTGGTGAAGGTGAGGTATCCTGAAGCCAGGGAGAAACGAGACGAAATGAGAACAAGGAATATATACTGAGGCTATGACAAGATACAATACTAAGAGGCTTGAGTTGAACCCAGCATGAGTTAGGTACTGGTGCGAGTGGTCATCCAGCGTTTAATGAGTGTCGCACTGCAGCTTTTATCTCCTGGTCAGCCTGATGAGAAATCAGCTGCAGCTGAGGACTCCCAGTCACTCACCTGCAATCAAGAGCACAGGGAGACAGACAAACGCGTGGGGAGGCTCACAGACCGTGACATTGTTGACTCTGACCTGAGCTTCTCTGGACATGTTACGGCTATAACTAAATCAGTGTTTTATCACCGTCATCAAATATCAAGAGTCAGAGGTCTCGTGTCCAGACCAGACTTAGAGAAACATACGCATGCTTTTATTTCTTAATAGCTGGACTATTGCAATGGTCTCCTTATTGGTCTTCCCAAAAAAGCTGTGAAGCAACTGCAGCTTGTTCAGAATGCTGCTACTGGAGTCTTAACTCATTCACTGCCATTGATGACTAAATTTGTCATTTAAAATCCAACCGTTCATTGCCAATGACGATTAAAGTTGTCATTTGCATTTTTTTACTGTGTGGGCATCGGAACGAGCCCCTGCACCATGAGAACAAACATCTCAGCTCTAAAGCCGATCTTCATCTGCGTACGTCACACGTCACGTGATCAGGAAGCAGAAAATCCATGTGTTTGGAGATCGTTTCGGGCCGCTACTGTAAAAAAAGTGAGGCGCGAACCGGAAAAACTTCTACTGATCACAATTCTACAACGGATTATGAAAGAACGGATAACGCTCGAAACGCACAGATTCTTCCTGATGTAAGAGGTGAGTGTCCGCTTTGTTTCGGTTGTTTTGGCGTCTACATCATCCTAGCGCTCAACGTTCTGTGACTTTAAAAAACTGTAAAAACTGTGAGAAACACTGGCAGCAAAGGGCTTTACCGCTCAGGAAACGGCTGGCAGTGAATGAGTTAACAAGAACTAAGAGAACGGAGCACATCACTCCTGTTCTTAGATCCCTACACTGGTTACTAGGGATGAGCCGAATGCTCATTTCAGATGAGTATCCGGTACGGATAAAGCATTTTTGACGAATACGAGCATGAAACGAGTAAACCTCGTAAATATCTGTAATCGTGCTGAAGGAAAATCCTCATTGGGTAACTGACTGTCTTCACGCTCTGTGATTGGCCAGTCACATAGAGCGCCCGCCCCTCCCTACACACAAAACTCTCTAGCCGGCCAGGAACGCAGTCCGTCAGGCTCATCCACGCGCACACACAGACAGTAACGGATCTCGCTGTGATTGCTTCACTGTTGCTCACGTTTCTTCAGTTTTCCCTAGGTTTTCTTCAGCTCGCCTCTTTTTCGGTTGAATATTTAAAGTTACTTTTTTCGTAACTTACATGGTGCATTTGACAAGACAGAGCTGACGTTCTGCATCAAGTCACTCACTACCTCCGCTCCGGTCGAGTTTTTTATTTTTTTAACTCCATCTCTCTCCCTCTCACCCTCTCTATCTCTCTCAGACACACACACCTTAATCAACATTGTTTTGTTTAACTTTGTTTGGGGCAAAATGCCAAGAACGTTAAGAAAAAAATCTGTTTAATCAAATTAAAAAGATATACATAAAGTTGTGTCTGGTTCTAGCATTTCATATTTCCTAGTTCCTAATGCATGAGTTCAGATGTATTAATTCATGCACTTAAATATTAATGTTCTGATTTTATTGAAAAACTTGTTCTGTAGGAGTTTCTTTACTATTGTGATCAAAAATATTTCATCTCAATTCTGAGGCTGCTCTGTAAATAGTTTTCAAATAAACAATACACATATCAACTTCTGATCATTCCATATCAATTTCAGACTTAAAATAATATATTGATGTAAACCACATCCACTTCCGGTTAAACCACGCCCACTTCCGGGTTATGCCATGCCCATTCCGAGTACAGATACAGATAATTTAGTTGGTTGAACAGATACAGATATAGATAGTGGTGTACTCGCTCATCCCTACTGGTTACCAGCCAAATCACTCAATGGCATGGGACCAAAATACATGTCCGATCTCATTCCTATATGTACACCCAACAGGGCTCTGAGAACCTTAGGAAACAATCAACTAGTAGCAAGGCCGGATTAACCATATGGGCAACTGGGCAATTGCCCAGGGCCCACGAACTCTAAAGGGCCCAGGGCAGCAAGAGCACGAGCAAAATACTGTATCTGTAATCTCCTGCTTTATATTAAACTAGTGTGGCCATACGTCCTCTTTTCCCCGTACATGTACACTTTTCACTCTCTGTCCGGGGCGTCCGGGGGGGGGTAGATTGATGAAAATGTCGGGTTTTTCATCCAGGAGCAGGGATCGAATTATAGGGGAGCTGTATATCCTACACATCCAGGGGAGCCGGAAAAAAGTGTTCTACCTATATTACATCATTTGTGGACTCTTTTGAGCAGAGAGCACAGAGAGCGTCTACTCTGAGAGTCACGTGACGTCCGGAGCTCTATAGCAATGATCGTTGGTGCTCAGCGCTCCAGGCAGCTGCGTCCAGCGCATGGTCCATTCTCAAAGTGGCGCACCCAAAAAAGTATAATTAACACACGATCGTTCATGTCCACACATGTTCTCTATTTTCTGTCTTATTTGTGCCTGAAGCGCCCTGCCACTGCGGAGCTCATCACCTGTGCTGCAGAGATTTCACCTCACTGACGCAGCATCGAAACGCGCTCTCCGCTTTGCGGTCAGGAGATCCCTTTGATCTGCTCAAAAGTAACTGATGAGGTGAAAAAGTAAGAATCCAGGCAGCAAATTTTCTGGAGAGTTTAGAGGAGATGCAGGAAGATGAGAGACAGACAGGACAGGAAAATAGTTAAATAAAAACAAGAAAACAAAACAAAGTGTTGAAAAGTAAAATGCAGGTAGATTTATCTCCACTACACGTTTTTACCAGTAAAAAACAATAAGTTATACACATGTAATATTTATACATCTGATACAATTCAGATCACCTTCAAAACTCAGTCACACACCCAGGACCGTTTCAAGGCATTTAGGGGGCCAAGGCAAAAGTAACAAAACCATTTGAAAGCCACTATTTGTGGATTCTCTGAAAGTTTCCATGGAGTGTGTGACAACTTATTTTTTCATTGATCCTATCGTCTAATCTCACAGCTGAAACAAGCACCCTTAATAATCTGTGCACAGGAAGCTTACCGATGCTGTAGGAAAACAAAAGGTATAACAATTTCTTATTAAAAAACCTTGTTGGAGCACTAAAGCAGAAAAATGAGATTTTGCAAAAAGTATGCAAAATATTCACATATGAATTGTTTTAGAGCCATTTTATTGGCAGAATCTGATATTAATTTAGTTCTTACAAAAAAATGGGTCCCAAAGTGGTTTGTGTGGCGTTGCCATAGTGTGACGTCATAGGCACAGATCCCCTGTCCTCTTTTTTTGTAAATGGAAATATGGTCGCCCTATACTAAACTAACTGTCCACCCGGGCTTTTGCGCTGCAGAGACGCTTCACTGCCTATGACTTTGAACGTCAGTTGAGAGTGGTTGAGAGTCAGTCTCATGCAGACTGACCAATGAAGAGAGGGCCTCAAGTTAAGACCCTCTCCTCATTGGTCAGCCAACACGAGGTGGGTCAAAGGTTACCCTGAGCGGGTTACGTGTTGTCAGGCATTCAAGTATTGAGTATATTTACTGCATATTACAGTAAATATTCTGTATGTGACCATATTATGGTGATCCTTGGGTCGTGATGATGGTGTCCTTTAATATTGTTGCCCAGGGTACAACAAAGTGTTAATCTGGTTCTGACTAGTAGATCCACGGGTCAGAACCAAACAGGGTGAAGATGCTTTTAGCTACTATGCTGCTCACATATGGAATCAGCTCCCCCAGGACCTCAGATCTGCCCCAACTCTAGTGTTGTTTAAATCAAACTAAAAACCCTGATGTACTCATCAGCCTTTAAATGAATTGTTTCTTATGCTGCATCGTCTCCACCGTAATCTGTGATGTAATTGCTCAACCTTAATTCTGTCTTTTCCTTTTAGCTCTAAGTTATAATATTATCTGTGTATATTTTTAATTTGTGTTCTCATGTTTGTTGTTGTGCAATTTAATGCTAATTGTAAAGCACATAGAATTGCCCCTGTGTTTGAACTGTGCTATACAAACAAAGCTGCCTTGCCTTGCCTTAACCTAACTGCTGAAACCTGTCCCCGGCCTTCGTTATTGTCTAGAGGAGTGATTCTTCACTAAACTAAACAAATCAGATGTGTTCATGATCTAAAACTGGCATCTCCAGCCTGTAAGGAACACCTGGGCTTAGCCCAGACCACAAGTGACATTTCACTTTAGTAAAAACAAGAGTGTTTTATATATATTCAATTCAAATTCAATTCAATTCAAAAATACTTTATTAATCCCAGAGGGAAATTGATTGCTGTAGTAGCTCAGAATAATAATAATAATACTAATCAAGTCATCAAAGAGTTGTTGTATATTACAATGGCTGTTGGCAGGAAGGATCTCCAGTAGCGGTCAGTGTTGCAGCAAAACTGAAGAAGCCTCTGACTGAAGACACTCTTCCGTTGTCGGACAGTCTTGTGAAGAGAATGCTCAGGGTTGTCCATAATTTTCTTGATTCTCTGGAGAATCCTTCTTTGCATTATCTCCTCCAGTGGTTCCACAGTCGTCCCCAGAACAGAACCAGCCTTTTTTATTAGGCTGTTGAGCCTTTCCAGGTTCCTGCTTCTGATGCTGCTACCCCAACAGACGATGGCTGAAGAGATTACACTCTCAACAACAGACTTGTAGAAGATGTGCAGTATGGTGTCAGGTTTCCGCCAAAACCCGTGCAAGCGTAGCCAAAACCCGTGCACGCGTATTGTGCACATCGCGCGTGCGAACGGGACTCGCGCGTGGAGGTTAGAACCTCATGAGTGAAAATATACATGGCGAGGAGGTCATTTGTACACTGAGAGGGAGCAAACTGTGTCTGTGAGCGCACAAGGATGTGCACAAGTGACAAACCTCGTTGGCCAACGAGCACACGGCAGAGGAAAACATGCGCGCGGCAGCCTCACTGCGCGCTCGGTGCGGCAGCCTCACTGCACGTGTGGCAGCCTTTCTGCGCGCTCGGTTTCTGATTTTGCTCGCTCGGCTGTTGGGAGTTTTGGCACTCTGGAGGCGTGGAAGAATTAAAGTGCCAGAAACTGAGCAGTTGAACTTTCAATTTGAGAGCAGAATTTCATATCAAGAGACCATCTTTTTAATTTCAGAATACTATTTTATATTATTGCTCTCAAAACTTGTAATGCTTGCGCTCAAAATGTCTGCTCTCTTTCAAATTCACTCTGTTCTCCTTCAAATCTTTGTTTTTGCGCTCAGATTTAACCTTCTTACACTGGTATTGTCTTCTCATGTGACAACTTTTTCTCTACACGGATCAAAACTCCTCCCACAAGTCTGTCCCCTGCTCTCACGGATCTTGTCTGCTCTCGCTCAAAACTTAGAAGTACAATCTCCTAGCAACCGCTCAGCCAATAGAAAGACTTGTGGGACTGGGCGGGAACAAACCTCTTTGGGGTGCGCTCGTTTTGCGCTCTGTGGATTTTCCTGTGTGGCTGCCGCATCTGCGCACTAACAGCCTGGCTAATACCCGCTCTGATCTGGAGCGAGAGTTTCACCTGCACCAGCAAAATGGACCAGAACCAACAAGACGCTCAAGTAAGTTATTTTTCAAGGCTACTAGCTGCAGTTTATTCCATAAAATTGTTTTGTTATGCTACTTTTTACGACTCCTCACATTTAATATTGCAACAGGGGCACATAGCTAGGTGGATTAGGTTATTCACTATAGCTACAACTTTCATAAAATGGCCTCAGCAGATTTGAGTTTTACCCTAACATATCACTCGTCCCCAATGCTAGCTCTGGACCTAGTGTAGATGTTTTTTGTTTAGTATTCCCACCTTTGTTTTTAATAGTTAGCTCTTTGGACATTACAGTAGTTATTCGTTAGCGTTTACTCCATGAACATTGTTTCCTCATCTAACTGCTAACTATCAAAATGTGTTTCATCCATCGACATAAATATATCCCAATGTTTTTCTCGCGCTGTAATGAACAAGATGGGTCATCAAAGTAAGAGAATGTTATTAAAAAGTGGAACTCGTTATAATTGAACGATGGAAAATTTTGACCAAAGCCGTAGGAGAAAACCGTTTTTGATAGGGAAACACATTTTGACACAACACCTGCCCTGACTGGCGCGTCAGCTAGCTTTCAATCTGTTGGTATGTTTCTGAAAATATTAATGCTATGTTAAGTGAGTGTAATCCAGTAGTAATTTCCCCAACAAAATAACAATTTCTATTTTTGCTCAATTCCTGCCTCCTTCCATTTCATTTTGCACTTGCATTATTTCTTTTTGTAATCCTGTCAAACCTAGCCGCTGGTCTTTAAACATAATGAGCCTAACTTACTAATACTGAGTCTGGGGTTACATAAGCAGTAACAAAACAAAAACAGTTTCTGTTTCTAAGTCTCAGCAATGAGTAAGGTTGTATTTCTGGTGTAAGCGAACTAACATTTGTTTTCTGTGAAATGCGCGAAATGTTGTATTACACAGTCTGTGGTACCATGATGCAGCACAATTCACTGTTGCATGTTAAACCACAGAAGATGTAGAGGAAAATGAATGTAATGGCTGAGGTGGAGGACCTGTAATGACACCAGAAAATAAGAAAATGTGTAAAAGCTTTATTAAAAGTTTAGTCCTGAAATTCTCATGGTAATCCAGGGAAGCAGGTTGGTGCATGGTCAGGGAACAGGCGTGGGTCAGGGCCAGATAAACAGCAGGTTCCATCCCAGCTCCAACCAGAGAGTGCTGCTGTTGTGTCCTTGGGCAAGACACTTAACCAACTTTGCCTGCTGTTGGTGGTCGGAGGGACCGGTGGTGCCAGTGTTCAGCAGGCCCGCCTCTGTCAGTGTGCCCCAGGGCAGCTGTAGCTACTATCTGGCTTATCACCACTGTAAGCATGTGAAAAGGGTGTGGCTGTTGTGTAAAGTGCTTTGTAGGCCTTGGACTTGATAAATTTCAATAAATGTGCAAGCCAATTACAATTTTTTTCAATTTGTAGGTGTTTCCCATTTGCTGTATAACCAAATACAACTTTTTCTGTGTTTTTTGTTGTATTTCTTTAGACTGGTTCCATCCGAGAAGTTACGAGAAACCTTATGGATTTACTGAATGCTCATCTACAAGCAGAGGGCCCGCAACAAACACCAACTGTGCCACAGCGCACAACACCAGCGACAACACCTTAACAGACTATCCCTCGGTCTACAGTTCATCAAGAAATGTCAAGGTAAGTTAAGTGTAGAAATGTAAATATTTGACATCTGCATTGGTCTATTCAGTGGTTTGAAATTAAATTATTCCAATGATGCTTTATTATTCATCTTAGAAAGAGGCTTTCTGCAATTGACTGTATTTTTTTTTTTACATAGTGAAATTAAATTCTGAAATAATGTAAGCAGTGTAGTATAGGCTACAGCTAGGGCTGGGCAATATATAGATATTTTAAAATTATAAATATAATTTTAAACGAGAAACAAGATGACTTTGTATTGATATAACTAGTCAAGCCACATAAGCTAGCAACTAGCTTGCTCCGTCTGTAAGCGGTCATTTCATGTATTCTCACAAATCTGCTCAATCAGAAAACCTCTGGGTCAATGTTCTGCCCTAAACTTTGCATTTGGCTTCATGGTTTTTAATTATTTGGGGATATTCGTTCATGTTTCATCAAGCCTGTTCACCGTGGTTACCAACGGAGTTCTGTTTACCCCTCCCTCCCTCGTGTAATTGGGAAACCACTACAGAGAGCCGGAGTGGCCAAATTACCTCAAACATGTTGTAATGGCTTCAACTGTAAACGTTAGGGTTAACATTTAATTTTGAAGGTGAGTTCAGCGCTAAAAGTTTTTCTGGTTCCGTTTTTTGATGCTTTGCTATGGTCGGGGCTCAGCCACGTGAGTTCGGAATAGAACGGGTGGTTTCTTGTTCACATGTGATTCCCAGGGCTTCTCAGGAATGCGGAAATCCCCGAGCATGTGGGCGGCGGTAAAGACGCGCGGAAGAAGTCTGCGGTGTCCGCCTATGCTAAACAATAATTCCTCATCAAACCACTGCACCAACACACACTGCGCTTCTCTAATAATCTGCTCTCCTCTAATCCTTCCTACTTCAGCGCTGTAGTGTCCTCCGCTGCAGACGTGTCCTTATAACCGCTGCTACACACACACACACTGCTGTCCTCCTCTGCTGCGGAGCGGGTGACAGCAGCTCAGTGCTTCATGTGGGCTAAACAGCAACCAGGATGAAAAGTAATCGCATATGCGGAAACCCCCCGGTGTTTGATCCAACTCCCCAATAGGAGGCGGTAGGTGTGAGTTTCAGCTGCCAATCAGTCCATAGTGTCTGCTCGGCACCAGCCGGACCTCCGAGGGAAGTAGTCTGGAAAAAAAAGTCTCCTTAGAACGAAATACACACATGTGAGCCATATGCGAACAAAACATTTGGTTCCGAACGCATCCATGCCGACCCAGATGTGAAAGCGGCTTAAGTGAGGGAAAATACTAACATGGGACGACTGTGAGAATAAGGAGTAAAATAGTTTAGTTTTAAAAATAGTTTCCAGCTCAAAACAGGAGACTTGACAGGTGTGATCCTGGAAATGTGGATGAAGTCTGTCAGTGAAGCTCTTGGGATCACAGCTCCACCTCTCAGTTCAGACTCCACAGAGCTCCTAGTGTGTGAGTTCTTGTTCTCTTCTGTACTTTTAACGTTAACGCAGGAGAGTGTTTGCTGTTGTATTTCAGTTATAATGTGAACAACCACACAAAACATTAAATTTACTCAAAAATTCTGAATGGATTTTTAAGACCTGCCGTGTGAACGTAGCCTTAAGCCTGATTCATGCTTCTCCGTCTGCGTCAGTGCGGAGACACGCGACGTCCTTGCGTGCCTGCCGGAGAGCTCCGCAAGGACGGACGGAGTAAAGCTCTCTTTTCTAAACAGCCGTCAGTCGAGACAGACAACGCAAGCTTGTGATTGGTCAGGATGCCGCTGTTGTTTACAGCGCCGCCATTGCACCCTCAAAAACATAAAGAGAGCCGAGGATAACAAGCAGCAGACACGGAGCAGCTTGAAGAATACCTCGCGAAAAAACTCTAAAAACATGAACTTTTAGTTCCCCCGTGACTGGAGGAGAGAGAAGATGCGCAGCAAGCGTTTTATTTGTGGACGGAAATGACAGGAAACGTGGGTTTAGAGGTGGCGAGCGCATGAAGAGGTGGAGGAGAATGAGAGACAAATATGTCCGTGTTAAAAGTCTCTTATATACACAAAAAATACAATATAAACACATTATCTTGGACCAATACATGACAGGATACCACAGAACAGCGCTACGCCCTCTGTTGTCCTGCCGGGGAATTGCTTTGCAACACTCTCCAGGAGACGGAGAAGTATGAGAGCAAAACACTTCCGTCAATCCGTGCGTGTCTGTCCCTTGCGGAGCTGACGGAGAAGCATGAACCAGGCTTTAGACAGCATGTTTCTCTGTACATAAGCCGTACCATAGACATCATTGGCTGCTGGAGAGTAACTGCTTCACCGCCATATTGAGTAGGTTTCTAACTCCAAAACCCAATTTGAATCCAGTCATTGGAGCAACTATGCCTGTTTTTGTGCAGCTCACAGTTCCAACAACCAGCAGTTACATCTGCCTGTAAGCTTTGTTTGTTAATAAAGTTATATAAAAATAAAAAAAACTGTTACGTCACGATCTCCTTGCTTTCTACAGGAAGTTTAAAAAATTATTTCAATAAAGATTGAAACACAAACATGAAGCTAAATGAGGAGCTCTATGAACATACTGAACGCCGCTTTAAAAGATACTGAATGTGAAATATGGCATTTCTCTACTGCTGACTGATGAAAGGGAGTCCGATGTGCCTGTTGTCATTTTGCAGGAGGTTGAACGATCTGACAAGGTAGTTAGCCCGTAAAAAAATTGTGCTGCAACACTCCCAGTGCTTTTTTTGGTGGCCTTTACGGCTATTCATTGGTAGGCTCATCACGGAACACAAAAATGTAGCTTGTTTGTTATGATTTAGGTACGTACTGCCCCCTAGTGGCAGAAAACTACAGACTGTCGCTTAAAGAAATAGCATAAAATGGCCAGGGATGCAATTCAATATATATTCTCTTCTACGATTTTAAAATTTTGAAATAATTATCTATCGATCGATTAGATTTTTTTAAATTAATATGCTTTTATTCATCAACCAGCCCTAAAACCTACTAAAGGTTAAACATTTTAAATTGCAAACTGTACTTAATTACGGTGATGCAAGTAAATGACAATTACACCCCTGCAAAATAGTAAAAGTTCTAAATCAAAACCATTTTGAATTTTTGTTATTCTTGTCCCTGCTATTTGTAATTTTTTTTTAATCTAATTTTGACATATAGTAATCCTGCACAACAATGTGATAATTTGGTTTCTATTAAAATTTAGGAAATTTTGCTTATTTGTTGACAAATTGCAGCTCAATATAGAAACATCATCATTGTTCTCTTGTTGTAATGTCAGGATTTCCAAGAGCCAGACAGACATCGACTGGGATGTTGCTGCAGAGTACAGCCCAGATGTGGACGGTGCTGTTGTGGTCCCGGAGTTCGACATTCCCCTCACTGAAGAGCAGCATGCTGAACTGCATCCATGCTTTCGTTCTTTTTTAAACACAGAAACAGTTTTGTTTACCTGTTAGTAGCTACAGTTTCGCCGACGGCTGCCGGCTTCTTCAGGCTGACGCTGTTGGTGGCGCGTCACTTCCTTCTCCGTTTATCTGCGGGCAGTTGTCTCTGCTGCCCGCAGATAAACGGAGAAGGAAGTGACGCGCCACCAACAGCGTCAGCCTGAAGAAGCCGGCAGTCGTCGGCGAAACTGTAGCTACTAACAGGTAAACAAAACTGTTTCTGTGTTTAAAAAAGAACGAAAGCATGGATTTAGAAAGACACAGCAAGAACACACCTAAGATGCTGAACTGCAGTTGCTACTGGCACAAAATTGGGAGCGTTCAAACACTAAGGAACTTTTATCTATTGTGCAGAGAATATGTTAATGCTGCTTTGTCAGATTAATGTGTACTTGAAATAAAAAATCAAGAGATCAGTTCCAGTGCTTTTATTAATGTTACAAAAGAAATACATAACATGTATTTGAAATGGCAATAAGCCTAACTTTATGGATTCATGTAACAATGTCGCTTTCTAGCTCCAAAACATTACATTATTTAACAAAACCATTTGTCTTTTTGGATTCAAAGTTAAATTTGAACCATTATACAGTAACCTGAACCCAGAACAGTGGCCATCTTGTTTTCACTTAATGTCTGCTAAAATCAAATCTATCACAGACTGCCTGAGTAAGCTGACTTTCAAAGTCAGTGTATGTAGTAACGTGCCATGTAGGTAAGGTGATTAAGTGTGGTCCATACCGGGTGGTACTGTCGTGATCAACATTTAGTTATCTTGTAAAATTCTCTTTCTGTGTCTGTTAGTGGCAAATGTGCCTGGCCTGAAACCCACTGAAAAAAATCCTTGCACTGACAACTGCTTTGCTCCACAGCCATCTGATGGGCTCCCATCTTGGTCATCTGTTCCTGAAGGGTGAAAAAAAAAATCAGTGTGTCACTAACATGATTGAGGTACTGATTACCTCTCTGTAATTAAGGTGTAATGGCTAAATCAGTTTCAAAACAAATATATTTATAATTTATTTTTAAAAATTTTTTATTTGATGGGGGATTGAGTGAAACACAATGGTCTCTCTGACACTTCAAAATTTTCTCAATCAATCAATTTTTATTTATGTAACACCTTCCACTGCCTTTGCAGGAGCCCAAGGCACTGAACATAACAATTTTAAAAAGAGCTAAGCATTATGAGCAGTAAAAGTGGAATAATCCTGCATGGTTCTGTGGCTACCTCCTTCTTCCAGGTTTTGCAAGAGGTCCTGCAAAAAGTTGATCATGTCCACTTCCTTTGTGTCTTACTGATCCATTGTCACTGTACTGAGGAGCCAGTGCCTCCACAACGAAGTCTGCATCCACCTACAAAAGACGTTTTTAAAAATACTGTGAATTAAAAAGATAAAACTGTTAGGGCTGCTTCTGCTTATCCTGCAGAGCTAAATTAATATAAGAAAATGAAGATGTATACCACTAAAAAATATGTAAAACTTCATTGCCATGATATTAGAATAAAAAATACATCTGATAGCTTCCTTAAAGAAAACTTAAAATTGATGTCTGTAAAAAAAATGATAGCTGTAAAAAATAAATTGGGGCAAACATTGTTAAACAAACAGATTATTGTACTTGTGAATCGATTTGATTCTTAGTATTTTTATAAGAATCGATTAGAACTGTTGATGGAACAAAAACAGCTTCAGCTTCTCTGCATTTCCTATATGTTTTTGTAATGGACATATTTTTTTTGCAGAGGCCTAAAGAATTTGTACTTACCTGTTTAAGGTTCCCAGGAAGAAAGAGGGGCTGAAGTGCCTGGTGGTGTTGTGGCAACAGCTCATCCAAACCCTAGATGGCCAGTCCTTCTCTAAGCTGACTTAGCATCGGTATGAGTCTCATCACCGAATGCAAACTGATGGCCCTAGTAAAAAGAATAATGAACTTGTAATAACTCAATTTTCAAAAATTGCATGACTTGTTTAATGCTACATTAACATAGCCTACTCAATGATGGCCCTTTTGCAATTGCTGTGAATTGACCAGTGTAGCCACATGCTACAATGGCATCAGAAAGGTCTGTCAGTGCGTCTTCTTCGGCACGTTCGACCTTCAATCAGAAACACTTGTTAGTACAATTTACAGAAAATAAATTATTCTGTTTAATTTACCTCCTGAATCAGGTTCTGGATTGCCGTATCAGTCACCTCTGGCACATCTTCATTTGTTATTTGTCCATGACGCAAGAAATGGTAAGACCAAGTAGAAAAGAAATTCGGTGCTGGTCCTGCTTGAACCAAGCTGGTGGCAATGATCTCCCCACAGATCCTGAACACAAAACAAGCCAAGTTACACTGCAGAGCAGCATCATACTGTATATACCTGTATCTGTTTTCCTGGTAGTAAGAGATACTATATTTGGGGTTTTGCCTTTGCATGAAACTCCTTCAAATAAGTTCAACTCAAGGCCTCGCATCATTTCTATTGGGAAAAAAGAAATGACAGTTTGCCATTTTCAACTATATTCAAAGTTGGTATGTTGACATTAGCAAGGAATACATACCAGTTAGGAAGTCTCGGCGTAGTGCTCCTTCATCAATGTCGTGTTCTCCAATAAAGGAAACAATTAGCTGGTTTTTGGGGGAAGCCTGCTTCTGTCTGGCCCGCTGTTTCAGACCTTTCTGGTAAAGGTCGTCCCTTGTCACATTATGTTAAAGGTTTTAGTGTTGTCAACTCTTTCTTGTAGGAACTTCAGGATGTCTGATAAGCTATTGAAAACAACATTGTGTTTATTATTATTTATTTTAAAACCTACACATTAACACAAATGTTTGTAAAAATTCTAACCAGATTAAGTGCTTGGAAGAGTCATCCACATCCAGTATGATGCTGTTCAGATGTGGAAACAAACAAAAAAAAAAAGATTAAACTCTCATAACATATTGTGTACAACGTGCATGGGTAAAAACATGCACCTGTCCTCTTCCTCCTTCACCACAAAAGCTGGCATGCAGTTGTATAGACTCCTAAGTAAATTCTTATCACACAATTGTTGAGGGTCTGACCTCATGAGGAAATTACTATGCAGTGATTTTCTCCAAAATGACTGTGCTTAAATTGCTCTGAAAAGCAAATAATCACATCAGCGCCAAGAAACTTCATTTCCCATGATGCTTTGCACACGGAAGCATTGGGTGATGTCACCGCCTAGTACCAGAAACACGTTCTGCGCATGTGCGGGAAGCCGTGGAGCTTTTCCTGCGAACTAAGACCATAAATCTTCAGCAGAGACAAAGAAACCTCGTTCTTTTGCCCAGGATACCTGGCGGTAAGGACACGCTTGTCTAACGCTCCGACAACTTGAGCACGCGGAAGCTCTAAGTGCCAAGTTGAGCCACGCAACCGCTGGAAATCACTCCACCATTATCGGGACCTCACTGGGAACGAGCGGAGCTCCATTCAGCTCTCAGAGACGCTGTAAGTTGTCAAACTCAGCACAAAAGAAACTTCGTTCTCTTTGTGTCCAGCCGTGGAGAAACACTCGTGGAGCCAAACAACGGAGAAAGCATTAAACCGACGGATGACGCTGAAAACTGCGGAGAAAACGGAGAACCGTCAAATCAAACAGCTGGGACGCTGCTCATCTGGTGATCAGAAAACTCATTTTTTCTCTCTCCTTTTCTTCTCCCGTTTCCTCTATAGTCCAGAATAAGCAATAAAACCGCGCTATTGCTTAAAAAGTAGCTTCGTGTTTTCCTCTTTCGCTCCCAATTCGTCCTTCGGGTCATTTTGAAAGAATAAACTGCTTATTGATCATCGCTAATATCTTTAGTCGTCAGCTCTGGCCAGGCTGCCGACTCCTTTTAGATTAAATAATTTACAAGTGACCTTTTGTTGTTTGTTAACTTTTGAAGTGTTTGAGTTAAGTTTTACTGTGATTCTAAGCCACTAAGTGTTCGGGAAAGTAGAAAACTTTACACATCCAGGTCTCCTGTTGAATGCGAGGGGAGGGGAAGAGCCCCACACACACTCACAGCTCACTCCCCCCACCTACTCTGGGGAAACAAAGACCCATTCATCTCACACACACACACACACTCACTCACACACACCACACAAACACCTTGAACATTATTTTGAATATACATCCTTTTATTATATCACATGGTTATTATTCATTTATGCCACTGTTTATTCATTTGACAAATTGTTAATTAAATGTTATAAAATTCAGATTTTCGTCTCCAGTAGCTTTGTTGTGTCGAAGAGAAGTCTCTGCTCCAAGGATTCTACGAACTTCAAGAAAGACTGATAAGAGTTTTGGATTCAATTTTTCCCCGGTTAAAGGGGAATGGTGCCCCGTATATCTAAGAATATCTTAATTAATTAATAAATCAGTAAATATTTACATATTTACAGAATTTATTGAAGAATCCAAAAGTAAGTTGAAGCTTACTAATTGTTCGCTCCTAATAACCCCAACACAATGGACAGGAAACCTATTAAAGACATTTTTTTAAATCAGTGACCAACAATCATTGTTAAGTAAACAATAATGATTAACATGAAATGTAATTAAAATATTCTGTATATTGCTAACGTGCATGTTTGAAGTTTGATTTAAAGGGATATTCCACCCTAAGTGAAAATTTGTCTACTGTCTAAATTGGCTCATGCAAATGTGTTACTTCTTACTTTTCATTTGCAGTCAACATGATTATTGAGCTCAACAGGAATAACTGGTATCATAATTTAGTAATTTTACAGTTTTGCACACAAAATGCTACTACCTCCCATTAAGTTACATGGTTTATTCTCATCTAAAGCAGACAGACTGCTGGCAGATAAGAATTACTGCGCTGGTTAAAACAATCCTTTTTCATTCACTTATCCAACTCTGGGGAATACGGCACTAGAAAACATTTTTGGATCTTTCCCTGACACATATCTAGCCCCTCATAACTCGATCCCCAGTTCCTGGATAAAACACCGGACATTTTATTCCATGTAGGACCCTAATCCACCTAGCTATGTGCCCCTGTTGCAATATTAAATGTGAGGAGTCGTAAAAAGTAGCATAACAAAACAATTTTATGGAATAAACTGCAGCTAGTAGCCTTGAAAAATAACTTACTTGAGCGTCTTGTTGGTTCTGGTCCATTTTGCTGGTGCAGGTGAAACTCTCGCTCCAGATCAGAGCGGGTATTAGCCAGGCTGTTAGTGCGCAGATGCGGCAGCCACACAGGAAAATCCACAGAGCGCAAAACGAGCGCACCCCAAAGAGGTTTGTTCCCGCCCAGTCCCACAAGTCTTTCTATTGGCTGAGCGGTTGCTAGGAGATTGTACTTCTAAGTTTTGAGCGAGAGCAGACAAGATCCGTGAGAGCAGGGGACAGACTTGTGGGAGGAGTTTTGATCCGTGTAGAGAAAAAGTTGTCACATGAGAAGACAATACCAGTGTAAGAAGGTTAAATCTGAGCGCAAAAACAAAGATTTGAAGGAGAACAGAGTGAATTTGAAAGAGAGCAGACATTTTGAGCGCAAGCATTACAAGTTTTGAGAGCAATAATATAAAATAGTATTCTGAAATTAAAAAGATGGTCTCTTGATATGAAATTCTGCTCTCAAATTGAAAGTTCAACTGCTCAGTTTCTGGCACTTTAATTCTTCCATGCCTCCAGAGTGCCAAAACTCCCAACAGCCGAGCGAGCAGAATCGGAAACCGAGCGCGCAGAAAGGCTGCCACACGTGCAGTGAGGCTGCCGCACCGAGTGCGCAGTGAGGCTGCCGCGCGCATGTTTTCCTCTGCCGTGTGCTCGTTGGCCAACGAGCGCACGCAGGTTTGTCACTTGTGCACATCCTTGTGCGCTCACAGACACAGTTTGCTCCCTCTCAGTGTACAAGTGACCTCCTCGCCATGTATATTTTCACTCATGAGGTTCTAACCTCCACGCGCGAGTCCCGTTTGCACGCGCGATGTGCACAATACGCGTGCACGGGTTTTGGCTACGCTTGCACGGGTTTTGGCGGAAACCTGACACCATAGTGCAGCATCTTGCTACAGACATTGAAGGACCTAAGCGTTCTCAAGAAGTGCAGTCTGCTGTGTCCCTTCTTGTAAACAGCTTCGCTGTTCTTTCTTCAGTCCAGTCTGTTGTCCAGGTGAACTCCAAGGTATTTGTATTCCTCAACCACCTCCACTTCTTCTCCCATGATGGAAACAGTGTTTGACTCCACCCTGTTTCTTCTGAAGTCTAAAATCATCCCCTTTGTTTTGTTCACGTTCAAGGTCAGATGATTGTTTCCACACCATGCCACAAAGCGCTCCACCAGCTCTCTGTACTCAGCTTCCTGTCCATCTCTGATACACCCGACAACTGCAGAGTCATCTGAGTATTTCTGTAGATGACAGGTCTCTGATTTGTACTGGAAGTCTGAGGTGTACAGGATGAAAAGGAACGGTGAGAGTACAGTCCCCTGTGGTGCTCCAATGTTACTGATCGCCTGGTTTGATGTGCAGTTCTTCAGTCTCACAAACTGTGGTCTGTTTGTCAGGTAGTCTTTAATCCAGGCGATAGCTGAGGCCCCCACCTGTGTCTTCTGGAGTTTCTGGCAAAGTACATCAGGCTGGATTGTGTTAAATGCACTGGAGAAATCAAAGAACATGACCCTCACAGTGCTGCCTGCTTTGTCCAGATGACAGTGGGTTGGTTGAAGCAGCTGGATGATGGCATCTTCAACTCCAACTCCATGGCGATAAGCAAATTGCAGCGGGTCCTGATATGTTCTAGTTTGCTTATTCAGGTGGACCAACAGGAGTCTCTCCAGGACCTTCATGATGTGGGATGTCGGGGCAACCAGTCTGTAGTCATCATTGACTGATGGGCGAGTTTTCTTTGGAACTGGAACAAGGCAGGATGTCTTCCACAGGACTGGAACCTTCTCCTGGGCCAGGCTGAGGTTGAAGAGGTGCTGCAGAATCCCACAGAGCTGCTCTGCACAGGCCTTCAGTACTCTGGGGCTGACACCATCTGGACCTGCAGCCTTGTTCCTGTTCAGTCTCTCCAGCTGCCTCTTCACCTGACTTCTAGAGACAGATAGGTGGGAGGGGGAGGTAACTGGGGCAGTAGCATCTCCTGACTTGGTTGAAGACAGATTAATAGAACCAGATGAGTCCATGACTGTGTTAGAGGACAAAAGAGCTGGCGTGTGACAGGAAAATGTTGGATCAGAGGAGGATGGGATGTCTGATTGGCTGGGGACAGGTGAGGAGGATGCTGGGTTTGTTCCTAAACTGAACCTATTGAAGAACTTGTTCAGTTCATTGGCTGTGTCCAGGCTGCCATCTGTGCAATCCTTCCTCTGCTTGAAGCCTGTGATCTTCTTCATCCCTGACCAGACATCTCTGATATTGTTCCTCTGTAGGTTGTTCTCCAGCTTCTTCCTGTATGCCTCCTTGCTGTCTCTGATCTTGATCTTCAGTTGCTTCTGTATACTCCTCAATAGTTCCCTGTCTCCCTCCTTGAAGGCTCTTTTTTTCTCATTTAGCAATTTCTTCAGTTCACTGGTGATCCAGGGTTTGTTATTAGCGAAGCATCTCACTGTTCTGGTGGGTATTATATTATCCACACAGAAGTTTATATAGTCAGTGACACATCCAGTCATGGCATTGATGTCCTCTTCATATCCTTGACAGAGAGTCATCCAATCTGTGGTCTCAAAACAACTCTGCAGGGCTTCTTCAGTGTCCTGTGACCATTTTCTAACAGTTTTTCTTGTCACAGGTTGCCTCTGAACAAGTTGTTTCTATTCCGAGAAGAGAAAAGCAAGATTGTGATCTGATTGTCCCAGAGGAGGTCTTGTTTTGGACATGTATGCATTCTTTACATTTGCATAACACAAATCCAATGTCTTGTTTTCTCTGGTGGAACAGCTGACAAACTGTTGAAATGTTGGAAGTGAAGCAGAGAGCGATGCATGATTAAAATCACCAGATATAGCCACAAATGCATTGGGGTGCTGGGTTTGTAGCTTAGCGACAACGGAACTGATGGCATCACATGCATTTTCAGCAATGGCTGAAGGTGGAATATAAACGGTTGCCAAGACAACACTGGTGAACTCTCTTGGCAAATAATATGGGCGACAACTTACTGCCAAGAGTTCAACATCTGGGCTGCAGAGACGACATTTCACTGAAACATGACCTGGATGGCACCATCTGTTGTTGACAAGCACTGCCACTCCACCTCCTTTTCTTTTCCCGCTCCTCTTCAGATCTCTGTCTGCTCGTACAGTCAGGAATCCTGGCAGAGAGACGCTGGAATCGGGGATATGGTCCTGCAGCCACGTCTCACTGAAACACATAACACTGCACTGCCAAAACTCTGGCTGAGTCCTTGAAAGGGCTTGGAGTTCATCCATCTTGCTGGCCAGTGATCTCACATTGCCATTATGATCGATGGAAGAGATGGTTTGAATTTCCTCTTTCTCTGTCTCCGTTTTGCTCCCGCTCTGCACCCTCGCTTCTTGCGTTTTAGCTCATTTGGGATTTGTGGCTTCAGTTGAGGTATTATTTCAGCCTTCCCAATGTTCATCAGCTGCTCCCGATTGTAAACCAGCTTGTTGCCATGGTTACGCATCATAAAAAATGCTCAAAAAGTGAAAAAAGTAAAAAAAAATAGCAGTAAAAATCCTCCAAGCTTCACAGCACCAGAAACAGAAAAGTAAAATGTCCAAAAGAATACCGTTTTTCTTGAGAAACTAGAAGAAAAAATGTCCAAGAAAAGGCAAAACTTACATACAATCAACAGAGCTACTCCAACATGCAGCCACCCAGAGCAGCGCAGTTCCGGAAAAAAATATAAACAGTATAAACTAATATGTGATGGTGTACTCTATGTTTTGGTTCAGAAGATCCAGGTTTGAAATGAAATGTATTATCTTTTCAATATTTTTAATGCCTGGTCAATGGTTTGTGGCCAGAAATATACATATCTACACTTGCAACAGAATAAATATATGTTGTAAGAAATGGTGAACTATACAGTGGTCCTCAACCTTGGTACAAATAATGTGGAGCTTCACAGTCACCCTTCAAAAACCAGAGAGCCAAACTATGATACATGGGGGTTATTGTTTTACAAAATCTGGGGCAGTTAAGATTGAGTCCCATAGCCATAAAATAAATGATGTTGGTGTGAAACTCACTCCAGTAGCTTAGAGTACATGTCTGACCTATACATTAATTTGTTAGACAAAATAACTTTGTTTAATTTTTGTAAAATTAAAAAGCAAAAATCCTTGTCGACTAAAATCTTTTTGAATTTTAGTCGACTAAAACTGGCTAAGACTAAAATGCATTTTCGTCATCAAGACTAACACTGACTAAAACTAAGATGCCTGCCAAAAACAACACTGCGATGCAACCATCTTCTGTGTGTCTTCCAAAAGTCACAATCTCCAAAATTTTGTCTTCTGCTGACAAACCAAAGAGTCTTCCTGTTCCAGTTCAATTATCAACCAACAAAGACATAAACTGTATTTATGGCCGGAGAATCCAGAAACGTACCAGATGTTTACGACCCATCTTTCTCCAACAGGTTAAGAAGACAAATGTTCTCCAGGATTCGGTTCAGTGTGCCATGTTAAAGGCCCGCTCCATTTCAAACAAATCCTTTATTTTAAATTAGCTGTTCATCAGAGGAAAGTTGGATTATTTATTTCTAACTGAGACGTGGCAGCAAGATGGAAACGTTGTACACTTCAATGATGAAATGTCTGCTAAATTGCTCTGTGTTTACCACACCACGTCCGCCACTTCATGGTGGAGATCTTGCTATGGTCTTCAAGGACAGATATGTCTGTATTCTGATGAAAAATGGCCCTTTTACCACTTTTGAATGTCAGGTAATCAAAGTACGGTTACAACATGTATTTCACTGTATTCCAATCTATTGTCCAGCTGGTCCTATTCTCTCTGAATTTGCAGAATTTTTAACAACAATGATCAAACTAGAAGCAGTTTTAATTCTTGGTGACTTTAACTCACAAATTAATGATCCTACTTGTAACACAGTAGTAGAGTTTATCTCTATTACAGTCTTTTAACTTAGAACAGCACGTTTCAGGCCCCACACACAAAATGAGCCATACTCTGGATCTTGTCTTTTGTTTCGTACAAAACATAAACCATTTACACATTAAAAACGTTCATGTGAGTGACCACAACTACATTTTCTTTAGTTTCTAATCAAAAATTGATCCTGTCCCTTTCAAACTGAAAACAGAAGCGCATCATCACTCAGTCAGCAGTGTAGGGATTTTCACTCCTATTCTGTCTCTACAATGTCTCTGCACTGGTTACCCATGAACTTTAGAGTTCATTTTAGAATCCTGACTATAACTTTCAATGTTCTGCGTGGTCAAGCTCCTCCCTATATTACTGAACTGTTAAAGTCTTATGCTCCAAACTGAGCCCTCAGGTCCACACACCAGGACTTTCTAGAAGTTCCAAAGACCAGATATAAAGGTCGAGGTGATCGCTCCTTCCATACTGTTGCACTGAGCTAGTTTGTGTTTGAGGTTTCTTCCTGTTAAAGGGGGGGTTTCCTCTCTACTGTTGCTTCATGCTTGCTTAGTATGAGGATTGCTGTAAAGTCACTGACTCAATGCAATCTGCTGGTTTTTCTAACAAAGGAGTGTTTTAACTAACTGGCATAATAAACTGAACTCAGTGCACTGATAAGTAGGTTCAATTGGAATGCTTTCTTTGTGAAGTTCTTTCAGACCACTCTTATGTTTTGGCTCTATATCAATATACTGAATTCAATCAAGCAAGTTCTTTGGTCTTTATTTTTTTACTTTGATGAATGCAGAAGCCAATGACTAAGTTTGACATGTTGTTGTGCCTTGGCACCACCAATGGCTGTTCATTTATGGTGAGTGTTTTTGAAGCAATCAAAGAAAAGGAAAGGCCGTGTTTCATGAAAATGTCGTGTTGTAGAGTAATGAAAGTGTTTAAAATCACCAGATGTCCCCTTTCTTCCTTGAAAGTGCCAGGTTTTACTTGAGAAAGTTTTTGTTTGAGTAACTTTACTTGTATTGGGGTAATGGTTTACCAGTACTTTTACTTGAGGTAATCATTTTAGTACCAGAGGTCCCCAGAATTATGTAGGTAACTATTACATCTTACATCTTATTTAAAACAAGCAGGAAAACACAGATTCATGCACACATAATCTTTAGCAGCACATGTAGATTAATCAGCCCATTAATTATGGTTCCATTCCAATCTAACCACACACACTTCATCACACCATGGGTTTGCAAAATCGCAGGTTGCAAAAAGCAGAATGCGAGTTGTTGCAGTGAGTCAGGTAACAAACTGGCATGCTTGTTTTCCTTAACTGCTCATTTGGGAGTATGTGTTTTCATCAGGACTGTCGAGTTGCTTCACTAGAGGCCTGGATTGGAATGTAAATGAGAGGGAAATGATAGAAACACTATTCATGTCTGCTCTTTTCTCAATAGCTCATTAGGTCCTTTTCTGTTCACCTCTTTCTCTTCACTCTATCAGCCTGAGGGTTACTGGCCACATTATTAATCTATTGCACTCCTTGTCTCCATGTCTGTGTTTTTTTTATCATTTTACTTAGATTCAAATTGATGCTAGTTCATTAGTTTACCTGCCTGCCTTCTGCAGATGCATTTGTGATAACTGAATGCTTTGCCCTTAATAAGTGTATTTTTGAGGGATTTTACTCAATTCATCTGAAAAAAATAATCCATTTCAAATCATGCAAATATATTGCTATGTTAGTTTTACTTAGGTTTTTGTGTGTTCTACCCTTTCTGTGTCGTTAGTGCTTTCTTGTTGTAGATATGTATTTGACAAATGAATGATAGCAGGACACATAGCTAAAGGTTCAGTATGATTAATGATTTGATCATAATGTATCAATCAAATGGCCCATTGCCAGTCACCCCAGTGTTTATATCTAGACTGTGAAAGTTCTAGGATGAACTTGCCCGTTGATCTCGTAGGTCGTGCTTGTTTATGTAGAGAGTCAGAGAAATAGGCAGGCCTCAGGCCGTGAATACTCTTGAATGTGAACACAATGATTTTGACTTGTATTCGGAAAGAAACAGGGAGCCAGTGTAGCTCTGAGAGAACGGGAGTAATATGGCTCCGCCTAGATAAGTTTGTAAGGAGACGGGCTGCAGAGATTCATATTAGTTGAAGACGAGCTATGGAGGGCTTGGCCAGGTCGACATATTACAGCTGCCGAGTAATTAATCTAGCCTTCCTTACCCGTTATTGGAGTCAAACAAAAGAATATTGTGGCTTCTTAGCGGTACAAGATGCAACTTCTGGGCCCCTCCTTTTACAGGCTTCCATTCTGTCCACAACTCTGCTATTCTTTGCCAGCAGGTGTCAAATAAAAATGCTGGCGCAGTGTTTGTGTTTGAGACTTGGCAGCTTTGCAGGCCAACAAACGAACCAGGAAGTATGGAGTGAAGAACGATAACCAAGATTGTAGGTTTCTTCCAGAGTTGTACATTTCCATGCACAGACGGTTAACATAAAAATGATCCTTTAATTGATAACACATTTAATTTATTGGTTGCCATCAGTATGTGAGGAGTTTTTCAAGCAATATTGTAAAAAGTGCTCCAGAAAAATATCCCCACGTCAATGAATAATCCAAGAAAGCTTAATACATGCCTTGTTTTTCCTTGTTTTATTAGCCAGCATACTATATTGTTATTTGTTCACATAGAGACATTTCATTATCATGGCAGGAAAGGTGCCACGAGCAGGAAGAAAACATAAAACTGAACCCTCGGGAATAAGCATAGCAAATTCCTTCATTCTAGAGGTGCAACTTGGGAGTTAAGCTTGAAAAACGGTGGTTGGACAATTGAATTGTTTATTTTTAATATTTAGCTTAATGAGCAAGTAAAACAATTCCCACAGCACCCACTGATTTTCTACTGTATTACAGTAGTGATTATCTACACCCACAGATAAACTAAAATCTGCTTTAGAATATATTTGCACTGTATGATATAAGCTAGGCATGAAATAAATGACAAAAACAACCAAGGTGAGCTGTTTGCCTTGAATGGAGAAACTCATTTTACAAAAATACAGCTGCAAAATCCACATTAAACAAAATATTCAGTCTCAAAATATCTTCAGGGGAAAAGCCTTTATATTTGCTATTGCTAAAGAAAGTAATAGGTTTTCTAGACATATGGCAGCAATTTACAATAAAATGGCTCCTATTAGTAAATGCATAAATGTACTTAAAACCTTTACCATATGGTGCACCGATTTAGTTAAAAGGGAGACTGTACAACATAACTAGTGTGAATTATGACAACAAACATGAAATATTTACTATGCCACTCAATTATTAGAGAACATTTCACAGAAGTAGGGCTCTGCTTTTTGTTACGAGCCCATAAAACTAAACAACAAAGGCTTCCCAATAGCTCTAGTTTAACTATCAAACCTTGAAGGGGTTGTAAAGAGAAAACCAGAGAAGAAAGAGCTCACTCTGAACTGTCAGGCTATCACCGCAGATCCACTTCCTGATCATCAATCAGAGGCTACTTTTTCAGGCTTGGGTCACACTTCATTGTTAGGTGTGTGTTTGCTGCCTCACATACCTACACAAAGAAACCCCAGCTCCATATGGCCTCAGTCTGGCTTTCTGTCTATTTCCTTCTCTTGCACCTTTGTTAATGACTGATCATCAAAGAGATTTAATGACATCTGGATTGTCACTGCCAAGCCAAAGACTAGATGGACAAATAAACTGTGAATGGGAAGAGAGGAAATATTCACAAACCAAATGTTGCAACACTCACTTTTACTTATTTTCTATCGGTTAGTGTTTAGTTCCATGCTGTAATAAAAGACAGCCTCAAAAAGTTGTTTCAATTTATTTTTTCTATTTCTCTCTGTTAAGTTTACATTGTTAAACTCAATTTTGTGTGTTTTGATATTGAAAACTTCAAATTGCTTGTTATTTCAACAAAATGTTATATTTTGCTCATTCTCATGCGTTCAGTTACTACGGCAATTTATAGATTTAAAAAAAGACCCCATCCACTTTGAAGGCTGCAGTGGGTGAGGTGCATTGTGGGGTAGTCATATTCTTAGTTATTTTGGTCTAATTTCATGTGTTTATGCACGTTTATTGTGGGGGGTTGTGTTGTTCTTATTGGTTTCTTCAGTGCTATTATTAAGTTATTTGTTGTTGTCATGTTGGCACCATAAGTGAGGAGGGTGGTCGTTGGAATGGGACCCTTGTGCCATTCCACTCCACAGTTTTAAATAAAGAGGTGGCTCACGCCAAATGCTTTGTGTGTTTGTTGAACATAACAATTTTTTTTCCACTTGATAATCCAACAAGATTTGTTGTTTCAACTCACAATATAATATTCAAACAAAAGGTATTCATTTAAGTTGACCTGACTCAAGTTTTTACAACAGCCGGTGAACTTTCGTTTTTGAGTTGTTCTGGCTTTCAATTTATTACAGTGCAGACATGGCCTTAGTCCAGCAGCTTATCCGGGGTCAGGTCGAGGGGCAGTGGCCTATGCAGGGAGACTCAGACTTCCCTCTCCCTTTCCACTTGGGCCAGCTCCTCCGGGGGAATCCTAAGGCGTTCCCTGACCAGCCGAGACACATGGTGAATGAATGTCCAATTTTATTCAGTCATCATCAAAAGTAATTCATGTAGACAGAAACAAATCACACATATGGATACATATATTCCCTTACCTCCACAAACATATATATTCATGTACTTATGTATAGTATCTAGTTTAGTATCCACACATACAATCATATTAACTTTTGAAATTTCATGACTAAACAGGTTTATGCAGAAGAAAACGCTTATTATATTGTGTAATCTTCTTAGTAATCAATTGTTCAATTCCTTCCATGAGACGATAACAAAATGTATACAAACACATCCACAAACGTCTAATTAATACTTTTCAAAGCTAATTTTGCTGAGAAGTATTTTAAAAACCAAAAGTAAAGTTGCTAATTAAAATTCTATTTTAGCCTCATTCCAAAATGCTACTCCCATTATAGAGATACATCTCCTTTTAATACCTTTCTTAGCTTTCTGTACAATAAACATAGTGACACCTTTGAAATCATATTTACTCTCACTCTTTGCAAAAAACATTTGCACTTTCTCAGGGAGAGACATAAATTTTGCTCTAAACATAATTTGCATATTTTATAATAATATAGATCCTCTATTTTCATCATCTGTGATTTTAAAAACAACCGATAAGTATGAGCATTATAAGTACTCTTATTTATGATCCTAAGAGCTTTTTATGTGTCACTTTTATTTCATTTATGTGTGTTTTAAAGGTTGAACCACATCTTACAGTATAACAAGACAGGTTAAATTAGTGCGCAGTAAATTAAACATGAAGCCTTAGTTTTAAGAGTCTTTCACTTTAAATAACAGTCCCACATATTTTGCAATGTTTCCTTTAATATGTATTAAATTAAATAAAGGTTTTCCGTAGTATGTTTATCTCCATTTTTAAATATTGGGATAACTTTTGTTAACTTCATAGTTTTAGGAAAAATACTTTTTGTAATGATATTTCAACAACATATGTCAACGGTCTCACATGCACCTCAAAAATGTCCTTATTTTTTGTGAAATTGATTTCTATTATTATACTCTCCATGATGTAATCGATAACTGTACCTTCTATTACCCTACACTCAATATGTTTTTGTACATGAAAAGCAAAGCCCCCACCTCTCTTATAGTCTGTCCAGTGGGTCCTGGGTCTTCCTTTAGGTCTTCTCCCAGTTGGATGTGCCCATAAAACCTCACCACTTGGGGCAGGGCCTCATCCCTGACACGGAGAAGGCATTCTACCCTTTTCGGACTCCAGACCATGGTCTTGGATTTAGAGAAGCTGATTCTCATCCAGGCTGCTTCACACTCAGCTGTGCATCACTCTCTGAGAGCCGGAGACCATGTTCTGATGAAGCCAACAGGACCACATCAGCAGCAGCACCTGGGTCAGCAGCTCCCGGCTCCGGACAGAGAATTCTGCTGGTGTGTCCTTGGGCAAGACACTTAACCCACCTGCCTGCTGGTGGTGGTCGGAGGGACCGGTGGTGCCTGTGCTCGGCAGCCTCACCACTGTCAGTGTGCCCCAGGGCAGCTGTGGCTACATTGTAGCTCATCACCATCAGTGTATGAATGGATGAATGATACACTAGTGTAAACCGCTTTGGAGTCCTTACTCTGAAAGGCGCTATACAAGTGCAGGTCATTTATCATCATCATCATTTATCATCTGCAAAATGCACACTCAGTCCTTAGGCCACCAAAACAGATCCCCTCAACACCTTGGCTGCACCTTGAAATGCTGTCCATAAAAGTTATCAACAGAATCTGTGACAAAGGGAAGCCTTGGCGGAGGCCTTAGTCCATCTTCCCAACGTCTAATCACAAGGAACTTCATGATAAGACTAACAGTATGTCTATCTATATCTGAGATAAGATGAAAGTTTGTCATGTGTAAATAAGTATGAAGTATAAATTAGGGCATTTACATCCATTGGTTTGGTTGGGATCAGGAGTGTGGAACACTGGACCACCTCTATACCCATAGGGGGATCCTGAAGGGTGTGTGGGAATTTGCCCAACCAGTCTACATGTGTTTTGTGGATTTGGAGAAGGCGTTTGACCGCGTTCCTTGGGGAACCCTGTGGGGGGTACCCCGGGAGTATGGGATAGGGCTGGGCGATATGGCAAAAATAGAATATCACGATTTTTCCAATATTTTATCACGATTTCGATTTTATCACAATTTTTTATACATGAATAGCATAACTTCAATTGCATATTAAAGAAGAGAAACATTGAATAAATAAACATTTATTCATATTAGGAATAATCAACACAGTACTAACACACTTATATTTTAAACTCACACCAGAGATGATAAAAGCCCTGAGAGAAACAATTACAAAAATCATTTTTTCTCGTTTTTCAAGTAACTTAACATAAATAAAAATCGTAAACATATTTAAAGTGCAAACATGTCAATTGCAAACGTATTGTGCAAACATTAACTTGTTCAAAATACTATGTAGCTCCCAGTTGCTCATGTAGTGGATAGTTAAGCTCAAATACGGCTCTGATGTGCGGCTGGACCAGAGGTCGTTTGTGGTAGCAAAAAACTGCGCATTCTGAATGTTTTCTGCAACTCTCCCTTTGCATTCAGCGTACATGGGGGTAATGGCGGTGTTCGAAAAATACTTGCGGCTGGAAAACTCGTAGCGCGGATCCAATGTTTTTATCATGTTCTTAAATCCCACTCCTACTGTTCCCACGGGACACAAATCTTTAACCAAGTGGTACGTCACTGCATCTGTCACGCTGTTCCATCGTCAGCTGTCTCTGTCGTAGGGAGTGAGTTTTGTGAGTGTTCCTGTTAGCGTTTGCTGCCTGGAAGAAGCACTTGCCACTGCAGCCACAGGCTTTTTAGCTTTAGCTGCGAGCTGGCTCTCATTGTATTGTTTGGGATGCCTTCTTTTCAAGTGATTAAACAAGTTTGTGGTGTTGCCATCACTTGCCTTGATGCTCTCCTTGCAAACTTTGCAAATGACGTTTCGCTGCTCTTTGTCATCTGGTGAAAAACCAGACCAGTTCCATATAATGGACGAGGCATTCCTCTTCGGAACGAAAACCTCGTTGTCGCTCTCAGCCGTGGCCAAAGCCATGTTTGTTCACACACAGGTGAAAACAAGCGGGGCACTAATATATTACTATGACTTACTCTGATTGGTTAAGGGTCAAACAAAGGCGTGTCATTCGCCTGAGGTAAGTTCCCTTTTCATTCAGAGGCAGAAATTCAACAGCAGAGCTGTGAATCGTGATCAAATGGTCTCTCAAAAATGACAGACCATCAGATGTGTAGATCGTAAAACGGTCTAAAATTGTCATATCGCCCAGCCCTAGTATGGGGTAGAAGAAGAAGAAGAAAATATAATTTCTATAGCACCTCTCAAGGTAAAAATCACGAGGCGCTTCAGGTACCAGGCCCTCTGATACAGGCTGTTAGGTCCCTGAATGACCGGTGTCAGAGCTTGGTCTGCATTGCCGGCAGTAAGTCGGGCTCGTTCCCAGTGAGAGATGGACTCCGCCAAGGCTGCCCTTTGTCACAGATTCTGTTCATAACCTTTATGTCATGTCATGTTATGTCATGAGCTTTGGGTAGTGACCGAAAGAACGAGATCGCGGATACAAGCGGCCGAAATGAGTTCTCTCCGAAGAGTGGCTGGGCTCTCCCTTAGAGATAGGGTGTATAATTCTTTCCTTTCCTCTCTTTATCTGCTTCTGTACCTTTACATCTGTATGGCACAACCACACAGCTTTCCAACATTGCGTCAGACTCAGCACACATGTGCACACACACACACACACACACACACAAACATATATATATATCTATATCTATCTATCTATATATATATCTATATATCTATATATATATATATATATATATATATATATATATATATATATATATATATATATATATATATATATATAAAATCCACAGCACAGTATCATAATTTATGCGTCACATAATAGAACCACAAACACTCTTGAATCTTTATTATTATTATTATTTACTTTTCTGTTATTTATTAACATACTATTTTATACATTTAGTTACTTATTCCATCTTATTCACATGAAGGCGTCATATTTTAGCTACTCACACACACATCTATGGGTGCACTAAGATTTGTCTCATGGAACGTACATGGAACTGGCTCAAGAGATAAAAGATTAAAGATTTTTGATCAGTTAAAAAGAATGCAAGCAGACGTAATATTATTACAAGAGACTCATATATCTGCCACATCCGCAGATGAACTTAAAACACCTGAGGCATGTTCTCTGCCTGCTATAACTCTAGGCAAAGAGGTGTAGATATTTTAATACACAAAAACATCAATTTCACAGTATTGGACACAGTTTCTGATCCAGAGGGTAGATTTATAATGCTGAAAATATCTGTACAGAACCAAAGCTTATGTATCGTCAGCATATACTGTCCAAATATTGATGACCCTTCATTCTTTCATAATTTTTTCTCTGTACTCTCCGAAAACTTGGATTGTCCACTTATACTTGGAGGCGATTTTAATTTTTGGATGAACTCTTTAACAGACAGGCTCAGTACAGCTGGGACTCAGCGCAACTGGCAATCCACTAACATAGTTAAACAGTACATGAGTGATTGTGGGCTTTGTGATGCATGGCGATCTCTTCATCCTAACTGTAGAGAGTATACTTTTTTCTCACACATCCATCACTCTCATTCACATTTGGATTATTTTCTAGTCAGCAGCTCATTGTTGGCTGACATTTCAGACACTGAGATACACCTCATAGTTGTCAGCGACCATGCTCCGGTTTCTTTAACTCTGGTAAACAAGAAGACAATCCCACCAAGCAAAAACTGGAGGTGTAACTGCTTAAAGATGGAGGTTTTATGGAATTTTTCAAAAAGGAGTGGGCTTTAAATTTAGAACATAATGACATGCCTGGAACATCAGCATCTGTTCTCTGGGAGGCAGGAAAGGCAGTGATGAGAGATACAAGAATCTCTTTCTCATCGCTTAAGAAAAAGACAGAAAACAAATGTATTCAGGAGTTAGAGGAAATCTTTTTTTTTACCATGTCTTGTCTGGCTGTGAAGCAAGCAGAATTGATGTCTGAATGCTGTCAGAATGCTGGTGACAAGCCTCACAGATTTACTCTCAGGTGGAGCATCAAAGCGTCTGCTTTTAATGTCACGCCTGATACTTAAAACTTTATTGTTATTGTTGTTGAATGCTTTGTAATTCCAACCAGACACGGAGACAGAGGTGAAAGAGAAAGGAAAGGAATAGGTGGGGAGAGAGGAGGAGGAGGGGGGGGGGGTCCACAAAAATAAACAATGAACAAGAGTCTGCTTCTAGACCTGCAGAAAAAGACAAAAAAAAGCAAAAGGACAAAAAATGGGACACAACAACAATACAACAAGATCTAGCTATCACTGCGTCAACTTGATGAAAAAATATATAATCAACATTGCTTAACTGAAAAATCACGATAATAAATCACAGTGCATTAAGTGCCCACCATAGTCTTAAGACCTGTGTTTAACGTGCCCATGCCCATACTTTTGAGAGCACCATGTGAGCACCTGTGTGTGTACACGCGCTTGTTTATTTAAGGTTTCTCTATAGGAGCGTCCAACAGATGTCCAACCATTTATTAGCTCAAGCATAAGAAAACATGAAAGCTTCACGAGTATTAGTATCAGCACCTCTCAGACAGCATGGTGGGAGTATCTTAAAATGACAGAGTCTTCACTAGTACCATGCAGACGAACACCTATCTGGAATAATCCTGATATTTTGCAAAAAAATAAAATGATGAACCTTCCGGACTGGGAAAAATAAAGGAATCCTATACCTGGAACACATATATGAAGGATTGCACTTCATCCCATTTAATAGAATAGTCTCCCAATTTGGAATAGATAATAGCTTTTTAGAATATCACCAAATTAAATCTGTAGTCAAACAAAAATTTAAGCTCAATAAAATAGAGTTGCAAACACCACCAAGGGTATTAGACTTCTATAATCTCAATCCCCCCCCAAACTACTGTCTAAAGTACATAAGACGCTGTCCAAAATAGACGATAGAATAGCAATTCCTATTGAAAAATGGGAGGTGGATCTATCAGTCAACTTTGACCAGAACTTCTGGTCCCAAACTTGTTTAAAAACTTTTTAAATGATCAGACACTCCAATTTACAATTAATTCAGTACAAAATTCTACACAGAGTACACTATACAGGTCATCGGATGTTCAAGATGGGGTTTGTGTCGTCTGACACCTGTACACACTGCACAAACAACATTCCTGACAATTACATTCATGCACTGTGGTCCTGTCCACCTGTCCAGGAATTTTGGGGTAGAGTATGTGAAGACCTGTCAAAATGTCTGAAATGTCATATCCCAACCGCCCCCTCTCTTTGTTTACTGGGAAACCTGGACGATGTCCTGATTGAAACATCTTTGGCTCACGTGGTTCTGACTGCCATATGCATCGCTAAGAAAACTATCCTATTGAATTGGAAACATAGACACTCTTTACATCAACCAGTATAGAAATCTTTTGTTAGATCATATTACACTTGATATAGCCTCTGCTCCCACTTCAAATAAATCTCTCTGGGCTCTTTTGATCTGTTCCATCACAGCGATGACGGGAGACCATTGATATTGTCCTGCGGGATGATGTGGGTGAGGGGGTGGAGGGTCTGAGTTTGGAGTATCTGGACGTTCCCTGGAGGTTGGTTCATTGGGAGTGTCTGGGACTAGGGGGCCGTTGCCCCCCTCTGGAGGTGCTTGGGTTGCCTCGGGGGGTGGACTACTGGCGGTTGTGAGTGGAGCCCCTCGCAGGTCTTGGCGGTGGCCATGGGTCACTGCCCGGCAGCTGCCTTGCCCCTGAGCGGGTCTGGGTGGGGGCTCGGGGTGTGGGGGTGGCCGGCCCCATAGGGGGATCTGGGTGGGGCCTTGGGGGTCGGGTCCTGACATGTATGCTGCTGGGGAGAAGGCAGGAACATGCAGCAGTGCCTGACTCAGGTTCAGGGACCTCGGGTAGACCTTGGCTCCTCTGCTGTCCCATCACAGGGGAGGGGGAAGTCCAGGCGGGGGAGGACCCAACCTTACATGGATGTCCTATGTCTTTTATAATCCGGAAGTTGTGGAAATGCAGGGATGGGCGTAGATATTCTGCTGGGTGGGGCTGGGTTGGTGCCCTCGGACTCCGTGAGGCTCTGTGATGCTGCTGCTTTGGGCCCTGGCAGGATGGGCTGGGGTCTCCATGCTCTGTGTGGCATTTTGACAACAGAGGTGCCTATTGGGGCAACCAGCCATTCCTCCGCATTCTCACACATTTCTCTCCTCCTGCTCCCTCACATCATCACACAAACATGCACATAGGACCTTGGGGGGTGAACAAGTCAGGGAGTGTGGGTATGGACCCCATTTCCGCATTCCTTTGGCAACCTGCCCCCCCATTTTATTTGCACCTTAAACACTTCCACCAACGACATTCCACGCAAACACACACTTAGGGCCTTGGGAGTGAGCACATCCAACGGCATTTGGCAGGGGGATTTCTCAACCTCATCCCAAGTGCTGTTGCCCACTTCCAATTTTAAACTGCACTTAGACACTGAGGGCTGTGGGTGCAAGTGGGGTGGTGTGGTGGCATCAGCTGGCATAGGCCAGACAATGCCCGCACTGCCCGCTAACCACAGCCATGGAATACATTCCATCAACACTCACTAACACCATATTGTAGCAGGCAGAGGGAGACTAGGGTTCTTAGCACACCTCTGTTGTCGCTTGGCTTCCTGGGGCTGGAGGGTAGGAGTGAGGTCCGGCCGTCCTGTTGGGGTCTGGGTGGTGGGTTGCTGTGCTCAGCGGTTGGCGGGGGAGTCTGCTTATCAGCCCTCCATTAGAAAGGGTCAAACTCTGGGAACCGGTAATGGTTGTACCCCATGTGTAGCAGTACTGGGACCAAAGTGAATAGGGTGTGTATGGGGAGCATGAATGGGTGTCCGGCATACATTTTTGTAAGTCTTTGGTTGTATGTGTATGTGTGAGCATGAGGGAGGGAGTGTGTGACTGTGTTTATGTATGACTGTATATGTCAGGTGGGGCCTTTGACTCCTTCCTTCTCCTGGAACTTCTTTTGATGATATAGATCTTCGTCTCCCCTCTCCCTGCCACACCTGGTGTGGAGTGCGGTGCCTTGGTGGCTCCCGGGTCAGGGAGTTTAGATTTTTGGCATCTGCCTGACCAATCCCAGTGGCTGCCTGGTGGGGTCTGGGTCCCTGGGCTCTGCTGGGTCCCCTGCGGGGCTGGTTGCCCCTGGGTCCTGGGTCATTGGGTCCTGGGCTCGGCCGGCTAGGGGGTGGGAGGCTGTGGGCGGGCTTGTGGGCTTGCCGCCGATATCTCCCGGGACTCTGCCGGCTGCTGGTTGTGGCCCCCCGGGGCGATCCTCTGCGCCTCTCGAGGGGGCGGGGGCCTTTCTGGTCGCAGTCTCCCTGGGGTTGATTATATATTTCTTCATCAAGTTGACGCAGTGATAGCTTGATCTTGTTGTATTGTTATTGTGTCCCATGAAATTTTATTTATTTTTTGTTTTGTTTTTTGTTTTCTTCTCTCTTTCTGCAGGTCTAGAAGCAGACTCTTGTTCATTATTGTTTATTTTTGTGGCACTTCTGGCAGTTTCCGGGCTTGCTCATGCACATATGACAGCACATCAGTCTTGACTCTTTTTACTTGCACCCTTTTTCTGTTATTGGATATTTCAATCTTCAACTTCGAAATTGGCAAGAACCTGTTTTGAAGTGCATGTATACATCAAGTTTAGAGAGCGATGGAAGAGCACATAAAAGTGAATAGGTCAGAGAAGCCTTCTGCTTCAATGAGTCACTTTGTTTTCTTACCAAACTGGAACACTTGGTCCCAAAGCTTGTTCCGTATGCCACCCAGTTCAGAAACTGAGCACTGGTGATTTTTCTTTGCAAACTTGCTCCTACTGGAAAACGCTGGTTCTGGTGACAGGGGGATGTGGTGTTTGGACCAGACAGTCATTCTTCCTTGCATTCAAAAACACTTGATTTGAGGGGAAGGCTTAATTCCTGAGCCTGTCATTAACAAAGAAAGTCACTTTCATGAGTAATAGTATTTTAGTCTAATGGCCTTAAGCTTTTATGGTTCCATCCCTACTCATTATTCTGTTTATGTCTACTAATAAATACGTACAATAGGGCTGTCGCGGTAACCGCAAAAATGAAATATCGCAATATGAAGAAGCCCACCGCGCTGCATCATGCGCCACCGCGATTACTGAACTTGGTTCAACTCAATGATGCATGTTGAGAAGGATGGCTGCACTGGTATCAAAACGAAACGTTACTTCGCTCCTTTGGGAGCACTTTGGTTTTCAGTACGTCAGCTGCTGCGCAGCCAGGGTCCTTGGCCAAGACAGAGCTGCCACCAGCGGCAAAAATAAATAAATAAATAAATAAATGCTCGGAGACCTGCTAAAGTCCCGGACAAGCACTGCTTCTGCAACCGTCCCGAAGAGAGTTTGAGCCGAGCTGGAGCTCACTCGCTACCTGCAGGAGGAATGCATCAACCCTAAAGAAACCCCCCGGACATGGTGGAGCAACAACCGGGAGAGATTCCCTTTGCTCGCCAGTCGCAGCAAGTACGTGTGTGTTAGTGCAACGAGCGCACCATCCGAGAGGGTTTTCAGTGTTGCTGGAAATGTTGCCACCCCTCTCAGATCCTCTCTCAAACCGTATATGGTTAACATGCTGGTTTTACTTGTGGGCAACAAGGACGTGACCGAGCTATAAATCACCGTCATTCGTGTGTGTGAAAGTGAAATGATAGTGCGCCCGCCCCCCGGCGCGCACGCGCCCGGTACATGTAATTTTTTATGCTTGATTTTAAACAACTAAACAAAATGGGGACTTGTTTCTTATTTGTTAGATGCTGCAGCCAAATTTGCATTTAAAAGTTTAACCTTCTCCTGAATGTTGTTGTTTTTAAGTTCAGTCGGACTCCGACTGTCGGAGAAACAAACGTTACTGCGATCTGTGTTGTTACTGCCCTTTGATCTGCATTCAGTAAAGTGTTATAAAGAAGGCACAGCAATTTTTAACCTTTTTTAAATGTGTAAACATTATGTTTAGATAGTACTGCAATAAAAAAGGGCTGCAATAATATCGCACACCGCAATATTAAGCCACCCTGAATCACCGCAGGGGGAATTCCTCAACCGCGACAGCCCTAACGTACAAGACTTTCTGCAGTGCTATTGTTTGGTCTTATCATGACATTTCCTACTTATCTTTTGTTGCCATTCTTGTATTGCCTTAATGCATTCCAGTATTTTAAAAGAAGGCACAGGTGAGTACACATGAGAGCAGAGGCTTGTATGAACCACTGGAGCAAAGATAACCTATTAGCCATAACCCTAACCAAGGCTATTCCACTTAGGCATAACACCAAACCCTCCCACTTAGTTGCAACGCTAAATCTAAACTTGTCTACTTACTTGTAACCCTAGCTCTAAACTCTTCTACTTAGTCATGGTCTCTCTAAGGAAAGGAAGCAGCAGATTGCATTGAACCTTAAATTCAAAACTCTATTTTAAAGTGACTTAGTGTAGTTTTTTCTAATAACCTCTAGAAATATCCATCAAACTGTTGTTGAATACGTGTGTGTGTGAAAGGGTGAGTGACTGATGTATTGTGAAGCACCTGGGTGGTAGGGTGGGGGGGGTGTAGAACCCTAAGAAGGCACTATACAAACTCAAGCCGTTTACCATTTACCAAAATGAATTAAATTCTGTCCAGTTGCTGAAAATTAGTGGTGGTTTTGCAACATATAACCATAAAGTGGGAGCTGGTCTAAATCTTTGGGGGATGCCATATTAGATGCCATGTTATCTTCTATGTGAGGTGCCCGTGAAGACAAAAAGCATTTAACAAATGGTTACAAAACTTTCACCACTCAAAAACATTGTTGTTTTACACATTTACTTCTTCGTTCATTGCCATTGATGAAAGGGAGTATGATGTGCCTGATATTTTGCTGGAGGTTGTGATCCCGGGTTGTTGTTTTTTTACCCTATATGGCTATCCGTTAGTAAGGTCTAACGCAAACACAAAAATATAGCATGCTTGCAATGATTTAGGTATGTACCACCCCAGGGAAAATACACATCGTCACTGTAACTGTTTATATTAGAGCTGAAACAACTAATCGAGTTATAATTGATTATTGAAATAGTTGACAACTTATTTAGTCATTGATTAGTTCTTTTACAATCACGTTTTACCGTGAGCGGTCTCCTAATTCACCTCTTATAGAAGTCAGGCAGACAAAACGATCAATAAAACAATACTCAACGTGATGCGGCCTTTCTCTTAGGTCACAGAAATCAGCAACAGAAACAAAGACAATGACCTCCGAACTGTATTTCACACATATAAATAATTTATCAAGTTCAACCAAAGCCGATAGGCACCAGGTTACAGACATGGGCTGTTACAAGTGTGTGGCAGTAATGAGCCATCAATCTACCAGTGGATCAATAGAAGAAGGAATCAACCAATAGGTACCCTTGTTTTTCATGACGTACCACAGAGCCCTGCACTGAAGCCCTAGGCCCTCGGGCCGGCCTGGACCGACGGCCCTCGGGCCGGGCTTCGGGCCAACAACTGTGTAATTACCTCAGAGACGGGCCGGGTGCCTTTATTTTTAATCGAATTCATTAAAAAAATTGAAACACTTAAACCAGGGCTCGGCAACCTGTTCCCATCAAAGAGCCATTATTACCCATTTCCCACAGTAAAGAAAACACTGGGAGCCACAGCGGCCGCGGCGTTGTGGGCGGGGCCTACCCTCAGACAGCAGAGCGCTGCTCACAACAGGTGACAGCAGCCAGTACTGGTCGCTCGTGTACGCCAAAGTTATCTTTCATAAAAAGATAATCATAAAACATGTTTAGACTGTTCAGAATACAAGAACATGCTGGTAAAAGACATGAGGCCACTATCCATGGTGGAAGGAGCAGGCTTCCAGCTAATACTAAAAAATTATTCTGGACTGATATTTTGCACTGTTTAGCTCATTTTACACTGCTGACTGTGTTCATGTGCAATAAAATAGATTGCAGTCAACTGCACAGTTCTCTTATGTTTTTTTTTTCTTAACTGAAATGCATTCATCACTTGTATAGGTTAAATAGCTAAACAATAACAAACCGATTAATCGATTAATCGAAAAAATAATCGACAGATTAATCGATTATGAAAATAATCATTTGTTGCAGCCCTAGATAGGGTTAGAGAATGGGTTACGCATAGTGAAATCAGAAAAATTAATGGAAGTCAGTGGAGGGTCCTCGCTATGATAGAAAGACAGACGTGTGTGTGTGCCTGTGTTCCTATGTTTGTGTGTGTGTGTGTCTGTTTGCATGTGTGTGTGTGTGTGCGTGTGTGTGTGTGTGTGTGTGTGTGCGTGCGTGTGTGTATACCACATATCCAGTCTGACTACAAAAGGTGAAATGACCACCCGTTAGTATTTTTAAGAATTTTAAGATGCCTAAAACTCAGTTCCAACTGGTGCAGTTGTTATTATAGATATTCAGTAGGGACAGGCCTTCAACAGCACTGGGACATGTCCTGGTGGCCTGACAGCTGAATTGGCCGGCTAGGTATTGCCACCAGCTATTTTAACCTTTTTAAGACTTTTTAAGGATCCATGGATACCCTATATATATATATATATATATATATATATATATATATATATATATATATATATATTTTTTTTTTTATATTGCTTGCTTGAATGGCTTTTATCAACATCATACCCTCCACCTTTGATACTGGCAGTACGCGATAATCCAGTGTCATCACCATTTTATCAGAACTTGGATGTAGCAGATTTATACAGTTATCTGGCTATATTTTCTGTACCCGTGCTAAAAAGTTCCACAATCCTGGGACTGAGGTGCAAAGACATGGCATAATGATTGTTGTAGAGATGGAGGAATATGTTTGTCCAAATGCACAGAAAAGTGATGTTCACATATCTGTGATACACAAATACCACTCGGGCTGCAGTTCAGCACAAGGGAAGCTGGAGACAAACACTTAACCTACAGTAATTTCCCCCTGGGCTCATTGTCCTCCAAAGTCATGTGACGTGCCATTTGTATGCCATTCCTCCACCGTGCAGACCAAACAGCGTTCACAAATGGTCAGGTACTGATCACATCCTAGTTCTGTTTTCCGCAAATCCTGTACAGGATTTTCTGCACACAAACACACACACACACACGCGCGCACACACACACACGCGCACACACACACACACACACACACACACACACAATTCAATACCATATTTTCACACGAAATAATAATAATTCCTTTTTCAAATGCTAGCCATCATTATTGCTCGCAGGAAGAACGCCATTCCAGGATGAGCCCACACACATAAAAGGGGTGCTTGGTTGTCAACATTCAGGCAGTGATGAGATTTGTGTTCACCACTCATAACCTATATTGCACATTGTGTATTTTTCAGTGGGGAAAAGTTATCTTGTATGTCACTCACATCTTCAGCAACATCTAAAGACAAAGTAAGTATGCCACGATGATAAAAGACAGGGTGGGAGGAGACAAGGCAGGCATACCTCTTTCTTGCTCTCTTTGGACAATTACTAGTAATTTCCTCCAGCAAGTTCTGGTTCCTCCCAGGGGTCTCATCCCAGTAGAAGTATCCGGGAAACCTCCAGACAGAGGTGGTCATTCACATTCTAGACAGAGAAGATAGATGTTTGAGAGAGGAGTAAAGGAAGCCATCTACGTCAAACGGAAAAGACCGACATTAAACAGAGGAGGCGGCCTACAATCCAGCTTTAAATCTAATTCCAAAACAGTTTCAATCCAGGTCACACCCTTGTCCATCTCATCAACACATTCATCCCCACACAGGAGAGCCTAATGACTCAAACAACTCCTAAAGAGATGGGGGGATTCATGGGTAGTTTCAGCTAGTTAAGCAACAATAGACAGCTACAGCATAAGCTTGACTCTCCCGTATTCCAGTCAGAATTGAGAAAGCTCCTCGAATGAGAAGCAAAACGTCTTCAAGAAACCAAAGAAGTCCAGCTGTCTTCATTCGAACCCCTTTGGATAAACTACATGACCATAGCAGCAACTAGTCCACTGTTCCATGACCTGGACTAAATGCCACAAAGATCCTCCTGAAGCACAGGTTTGATAGCCTTTTTCTCAGCACCCTAGAACAGGCCAATTCAGTTCCAGGCCTGGAGGTCCGGTGTGCAGCATGTTTTAGTATTAACCGTTTCAAAGCACCCGATTTCAATCAACAGGTAATTAACACGCTTCTGCAGAGCCTGATGAGCTGCTTCACAGGTGAATCAAGTGTGTTGAATCAGAGAAACCACTAAAACGTGCTGGATACCGGACCTCGAGGACCGGAGTTGAATACCCCAGCCCTAGAACAATGATGTTTAATTTTGACTATAAACAACAACTGTTCTGCGTGCTTTAGTTATTGCCCTTGCTTTAAAACCCCTTCTGCAGAAGCCTGTTATTTGCCTGAGTTGTCTTGCAGTAGAGAAACATCTAGAACGTGCAGGAAAGTGATCCCTAGTGAACAGCATTGGACAACACAGTAAACTATTCCACCGAGAAGGGTGAGGTCAAATTCTCTCCTGAAGGAATAGTTTCGGAGACGAAGCCAGAGTGGTGTTAGGGGAAAATATAGAGGCTTTCAAACAGTGGCTCGTTAATTTATCTTTACTGACTCAAGAGACTAATAACATTTCAAACTATGCCATGTTGAGAGCTGTAACTCACATTTAGCATCTCAAGTTGAATCTGAAATCCAAACCGAGAGGAAGTGTAACACGTCCTTCTCCTCATATAGATCCACTAAGCTGTCTTTGATGAATTGGTCTCCGTTGATGCTCACTTATTCTCACATAAAGGAGTTCATGGCTCTGGAAAAAGGAGAAGAGTGGCTGTTCCTACATGTGATGAAGTAAGACCATCTGCTGGAAAGAGAAGGATGGAGTCTTTCTGGGGGAGAATGTACACAATTCTAACCAGTGTATGTAATCGTGTGCACGTGCAGACTTTTGCACGAGGCTGATGTTTGTTGAATGTGTCTCCGTGTGCATGTGTGTGGTCACACTTATTTCACGGGAAGGCAGTAAGGATGAATGATGGCAGATATTGCTCATAGACAGTGGAGAGTTCACCTGTCAACTTGGGCTACTTTAAGACAGATGGACATCTGGAAACCATCGGAGTGTAGCTTGTAGAAGTTGGCCTCACCCCCCCTCCACACACACACACACACACACACACACACACACACACACACACACACAGCTGTAGATATATATTTAAATGCTGAGAAAGTTGACACAGATCTGAGACTAGGAGACACTGAGAATGGATATAAAACACAAAGCTCTTGTTCTCTGTTTCATTGAGATACACGAGCACACAGCTAGCTAAAAGGAGAACCATGAATCACTCTGCTTGGATTCCCTGTTCTTAAATGGCTGACGGAATAGCTGGCAGGTGCTTCCATCACAGTAAATTAAACAGAGCTGAAGGAAAAACCCAAAGTGCACTGATGATGATGATGATGATGATGTAGTGTTAAAGGATTTTAGATTGTGTCCAAATAATCATTGGACTGTCTAAACATCAGGTTGATTTTGACAAATGTTGGTAATGATGCCAAACAAAGGCAGCACTGAGCAGAAAGGACATTAGTTAACCACTTCATCTGCTTAATAATAGTCCATGTTGTGTAATTTATTAGTGTATATAAAATTAGATAAGCTGCCAGTCCAAGGCCTCTTTTTTAAATGAATGCCACCAATCTGCTGCCAAGCTGAGCCGGTATCAGGGAGCCTTGTTGTTTATGATGGTCAGACTGTCGGCAACGGTGCAACCATGTTCCTTTTACAAAAGAAAGGGGGCTTTCTCTGAGCTGCTGCAGACTTCCTTTTAGCTTATTGCAAATGAAGCCACGCTCCATAATGTTTTTTCACAAGCCGCTCCTAAAGGTGTCTGCTCTCCACCAGCTCTGTGGTGATCTGAGCTCCAGCTCTAAAGGAGAGAAGCTCCTACAGCTCTGCATCGCTCCGGTTTACCATCTCAGCTCATTCTGTTTACAAAAGAAAAACGTACTACCCGTGTTTACTTTCACTTTCAACATAAGGCTTGGCTTGAATTCCACACATGATCATGACGCCACCTTCTGGTATAATCTTCTTTCACAAGTCTGGCGTTGCAGTACCATTAATACCAAATTTGGCGGCACGAATGGCACAATATTCCTTTATTGCCATGCCGCCACGGTGCTTTCATAAGACACACCGTGGCGGCAGTATCATGCAGATTTTCTGGCACGTTGTGTCTTCTAAAAGTGGCTCAAGAGACGCAAAAAGAAAATGTGGTTCGGTGTCTTTCATCTGCATTTAATGCATTTAGGAAATAACTAATTAGCTAAAAACATTGTGCCTCTTAACATTGTTCTAACAGCACAACTATAAATGTTTTTTGGAGATTAAAAAGTAAATGAAGTGGTTCTGTCACATTTGTCTAAAAATCTACACCAATGACCTGTGATGGGAATAACGGCGTCACTAACGGAAGTTAGTTTTTCGGTAACGAGTAATCTAATTAATTTCTGTCTTATTTTGTCATTATGCCATTTTCATTACTTAAAAGAAAATGTGTGTGTCTACTGATCAAGAGCTAAAGGAGTGGATGTTTTCATCCAAGCGCATCACAGTCAGTGAGGAACGAGAGAGACGCCATGAATAGTCTATGGCTGCAAACCCAGAGACCCGCAGATTTACTGCTGCAGGCAGGGGGGGCTGCCATAGATTTTGGGCCTCATGAAAAAATATCAAGTTGGGCCCCCTGGGGGCTCGTCCATAGCCGGAGCTGGGGTTCCACCCTCCCAGATTCGAAGGGAGAAAAAAATATAATATATATACTTTATATTAGTGTTTCAGTTTTACTTAATTATGTAGGTCTACATGCATTCTTACTTATTTACATATCATTTTCACCAGCTGTCTCTCAGTAAACAGTGAATTTCCTTCAACAGAATTAGCAATATCACTGCTGGAAAAAGCAGGAAATGCACATGCTGAAAGGTGTTAATCTCCTTTTCCCTATTACTCCCTTAAAATGTGTTTATTTTTTCTAAAATTTTATTTGATGATAAAATTCAAATTGGGATATTTAATTAAATTTCCATGTTGTGTCAAAGCTTTACATAACTACATTTTCAGCTGTATTTCTGTATGACTGACAAAAATTAAGGATTCACTGCTCATAAGGTGACTTCTTTATTAAGTCTCCATGTCTTCATCACAGACACAAAATGAATAAGCACACAGTTCAAACTGGAGTCAGTTAGGGTTACATAAAATTTTAAAGTTGGACAACTCTGCATGAATACGTATATAAGTCTCTAGAAACCCATTTTTCTCAACAACAAAAAAACAGCTAAAAATATATTCAGCCTTGATTGTACACAGCAAGATTTATTATTTACAGTGATATAATTAATAATGCTCGATAACAATCAATACTAGATTTCATATTTTATTGTGTTCAATGTTATATTAAGTTTATTTATATTATATATTTATATATATTTATTTATATTTATTACAATTATTAATAGCTTTTGTTTCAGTTTTGCTCTGATGAATTATTTGGAAATGACTGATTTTTGGTTTGCGTTCTAAAAGCTACATAAACAAATTACATCTTGTAAAACCTCCCATAATTCAGTCAGATTCAAAACATTTCATTTCAAGGTATTTAGTAGATGAAGAGGTTTTTTTCCTTGTATGGTGCCTTCAAAAAGGTGCTTCATAGTAATAATCTCACAGTAATTTATGTTACATTAACAGACTAAATAACAATGCTTCAACCTGCCCAGCATCAAAAACAATCTTTACATTTTTACAGATTAATATATATAATTATCATTATGTGGAAAAACAATGTGTTTATCACCAAAAATAGCCTTTTATTTTCCTTTGTAATAGTACCGATAGAGAAGAGAGCCTTAAGTGATTCCCACAGACCCCCTTAAATGAGGCTGCTAGCTAACATGCTACATTGCTCACCTTCTTGAGGTTCATTGGGTTGTGAGGGGACACCTGCTGACATATCATCAGCTGCTGATTCTGGTAGGGACAAGGACAACAACCCATTTACCATAACTAGATGAAACAATTCCTCTCATTGTGGATATCAGAGCTAGCAAACAGGTTGAATTTAACCACTCACTAACTAAACCCACCTTTCTTTGACAAAAACCGTGTGACATACTGACACCCTGTCTTCTGCCTGTCCTCTTTTTCCTTTCTTTCTTTCCTTTTCTGTGACCCAGACATTTGTTTTGCAGGCATATTTACTGCAGCCTTGACGCACTCGGCTGCCTCACTGCTGCGTGAGCTAACCGTGGCTGCTACGCGCCCCTCGGCCAGGTGGACTGTACCAGTTTGTGCCATGGGGGGGGGGGGGGGGGGGGGGCAAATTAATTAGTCAAAATAAAGTAGGGACCTCTGAATAAATATACATTTCATAAGGACTAAAAGTTTTTTTTGTTTAATGTCTTAAATGAGAAAAAATACTGCAAAGTGAACTACCTGTGATTTTGAAACTTAATTTTTTTTATTCAACGTTGAAACATTTTTGGGCCCCTGACAGCTGTGGGCCCTTAGAATCTTCCTAATCTTTCACCGCTTTACGGCGCCCCTGGCTGCAGGCGTGAATCTGCGGCTGTACCCTTCTTAGCGTGACAGCAGGTCTTCCTGAAGCTCCACTCACCTTTTCACCACTCAGACGTCCTCGTCACGATCTTGTATCTTCATCCAACTGGAGCCTGTCCCTGACCGAGTCCTAAAGGTTGGTTTATGCTTGACGCGTCCGCGAGGTCCGCACGGCTCCGCGCCGAAAAGTTGCGTCATTTTGCGTCATTTTAACAACCACACCCCTCCACCGCGCCTCCGCACGGCCCAGAATTTCCGCAACGCGCACCTCGGAAAATTTCTAACCACGCGGACGGACAGACGCGGAAAAACATGGCGGACCGGCAAGAACTAGTATGGCAGAGGTTCGTAAATACAGACTTTTGTATGCTTCAGCTCTCAGAGATCACCGTGATCAACATGTAGTTAATAATTCTTGGAGAGAAATAGCTCGCACTGTCGGAAAAGACGAGGACGCTGTTAAAAATGCTGAAATGCCATGTTGTAAGCAGTAATTTCTACTTCTACTATGGTGTAGTGTTGGATGCATGCTGTAGAGCTCCATGCTGCCCCGTTCAGTTTGGGAGAATATTGGCTCACCGCAGAGACGAGCCGCACAAACCATAAAAGCTGCGAGTTGTGAAGCGCATTCCATCCGCGAGCCGCATCACCGCGCGGAAAGTGAATGCGTCAGGCATAAACCAAGCTTTAGTCCCGTTGTAACACTGACTGTTATCAGTCTCAGACGTGGTGGTACTCAGGTGTTATGAGAACTTCCCGTGTGTCTTTACCACCCAGCTTCATCTCTTCTGTGTTTGGGTCTGACCCAAGTTAGTAAATTTAAGTCCTCGTTCAAATTTGTGCCTCTCTATTGTCATTTTTGAGGATTTTTATTTACTTAATTTACCAGTTCTAGATTGCCAGAAATAGAAATGCTAATAAGAACACACCATTATGTGAAACTGGAAAAATTCGAATACTGTGTAAAATTATATCCTGTTAAGAACCCGTTTATTTAAATGTTTGAGTTTTATAATAAACAAGACATTATGTTCCAGTCCATGTAGTCATTTCTCTTTTAATATTGTAGTCATTTATAGTTAAATCAGTAAGTTTAAATAAGAGGGGATTCCATTTCCCTGGCATAATTTCATAAATCACAAAATAGATATTTTTCCTGGCCATTTTAAAAACTTGTAACTCAGTAACTAACTGAGTTACTTTCTTGACAAAGTAATTAATAACTATAACCAGTTACTTCTTTAAAGTAATGTTCCCAACACTGCCAATATCACGACTCAGACTAAAAGTAAGTAACTATTAGACCACTCGGCTGTCATTCGCACCAAAAGGGAGTTTTCCTCTCCACTGTCCCTGCATGCTTGCTTAGTATGAGGATTGCTGTAAAGACTCTGACTCTAGTCAGTGACTCGATGCGACTTGCTGGGTTCCTTATATAGGGCATTGTTAACTGACTGGCTTAATGAACTGAACTGTTGAGATGTTTTATTTTGTCAAGTGCTTTGAGACGACTCTTGTGATTTGGCGCTATATAAATAAACTGACCTGAAAGGAACAACTGTGTGCAAGTGTAGCTAGAAGAACTGATGCTGTTTTGAAGTTGGTCACACCAGATATTGATTTAATTTCTCGTTCATTCATTCACTGCTTTTTGTTGATTGGTAATAAATAATTTACACTTCCATTTCTGAGAGCATTCGTTGTTTACAGAATGTTTCCACACCTGTCTAAAACTTGGCCCAGTATTATAGAATCCATCCTGCATGATCCAAGGCAGTCCTGGAGTGTCCTCCTAGTAGGACATGCCCAGAACACCTCCTACAGGTGTCATTCTAAATGTATTTGGATCTGATTCTAAATGTTTGTATTTGACATGTTTATTTGAAGCTAAATAAAGTAATTCCATTCAATTCAATTCAAGTTTATTTATATAGCTCCAAATCACGACAAGAGTCGTCTCAAGGCACTTCACATAATAAACATTCCAATTCAGGTCAGTTCATTAAGCCAATCAGAAAAAAATGTTTCCTATATAAGGAACCCAGCAGGTTGCATCAAGTCACTGACTAGTGTCAGTGACTTTACAGCAATCCTCATACTAAGCAAGCATAAAGCGGCAGTGGAGAGGAAAACTCCCTTTTAACAGGAAGAAACCTCCAGAGAATCCTGCCTCAGTATAAGCAGCCATCCTCCACGACTCACTGGGGATCGAGAGGACAGAGCAGACACACACACACACACACACACGCCGAGCAAAACACATAGATGTTGAATTTATGTAATACCTTAAACAATCTGGGCTATGGCCTCGTATTCAGTATATATCATCCTCAGAAGGCTTTTACAGAATGTCTCTTGAGGCTCTAATTATTTGAATAAGACCATCAGCCTAAGGGCCTTTAGTTCTGCACAAATCTGTTCACGCAGAAAAAGTTTGTGTTTGAATGACTTTGGTTAATGTAAAGAGAGTCCCAGGGAAGAGCGTGTATTTGGGAGATTAAGCAAAAATTAACAGACAAGGACGCACTTGCAAACATGTGGACGATAAATAATTTTCTATTCCTACTCATGCTGTCAACAGAGATGTTCCCCTGTTAATAGTTATCTCTCTTTCTGCCTCTCACCCATCCCTCCGCACTCTCTCGTTCCTCTACCCTGTCCTTCTAGGGAGTCTGACAACAAAAGGCGCAGGCTTTCCCTCTCCCTTTGCTGCAAAGGCAGGATAAGCCAAACTTTAGTTTGGAAGAATATGTGTGCCCTCCACAGTGCTCCAACCACACCTTGTAAATAACATTGGTCAGTGCCACAGTGTGTGTTTGTGTGCAGAAAGGTTGAGAAAAACAGGGTTTAAAAAAAGAATTCCCTGAGTTATTCTCTGAAAATATCCGTTGTTGAAAATAAATAAAATGATGTCCAGATAATGAAAAATATTGGAGTTTCGTACCATATAACCATAGAAATGGAGTCTTAAGTAGGGCGCAGGTCTAGCGTCTTTGGGGAACGCCATATTAGATGCCCCCTGCTCGGGGTCCTGCACCTGTTCATGACATCACACTAGATGGTTGGCTGGATGTACAACTTACGGTAGTTATGTTACTGCATTCAAAAACATCTAGGCAAGAAACAAAAAATTGAATAAAAAACTGCAAAATTATTTCCGAAACATATGTGAAAGAATAGAGTTGAAAAAGACATGCAACATATTTTGGCCGAGTGGTGTTACAGAAGTATGATCGTCATTGGTAGGCGCAGGACCCCGAGCAGATCCAGAAACTACAGCACCAGAAAACTACAATAGGCATTGCATTCTCTCAATGAAATTAACTGGAAGACCATCAGAGTCTGAGGAGTCACGCGGCCGCATGCTTTCTGCTCCTCAGAAAACATTTACCGTAATGTTTTATTAAACTAGCAACAGTCACAGCAATGTAGTGTAAAACTAGCCTGAAATGTATGTATGTACTGCCTCTAGTGCCAGGAACCTACACACTAACATGTTTTCCCACCATTTTCACGGTCTACAATATTTTTACCATGGCGTCAAACAGCGGGGTTGATGTGCAGCACTGACCCATGCATGATGATGGCCCGTCATTTACCCAGGACAAACACTACCCCACTTGAAGAAAAAAGTTTGAAACTCTTGACTAAAATATCACACGCATCACAAAAATCCCAAACCTACAGAAGGGGATTAGATCCACTGAAAAGAAAAGATAGAAAATAACTCTGACTTTAACCTAAAAATTCTGACTTTTTTCTCAGAATTCTGTTTTTTTTCTCAGAATTCTGACATTAATCTTTAATCTCAGAATTCTAACTTTAATGTTTAATCTCAGAATTCTGACTTTCTTCTTAGAATTCTGGCTTTTTTTTTATCAGAATTCTGACTTTAATATTTAACCTTAGAATTCTGACCTTAATTTTTAGCCTCACAATTATGACTTTAGTCAAAGAATTCTGACTTTTTTCTCAGAATTCACTTTTTTGGTCAGAATTCTGACTTCAATCTTTAATTTCAGAATTCTGACTTTAATGTAAGAATTCTGGCTTTAATCTAAGAATTCTTAGTTTAATCTCAGATTTCCAACTTTAATCTCAGAATTCTGACTTTTTTCTCAGAATTCTGACTTTAATCTTTAACCTCAGAATTCTGACTTTAATGTAAGAATTCTGGCTTTAATCTAAAAATTCTTACCCCGGGTTTCCACGGGAGCCGTCAGCAGCACATTACTGCAGCAGCACGTCTAGCTGCTGCTTGGCCCTTCCCACGAGACGCGACGCAGCAGGGGAGCAGCTGTCACCGACAGGGCACGAAGTCACACGAGTGACTTCGTCAGTAAACACAACAACAACCAGGAGAAAACTACAACATGGCTCCAAAATGTTTGTGTTTTTATATTCTTTCCATTTTATAATCACCAATACGGACCTGAAAAACAAAGGAGACCGCTAGCTAGGTGATAACTTCTCACGGGGCCGCACAGTTAGTAACCTTTTTTTAAAGTAAAGCGACCGGAAGGCAGTACGTTCTTTATTCTGAAAATCTCAGGGGCTTCTCTCCATTTCCGCGTCCGATTTCCTGTCTTTCCTTCCCCAAAAATGTCGAACTTGACCCGTTTCAGAGGCGTCGCGCGTAGGAAATAGAACCGGCGCGTAAAGGCAGCGACATGCTGCTCCTGAGACGCGGCCGACTCGCGCTGCTGACGGCTCCTGTGGAAAAGGTTCTGTTGACCACAGCGGTTCCTATCAGCAGCTATGACGTGCTGCTGCAGTAATGTGCTGCTGACGGCTGCTGTGGAAAGCCGGGGTTAGTTTAATCTCAGATTTCCAACTTTAATCTCAGAATTCTGACTTTCTTCTCAGAATTCTGACTTTAATCTTTAACCTCAGAATTCTGACTTAAATCAAAGAATGCTGACTTTAATCTCAGAATTCTGACTGTTTTCTCAGAATTTTGATTTAATTTGTTTTTATCTTAGAATCTATCGGAATTCTGGGGAAAACGTCAGAATTGTCTTTCTTGTATTTACTTCTTTTTCTCTCTTCAGTGGCCCTAATCTTCTTTCGTACAAACCCATTTCCAAAAGACTTGGGGTTTATTATTTTTTTCCAAGGCTATTAACACATTTCTTTAAAAGTGCCAGGAGCAGACTGGGACAAAGGAATCAACTCTGGCATTTTGGACCAGACTGCAGACCACATTTTGCTTTTGCACCATATTCCAATATTTTGAGTTTCACTTGTAAAAATATTTTTGTTAAATTGACCTAAAATTTAAAAAAAAAAAACCTGTTGACAAATTTCTATACTAGAGTTGTGAAAAAATGTATTACTATTACTACTTTATGAAGTCACTTTTGTTTATTCACTGCCATTCTTACTTAGAACTAATTTAATCCACCATATTTTACAAACCTACAGAATTCAATGAAGGAAGCTAACGATACAATGTGGAAAACCAGGAGGAAGAGAAAAAATAATGCATCAATAAAAACATGTCCTTAGCATGTCATTTTCTTTGTTGTGTCAGCATTAAGGATAAATTAGTGATCCCAGTAGAAAACGATTAATTCTCTTTATATTAGCAGGACTCAAAATCCAGGAAGAATTTTCATAACTTTAAAATCATTTGACTTTTTTGTCAGCTGAGTTAATATAATGAATTGGTCCAAATGACCACAATTAGCACAAACCAATGTGATAAAGAGAAAGAGAGGTAAAGAATAAGACAGAAAGAACTAAAAAAGGAATCTGGTAGCTGGTTAGACTTCTCACCCTAGGTGGTTTTTGCACATCTCACCCCCCAAATGGAAAACCATAACCCTTATTTCAGCGGCTGGAAGATGCAGTCCATTTGGAAAGCTCATGATGTTCTGATAACATTTAAGATGAGCACAAAGGCTTATTTCATGTCCTCCCACCTCCATCTGTCTCCTCTTTCACTTTCTTGCCTTCACATCTTTTCAAGTCTGGTTTTACTGACATTTTTCTCTGCATGTGTGACACTTTCCTCTGTGCTCCTTATGCTTGACAAAGGAGAAGACGTGATGTGTAAAAGTCCCTTTTGTCATTTAGCTGTTAAAATACTTTACTATTAGTGTTTAGTGATGTCATTAGTTTATTTATTTATTTAACTTATGTTTTTCAGGAGGATAAACTGTTTAAAATAGGTTACATGGAATCAGAGTACTAGTTGTACCTTTACGTTATTTTGACGTGTGAAAAACCTCTTTTTACTTAAAGTTTGGCAGAAATAAATTAAATAAAATTTCAGCTCATCCCAGTTTAGTTGTAGTTGTCAAGAACACAATCAGTGAGTTACATCGAAATTAAATGGTTTGTTGTAAATAGAGATTTAAAAAAATGTAGGCTGGTCTAAACAAATCTAAGCAGGTTCTAGATACAACATAGCTGGAACAAAATTATGCATGAAAATCATGTAACGTGTTTATTTGAGACATGTTAAAACAGGTTAAACAACAAAAACAACATGAAATGAAAAGTTCTGACAAAAATGATTTTGATTTGATTTGGGTTATTTTTTATTGAGCAGTATTTAAATATCTCAATGAATACAGAATAAAGATTACCACAAAGCAAGAAACAAGAAACAAGGCTAATCAAAAGGTATTGGCTGAAGCATTTGCTTATTACGCCAACCCTTTTAACAAAGGTCTTTTGAGAATAAAACTAAACAAAACAAACAAACACAAACAAAACAAAACACTTCACACGTTAGATAAGGCCAAAAGTCTAATTATAGAAGAAAGGGTGTAAGTAATAAGAAAGAAAACATGTAAATTCATTTTAGTTAGTGTTTATTTATAAAGCACCTTTCTATCACCAGCCCAATGTTCTCGGCTTGAGAGACAGCTCTCAAGTCTTTATCTTCTACTATGGTATAGTAGAAGATTTGTTTTTACCTTTTTTTGCTGACAAGTTTCGATTAACGCTGTGGCCTTCCTCAGCACATGGCCACCAACATCGGCAACATCTACTATGCTGTGTTTAAAAAAGAATTAAACAATGGAAGGATTACACAGAACAAACATGTAATGAGATGCCACTTTTTATGTCTACTCTCAGAAAGTGACATTGCTGTTCTTGCAATTGCGATGCAAAACTTCCTCCCAGGGCCGTACTGGTTCCAAAAGGAAAAATACCACATTAGCAGGAAAACTACTGCTTAGTGGACTTGTTATTCCAAAAGATAGAAGACAAGAAATGCACAGTGGTCATCAGGACCTTGCTAAATGCAGAGCAAGAGCTGTCAGTTCTGCAGCCAAGACTGTCTACGTAGATCAGCTGGTTTACCTAGAACTGCAACGTTTGCTAGCACCACAGGGCCGAGCACAAGGAACTACTGATGACATCTCCAGCACCGGGGGTCCCTGCTATAAAATACAGAATAATTTACTTTTCTAGGACAAATAGACCTGTTTTCTCACTGTGGATTTCTTCTTGTGATTCATCAAACCGGCTCTGCTAAGTTTGCCATCAACCCTTTCTGTAGGAGCAACCATTAAAGAGACACCCAGTTGTCACATGATACCAGAGATAACAGGTCTACATTACAGCAGTAAACTGTGTAAAGAACTTTTCAAGGAGTTTTGATGAACTCGTATTTTGGTTAGCTCATGTTTGGGTTAACTGACATGCCAGACTCGTTCTCCAGTGTCTCACCTTTGTGTTTCTCTGTCAGGTCAGTCAGGATAACTGAGCCAAGGTGAACCCAGCTTATACCAATCAGCTCCTCACTGAAGTGTATCGTCTCCATGATTTATCGATCACCAGCTGACAAAGCTAGACTCATTCACTGAGATCTCCTTGTCTTCATGTATCACAACTACAGTATTAAACAGCTTCAAGATGCGAGGAACTCCAAATCATCCTCCAAAAAAAGAGAAAGGGAGTTGATGGCCGACCCAAAAGACTCTGAAAAGGATTTGAGTACCAGCCTTTTAGGTAGTCCACTCCTAGATAGAGTGGTGTTGCTCACCTCCTTATATCTGGGACAAGGTGGCTAAGACCTTGAATGACACTGCCACACATCCACCAACAATTCATGGCTCATCCATGGCCTTGTCATAGCTTCCACTCTCCTCATCTTCCCAGGGGACGAGAGGAAACTCTTCTGAGTAGTTGATGGTTCTCGGCCTACTCCCGGAGAGGAAAGAGAACAACATATTCTTCGTCTGGCTCTTGGAGGGTGCAGACGCTGTTTTCCTCCTCTCCTCCATATCTTATCCTCAAGGCCTTTGTCTGTCTGTGTGTGCTGGGTGCACGGGTGCTTCTGCATTTTTCTGGAAACTGGAAACTGAAATTCACTTAAATGGATCTCGTCAGCTGGTCTCTCAACATGATTGATAAAATTTTTTCAACGATGAGAACGGGAGAAGGGGCTTCCGGATGCCCCTTCGCGACAGACCCAGTTGGACACATCATGGACTCCTGGAAACAGTGGAACCTGATCTGTCTTTCTCAGCTGTCTGTGGAGGACTCTGAAGACGTGTGGATATTCGTGGTGTTGGTGTCAGGTTTCCTGCTCATTGGCCTAGGAGGCTTCCTGGCTTACCGGAAAATTAACGAGTTGTCGAGGAATATTGGCCTGCTCCCGGAGCCCAGAGATGGTTCGCACCGCGCTGTGAATTCACAGACTCACATAATTGTTGAGATGAATCGTAAGCTTGGGACTTTGGCGGAGATTCATTCTTTGGCACAAAGATGGATGCCATCAAGGAGAGAGTGGACAAATCAGCACGGATTGGGAGAGATTAATGTCCATTATTGGGATTTTGAGAGGTTGAGGACCAACAAACTGTAAGACAGAGAGGAAATTATCTCTGTCTGGTCCCAAAACAATTTCTAATCGGAATCTGGCGTCCTTGAGCCTGCAAGGCTCCAACGAAAACTCCCCCCTCAGAAGATATGTGGAATGTGCCGTCGCTATGGCAACTCAACTCTGTCTCCTATCCCAGCCTGGGCAGGACTGCGGGCAGGCCGCTGAAGCGTCCAGGGTCACTGCAACCCTCCAACCCTCAATGCTCCTCCCCCTGTTCAGACTGAGGTGACACGAGCTGCTTATCGTGGCTGCAGGAACTGAAGTGGGGATAGTCCCAAACCCACCACCCCACCTAGTGGACACTTATGTTGTGTTGTCTGAAGTCTGTTGCATTTCTGTCTGAGGTGTTTTTTCTGCAGAGCAAAGCTGCCCTCCCAGTGGGAGGGTAACTGAGGTGCCTTTTTTCCCTCCACCTGAACCAATCCTCATGTAACCCTCTTATCTCTATTAAGGTAGCGCGACTCAGGGTTGTGAAAGACCACAGTCACCAATTCTTGTCATGTGTCTTGCCCATGTATGTCTGATCGCTGAATTGTGTGTACTGAAACTCTAATTTCCCTCTGGGATTAATAATCTTTGAATTGATTTGATTGATTTGATTGGCACGAGGGGATGTGCACATGTTTTAGGTCAGCACAGAGTCTTTAAAAGGTAGATTTCATTTAGTGAAACGTGTACTTTACTATGTGTATGTAAAAAAATAAATGGATTTAAGCTTGCATAACTGTTTAACCCCTCAGTCTCTCACTTCCTATGCCTTTCAACTCTCGCTTCTCCTCTTTTTAACTCATTCATTGCCACTGCCGACTCAAGTCGTCAATCGCGTCTTTTAATGGGGCAGGCTTGGGAATAAGCAAACATCACAGCTCTAAATTTGATGTTCACCCATGTGTGTCACACGTCACATGATCAGGATACAGACGATCCATGAATTAGGAGATTGTTTTCGGATGGTGCAATGCCTAAAGCAAGGCAAAGCTGATTCTTCCTGATGTAAGAAGTGAGTCTACTCTGTCTTTTGGTAGTTTTAATGTTTACATGGTCATAAAGCACAATATTCTGTTACTCTTCAAAAAATAGTAAAAATGCTCTAAAATGCTGGTGGTCAGGGGTAAAGGGCTGGCAGTGAATGAGAAAACTACTTTTCATTTTTCTAAATTTAAACACTTCAGCTTACCACTCAGTTGCACAATCAAGGATCTTTCCATTCATCATTCACTCATCTTCCCTTTTTTTAAAGCCTTTCTGCCTCCCATTCCACTCCACCGGTTATTAGTGACGGCGATGCTTTTCGATTGCACCATAGACAAGCCACTTCAGACCAATACGGACTCCTCCTTCTTTAGAAAGAAATGCTACAAGAGGGACAAGTGGAACAATAATGGTTTTCCACAAACAATTAACAGGGATTTAGTACATGGCCAATCAGCTCTCAGCTCATTCTTGTTTCATTTTACTGATCCTGGCTCATTTATGGTGGCAGCAGCACTACCAAGGAACCACATACACCATACCATAGTGTATTGTTTTAGCACTTTAAAAACAACATAGCCAACCCAAGTGCTGGACAGCACTTATATAAATAGTACAATATAAGGAGACAAAAAGATCAAATACAGAGTCAGATACTGAGTTAAACAAGTGAGTGTTCAGGCTGGATTCGAAGACCAAAACAGAAGAATTTCTAACATCAAGAGGATCATTCCACAGCTTTGGTGCCAAAACGAATGCCTCTTCGAAGTTTCAACTGTGATTTAGGGACCACGAGCAACAGCTGAGCAGAGGGAACAAGAAGTGACATGAAGCTGAAACTGTCACGATCTGCCCCTGCCCTCCTGACTGTGTTCCTCTCCTGCCCTGATTACCCTTAGTGTTCTCACCTGTCCCTCGTTAACCTGCCCATGTTTCCCTAATTAGCCCTCTGTATTTATACCACCTGTTTTGCCCCTGTCCTTTGTCAGATCATTGTTGTTGTTTGTTGGTGTTCCTGTTCCTGTTCATCCCATCCTGCCATTAAACCATTTTTACTTTTACTGAAGCCTGCATTTTACCTCCTGCTCAGCTCATCCACACATGGTCCGCCGTCTCCACCTCCTACACCGTGACAGAAACAGACCTGCATACAGGTGCCAGACCATTTCACAAATTAAAAGCCAATAAGATTATTCAACACATTCTCACACCCAAAGGGTCCAAATATGACGCGTGTGACCAAGCCTCAATATATGACGATTCGGGACGCCCCCGCGCGCCAGGGGATGGCGATCTGGGACACGCAGGGACACGTGGCTTCGCTGGCGTCAGTGTTTGACGCCCGCGGTCACACGGACATTATTCGACTATGTAACCTTCCCCTCACCCCAATCCTAACCTTAAGGTCAGTAACTGTGACCTTAAGGTTAGGATCGGGGTGAGGGGAAGGTTAAGTAGTTCACAAGTCGTTCTAATGTCTGTCTCACCACCGGCGTCGGATACCGACGCTCTGGGATGGTGCGTCATCAGTGTGTCCCTGATTGTAGTCTCTTGACGCGCTGGGGCGTTCCGAGTCATCCTATATTGAGGCTTGGTCACACGCGTCATATTTTGACGCTTTAGGTGTGAGAATGTGTTGGATTATTGTAAAGCCGATCATTAAATCAATCAACTAGAACCTCCATCCTCTCCCCAGCAACTCTTACTGGCTGACTTACTGGGATCCCAATGCACTAGGGCATGTTTCTAAAGTCGTAGACTCTGTTGGCCAGCTTTCATCTCAGGAATCTTGGTGTGACCTTTGACCCAGCTCTCATCCCAGCACTTGAGCATTGTTTGCCACATAAACGACTCTCAAAGCATTCATTCCTACTAGAGACCTCAACAAGTTCACAGAAAAAAGGAGAAAATGCTTTTTTCTGGTTTTCTCACAGGGCTTCTTGATTTGTTATTATTTTAATTAGCTTATATTTTACTGCTTAAAATAAAGGTAGCTAAACACATGTGTAGATAGATAAGTCAGAAGTTAAAAAAAACACTATTTTGAACTTTTATTTTCACAGTATTTATTTATTCTGTTAGAGATAGCATTTAGAGAAATGAACAACTGTCAAAGGAACTTTTTGAAGAGTTTGCTGGTTCGACCAATTAATTGAAATTTCAGGAAATCATCAGAAATGAATTCACTGATAGCAAACAAAACGTATTGGTTAAGTGTGTATTTGTGGATTACAGCAACACTTGTGCTTGTTTTTGTTCACAGAAAACCTTTGTGCTCTTTTTTTACCTGTTTGTGTTCAACCTGGCACACGTCAGCTCATAACTACCTCGGAGTGTGTGTGTGTGTGTGTGTGTGTGTGTGTGTGTGTGTGTGTGTGTGTGTGTGTGTGTGTGTGTGTGTGTGTAAGTGTGTGTGTGTGTGTGTGTGTGTGTTAGAGAAAATGACAGATAATATCACATGGTACTGATGTAAGAATGTTCTTCAGATAACCAGATTTGTCATCTTGCAGAGCACGGCCATCAAGTGGCAACAGGCAGGGATCGTGCCATGGAGGTCATTGGGACGCTATCCCAGATAAACCCTGGAGAGGAGGGGGATGGTCAGCAGATGGAGCAAAGGCACCAACACGCTAACAACAAGACACTAATAACATGGCAGAGCTGCAGGGGTCACAGCACTGCACACTAGCGTGTCACACACGGCTGACTACGTCTGTAGGCTGGGTGAAGCTGTTAGAGGCATCGACCACAAGTTTGATGCGTTTCCTGTCCCTGAAAGTAAAAGGAAGGAGACGAATGAATGAGAGGAGCAGAGCAGCTGGGGGTTTAGAGTGATAACTGAGATGAATGTGAGTTGAAAGATAGATTATGATGAATACTTGCTGAATGAGAGGACTGAAGAATGAGAAGCAGCATGTCATTCCTGTCTCCCTCAAACGCTCAGCTGATCTTCTCTGGGTCACTTGAAGAAAAAAAACAACCCTTTTAATCCTCTGATTGAGACCTCAGCCCTTTCCCCTTCAAAGGGTCCTGATTACAAGAAACCCGCTGCTTTATGAAGGATTTATCCTCTTTTCTCACTGATAATAATCTATTCCACTCTAAGAGTTGGCGTGGAAAATCACGGGTATTAAAATGGGACTCAGGGGAATTTCGGACCCGAGAAAAGAACATTTCTATCTGGATTCAGCTGTGAACTCAACACTTTCATATCAGTAATGAAACATGATGCTTTGAAAAATAAGAGTAGAAAATAATTCCTGCCTTTGCTGCCAAAGATGAGCGTTAAGCCTCAACTTTTTTAAATCAGAAGAAATGAAATTATTTCCTGGCAGCAAAAAAGAAAGTAGAGAGCTCTTCCCAGATATCCCAGTCCTGTCCACGCATACACACTCTCAGTGTCACCCGTTCCACTCAATACCAAGAGAGACAGAGAGAGAGGAAGGAGAAAAATGACAGAGCTAGACAAAGGTTGATTAAACTGGTTTTCAATTCTGAGTGTGTGTCTGAAACCACTGCAATCATTAGCTCCATTACTATCTGAGAGCCAGTCAGTGTATTAAGAGCAGCTGTATATCATATCAGTGACTGCTCTGAGAGCTCGCTGCCAAAGTGTGAAGCCTGAGTCCATCCATCGCAGAATTCAGAGACTCAGCATGCTGAGGACTGAATAGTTCTCATTTTCCTGAAAGAAATTCTTAATTCTTTGTGATTCACCACATGAAATAATCTGTGTGTACATGCATGGGCATGGGTGTGTGTGTGTGTGTGTGTGTGTGTGTGTGTGTGTGTGTGTGTGTGTGTGTGTGTGTGTGTGTGTGTGTGTGTGTTTAATGTGCAGGTGTGTGTGGGTGTGTGTGCGTACACGTACGTGTGTGTGTGTGTGTGTGTGTGTGTGTGTGTGTGTGTGTGTGTGTGTGTGCATTTTTGTGTGTGTGTGTGTGCATTTTTGTGTGTACATGTGTGCGTATTTTTGTGTGTACATGTGTGCGTGTGCGCATTTGTGCGTGTGTGTGTGTGTGTTGCGTGCATGTGTGAGTGTATGTGTGTGTGTGTGCATGTGCATTTTTGTGTGTACATGTGTGCGTGTGTGTGTGTGTGTGCACGTGTGTGTGTGTGTTTGTGTGCATACATGTGTGCGTGTTTGTGCGTACATGTGTGTGTGTGTGTGTGTGTATGTGTGTGTGTGCGTGCATATGTGTGTGTGTATACCTGTCTGCGTGCGTGCATTTGTGCGTGTGCAGTCATATGTGTGTGTGTGTGTGTGAGCCTGTCTGTGCATTTCTGTGTGTGTGTGTGTGTGTGTGTGTGCGTGCGTGTCTGTGCATTTATGTGTGTGCATTCGTGTGTGTGCGTGTGTGTGTGTGTGCATGCTTTCATGTGTGTGTGTGTGTGTGTGTGTGTGTGCGTACATGTGTGTATGTGTGTGTGTGCATACATGTTTGTGTGTGTGTGTATGTGTGTGTGTGCATGTCTGTGCATTTATGTGCGTGCGCATGCACGTGATGTTTGTTACTGTGCATTGAAAGTTTCATTGTGTAAATGGGATATGACAGTTGATGGTATCTTGAATCATGTTTTTCAGCCTGATATGAACTTTTTATTAACTAAAATAAGAAATAGTGAAGATTTTTTTCTGCTAAATTTTGAAAAAATGACAAAGTATTTAAACCAACATGAGAGCATTGTTAAATTGGAGGACATTTTTCTAAACATGGGAGACCGCGCATGTGGTGACAGAAAACCATGGATGTGTGTGGCTTCCAGCTACAAGGCAGCAGCGACACATTTACACATGAGCCGATTTCACACTCAAACATTCCTTAATCATATGGGAAAATCTGCAAAAATCTCTTGAGATCAGCGCTTGAAGTGGAAAAGGAAAAGTGTTACTCCCCTTGAAAATGCCGTGTAGAAAAATGCCTGTTAAACGATCGGCCAAAGAACCCCTCCAACCTCCATCAACCGGATCGGGGGTTTGCCTGAAGACGGACAAACTCATTTTGAATTTACCCAATGAAGAAACATCAGTGCTGAGTAGTGTGCTCCACCTTGCTCCTTGTTTTAGGCTCCATATTTTTTTATGTTTATATTGTCAAATTTTATGGTATTAAATGATTTGTTATCTTTAGTATATATTTTTTTCATTTCATTATATTGATATTTTTATCTTTGAGCCCCCTTACCAGCCCTTTGCCAGACCACAGTTAAAAAAGAAAAAAGGTTCTTAATCTGCTTTTGCCTGGTTAAACATTCATCACATCCTGATACCTGACAAGCCTACTTGACTTTAACTAGTGTAAATAACATTAAAAGAAACAGAGATCTTTGTCTTAAACCATAAATTTTTTTTCTCTATGTATCATTTTACCTTATTTAAAACACAGATCCATCAGGGGAAAAGAGAGAAAACATGACATCCATCAATCCATCCATTTTTGGGCTGCCTTTCTGGGATCGGGTCACAGGGGCAGTAGCCTAGGCAGGGAGGACCGGACTTCCCTTTCTCCAGCCTCTTGGGCCAGCTCCTCCGGGACAATCCTAAGGCATTCCCTGGCCAGCTGTGAGTAGGCCAGGGAAATCTAGTTTTTTCGGTCACTACCCAAAGCTCGTGACCATAGGTGAGGGTAGGAACGTAGATCGACTGGTAAATCGAGAGCTTTGCTGGCTCAGCTCTCTTTTCACCGTGACATATCTGTACAACGCCCGCATCACTGAAGAAGCAGCACCAATCTGCCTGTCGATCTAATGCTCCATCTTTCCCTCACTCGTGAATAAGACCCCGAGATACATAAACTCCTCGACTTGAGGCAAGACCTCATCCCTGACCTGGAGAAGGCATTCTACCTTTTTCCGAATCAAGACCATGGTCTTAGATTTAGAGGAGCTGATTCTCATCCCAGCTGCTTCCCACTCGGCTGCAAACTGCTCCAGTGAGAGCCGGAGATCACGTTCTGATGAAGCCAACAGGACCACATCAACTGCAAAAAGCAGAGACTCAATCCTTAGACCACCAAAACAAATCCCCTCAACATCTTGGCTGCACATAGAAATTCTGTCTATAAAAGTTATGAACAGAATCGGTGACAAAGGGCAGCCTTGGTGGAATCCAATTAATCGGAAGCAAGCTCAACTTGCTGCCAGAAATGTGGACCAAACTTCGACACTTGTCATACAGGGACCTTACAGCCTGTATCAAAGGGCCTGGTACCCCATACTCTTGGAGTACCCCACACAGGGCCCCCTAAGGGACATGGTTGAATGCCTTCTCCAAATCCACAAAACACATGTAGACTGGTTGGGCAAATTCCCACGCACCCTCCAGGATCCCCCTAAGGGTAAAGAGCTGGTCCGGTGTTCCACGGCCAGGACAAAAACCACGTTGCTCCTCCTGGACCTGAAGTTCAACTATCCGCCGGACCCTCCTATGCAGAAAACCTGAATAGACTTTGCCAGGGAGGCTCAGGAGTGTGATCCCCCTGCAGTTGGAACACATCCTGCGGACCCCTTTTTTAAATGGGTCCATCCTGTATCAGACCCGACCCCAGATAAGTGGCCAATCCAGTGGATCGGCCCCTGATGTTCACACAATATTGTAGAGCTGCGTCAACCAACACATCCAGAGCCCTAAGTAACTCTAGGAAGATCTCATCCACCCCCAGGGCCTTGCCACCAAGGAAGTTTTTTGACCACCTCAGTGACCTCAGCACCAGAGATTGGAGAGCCCAACCCAAAGTCTCCAGACTCTGTTTCTTCACCGGAAGACGTGCCGGTGGGATTGAGGAGGTCTTTAAAGTACTCTGCCCACCGATCCACAACGTCCTGAGTCAAGATCAGCAGCACACAATCCCCAAACAGTGTTTGTAGCGCACTGCTTTCCCCTCCTGAGGTGCCGGATGGTGGGCCAGAATCTCCTCGAAGTCATACAGAAATGTTGCTACATAGTCTCACCACATTCCTCCCTCACCCGGGTTTTTGCGACGATTAGGGATGCCATCAAGTTCCTGGTCCTCAAACAAATCTTCCAAATTATTTCAGAAAATAACAAGTTTTTTTAATCATTTGTTTTCAACAAAACAATCTTGTTGGTCATCTTTCACTTTGGCTGACACAGTTCACCTCTCAGACATCAGTTCATTCATTCTTTGTCATGATCTCTGCTCTTCCTAGATCATCTTCAAGCTATCCAACTGGAACCAGTTAGTGTTCCTCATCCTTTCCGTAGTGCCTCTGAACCACTGATTCTGATGGAATACGCCTTGGCTGCTCAGATGTTAGCAGGGCCATCTGTGTATCTTTACTACCCGGTATCAGCCCTCCTGCATTTGGGTCTGACCCAAGACTGGAAATGTAAGTCTGGAATCAAAAGTGTGCATTATCCGTTGCCATTTATAAGGATTTTCATTTTTAGATATGCTGTTTCTTACTAAATAACCCACCCCCACTTGTCCACAACCTCTACCAAAATCCAGCAAATGCAACCAGAGAGAGAGAAGAGGAAGGGAAATAGATGGATAGACAGACAGAGTTATAGAAATCAACATTGTATCACATGCTTGTGCTTTTACAAACATCACAATCTGGAAATTTTGATGTCTGGAAGGTGTGATGGGAATAGTATAGGGCCAGTATTCATATACAGCGTTGGGAACGTTACTTTAAAAAAGTAATTAGTTATAGTTACTGATTACTTTGTCAAAAAAGTAACTCAGTTACTAACTGAGTTACAAGATTATAAAAGTAACTAATTACCAAGATAAATAACTACTTAGTTACTTTTTTCATTAAAGCATGCAAGAATTACTACAATAATGAAATATAAATGACTAATGACTGGAACATAATAACATGTATGTCTAAATGTTTTTTATAAACCTGAATAATTTAAATAAATAAGCACTTAACAGGAGGAACTACTAACAGGAACATTACACTTTTCTAGACTATTAAAAGGTCACTGTGTGATATTCAACAAGATGCCAATCAGCTAAAATTTAAAATTGCAAATAGAAACACCTGTAAAGGTTCCCGAGCCTTTAAATGGTCTCTCAGTCAAGTTAAATTACAGAAATGAATGTAATTTTTTACAGTATTTTAATTTTTCCAGCTTCACATAATTGTGTGTTTTTAGTAATGTTTGTGTGTTCTAGTAATGGTTAAATAAATAAATAAAATCCTTTAAAATGACACTAGAAGAGGCACAAGCCTGATGGAGGACTTACATTTACTAACGTGGGTCAGACCCAACCACAGAAGAGCTGAAGCTGGGTGGTGAACACACACAGGTAGTTCTAATAACACCTGAGCTCCATGACGTCTGAGACTGATGCAACAGTGTTACAGCGGGACTAAAGACATGATCAGAAACAGGTTACAGCTGGATGATCTAGGAAGGCAGAAGATCAGGACGTCTGAGCGGTGAACAGGTGAGCGGACCTTCGGGACGTCCCGCTGTCACGCTGAGAAGAGCACGGATGCAGACCCGCAGATTGCGAATCTGCGGGTCTGCAGCCGTAGATATTCATCACGTCTTCCTCGTTCTTCACAGGCCGTGATGCACTTGGATGAAAACATCTGCCCCTTTAGCTCCTGATCAGCTGATGACAGCTTCAACACACCGCTCTGCTTAACGCACACATTTCCTTATCAGTAACAGAAACGATCGTTTTGTTAAAAGAGGACAGTAGATTGCTCGTTACAGAAAGAAATATTTTTTTTAATTAACGTGGTTAGTTTAAACGGCGTTATTCCCATCACTGCTCTGTTGGGTCTACAGCATGCAGCGACTGAGACAGTGAGAACACTGAGGGTCTCCGCCCACCCGGCCAATCATCATCGTGTTTGTAAGTGCGTTACCGACACCTCTCTCTCCCTGGCTGCAGCTGAAGTGTGGCGGTCAGAAAGCCTCACACTGTTGCTCAATGTTCGACAAGCACATAGTAACGCACAACCTTCCGTCCACAGTAACGGTAACGGCGTTGCAACAGTGGGAAAAGTAATTAATTAGATTATTCCGTTACCTAAAAAAAAATGCCGTTAGTAACTCCGTTATATTTAAACGGCGTTACTCCCAAAACTGTTCATATATGACCTTGTACAGTCCTAAAACCCCCAAGGCACTTTACAACAATAAAGGTTACTCACACACACATTCACATGCTGGTGGTGATGAGCTACAATGTAGCTACAGCTGTCCAAATCCAAGGCAGCTGTTCAGAAAGGAGGGTTAAGTGCTTCTCATCTCCTCACGTTTAGACTACTGTGACTCTCTTTTCACGTGTCTACAGGTGGTTCAGAACGCCTGTGCTCGGTTTCTGACCAAGTCCTCCAAACACACCCACATCACCCCGCTTCTCCTCCAGCTTCACTGGCTGCCAGTCAACTTCAGGGTTTATTTCAAGATCCTGGTTCTGGTCTATAGGGCCTTACATGGACAAGCACCATCTTACATTGGTGATCTTCTTAGTCCCTACACCCCCAGCAGGTCCCTGAGGTCCAGTGATCAAAGCCTACTGGTTGTGCAGCACCAGGCTAAAGACCAAAGGGGACAGATCATTTGCTGCTGTGGCCCCCAGACTCTGGACCTCTCTCCCCCTGAGCCTGAGATTAGCAGACTCAGTGGTCTCCTTTAAAAAGCAGCTGAAGACTTACTTGTTCAAGCTGGCTTTTGGCGTGACCTTCATCACCCTCTCCTTATTCTGCTCTTATTCCACCTTTCCCGGGATCCACTGATTTCCCCCTTTCCTTGCATTATTATCAAAAAATCGTTTCTCATTTGAAATATGTTTTGATCATTTTTTTAAATGTCTTTTATACTTAAATTTTTTTTTGGGGGGAGGCGGGGGGGGGGTGTGAAGCACCTCGTGATTTTTATCTTGAGAGGAGCTATATAAAAGATTGTTTTCTTTTCATTGGCTAAGGACACAACGACTGTGACAGCAAAGAAAACTCAAGACAGCAACTTCTCACATGAACTATGAGGATCACATTAACCCTGGGCAGGCGTTGCAGGTTAGCAACCTACCTACCTGGTTACTCCACACACGTGTTTCATGAGCAGTTTTTAACTCAGAAGTACCGCGGCGCTGAAGGACTTAGTTGTTCGTCCTTTTATCAAAACTTATTTTGAACCTGAGAGGGTTAAAGTGTGTCATGATATGTGTGAGGGAGAAAGAGATAGAGACCTTCTCCCTTGTTGTAAATAGCCCCATCCATCACATTAGCCTAATGAAAAGTAAGAAGAGCACTCCAAATGATCTACTCCCTGAGGTTGTCTCAGAGCTATGTGAAATAAGACAACATTAACCTGAGTTATACGGCCTGCCAACACAGAGCGCTATGACAACACACACACATGCATTTGACCACATATCTATCTTATCTACCGTTTACTATCCACCTGGGATTTCTGGTGTCACCCGGACGCCATAAACTAGCACTGAAATTAAACAACACAGTTCAAACAGAAGTACATGTGTGGCCTCGGAGAGTTCTGTGTGTGTGTGTGTGTGTGTGTGTGTGTGTGTGTGTGTGTGTGTGTGTGTGTGTGTGTGTGTGTGTGTGTGTGTGTGTGTGTGTGTGATTAGGCATTACTTTGGCACTACCTTTGTCATATCAGCTAATTCTGTATTTTAAGAAATTAGATGAACTCACATTAGAATGCACCGGCCAGATATGACAAACCGGCATGAACCTTCTCTTCCTGTCAGGTAAAATGTTTACTCTATATCTCTGCTGATAGGGCAGCTCACTGGTGCCTTACTACACAGACAGACACAAACACACACACACACACACACATTTGATTTTGATATACAAATAAAGTGAAGAAGAGAGGAAGTTGGTTCCGATAAACATGTGAAGGCCAAGGTCTGAGCCCAAGGATGAAAAAAATAGTCACAGGCAACAGGCACAGCAGGCAAATGCTGGGAGCCTCCAACATAATGAGATGGTGGAGATTTGGTCATTTGACAGCACCGTAGCCCGTCTCACACCCCCTGATGGGGCCATCCTCCTCCTAACCATCCCCGCCTCCTACTTGAACAGAGAAACTACATCACTCCTAGTTAGTGCCAGACGGCAGTTCTGTTTGTGTGGACCCCCATCACAACCATGCAGCGTAACTGGGTACAGCTTGTAATCATTGTTTGTTCCAATGGAGGGAATCGTGTGTGTGTGTGTGTGTGTGTGTGTGTGTGCATTTGATTAATTCTCTGTCTATTATTGTGCCTTGTATGCATATTTGGATGTAAAAAGACAGAGAAAATTTGCTTGATGCATTGTACTCTTGTCTAGTGCTTTATTTTGTACAAAATAGGGTCAGAGTTCTTTCCGTGAGAGCTTACACACCAGCTAGCTAGGTCATGCCATACATACGTATTCAGAATGCAGAGATGTGGTCAACCGGAGAAGGTTGGAGCTGGTATTTCTGACTTTTAGGACCAAATTCCCAGCTCTGCTTCAAGAATAGATCTACGATGCCCAGACATCATCGAGATCATTCAGTATAGAGCAAGCCAGAGTATTTAACATCCACTCGTTCTGACAGGAAAGTTTATCCTACATATACAGAATATGCAACAGTGAGATACTCTAAAGACCTGCATTGTCTATTTGACCTCTTTGTGCCAGGAACCGTTGAATGAAGCTGACAGAAGAATTGTTGGATGATGAAGAAAAGAGAATGAATAAAAAAACAAAGGAAAGACAAAAAGGGAAAATGCAATTAATAAATAAAGCCAGCCACCATCTTTGCTTTCAACATATTTTTGCAGAACGCTTAAACTCTAAGAAGACCAAGCATGGTTCATCAGACGATAACAGCTTACACGTGTTGCCTTTGCAGATGTAACCAGGCCTCGATAAACATTTTGCTTATTTCATTTGTCATGTGCTGTTAGGCTTGGAACATTTGTCTAAGACGTGATGATCATGGGGAGAGGCTGTTTCCCAAACCTACACTGAAAAGAAAGTTTAATTTCAAACCATTAACTGATTTGGAATTACTGCCTGAAAATGTTTTAAGTAGGAATGTTCTGATCGCGTTTTTTTCTCCCGGTCCGATTCCGGGTCATTTGATTTTGAGTATCTGCTGATACCGAGTCCCGATCTGACACTTTTCAGAAAAGGAGAAGAAAAGGAAATAATTTTCAGGAAAGTATTAAAGTAGGAAGAAAACACATCTAAGTTGTCCTTTAAGTTTCACTTTCGCTTGTTTGGGAAGGACGTTGGTTTAAAAACGTGTTTATATTATGAAACTATTTTAAAGTTGCCGCATTGTTCTTATTTCAAGTTGTTTACTCCCTGCAGCTGTGTTTAGCGATGCACATTCCCATGATGGGGAGGCGCGTGGCATCTTGGCAGGCAGGCTCACATTTCCCTGCATAACACCTATGGCTCTCGTGCAGCTCCAGTGCGGCAGGAGAACTAGAAACCCTGACATTTTGCAGTCTAAATGGGATTTGCCGCGGCACCCTGGGGAGGATTTTGGCATTTATAGTAGCAAAGCTGAAGCTAGAATAAACTGCCATCAGGCACCTCTCAAACCAAGACGAGACATAGGGAGGTCGCTGGGCATGGTGTGTCTTATAAAAGCACCTTGGAAAACTGGAGGCTGGTGATTTTCTTTTTTGATGCCCAAAGAGGAAAGTAAATGTAAAAGTGGTCTGTTTTTAAGGCAGCTAATCATGGAGCTCCGTCTTTCCCAGCATGCCGACTGCACAGTGCACACATTACAAGTGGCTGTTGCTCTGCCTTTGCTGTTTGGTTTAACATACCACCAAGCTGCTAGCCTGGCAAGCCAGACTAAATAAATGTATTATTTAGTCTGGCCATGCTCCATTGACGGGTCTCGGTTGTGGGACGGGTTCTACGTTGTCTTTCAAATGATCTCCGCATGCTACTGGACAATGAATGTGACATACTCTTGTTTCACTCTGTTGCATCATCCCACCCACCAGGCATATAGAGTGCCCTGATTGGCCCACAAAGCGGATAAAGCTCTGTGATTTGTTCACTAAGCAGATAGAGCATTATAATTGGCCCACCATTATGGACCAATCACAGCTCTTTATGTGTTTGAAACCCCTCTAGAGAGCTGTGATTGGCTAGCCAGAGTCCTGGTAGGAGCTGTGAAGGTCTAGTTCACTAGGCTACCAAGCTGCACCTGAGGAGACACATTAGCCTGCTTGCTAACAGCTGCATCTCCGTGTCTGAGCCCCCTGCCTGCGTAAATTGTGTGACGTTACTCTGTTGTTTTTGCACAAGAAACAAAGAATATAGAAGTAGAAGAACTTGTTGAAATTAAAACTAAACCACTGTTATTCCATTTGAAAATCTCTCTCAGGATGAATAGAAAAAGTCACGTTTGTTGTTTTAAAAGGTTAAATCCAATTTTTTTCCTCCCAATCCCGATCCTTTTAAAATCATGTCATCGGATCGAATCATTCCTAGTTTTAAGTGTATAATTCCCTTTAGTTCACATTTTGTAAGCTTTGGGTTACAGAAAAATTCTTCAGTGCAGCATACTGCTGCAAATAAATCTACAGAGAAGAAGATGATGAAGAAATTAGGGAGGATGATGATGATGAGGACTGTATCTGCACATGAAGCCACCTGGTGAAGACCATGTGAACACATCCATCTCCTCCCCCTTGGTCCCATGAACTCTTTCCGTCTCACATTGACAGATTTATTAAAAGATGGGAATCAAAGTGTCCCCAGCTTCCTCCTATCCTCAGTTCTTTGGATTCTCCTCTCCTTCATCCACTGACAACTTTTGTTCCCTCATCTTGTCTCACTCTCTCGACATCTCATGGCTCAAGCCTGTGATTTTGAGTCAAAAGAGAAAGTGAGAGAGATAGGTAATAAAGAAGGAGACAAGGAGGGGGACCTGCTGGGATCAGTAAAGCTGAGAGAGAAGAAATGTCTTTTTTATCTGTTGAAAGATTCTCGCACCAGCACAAACTTTCAGCACTTCTCTTTTTCTGTACACAAGTAGGGAAATCAGACCAACCAACAGTTTTTCCTGGGCTCTAGCTTCAGCGCTCGTCTCTGTTTCTACCCTAGATTGACACAGTTTACATGATAATCTGTAGCTAGCAGTGGTTGGTTTAACGGATTAACTACTTTGAATTTTACTACCAGTTAACGCCAACAAGTAAAACACATTCAGGAAGTTCCGAAGTGCCATTCTTCCGAAGTGTGAGTGAGCAGTGTATTTTTCACTGAGCATAGTTCCTTTGGACCCTTTTATGCTTGTTGAGTTGCACTGCTCAGTGCTCTTTCCTTAACATTGGTACAGATCCCAGATTTCCTGATTAAGTCAAGCACAGCCACAAACACACACCCTAGGAGAATTTCCAGGGTGTGTGTTTGTGGCTGTGCTTGACTTATCAGTTCATCCCCTTTTTACTACGTAGTGGTGTTTCAAATCTCATCTGATTTTTTTTTTAATCTGGAACCCTAAAAACTCAGCCCATAGCCCAGTAATAGTAGTGAACAGTTGGTGTCTGTTACATTGGTAGAAAACGGCCATAATGCATCCACACCTGAGCCGACAGAACATGCTAACTCCAGCTGTTTCACCTACACCTCTGCCTGCGCCGCTGAGATGCAGAATTTGGGATTGTCATTTGTTGTTAGTTTTGACTGAAGGCTGCAGTCGAAACTGTCAATAAGTATGAAAAAACATCAATGTTTTTTTTCTCACTAAAAGAAAAGATGAAATATTCGTTTGAATGTTTTGCACTTTTAATATTGCACTTTGAGTTTACTACCTCAGCCTGCTTCCTAATATTGTTTAATAATTTCCCATTAAAAAAACTGTTCAAATAACGTTTTCCTCATGTTGTTGACAATATACTGTATGGCAAAAACTGCAGCTGGGTATGAGTGTGGACTGTTGGAAGTTATATATATATATATACATATATGTGTATATATATGTGCATATATATGTATATATACAAACATATATATACATATGTATATATATATATATATATATATATATATATATATATATATATATATATATATATACATATATATATATATATATATATACACATATGTCTATATATAAATATATATATATATATGTGTGTATACCGTAAATCCTCTAATACAGGCCGGTATTCAATTAAAGGCTGGGTCTCTAATTTTGGCCGGTGTCGGAGTCAGCGGAGGTGAATAATGGCCGGTCTCTTATTGTGGCCGGGTGGAATATGGTAACAAGCAAGTACAGGGGGTGGTTGCGTCATCGTCTCACTTTTGATTTGCCAGTGATAGACCGCGAGGGTAACTTTAACCCTGCGGAGACGAAGAGGAGGCGAAAATTTGATATCAAGTTCAAAGAGAACGTGCTGATTATGCTGCAGAACACTCTGGGGAGCAGTAGCAGGGGTTGTATGAACTAGTCAACTTCACTATAGTGCAGGGGTCGGCAACCTGTTCCCATCAAAGAGCCATTATTACCCGTTTCCCACAGTAAAGAAAACACCGCAGCAGCTGCGGCGTTGTGGGCGGGGCCTACCATCAGACAGCAGAGAGCTGCTCACAACAGGTGACAGCAGCTGGTACCGGTCGCTCGTGTACGTCAAAGTTATCTTTCATAAGAAGATAATCAATAAAACGATTTATATAAAGTGGATCCAGAAGTTGTAGCCCGTCTCTTCCTACAGTATTTTGATATTTTTCACCCTGTTGGTGGTTTTACTGAGCAGGTGCCACTTTTGTCATATGTTTCTTTTTAAAACATGTTTAGACTGTTCAGAATACAAATCCAGGCTCTGTCACGTTTGATTGTTGTAATTAAACTTTGTAGGTGGGGAAGGTCAGAAAAGGATCCGATCATTTTGTTTTTCCCTCATTTACAGTGACGGAGACAACGGCGCAGTGCGCCTGGCTCTGGTGGTAATCAAGTTTAATTTTATCTCTTTGCAACAATTTTCACAAGAAAACAGAACAGTTAAAAGCAGGGCTTGTGTTGTCTTGACCGGACAGTTCCCGTATTTGATTGTTTATTTTGACGGAGAAAGAATAGAAAGAATTACCCCGACGCATGCAGACGAACTGACACTTTATTCGTTTCGCGCAGATGTAGCTAAATCACTCAAGAAATGATTCCCATCTGAGCTGGACACTGAGCTCAGCGCAGCTCGCTGTCAGCGCGTACGTACAGCACACAGTGAGCTGAAGATGTGGAGAGGGGCTTGGAGCACGTCGCAGAACCAGAGCGCATGCAGGAAGATTCCCCCGACTGAAGCGAGAGTTGTCTCTTAGAAAATGTTCCCTGATTATGAAACTTTGGCTGAATAGCGCTTGTTCCTGTCTCCAATGTGGCGACACATCCAGGAGCTGAGGAGAATCCCAGAATCTCACATCTTCAGCTCATAAAGTGCCTATGATTACGCACAAGCGTGACGAGTCAACCCGGTCTCACAGTAAGACCGGGTTGGAACTGTTCAGGTTTACGCAGACAATCTTTACATTTAGAATTGGCATACAGATGTAAAATTAATGCAGTAAAATATAAAGCATTTTATTAAAATATCCATTCATTATTTTACAAGCACAGAGAGCCGCATCAGATGGATGGAAGAGTAACAATCAGGTGTCGCCACCTCAAAAACTAATTTAACACGCGATCATTCATGTCGGTTCATTTCCTTTGATGTTTTCTGTCTTTTATTTGCGCCTGATGTGTTTCGCTGTGGAGCGGGGCGCATCAACTTGTCATCTGGTGACGCACCGATCACTGATGCGGCCGGCAAGCAGCGAGCACTCCGCTGTTTTTGCGGTCGGTAGATCTTTTAGAACTGCAGTTCAAAGGTAACTCATGAGGTGAATATAGATGAACCCAGGTAGCAGTTTTTCTTTAGGATTGAGAGGAGATGCAGGAAGATAATAAACAGGCAGGACACAAAAATAGTCAAATAAAAACAAGTTTGTTTTTGTACCTGGTGGTTGCAACAAACAGACACCATTGAAGGTAATCAGATGTGAGGAACAGAAAATGAAATAATTATTTTAATGTTTAGAGCAGCAGGAACCAGCGCTGGACTGACCATAGGGCATAGCGGGCAACTGCCCGCTGGGCCGACCCTTTCCTCTTTTATGGGCCGGTGTCTTTTTTTTTTTTCTTCTGGCCTCTAGTTGTTGCAGACAACTCCTCCGTGCTGCCCCACGTGACGCCTCGTAACAGTTGGTGGATTGGCCAATTGGTAATAATACACTCTGGGCTGGACCAATAGCCAGAGGTCTGATGCACCCGCCAGTTGTTTGAGTCTCAGGCCTAGTCCACACGTAGCCGTTTTTTTTTTAAATTAATATCCGCCCCTCCAAAAACTTGCATCCACACCACCTCGTTTTAAAACAAAACTCTGTCCACACGTACCCGGATGAATACGTTGTTAAGGACATGCCAGACCTGTAGGCGGCAGTACTTCCCCCGTTCTTAACCTCGTCCTTCATCTGTGGTCTTCCGCAAGGAGCAGTAATTCCACTTGCAAAAACAAACAAGCAGAAAGCGCTTGGACAATCTTAGTGACAGAGCGCAGCTCTGAGGGCTTCCATGATGCCGGCTAGTGTAAACACAGGTCGCACATGTGATGTCAGCATTTTTTTGACGCGGAAAGTGACGTTTCGGACATTAAAACTCCGGTTTTGTCCGTCCACACGCAGACACCCAAAACAGAGAAAACGCAGATCTTCACTTTGGTCTGAGTTTTTAAAAAGATCCGTTTTCGTGTGGATGACAGGCCAAAACATAGAAACATATCAACGTTTTGGCAGATCCCCGGCTACGTGTGGACAGGGCCTCAGTAAACAGACAGACGAGCTTAACAAAATGGAGAACAAAAAATGGAAAGGAGGAGCGGAGAAAATTCGACTAAAAAAGAAACTGGCCCTTCAGACAGATGCTGGCGCATGTGTTAAAAATCTCACAGTTGTTTGAGGAGTTTGAGTGCCCTAATGATCCTAGGAGCTATGTTGTCTGGGGCACTTAGTGCCCCTGGTAGGGTCTCCCATGACAAATTGGTCTTAGGTGAAGGGTGAGACAAAGAACGGTTCGAAGGATCTTTCATGGCGGTTAAAACGAAGAGTCGGAGTACCCGGCCCGGAGGGTTACCGGGGTCCCACCATGGAGCCAGGCCTGGGGTTGGGGCCCGTGAGCGAGCGCCTGGTGGCCGGGCTTTCGCCCATGGGGCCCGGCCGGGCCCAGCCCGAACCGGATACATGGGCTCATCCAACTGTGGACCCACCACCCGCAGGAGGAACATGAAGGGTCCGGTGCAATGCGAATCGGGTGGCAGACCAAGGCGGGAGCCTTGGCGGTCCAATCCCCGGACAAGAAAACTAGTTTTTGGGACATGGAACGTCACCTCGCTGGCGGGGAAGGAGCCGGAGCTTGTGGCAGAGGTTGAGCGGTACCGGCTAGATATAGTCGGACTCACCTCGACACATTGCATTGGCTCTGGAACCCGAGACCTGGAGAGGGGTTGGACACTCTACTTTGCTGGAGTTGCTCCGGGTGAGAGGCGGAGGGCTGGGGTTGGCTTTTTGTTAGCCCAGAGACTCTCTGCCTGTGTGTTGGGGTTTACCCCGGGGGACAAGAGGGTAGCTTCCTTGCGCCTTCGGGTCGGGGAACGGGTCCTGACTGTTGTTTGTGCTTATGGGCCAAATATCAGTTCAGAGTACCCACCCTTTTTGGAGTCCCTGGGACGAGTGCTAGATAGTGCTTCATCAGGGGACTCCATTGTCCTGCTGGGGGACTTCAATGCTCACGTGGGCAATGACAGCTTGACCTGGAGGGGTGTGATTGGGAGGAACGGCCCACCTAATCAGAACTCGAGCAGTGTTTTGTTATTGGACTTCTGTGCAAGCCGCAGTTTGGCCATAACAAACACCATGTTCGAACATAAGGATGCCCACCGGTACACTTGGTACCAGGGCAGCCTAGGTCACAGGTCGATGATAGATTTTGTAGTCGTATCATCTGACCTGCGGCCGTATGTTTTGGACACCCGAGTGAAGAGAGGGGCGGAGCTGTCAACTGATCACCACCTGGTGGTGAGTTGGATCAGATGGCAAGGGAACATGCCGCGTAGACCTGGCAGACCCAAACGCATAGTGAGGGTCTGCTGGGAACGCCTGGCAGAAGAACCTGTCAAGACGGTCTTCAACTCCCACCTCCGGCAGAGCTTTGACCACGTCCCGAGAGCAGTGGGGGACATTGAGTCCGAGTGGGCCTTGTTCCACTCTGCGATTGTCGAGGCGGCTGTTGCTAACTGTGGTCATAAGGTGGCCGGTGCCAGTCGTGGTGGCAACCCCCGTACCCGCCGGTGGACACCAGAGGTTCGGGGAGCCGTCAGGCTGAAGAAGGAGGCCTACAGGGCGTGGCTGGTCTGTGGGTCTCCGGAGGCAGCAGACAGGTACCGGATAGCCAAGCGGGGTGCAGCAGTGGCAGTTGCCGAGGCAAAATCTCGGGCGTGGGAGGAGTTTGGTGAGGCCATGGAGAAAGACTATCGATCGGCTCCAAAGAGGTTCTGGCAAACTGTCCGGCGCCTCAGGAGAGGAAGGCAGCAACTCGCTCACACTGTTTACAGTGGGGATGGGGAGCTGCTGACGTCAACTGAGGCTATAGTCGGACGGTGGAAGGAATACTTTGAGGAGCTCCTCAATCCCACCAATGCGCATTCCGAGGAGGAACCAGAGCTGGGAGGCCTGGGGATGGACTCTCCGATCTCGGGGGCAGAAGTTGCTGAGGTAGTCAAACAACTACACAGCGGCGGAGCCCCGGGGGCGGATGAGGTTCGTCCTGGGTATCTCAAGGCTATGGATGTTGTAGGGCTGTCATGGTTGACACGTCTCTACAACATTGCGTGGTCATCGGGGGCAGTTCCTAGGGAGTGGCAGACCGGGGTGGTGGTCCCCATCTTTAAGAAGGGTGACCTGAGGGTGTGTTCCAACTATAGGGGGATCACACTCCTCAGCCTCCCTGGAAAGGTCTACTCCAAGGTACTGGAGAGGAGGGTCCGATCGATAGTTGAATCTCAGATAGAGGAGGAGCAATGTGGTTTTCGTCCTGGCCGTGGAACTGTGGACCAGCTCTATACCCTTGCAAGGGTGATGGAGGGGGCATGGGAGTTTGCCCAACCAATCCACATGTGCTTTGTGGATTTGGAGAAGGCTTATGACCGTGTCCCCAGGGGCACCCTGTGGGGGACGCTCCAGGAGTATGGGGTGGGTGGCTTTCTGTTAAGGGCCATTCAGTCCCTTTACCAGAGGAGCGTGAGTTTGGTCCGCATAGCCGGTAGTAAGTCGGACCTGTTCCCAGTGAGGGTTGGACTCCGCCAGGGCTGCCCTTTGTCACCGGTTCTGTTCATCACTTTTATGGACAGAATTTCTAGACGCAGCCGTGGTGTGGAGTGTGTCGAGTTTGGTGGCAGGAGAATCTCGTCTCTGCTTTTTGCGGATGATGTGGTCCTCCTAGCTTCATCCAGCTCTGACCTTCAGCTCTTGCTGGGTAGGTTCGCGGCCGAATGTGAAGCGGCTGGGATGAGGATCAGCACCTCCAAATCTGAGACCATGGTTCTCGACCGGAAAAGGGTGGCTTGCCACCTCCGGGTTGGGGGAGAGGTCCTACCTCAAGTGGAGGAGTTTAAGTATCTCGGGGTCTTGTTCACGAGTGAGGGTAGGAGGGATCGGGAGATCGACAGGCGGATTGGTTCGGCGTCTGCAGTGATGCGGACGCTGAGCTGATCTGTCGTGGGGAAGAGGGAGCTGAGCCAGAAAGCCAGGCTCTCGATTTACCGGTCGATCTACGTCCCAATCCTCACCTATGGTCATGAGCTTTGGGTAATGACCGAAAGAACGAGATCGCGGATACAAGCGGCCGAAATGAGTTTCCTCCGTAGGGTGGCCGGGCTCAGCCTTAGAGATAGGGTGAGGAGCTCGGACATTCGGGAGGGACTCGGAGTAGAACCGCTGCTCCTCCGGATCGAAAGGAGCCAGTTGAGGTGGTTTGGGCATCTGGTCAGGATGCCTCCTGGACGCCTCCCCGGGGAGGTGTTTCGGGCATGTCCTGCCGGCAGAAGGCCCCCGGGTCGACCCAGGACACGTTGGAGAGGTTACATCTCCAATCTGGTCCGGGAACGCCTTGGGGTCCTGCCGGAGGAGCTGGTGGACAAGGCCGGGGAGAGGACGGCCTGGAGCTTCCTAGTTGGGATGCTGCCCCCGCGACCCGGACCCGGATAAGCGGAGGAAGACGACGACGACGACGACAGTTGTTTGGTAGTGAAGGTTCAAGTAAAATCAATTTAGGAAGTGATGGAGCCTCAGCCCAGAGAAAGGTTGGAGAAGAAAAGAGGGAGGAGGAGGAGAAACCCGAGCCGGCCGCCTGTCCAAGTGGCAGAACCGAATTTCAGGTAAGAAGTTATCTGGGTCAAATATAAACTAAGTTCAGGTGTAGTTTATTGTCATTGTCCTGCTTGCTAACTTTTTAAAGTCAGTTACAATAACTCATCTTACTGTTTATTATACGGAGTTTCTACTGTTGGCCGGGTGCTATGATGTTACTGACAGTTAATTTTTAGGGTTACCAACCTTCTCGTAAAAAAACCGAATCGTCCGTACGAGTTGAAACAGAACGTGATTTGTCCTGTAGTTAAGCTAGACTGAAACAAAAAAAAGAGACAACGCTGTGGTGTCTTCATTTATGCTGCTCGGCCGGCCGTCTCCTCATTCCCCACCATTTTTTTGTTCTTTTTATTTTATTGGCAATAAAAGCAGGTGACATCTAAACTCAGGTGCATTTGATTATCAGCGGATCCATTTATTAGCTGATGTTTGCTGTAAAAGCTGCTGGTCATGGTGTCAGTTTGCATCTGATGAGAGAGAAACATCGAGAAGAAATAGGAGATGTCCAGACTCAATCATCCGAGCAGCTGAACAGTTAATGGAGAAACTCTTTACATTTTAGATTACATGAATGACTTGAAGAAAAGTTATGAACAAATGTCACCAGGATTCTTTTTTACGTAGCTGATAGGAGAGAGACTTCTCCTGAAGTGTTGAATAAACTCACAACAAAGAATCACGGATGTTTCTCACTCTAGATTCTGCGGGTCATAACTTCTGAAGTACTAATCGAATAAAAATAATTCAAACGGTTTCCAAAAGTACATCAAACGAGCTTTCCAACGGGGTATTACATGATGTAATTCATGTTACTCCAAAAATCGCTATTAGAAGGAAACCAGCTTTGCAGCGTCACAGAAAGAAACGTAGTGAACCGCGACGGGAGAGCGAGAACCAAAGGGAGGAGACAGTCTGATCATCTTCATCAGCAGCTTTTATAAAGTTATGGAAACGTCACAAATAAAATCCACCTGGTTGGTCAGGTGTCCCAGAAGGCTGTTTCTGTAGATGGTGACATGAGGAGGGACAGATTAAAGTCACACTGGTTTTTATTTGAACACTCAACTGTTTACTAAATGATTCAGCTTCATTCCAGCATTATTTATACATACAATAAATATTTATTTAGCTGAAAATATAATGTTATCAGTGCAGAATTTTATTAGTTGACTTTTGTAATGAAATGTTTAGATTTAACCTTTTATCTGCTTATTGGTCTTCATAATGCTGGTAGAAATGTAGCTACAGCTGTGAAGTAGCCCATGAGTGTTATTTTATGATACCTAGTATTTATTTTATCCCGTTCTCTGGACCAGAGCGTAGACCCGTGGTCACAGACAGGCTGCAGTCATTAAACTGGTAATCATGAGGTCAGGGGTCACACTGTTTTCTGAGTGTTTGCAGTTCTGAGTTTAAATTGTTCTTTTAACATAGTTTGCTCAAGTCATTTTGAAGTTCCTGTTTAGTAATAAATGTAAAGAAAATTCAAATCTGTTTATTTTTTTCATTTAAGCTGCAGTTTTACAGACTTTAATAAACATAAACACTAAATACAAACCAGACACTGAAAGCTGAGGCTGTTCTGAAAAAAGGAGCAGAGTTACAAACATTTTACACTTTTATTACACTTTTAAAGCCATAAAACATACCAGTTATATTTATGGTCATAAGAGGGTTAACCGTGATAAATGTTCCACATCCCACAAAGAGATGGTAAAAGTGAATGTGAGCATAATTATATACATTTTATTACTTTATTATGTATTTTTTATTATTGACTATTACTCCAAAGAGTTCAGATGAAGGCAACTGGACTTCTTTGGTTTCTTTAAATCATTTCACTTCTCCTCTGAGGAGCTTTGTCAGTTCTAACTGGAATATGGGAGAGTCAAGCTTATAAGCTGTAGCTGTCTCTTGTTATTTAAAGAACAGAAACTACTCTGAGTACCCCGCCTCTCCATCTCCTGATGAGTCGTTAGCCTCTATTGATGGTGAGTCATCGTGTTGATTAGATGCAGGAAGGTGTGACCTAGACTGAAACTGAATGAGATTCAAAGCTGCATTATTGGTACTGGAAAGGTGAAATCTAAGCCCCGCCCCTATTTAAAGTGGGGTTTTCACATTTTTACATAGATAGCTTCTTTTACTCCTCTCTCAAACCATCTATCTTCTCTGTCCAGAATGTGGACTTTGTCATCTTCAAAGATGTGTCCCTTGTCCTTCAGGTGGAGGTGGACTGCAGAGTTTTGACCTGAAGAGGTGGCTCTCCTGTGTTGTGTTATGTTCTTGTGTAATTGTTGTTTAGTTTCTCTAATGTAAACATCTGGACAGTGCTCCTACACTGGACTGCATAAACGACACCACTGAGCTTCTGTTTGGGTGTTTTGTCTTCTGGATGGACCAGGTTCTGTCTGAGGGTGTTGTTGGGTTAAAGTTTACCGGGATGTTGTGTTTGGAGAAGATTCTTCTAAGTTTCTCTGAGACTCCTGCCACGTATGTGATGATGGTGCCTTTGTGTAAAGGGTGTTGTTGTTGGGTTGGTAGCAGAGCTCTCATGTTTAGTACTAAGTTCAGTGAGATCATGGAATGGGATCAAGAATTTTCTACTGACAGGAAAAAGATCTCAGCTAACATAGCTGTAGATCACACTGGATAAGTCTCTGTGGTTGCATATATTTTACATTTATTTTACTACCTCTTACTAGAGCTGTCTTTAGTAAGCACAACATATCTTTGGTTGTACACCTGTGCAGTAGCAATAAAGTATCTTGATTTCTGTTAAATGTACTTCCTGAATGACTTTTCAGGCTAAAATAACAAAATAACAAATACAGACAGAAGGACGACTTCTTTCTTCTTTTATAATGCGTTGCATCACCACCTGGTATCAGAACAGGACTCAGTATTGGAAGATAATCAAAAATCAAACAACTTGGACTCGGATCAGGGGCAGAAATGTGGTTGTAACATCTCTAGATAAAAGCCAGCTTTAAAAACTAAAACTATTATTTATGAACTAAAATTAACACTAATGACACTAATTGATATATTTTTATTATGTTGTTTGAACCCAAGGGTCTCATTATTTGAATTTTCTAACTTGTTGGTTTGCTCTATAAGTGCCCCTTTTTTTTTTACTTTGAGCAGCCGCCCCGTCAAAGGTCTCTGCACGGCCCTGAAGAAGATACATATTTGGTTTGTAAACAAAATATCTAGTTAAATATTTCATTTGGATGCTAAATATATGTTTAAGAAGGTAAATGTTTAGTTTGTAATCAAAGTATTTAGTTAAAAAGTTAAATATTTAGTTTGGATGATAAATATTTAATTAAAGTTAAATATTTATTTAAGAAGGTAAGAATTTCATTTGTAAACAAAATATTTCATAATTAATTATTAATGATGAATTGTTTTTCAGAACAAATTTTCAGAAATGTACAGTAGAATTAAATACAAATAATCATAAGTTAGTGTTTGTGGAGACTTTAATATAGATATTCTAAATGCACACAATCATACACAAATAATTTATTAATTATGTGTTTTGTTAAAGATTCCGTCCAACAATTACACACCCTAACAGGATAGCTAGAAATACTGCAACTCGTTTTAACATCATATTAACAAATAGTTACAGAAGTAAATACTGTACATGATGTCAGCATTTTCCCCACATTTTCTAGATACTGCACCAGTACGATCTCTAAAAAGACCTCAAATGGTCAATTAAGTTATTTTATCTCACCTTTCTCTGTCTCCTTTCTTTTTTAAATGTATTGTAAAAATATTTCCTAGTTGGTGTGATGATAAAACAGTTTATGAAAATTTCCATAAATGTCTTTTTTTAATATTAATATTCATTATGATTAATAGTTCTCTCTGTTTTAATGTCAGGTTTCTACCAAGTGTTAGAGATTGTTTGGGGTGTTACCTTAATCAAGTGGTCTTTTTTTCCTTTCTACTAAGTACTTTTTAGAATACCAGGATAGGACGAATGGTGTAGGTTTACGTTTATTAGATTGATACATAAATATTACCAACAAGAAAGTGTACGTTGGTGTGTGTCAAAAACAGCGTAAGGCTTAATGTCTTTTCCACAAAAACCAAGTGATGGGCCGGTCTCCAGTCAAAATGCCCGGGCTGAATTTTTGTCCCAGTCCAGCCCTGGCAGGAACACTGAGAGGCTGCAGGCGCATCAGTGAGTTTGCGGCCGCTGCGCAGGGGAAGGGGGGAGAGGGCTGAAGCAGAAACTACCGTTGTTAAAAGAAATGTGTTTAACTTTGAAAATGTGGGCGCGATTTTAATTGTCAAAAACTCCAGCGAACCATTAGTTAATTTTGCTCAAATAGAAATAGAGGCCTGCCTCTAATACTGGCCCTCCTTCCAATAAAGGCCTGGAGCTTGTTGAGCTTGAGTCAAATACAGGCCCGGGCCTGTATTAGAGGATTTACGATATATATATAGACATATATATATATATATATATATATATATATATATATATATATATATATATATATATATATATATATATATATATATATAGACATATATATATATATATATATATATATAGACATACACATATATATATATATAGACATACATATATATATATATATAGACATATATATATATATATATATATATATATATATATATATATATATATATATATACATATGTCTATATATAAATATATAGACATATATATATATATACATGTATATATATATATACATCAGAAAAGCTTTATTGCCAGCGCTCCAGCGAACCAGAGCATAGGAACTCGACTCCGCAGCACAGCCTGACCAAGGTTATACACACACACATGTAGACAGAACAGATACAGGCAGACCACGAGAGCAGCCATAACGTCGCTCATTTTATATATATATGTATATATATATATATATATATATATATATATATATATATATATATATATATATATATATATATATCATAGACTGTACATACTGGACAAACGGATTCCATAGGCTCCAATAACACGTTTTTTGTCCATAATGGGAGGTGGCCACCACCGCCATTTTGACCGTGTCACAGGTTCCGTCCAGCCCAGACAATTCCATAAAAGGGAAGAGAGGAGGCGCTGAGGGTGGGGCTGTAAGGCTGGGATCGAGTGACGAACTAGCTACGAGCTAACCTGAAGCTAACCCTGGCTAACCCAAAGCTAAAGCGGAGGTGGGAGCCGAGCTAACGGATGTAGCCACCTAGCTTCAATTCAACCGGAGCTAACTGGAACACCCAACGACCTGACCCTCACACGGAGTTTAGGTGGAGGTTTTCTGCGCCTGTTCGTGAGAAGTACCTGTATTAAAAAAGTTTTAAATCGGTAAGTTTATAATTTATTTCTGTAATGAAAACATTTTGCTTTGAGCAAGTTTTCAGTACAGTTTTTTTCGGCGCTATCACTCCTGAGTCGCACCAGTCATTAAATGTATCATGAAGAAGAGAAAATATATTCAAGTCGTATTTTGGGGGGACATTTTATTATCTTTCTTACAAAATCTGAGACCAAGCGTTTCACATTGCAACACAAGCACCGGTAACCATAACAGAATGAACAACAGCCAGCAGATGAGAGGATGGCGGTGTTTCAAACCCTCCCGGCCAGCGTGGAGAGCTCATTCCTGGGCTGGAGCCGGCCCTCAGCACCCCGCCACAGGCTCTAACAGATGCTGGCGGTGTTTCATATATTTCCAAAATGTAATACTTGTTTGTATCTTGTACAGCCAACTAGCCTTTATTCTGGACTCAGTACAATTTACCAAAAGTAAAGAGACATTATACAGATGAAGTAAGCACAAGATAACTTACTGGAAGACACGGAATTATCATGAGAACCAGAACAAGAGAGCCTGATAACAGTCATGTGAAAATAACAGTTAAAAAGTATGTATGTATAATAGAAATAAAAATATATTAGAATTAGTGTAACTCACTGTGATCCAAACAATAAATCAGCCATAGCTGATTAGTAAATATGACATGAGGTCTGGGAGTTTTTAAGTTTCATTCTTTTATTACATTTTTTTTCTTAGATGTTAAAAGGTCACCATGGCAGCCTGTGTGTCTCCAACATCAGCTACACAACGCAGCAAGTGTAAGTTCCTGTCTTGACCACTTCATGTATGGTTTTGTACTTTAAACAATTATGACAAACCTGTTATTTTTTCTCCATAGCCATTTGGATCATTGGAGACAGCTGAGTGAGGCGTGGTGCCCAGAGAGCTGCAGAGACAACCTTGGCCTCCCTGACGTCTGTGTCTCCTGGTTTGGTTGGGGCGGACCATCGACATACATACATGTGCCGACACTTTGCGCCCTGTTTTATAAAATGTAGTGTTAAAAATAAATGTTTTTGCTCAATTACTGGAATTTCTTTGGTTAAGACAAAAGTGAGGAATAATCATTTACAAGTTATTTGTACAACAGGAACATTTTAAATCCCAACAGTTTCTTAGCAGACAATAGAAATGTGTTCTTTACTAACTTTACTTGGTTTGAAAATCTTACTAAAATAAACTTGAGTGCCGTATTGCAAAACCCAATCATACTTGTTATGTAAACATTAGCTTTGTAGATATTTTTTACAGATATATATTTGTGTGCAACAAAAACCAAACTTAAATAATTTGTCATTCTTTATTGAAAAACAACAAAATACAGGTATACAGAAGTGTGGGAAAATGATAATGTGAAAGTATTGCACTATAAATGAAGTGAGATGAGATGAAGGTGAGATGAAGGTGGACGCCAGCGGGCTGGACGCCGGACGAGGAAACCTGGAGATGGATCGCTCAGACAGGAAGGGAAGAGCTTCCTCTTACCTTGATGGAATTAAAGTTAGCCGTCGTCTGAACGCCCAACCGTACGGTCTGAGGTCAAAGGTCACAGGAAACACACACCAGTCAGCAGTCATACAGATGCATAAAGATAACTGTAGCCATGGCAACCAGTTGACATGTCCCCACTTTCACCAGCACCTGGTGCCTGCCGGGTCACCTGAATTCCTGTGTGATGTCAGCACGGTCGGCCGTGACTGCGGCCATCAGAGGTGACCTCTGATCAGCTGAATGAACTCACCTTCCAGGGTGACGTCGTGTTAGAGTCGGCTTCATCCTGTAAACAAACAAACAAACAAACAAATGAGTGGTAACAAAAACACCACGTCTGGTTCTGGTGGTGGAGGCGGAGGACAACACGCACCTTTCCAGGAGCAGAACCCAGATGTTCTTGTTGCTACAAACAGAGACGAGCAGAGTTAAACCAGGAAGTGAGAGGGACCAGCTGCTGCAGACAGGTGACGCTCACCTGAGCCTGAACCATAGGAGCCTCCTCAGCCATCAGACCTTCTGACTCCAGTTCAGATGCCACCTTGTTGATGTCCCTCAGGCGGGACTCGTTGGCCTTCAGGTCCTGCAGGACAAAAGCACCTGCTGATTACCTTGTTGCTGTCGGGTTAACAGGTCTGGTGTTAGAACGTGGTGGATAAGAATGTTCTGACGGGCCGAGGGTTCTGAACTCACCCTGCAGGACTGGGCCTGCTCCTTCAGGGCCTGGATGCTGCTGCCGTAAGCCGACAGGTCCGACATCAGGGCCTCGTGCTTCTTCAGGAGAGCCTGTGGAGCAGAACATCAGAACATTCAGCTCGTCTGACACAAGTGGAGCTTTCTCGCAGCGATGGTCCAATCGGATCCGCCACCGTAAAACAAACCCTGCTCAGTTCACCGCAGACGCAGCTCTGCGGGTGTTTAGTGGAAAAGCGTGAGCCTTCTGCCGGCTGCCACGTGTCATGGCTGCTCTGCAGCGGGAACACACATCACAGCTTGTAAACCGTTTGAAATAAGAGCGACGGGAACACGTTTGTCATCACTTCCTGTGCGAGGCCAGCACTTCTACCCCTAACCCATGAGACGCTCAAACAAGCAACGACGTCTGGTAGACAACCGAAGGAAATGACAAATACAGAAACACTAATTATGAAGGACTGGAAAGAGAGCAAAGAAAAGTGATTGGAGTTTCTCAGGAAGGGACTTCCATACCTCGGCCAAGTCCTCGTCTTTCCCTTAGTCTGGACTAGGGTTGTCACGGTAACCGGTATAGTGGTAAACCCCGGTAAAAAAGTTGACAATAAAAATAACCGTCCAGTTTTTAAAAAACTAAATTATCTCGGTGGGTTTACCGTGGCCGCGGTTTCGGCGCGGTGACCCTTACCATCCACCGTCGCTTCAGCTGAAGTTCCCGCGGCGCGCACACGCACTTTTTAGTTTGCAACGGCACCAAAACTTTGAAGCTGAAATAATGGCCGAAGGAGGAGACGGCAGCGCCCAGGACATCCATCAGTCCTCAAAGAAGACTAAATCGGAAGTATGGGCATATTTTGGATTTCTGAAAAATGCTGAGGGACAGTTAATAGAAGACGGCTATCCCGTTTGCAGAACGTGCAGGAAACAAGTGTCTGCAAAAGGCAGCAACACTTCGAATCTAATGGCACATCTGCGTGATCATCACCCACGTCTCTACAGCCAGTGCAAGGTAAGTTAACATTAGCATTTTAGCTTAAATGCATGACGTGAGGACTTTTGGTTGAGGGAGAATGCAACGAGTCACTATATACTGCAGCCGCAGCGTCCTCTGCCAGCATTTAAACCGTGTCACGGACACCCTGTTGCTGGATGAAGCATCTTATTTGTTGATGATGAAGAGAAATATACAATTAGTTCCTTGTCATTGATTTGTTTACTTATTCAATGCCATTTATACTTGAACATTTGGATTTGATTACATAGTGTAGTAGTTATTTTAGTAATTTGTTTAAAGTGGCTATTTATTTTAAATACATATTTTTTATGGTTGACTTGTACAGTGCTCAAGTCAAGTGTGGACTGGAGTTTTAGATTTTCATTTTGATAATGAAGAAAACAAGTATATGAGAAAACAAGTGGTGTTTCTTTGATTTGTTTACATATTGTTTATGTTTTGAATGTTTGGATTTGTATCATTTAAACCTGCACTGACTACTGTAACACGTTCCAGAAAAATAAGCTATTTGTTCCTTTACTTGTGAAAAGTTGCACTTTTGCTAAGGCTTTGTGTTATTTTAGGTTTAATAAACACTGTTAAACCTTTTCAAAACTATTTCAGTTTGTGTAGAACAGGACTATCAATGCTTTCTGAACATATGCAACACCATTTAAAAAATACCGCGATAATACCGAAAACCGTGATAATTTTGGTCACAATAACCGTGAGGTTAAATTTTCATACCGTGACAACCCTAGTCTGGACTTCCAACGATGGGCTCCTTCTCCCTCATCCAGGACTCGGCCTCATTAGCATCCGCAAAGTACTGCTGGGCCTGCAGAGAGTCCTCCAGGTCCTGCCTCCTCTGGGACGCCTTGGCCTTCAGCGTGTCCCAACGTCCATGAAGCTCCCACAGTTTAGTCTTCACTTCCTCACCAGCGAAGTGACCTGGACCCAAAAAAAGTGAGCCAGAACCTGCAGACACCTCAGAAACATGTCAGGACCAGACCTGCTCTACCTTCCTCCACCATGGTCTCTCCTTTCTGGGTGACAGCCTTGATGCGAGGTTCATGACCTGTGATCTCAGCCTGCAGAGCCTGGTGCTTCTTCAGCAGGTTCTGGACACCAATCAGGTCCTTCCCTGAGGACACATGTTAGAGTTCAGCATTATGCAGTAGACAGACCAGTTTAACCCAGGGGTTTCTTTCTTCTACAATCTGCTCTTTAACTGTATTATTTCCTGCTATTTCAGCTGTTAACTTTATTTTTTCTCAAAGTGTTTTTCTCCCCAGAAGAAGCTACAATGATGTTCTGCTGAGCTGTGGTGGCCTCATGGAGGGGGCCATCGGCTAGTACATTGCTGCTAACCACTTAAACATTCTCCCTCTCCTGATAATAACATTTTACTTTCTTTGATGTTGGATGTGCTACTACTAGTTTACCCGTTTAATTATAGATTCACTAGGATAAATACAATAAAGTTTATCTCTCGCCAAATAGAATATTTACTAAGAAATCACAATGTAATGTGTGTGTGTGTGTGTGTGTGTGTGTGTGTGTGTGTATGTGTGTGTGTGTGTGTGTGTGTGTGTGTGTGTGTGTGTGTGTGTGTGTGAAAGCCATGTGTAGTGTTTATTTATAAAGCATATGTTGTTGGATTTTATCCAGAATCGAGACTTTGAAAATATATAGTTTAATTACAGTTTGATTTATTTGACATCTGTATAATGTTTATTATTTTGTTTTTTCCCCCTAAATACCTAACGTTTTAGTTAACACGAATATTAGTCATTCATCCCAAAACATAAAGTTACACATTTTAAATTTTAATAGGGAAGACTGCAGGAGGGAGCGGTAAAATACAGGGGGTCCCCTGCAAAAACTAACTTTACGAGTCTGATGAAACTTGCTGGTGTTCCCGCTGCTTCTTCGGTAAACAGCGCCAACAAAAACAAAGAAACTTGGGATCTTGTCGGCGTGGCGGTGGGATTTAAGGGAAACGTTGTATGCCCTATAGACTTCTCAACGAGCTGCAGTATTTCTCCGGTCAGATCTGTCTCCGAGTTCGAGAGCTCCACGAGCGGTCAGCCCGCAGCAGCGAGGCGCCGCATCGGTCAGCCTGCCCAGCCTGACCGCTGGGGATTACCGGATGAAAGAATGGAGCACAGATGTCCCTCCAAGCGGCGCGCTCCGTCATATTTCAACCCATTTTTATCTTAAATGCACTGGGTTTTACCCTTTTACCCATCGAAATATGCCCTATTAATTATTTTACCGTATTTTACATTTAAATTTCATGGTTAAACAGTACATGCTACACGTTAACCTGATAGTTAGCTAGCTACTTCGGTAAACTCAGCTAGGCGGCAGTGACATAAAATACAAATATAGATTTTAACTTACCAAAAAAAATGAAGTGGAGACTCCTTGGACGCTCTATTAGTGCAATTAATACCACAGCAAGTCATTTTGTCCAACAATTGCACCAATAATATCCAAAACAGAATTCACAAGCACAGAGACTCAAAATCCCCACACAGTTTCCAGGAGAGACCGAGGCTGTACTGAGGCCTTTCCATGGAGCTAGCTCTGTGGTCACGTGGGTCTGAGGCGGCGGTCACGTGTGTCGGATGCTCATTAATTATACAGAATTTTAGGCTTTCAACACACTTAAACAGAAGAGTGAGAAAAAAATTCACCCCCCTCAGAGTTGTCATGAGTATAAACTAGATAATTTAGACATAAAACAATTTTTGGAACCAGGCTGTAAACATGTGTGTGTATATATATATATATATATATATATATATATATATATACATATGTATTATATATATATGTATATATATACAGAACGATGAACTAGTTTGTTTTTGGAACAGTGAACTAGTTCAAAATTGTTTTAATTATGAACTAAGAAATGAACTAGTTAGTTTTAAAATGTATGAACAGAACTTTGAACTAGTTTGTTTTTTAAACAAACTTTCCCAACACTACCAGGGTGAGAGCTGGGTCAAAGGTCACACCAAGATTCATGACAGGGTTTGGTGTGAGAATTTAAGCTGACCAAGAGAGTCTCTGACTTTGGGAACCAGCTTGTCTGGGGCACAGATGAGGATCTCAGTCTTATCTTCATTCAGCTGAAGAAAGTTGCTGCGAGAAGAAATAAAATTTGTGATTACAGTTTTTTTCTGATTGCTTAAACCCTAACTGTGATTCTTATATCACAATTTCTAAAACTATTAATTCTTATGGCAAAACCACTCACTGAGTTTGCAAAACTAAAAGCACAAACACTGCTTTACACTCAGTTTGCAATTTTGTAACACATACTGATGACATCAGAGCTACAATAGTGGACCATGTCATCAACCATGGGATGACCCTGAGGGAAGCTGGCCAACGGGTTCAGCCTAATTTGAGCCACTACACTGTGGCAAGCATCATTAGGACATTTCAAAATGAGAATCGGTAAATACTTTGTAGCACTGCCATACTATAATGAGAAACACAACAGTACCATACATGCAAAAACACTGAAATTGTTACTTTACAGAATTGTTAGATGTCCAGATGTTAGGGGCAGAGGAAGAATGTTCACTCCAGAACAAGAGACCCATATAGTGAACATGGTGATTGCCAATAATGCAATAAGACTGTGCATAAAACAGCAGCGCATAATTGATAATGACACCAAATTTCTAAATATACACTGTGCAAGCCTTTCTGCACTAAGTTGTGTACTTGTACGCCACAGAATAAGAATGAAGCACATTTACAGAGTTCCTTTCGACAGAAACACAGAACGTGTAAAGCAACTGCGATATGACTATGTGCAGGTAAGCTATAGTGTCATTGGTTCTGAATTTGGAAGGGCATACTGTAGTGCTGTGCATGGGCCTGATGTGTTGCATTTGTTTTGTCTTGCCCAGAGAGTGATGGAACTAGAAGCAGATGCCATGGGACATGAGCTACTTTTTGTAGATGAGGCCGGTTTTAACCTCAGTAAAACCAGAAGACGTGGCAGGAACGTTATTGGACACCGTGCCATCATCAACGTCCCAGGACAATGTGGTGGTAACATAACCACGTTTGCAGCTATAAGCCAAAATGGTGTTGTTCACCACCATGCAACCATAGGCCCAAGGGCGTAGGAACGAGTTTAATATTGGGGGGGACACATTTTGGAAATCTAACAAATCTGTTGTAGGTCAATATATACCATAGGTCAACTTCACTGAAAAAAATACATTAAATGATAATTTCTGATTCTAACGTGTCACTGAGTGTTTCATGCAGGCTGAACATCAGGGTATCTGCAGGTTTAGGGGAGCCAAATTTAAGACTTTTTAAGACCTTTTTTAAGGCCACTTTGACCAAATTTAAGCTATTTTTTTTATTTCATTTAAGCTATAATTTCCAGCTATTGCCTGGAACCGGTGCTAGCCACGTTGCAAACGTGGGATTAACCATCCAGTTACCATTAAACCTACACTTCCCCATGGTGCAAGCTCCCACTAGCTTAACCAGCTAATGTGCTCATCTAAAAATAGCCCCCTTTCACAACCAACTGAATGTATACGGTTCCACTTACGCCAACATCGTACACAAAAAATGCTGAACACTAACTACAAATTCACGAAAATTTTATAGAAATAAAAATATCTTGTTTATTGGGTCTTTGGTCATTTAAGACCTTTGGAAACTGGATTTAAGGATTATTTGTCATTTTAAGGATTTTTAAGGCCTTACATTTGGAAAAGCTAATTTAAGACTTTTTAAGACTTTTTAAGGACCCGCGGATACCCTGAACATGAACAAAGTCTCCTGCCGCTATCTCCTGCATTAGCTTCTGATAGAAAATCTGATAGATGGTGAAACTCTAGGATTAGAAAAGTCTGACAGATGTGACTCAGGGCGTAAGGCAAAGCCCAGAAAGAAAAGAAAAGAACTTTTATAGCCCAGTTCACTAAATTTTTTTTTTTTTTTTTTTTTGATCGGGGACCCATGAGCCAGCCAGAAGGGGAGGAGACTTAGGCTCCTTTTGACACTGTAGACCACAACGTTCTACTAAACAGGTTAAAGGCCCTGGCTGGGATTTCAGGTTCTGCTCTAGACTGGCTCTCTTCTTATCTCACCAACAGAACATTCACAGTGAAGTCCGAAACCTTCTCTTCAGATACTGCCTCTCTAACATGCGGGGTCCCACAAGGTTCAGTTCCAGGGCCTCTACTATTCGCATTCTATATTCTTCCCCTAGCTGGCATCATTCAGTCTTTCCCAGACATCTCCTACCACATCTACGCTGATGATATTCAGCTCTATATGTCCTTTATGCCACACCAGTTGGACAGGCTGGCCACACTTGTACTCTGCCTGACCCAGATCAGTAACTGGCTGTCCAGCAACTTTCTTGTCCTCAATGCTAACAAGACAGAGACCCTGATCGCTGCACCCCCGGAACTTCAGCCAAATATTGAGCAAGAAATTGCCTCTTTTTGCCCATCAGCCAAGGCCAACATTAGGAACCTAGGAGTTATTTTTGATCCAGCTATAAGTTTAGATTCACACGTCAAAACCATCTCCCGCTCTTGTTTCTTTCAACTGAGAAACATTTCAAAAGTCCGTAAACTGGTTTCTACTGCAGATCTGGAAAAAATAATCCATGCCTTTGTGTCATCACGCTTAGACTACTGTAACGCCCTTTTTACTGGTCTCAGCAAAACCTCCCTCTCACGCCTTCAAGCCATCCAAAATGCAGCAGCCAGATTCCTAACCAAATCCAGCAGACGAGCTCACATCACTCCAGTTTTACAGTCCCTCCACTGGTTCCCGGTAGAATATAGAATACAGTTTAAAGTTTTAGTCCTGACCTATAGAGCTCTTAACAACCAGGCTCCAAGCTACCTATCTGAGCTTTCATCCCCACACACCACCTCTCGGAACCTTAGATCCACATCTGAAAACCTCCTGGCTGTTCCTCGAACCAGACTGAAAACCAAAGGGGACAGGGCCTTTCAGACTATTACACCCAGACTTTGGAACAGTCTACCTTCAAATCTCCGTCTCTCTAACACTGTAGAGATCTTTAGAAATCATCTAAAAAGTCACCTTTTCATCCAGGCGTTCCCTCCCTAAATGTTTCAAAAAGATGGCTTTGTTCGGGTTCACACCTTCACTTTGTTTATACTCATGATTTAATTTTCTACTTTATCACTGCTATTGTTTTTCTGATGTTTGTATTGGTTAGAGGTATTTGCCCTGATCTTTATCATGTTGTACAGCGCTTTGTGATTCATATCTGTGAAAGGCGCTATATAAATAAACTTTTACTTACTTACTTACTTACTTACTTTTACTTACTTACTCCCCATTAGCCGGATCCAGGTGATTACCGGCCAACGTGGACATTTTAATTATAAAAAAGCTGTTTATGTGTCAGTAGTGTTTTATTTTTATTTAATAATATGAATGTAGGATATATTTTAATAATATGAATGTAGGATATATTTTAATAATATGAATGTAGGATATATTATCTTATTCCTATGGGTAGAGATGTGTAAACAGATTTAATACAAGACTAAAGCTGTTAACATTCAGTCTGAATTGATCTGACTCTCATCAGAATATTTTAGGGCTGTAGCGAAGCCTCGACGAAGTCGACGGCTCGATTCTAAAAATTTGTCGACGTCAGATCCGGAAGTCGACGCACCGCGCCCACTTGTTGCATCCCCAGGAGTTTGTAAATAGAGGAGGAATCTGCCTGTTTTTCCTCTAGTTCGCCCTCTTCTCCGCCTTCACTAACATCTCCGCCAAATACCGAAGACCCGGAACAACGTCCGTCCACTACTAGATTATTTTCCTGTTTTGCCCCTTCGTCTCCCGGCAACGGACAACAACTTCCGGGGTCAGATGCGCTGCTTCGTGCCTACCGCAGATGTAGAAAATCACCGGGAGCGCTTCTCCCTTCATTAAGGAGCTTCTTTCAGACATGAGGAGAGCTGTTTTGGTGGTAGCAGTCTCTCCTCCATGCTGGTCTGTTTGCTGCCGGGTGTTTTTGGTTTATTTAAACTTGGTAACTTGAACTTAATGTTGGTAAAGCTACTGTTAGCATCTTCGCTAACAGCTTCTTGCGTTGGGATAAGCTGTTACGTTTTGGTTTAGAGTTCATCTTTTTTGTGGTGTAGATCTCCCTTTTATTACATTTAGAGTGTTGTGGGTTTTCGGTTTAGTGTAAAATATCACCTGAGTTTGGTTTAACCCGTAAGACCACTCGCCTCACGCACATAAGTGACCAAAACAAAGCAGCATGGAGACACTCACTCTTCTACCACCTCTCAGGCAGCAGCCTGCACTCCCAAGTTCTACATGTCACCAGAACATAACCAACCAACACAATAAACACAGTGTTATACAAAATGGAAGGTCTATAGTGTTTATTCTCTTACAGTAAGAATTTATCAATTTTTTTGAGGAATTTATTTGAGATTTTCTGGTTTTTGTTAATTGTGCAATATAAAAATAATCATTAGATTAATTTTCTAAATAGTCATTAGAATAGTCGACTATTCGATAAAATAATCGTCAGAATAATCGTTTTAAAAATAATCGTTTACCCCCAGCCCTAGAATATTTTAAACTACATCAGCCAACAATGCTGACCAACAATCAGAAAAATCTGTTTGTTTCTGACAGAATGAAAAAAGAAATAATTCACTTACAACAACAGCTGGAACTACGTTAATTTTCAGATGGACAAAAGGAAAAACAGTGGCCAGAATTGCAGTCTAAATGCACCAGAAAGCAGAGTTTAACACTTATTTTTCTAATATTTCTAAGGAAGCGTATACAGAATGTAATTTATTCTTAAACCGTACTGCCCAGCCCTACTTGTAATGGGATTACATATATTTAACTGTGTTCACTTATTATTACATTCAAATCTTCCTCTCATCAGCAACCTAAAACCATCTCATTCTTCACTGAAGCACCTACCTGCACCTCAGCAGGTCTGGCGCTCCCTGTCTCACCCTCAGCAGGTCTGGCACTGCCTGTCTCACCCTCAGCAGGTCTGGCTCTCCCTGTCTCACTCTCAGCAGGTCTGGCTATCCCTGTCTCACCCTCAACTGGTTCCTGCTGAACTTCATCTGATCTCTAATATAAAAACAGTGGACAGGAATAAGGAGTAAAAATACTGTTGGAGGACTAGTGCAACATTAAAATCATGGTGGTTATAGTATTATTTAGTCGTGTTCACTTGTTATTCGAATCTTCCTCTCGTCATCAACCACCTAAAATCTCACTCCACTGTAGCACCTACCTGCACCTCAGCAGGTCTGGCTCTCCTTGTCTCACCCTCAGCAGGTCTGGTGCTGCCTGTCTCACCCTCAGCAGTTCTGGCGCTGCCTGTCTCACCTTCTTCATCATTTTCCTGCTGAACTTCCTCTGGTCTCTTATATGAAAAGTGACATGAATACGGTTTAAAAATGAAATGTGATGAGAATGTCACAAACAAGCAACTATCACACTTACAAACTCCATTTCTATGTGGACATTCTACTTTTTTATTTATTTCGTGTTAAATGGTTTTTGTCTGTTACTGTAAAATTCGCCATTTTTTGTTGACTAGTAGTGTTGTTTAATGTTTAATGCTAACTAGCAAGATGTTTACGCTAGTCAGCCATTTTAGCGTTTGACCAGAAATACAATTATACTGTTGGACAAAATTATTACCAACTCACAATTCCTTTCTTTCTTTTTTTGCCCATGAGAAGAACTCGCTGAGCTCCTGCCGTCTGTCTCTGACACCTGTGTCTGCCCCGGCTCTGACTCCTGCTTCACTCAGTCAGCCTGTAACTCCCTGAGGGGAGGGGCTGTGTCGGAGAGAAGTCCGCGGTGTCTTTCAAAATAAAAGCTCGCGAGTCAAATATTTCAAAATCAATCTTTTTCTTCTCCATGTTATTGGGGGGGACAAATGCGCGTTTGTCAAATATTGGAGGGGACACGTCCCACCCGTCCCCCCCGGTTCCTACGCCCTTGCATAGGCCCATACAACACTGCACACATTATTGCATTCCTGGACACCTTACATGACATGCTCACTGTCCAGAGACCAGAGCATACCCGATATGTCATCATATGGGACAATGTTAGTTTCCATCGGGCTGCTTTGGTCCGCAACTGGTTTACAGACCACCCATCTTTCATGGCACTCAACCTCCCTCCATACTCTCCATTCTTAAATCCCATCGAGGAGTTCTTCTCTGCCTGGCGCTGGAAAGTGTACGTCCGTCATCCTCATCAACAGGCCCTTTTACAGGCAATGGAGGAGGCATGTGGAGATATTGACCAGGCATCATGTCAGGCCTGGATAAGACATTCAAGGAGATATTTTCCCCGGTGCCTTGGACTGGAGGATATCTCATGCGATGTGGACGAAATTTTGTGGCCGGACCCCGAAAGACGACATGATGTAGGCTGATTTTCTTTTCTTTTTTTATATTATTTTTTGTGAAGTGACTATTTTGTGTTCTGACTTTGTCTTGGATTTGAAGAGTGTGAATAAACACCAATACTTGAAGTTTGGATCCTTTTACGTTTACATGACACCATGACAAAAGTATGATCTCAAATTGACCATCTGTACACAGAGAAAGCAACAGCCAGATGTGTTTTGTATTCATACCATCAGTGTGCAGTTTGCACATTGTGTGCTTAGTAGATGTTGGTCTCTCTTCCGTTAGACCAAGCACGGGTACGGAGTAGATGGAGTTAAACACCTTTTAAGTTGACAGAACGAGGAGACAAATGATCAGAAGTCCATTCACTGTTTCGCCGCTCATGAGGGGGAGAGTCTCTGCAGCAAGTCCCGCGACCTGCTCTTGCCAGATGCTTCGGACAGACTCTCGCCGTTCTGCTGAAAACGGCTGATTTTTATTGAAGATTACAGGAATGTTACATACGTAGTTTGCCATACACACACGTAATTCTGCCATCTGCACCTGCAGACGCACGTCAGCTAATAGCCTTGTTAATGAAAGACCAATTCATCCCAAGGACATGCAACCTTGAGATGATCAGGACACATCCTGCAACATCCTTTGCTAACAAAGACAGTTGTTCTTGTATTGAGGAACTGAAGGAAGGAACGCTTTCACTCCCTTATGCAGCTGTTCAGCTTGAGCAGAAAAGGCACAGAGAGGTCTTTGATATTATAACAAGATTCCATGAAAAGGCATATAATAATGTATTTATGATAATATATAAGGGGCAAAAGTGAGAGATACATATTTAATCATATAAAAGAGCTTATAATAATATATGAAAGAGCTTATATGAGAGATATATATTTTCAATCCCCCTTTTGAACTCTTTTAAGAGTTCAATAAAGATATAAGAAATCAAAACAATAACACCAAATTCCATCAAAAAGAATCCAATAAGCAAAGTTTTTTTTAAAATACCAATACAAACAACCAATCAGATTACATTTACTCATCTTTCTAGCAGTAAACTAATACAAAAAACATGATCATACTTTCAACTGAACATGTTACAACATGTATGGATCGCATGCAACTCCATATGAGGGCGAAAAACCCTAATTATCATATGTTTATAGGGAAAATTCCCCCATGTCCCCCCATTTGTCATATCTCAATTTTGGGGCGAACGCCTGTTGGCATAGAGTGTGCATGCCTAGGACATCAATGATCAAAAGAAATAAAAACAACACAATCAAAAAACTCATAGAAATAAACAGTTTAAGGGATTGTTACAGAAATCACTCAATATTCTCACACTCTAACAACATCTTCTTCATCATGAGAGTCATCACTTTCATCAGAGGGTTCCCCTCCCAAATAGATTTTAGGATTGGCTAGTAACAAGGGCATCTGGATAATTGGGTCAGCAGGTGGAGGGTGTAAAATATTACCCTTGTAAAATAAATGAGGGTGTTAAATACAACCCTTGTAGAATGTTCATAGGGTGGTTACTTCTTCCCCCTGTTGAGGACCCTTCACTGGCTCCAGGCAGCTGCAGGGGGTGATGATGTCATGATTCTCGTCCTGCAGGATGTGGTGGTAGCTTGGCATGCTACTGCAGTCAGCTACTTCTCTTCCTGGTTTTTGGATCCTTTCTCTGGTTAGGCAGATGTCAGCTGCTTCTCTTCCAGGTTAGGCTCCTCCCGTCCAGCCGGACAGCGTGTGACGTCCTCTCCGTGATCCTGTATGGCTCGGTCCACCTCGGTTCCGTCCACTTCCTTTTGGTGACTTTTAGCAGGACCCAGACGCCTGGCACCGAAGACGAAGCCTCTTCGTGTGTGTAGTTTTGGTCCAATGAAGGCTTTCTCGGCTTGTGCAGTCCTTGATCTCGGCAGATAGTTGGTAGGAAGATTCACACTCCGGCCGGACCAGAAGTTCCCCGGACCGATCGCCTAGGGATTAGAGGTTATGCACAAAAATGTCCTAGCTCTTACTGACCCTAGCCTCTGATACCTTCAACATCAGACACATACAGTTACGAACAGCAAGTGCAATTAAAGGTACAGTGACATCACGACATGGACACACAGACACACAAACACATACACATGCACATACACAGAGAGAGAGGGAGAGAGTAAGAATGTGTGTGGGAGAAAGAAATGTGTGGGATCCATTTTGCCACCAGCATCTCCACCTGTGTCACAGAGAAAAAATTGCAAAGAAATTAAAACATAAAGCAAACAACAATAATTCAATGAGTATAAATGATCAAACTAAAATATACAACCATGCATGGGTTTTATAACAGTTCCAGCAACACTGGAGATGATGCCTTGTACAATGAATTCTTAAGATGTCCTTCATCAATTAGAGGTTATAACCAAATTGTTTCAGGATCCTGAATTTGAATTTGAATTGGTTAATTTACTCAGAATAGTCCAATGTCTTTGTTGATGTTTCTCAAGGCTCGGCCATGCCCATATAGATAAATAAGCAAACAAACAAGACAAACACAGTCAAACACACGGTCCATACACGTCTCTGTGCCCTCACACACCAAGCAAATGTCAGACTGAAGCGAAAGTGTGAAATACTTAACCTAACGCTAAATCAGTGGAAAGAAAAAATAAGACCTAAAGCGTGTAATCAAATTAATCCAACAAAACTTCCCATAACTGCTGTTCTAAACTCACGTTGCGATGTGATCTCTCCAATTAGAAATTAGGACAATCACTTTACTATCAATTCAACCAAAAAGTTTCAGGTTGTCCCTTACCTAAACTACCTGTCTTTCTTACCTTCTTTCTTTCTTTCTTTCTTTCTTTTTTAAGAACACTACTCGCACAAGAAATCCTAAGAATTAATTCACTACTTAAGGTTAATTCATAAATAACGAAACTGCAGTTACAGGTTTGTTTGTGCATAGTGTTGGTAATCAGCAGTTTTTTTCCTTATCTCCTCATCTAGAAGTGTTTCTGTGCTACTCCTCCATCTATAACACAAGTTAGTATCATCCTTAAAGCATCTGAAATTAAGCTGCATTGCTAAATCAATAACGTGATTTGTGCTAAGAGATACTCCCCTATCCTCTTCCTTTTTCCAGTGGCGCTGAATGACAGATTTTAGATCAATTTAACGTTTTATCACTATTACGTTTCATTTAATTAATTTTGCTTTTTCTCTCTTATTTTTGTCTATTTATTTATTTATGTTATTTACTTATTTATCATGCCATCCTGTGATGATAATCTTAAAGACTTTTTAGCCAATTGTCGTCAAAACGGCCATTTAAAAATATTATGTTAAAGATTTCACAAGATAAAAATGTGAACATAATTTTTATCGAATGAGGGGTACAATTATTCAATATTTTTGTGACATTATTTTCTACGTTAGAACTTACAGCTGATAGAAAAATATAGGATCAGCTAGGTTTGGCTAGATCTGTTGGGAAACTCAACGGAGCTGAAACAACACTGTTGTCTCGGATGAGATGTTCCATGAATCATTTAGTCAGCTGGATGCCAAATTATTCATTTAATGTTTATTTTTATGCAATGAATGGAATGGGATGGAACGTTACTATAAACTATCCGGAAATTTGCGCATGTTTGCTCGAAGGAGAGAACTGTTGAAGCCTAAAGCGTTCTCCTAGACTTATAAATAGACACCGTTTCCTTAACTAATGAAGATAAGTGATGACGCCGATGAATGACTTTTTGAAAAGAAAATAAGGCTTTACTGCATGTCCGCTGCAGCTGAGAATCCTAAGACAATAAAGATTATATTGACGTCCAATGATGAGTTGGGCTGAAATCCAGGTTACTAATCCTATTATTTATTTATTTATTGATATTATTATTATCTTTTTTTAGGCTAACTTTCTCAGTTAACTATGTTCTACAGTAGTTTAGTAAATTTTCCACAGTTCTGACATTTCATCAATTCAACTGGTTGTTGCCAAAAAGCCTTGTTCATTACCTGACTGCAGCAAGCACTCTTTTACTGGGTGTAACCATAGGAAACAGTCTCTTTTGAGCCTCTCTTTGTAAGTCCAGGATGACCACCGTCATTGATTAAAGTTCACATGTTAGCACACATGCTCCCCCTTTTGTACTTTGTTTCATCAGCAGCAGGGCAAATAAGTTTCTGCCTCTTTGTCCATCTTGTAGTGCTCCCCGTCTTGATGTTATGAGTCACAGTTTTTGGTGAGGGCTTCCAGGTTCTCTTTGTATAGAAGTCAGACCCAAACATTCTTTGCAGCTGGTTGTGACAGGCCCACCCAGTAAAGTTCATGCCTCCACAATGCACAGCAAACGTTTTCCTTAAATATGTTGATTGAGTTGAAAGGACAGAACTTTCTCTTTTACAAATCAAAATCAACGATGGTTTCTAATAATTAGTCGACTTTATTGACTCAAAAATAAATCTGAACTACTTCCTATGCACAATTTGTTCTGAATCATCAAATCAGTTCTACACAGGTTTTAAACATTAAGCACAATCTATCCCAAATGCAAGATCCCTCCTTTCATTTTTTATTTATCTATTTTATTTTGGGAAAATAACTACCAGTTTTTAACTCAAAACAGCCTAGTACAGTTTCTAGCCAGGTTACAGGAAATAATACTTAGTTTATCTGTTTTTTCATTATTCAGCATCTCAAAATCCAGCCATTAACGTTAATGGTTCTTAAAGTTGAGGCAAGACAATTATTGGATTTTGTTTTATAGCAAGATTTAACAAATATTTTATTTCCTTACTGATTATTTGTTAATTTTATGGTTTTCATAAAGATGATCCTGAGAGGTTCAGAGCTGCTTTTCGCAGCGCCCTGTGCTATTTTTAGACTGCGGGACTCCTGTGTGTAAAAGTGGGTGGAGTCAGGTCCCCAGGCTGAAACTCCAGTCATTCTCACTAGATCTGTCCGAGAGGAAGGATCTCCTGAATACCCTAACCAGAAGCCTTAAGGTACGTCCAAAACACCGAAAAATATCCTTTCTAAAGTCACAAATTGCTTAAAACTGCATGTTACACAGAAAAACTGTGAGAGCGAGGGAGTCCAGCTGACTCCACGGCCCATAATCAGACAAAATACTTCCTTTATAACCACAACCATACAACTTTTGTATTTTAAAGGATTTTCTTGTCCTCACACTAACGATAAATTCTTTTTCTATTGTTTCCACAGTCTCTCGAACTAAATAACCGTCTAGTAAAAACATGGACCGCACCCTGTTTCTCAAGCAGCTGCTCCCTCTATTAAAAACTGAGTCATTCAGAAGATCCAGCGAAAGCAGCTCATGCAAGAAGACACGCATCCACTCATTCACATGGCACAGACGACATTCTTTGTTTGTCACAGTCTTTTTTTTTTTAAAGTAAGTCAGTTCGTCACTTATTTATTCTCTCTCTCTCTCTATATATAATATTTTAAGCACAGAATTTATTTAACACTGCACTGGTTATTTTCAGAATTTAATGCTTACTATGCTTTTAAGCAGGCCTTATGTAACATTAGAGCAAATCCAATTGCAATTTTTTTGAGAGCGCTCTGAGGAATAGTTTATATATTTATTTTCTGCAGATCTGTTTTGATTTTACTGTTTAGCAGCTATATGACTATATTTCTAAAATAAAGCTGTCATTTACATCCTTACTTGCGTTTCTTGGTGGTTTTTTCCCTTTTTTCATCTCCAGGTCACTTAACCCCCAGATCGGGGTCACTCACATGCTGCCCCACACACAAATGATTATCACGCTTCTACACTACATATGTATATATATGTATACACATATACATACATACACACATACATATGCATATGTTACTTTAAAAACCTTTTATTTATTAACTTATGGTGTTCTGTTCAAAGACTGATCAGAACAGGGTTGCAGAATTTGAATTTTGCGTAGCTCCAAACATTAATTTTAGCACTGCAGTGTAATTTACATATACGAGTTGCAACTTTTTAAAGCTCTTATTATCTTATTTATTTATTTTCTGGTACCGCATCAGGCCTTCACACACACACCCAGCGCTGTACACTCACACACACACACACACGGAGCTCCCAAAACTCTGCTCTGCATTCTGCACTCTCCTAGTGCTGCACTTTCAATCCAGAGCCGTAAGCAGCCTCTTGCTGCGCCTCACACACACAGGCTGAACTCAGCTTACACACACAGTGAAGCTTGTCTACAGCTGTGCCTTTTTTCTCTCGATTCTGCAGCCTTCACTTCCCAAATCTTTCTCCAGTTACCTCTACTGTTAACATCTACCCCTTTTTTCTTCATCGCCTCTTCCGCTGACTTTCTCAATAAAACCTTATTTCTCGTGGCTTCAACTGGGCTGCTTGTCATATTTAAACATTGCTCATTTTATGCAAAAACAGCCAAAAGCACGCAGAAATAGCCAAAAGCACTGCTCTCTTCACACAGAAGCAGTCAAAACATTTATCATCTTATGCAAAAACAGTTACCTCAGAACATTTTTCTCATCTCATGCAAAAGGTCCTTGACCTTAAAAATCCAGGGAGCTCTCTTTAGCCTCCCCTTCCCTTAACACAAAAACCAGGTCCTCGACCTGTGGACTTTTAGGGTTCCCACACCTATGGATCCAGCCAAGCTTTATATAACCTCGTTATATATTCTATCCGCTCGTCAGCAAATAGTGTGGTCAGCCACGACCTGGAAATGGAACTTTAGGGCTCCTCAGCCCTGGGTCACCATCCCTTCATCTGTACTATTTCCTTTTCTCATTTACTCATTAAACCATTACAAAAAATCCTCATTTCATTTCACCACTAAACCATTACAAAAAAAATCTCTTATTCTCCTGCACTTGTCTCCACTTTCTTCTCCAACTATTATTTTAGGACCTCAGCTACTATGATTCTGGACACAAAGGCTTTGGATAAATCCAATGAGCAGATTTTAGATAATAGGCTCTGCTCACCTTGTTTTCCACCGCGGTGTTCTGTGCCAAGATCTGTTCGCTGGGTCGGTTGGTCAAATTGTCCTCCAAAAACTCCTTTTTCTTCAAAAAGAAAAAATCCTGTTCGTGACGCCAAATTTGTTGGTCTCTCTTCCGTTAGACCAAGCACGGGTACGGAGTAGATGGAGTTAAACACCTTTTAAGTTGACAGAACGAGGAGACAAATGATCAGAAGTCCATTCACTGTTTCGCCGCTCATGAGGGGGAGAGTCTCTGCAGCAAGTCCCGCGACCTGCTCTTGCCAGATGCTTCGGACAGACTCTCGCCGTTCTGCTGAAAACGGCTGATTTTTATTGAAGATTACAGGAATGTTACATACGTAGTTTGCCATACACACACGTAATTCTGCCATCTGCACCTGCAGACGCACGTCAGCTAATAGCCTTGTTAATGAAAGACCAATTCATCCCAAGGACATGCAACCTTGAGATGATCAGGACACATCCTGCAACATCCTTTGCTAACAAAGACAGTTGTTCTTGTATTGAGGAACTGAAGGAAGGAACGCTTTCACTCCCTTATGCAGCTGTTCAGCTTGAGCAGAAAAGGCACAGAGAGGTCTTTGATATTATAACAAGATTCCATGAAAAGGCATATAATAATGTATTTATGATAATATATAAGGGGCAAAAGTGAGAGATACATATTTAATCATATAAAAGAGCTTATAATAATATATGAAAGAGCTTATATGAGAGATATATATTTTCATAGATGACGGCTTGTGTGTACTACTGCTTGATACGAAAACACCATTTTTACGAAGGTGTGAAGAGTTAATCTAGTGTTCGCTTTTGCAAGAGAACTACAATGTTTTGATAATTGGGTGAAAGATTTTCTTATTTATGTGTAGAGTTTAGCAAAAATAGCCAATAGTTACAAAAAATGTGCTTAAGGAATCAGAAAAAACTGTAAAAATGTATGAAAAGGGAGAGAGAAAATTATTTTGAAAGAGGGAAATCAGTGGATCCAGGGAAAGGCGGAATAAGAGGAGAATAAGGAGAGGAGGCGACGATGATCACAGCAAAATCCAGCCTGAACAGGTGAGTTTTCAGCTGCTTTTTAAAGGAGACCACTGAGTTCACTGATGACGGGATACATGAGTGCACTTGTGCACACCTGCCATGAGTATGTTATTTAAAAAAATACTTTACTCCTGTAAAGTGCATTATACATGGCTTGATGTTAATTTTTTAAAGCAAAGAGGACTTTTGTTAAACATTTTTCATGACAATTTAGAAAACTGCCAAATTAAGAAAAAAAATTATTACATATTTTGGCCATTGTAACCAGTATATTGTATATTGGAATAACTGATCATATAAATGTGAACATGCAAAAAGGTTGTAGATTACTTTACTACCTCAAAACAAAAGTTTTAAGAAGGTAAATCTTATCAGGATCCCAATAGAGACTAAAACACCTGGGGGGGTTCAAAGTCAAAAAGACAGTGAGAAACTAGAGCCTGGGCTTCCTCCATTACCCTCTGGACTCTGGACACAGCAACACTAAACAGACCCAGCCAGCCATCTATCAATGCCTCTCTGATGAATACTCCTCTAATCCCCTCATTGAGATACAGAGAGCAGGCTCAATGCTAATGCTCTTAGAGATGTGAATGCCACCCCCCTCTACACACATCACACACTGATATGAATTATGCTACACACAAAGGTACATACGGACACTTACGCTGAGTACACAGGAAAGCACACCAACATATATGCTACATTCACATGCAATGTGTTACGGATTATCATACAGGCGTCACGGTTCCTCCCAAATTCAAACACAGCAGCACAACGCTACTCAACAATATGTCTAACATAAGCCCTTTTAGTTATTCCCAAGCAAATTGGATTTCAAAGAGGAAAAACAACAGGTCTTAATCAATCTAGAATAATTTAATAATGTTTATTTCATTAAGTGAGAAACATCAAATTATTGTGTTTGGATTTTTTATTTAATTCCACCCACTCACTTTTTAAATTATTTTATTGTATTCAATCAAGTGTGATGGTCTCCACATCTCCCGGGAAATGTATGGAATGCGGTGTTTGCTTACCAGGACTCCGTTAAATAGGCTTAGACAAAGATTGTTGCTGATCTGGTGGCACTAAATTGTCATGGTTCAGGTAACCTTTTTAGGGTTCTGAATTCTGTTTTGGACCCATCTGACACTAGCCAACAGTCTTCTACTAATGGGACATCTGATGATTTCATTAGTTTTTTTATTTATTTATTTATTTATTTGTTTTTGAGAAGGTGGCAGCCATTAGGGCTACAATTCCTGCTTCTCCATTACTCTGTATGTCTAATACTCCTCTCATGCAATGTTGGGAACATTTGAGCTGTTGACTCTGCCTGAGCTTTAGCAACTGGTTTCACAGGTAAATCCATCTGGTTCCTCTTTTGACGTGGTTCAACCTAAACTTCACAAGTTAGCTTTTTTAGCTATTTCACCATTTATTTTAGCAATCGTTAATAGCAGTCTCTCATCCGGTGTTGTTCCAGTCACTTTGAAGAAAGCTGTGGTTCAGCCGATTTTAAAAAGCCGGGACTAGATCCCTTCTCGCTAGCGAACTACAGACCCATCTCAAAGATACACGAGAAGGTTGTCTATACACAGCTACCACAAGGCTCTGTCCTTGCTCCCTTTTGTTTACGATATATCTCCTACCATTGGGAGCAATACTTAAGAAACACAAGGTGAAATTCCCCTTTTACGCCGATGATTGTCAGCTCTACCTGCCTCTTTGCCAGGGGGCGGGTGGCTCGCATTCACCACTCCTTGATTGCATGGAGAAAATTAAGTTGTGGATGAGCTCCAATCATTTGCGCTTAAATGAGAGCAAAACTGAGGCAATTTTGCTGACCCCTGGTAGGACTGCTTGTACAGTCCCTGAGGTTGACCTCTCTGCATTAGTCCTTCCCGTAATGACGGTTGTCACAAACCTAGGGGTAAAATTTAATGCTGCTCTCGGGTTTGATGCACAAATTTCGATGGTTGTACGTTCCTGTTTTTTCCACCTCTGACGGATCGCTAAGATCAAGCCAATGTTGTTGAGGGCCCATTTAGAAACATATTTACATGCATTTGTATTGTCACACCTTGACTATTGTAATGCTGTGTGTGCTGGTGTGAGCTCAAGTGCATTTGCCAGCCTTCAACTTGTCAAGAACTCAGTGGCCAGATTTTTGTCTGGCACTAGTAGAAGGGAGCATATCAGTCCTGCATTGGCCCAACTTCAACGAATCCCAGTTGGGTATCGGGTTAAGTTTAAAACCCTGCTGTACATGTATAAGGCCCCAGAGGGCACTGCTCCTAACTTTCTCTCCTCACTGCTGCTCCCAGCCTCTTGACCTTGTTTGCTCGTTTTTGCTCGTTAGAATTTGACATTAGATTTTTGGCTCTGAACCTTGAACAGTTTATCTGGATTACACCTTTTGGAATCTCCTCTGAACCCTGCTTGTTTATTCTGTTCAGGCTACTCCACTCTACCCACTACTCTCACCGCTCGAACCCCGGATTTCCAGAACCACGTCCCATCCTCCTCTACAACGCCTGCCGTTTTGTCTCCGCTGCCTCACCCGCCTCAGCCCGCTGAGCCACCACCCACACTCACCTTGGCTACCCACCTCTCCGCACATCCTGGACTATTATATGGACTAAAGCCGAACGGCACACCCTCACTGGAATTACCAGTGAGCTTTTTGTTCCTGTTTTAAAATAAAATAACTTTTCTTTACTCGCCCATTGAAGTCGTGTTGATTCTGCATGTCTTGGGTTAAACACCTCCCTTGAGTCATGACAGAATCATCCGGCCATAACGTTAACCCAGCGGAATCAGCACTCGCCGATCTGGCTAACAGGATGTCCCAGCAGGAGCAGACTCTTCTGGTGCTCATGGAGCAGCTGACAATCGCAAACCAGTGTTCCCAGCATTTGGAGGCTATGGTCCAACAGCTTCACGAGCGTTTTCCAGCTCCAGCGCTGGTCCCAGCATCAGCTCCAGTTGCTAATTCCGCTTCAAGCCCAGAACCTACGTTACGAACAGTGAGTCCGCCCGGACCAGAGACGATCGAACATACGGAAGTCACCCACTTCCGTCCAGCTCCACTTCTGCCATGTCCTACGTTCTCGGGTGAGTTCGAGGATTGTTATGGGTTTTTACTACAGTGCCGCCTGGCGTTCGAGTGCTCCCCACATGATTTATGACTGACTCTTCTAGGATCTCATTTATTGTTGGACTTTTGAGGGGAAAAGCTCTAAGGTGGGCAGAAACAAAGAGCAGAAACGCTGAAATTTTGTCTGGTCCCTATGCTGACTTTTTGGAGGATTTTAAATAGACTTTCTGTAGTGATGAGACCACAACTGACATAAGGAAGAAGATTTTGCATCTATCTCAGGGGAGGAGAACGGTGGCAGAGTTGTCTCTGGAGTTCAGGACTTTGGCGGCCATGACGTTGTGGAATGACGACGCCTTAAAGGCAGCTTTTACTGAGGCCCTGATTGACAGAATAAAGAATCAGCTGGCTCTGTGCCCCAAACCATCAACCCTCTCTCTATCCATCTCAATCGACAAGAGATATCGTGAGCTTCAGAGGACGTCAGCAGTGGAGTTTCCACCGTCTCCTACACCTCGCCATCCTCCCTCTACACCTTCTCCCGTGGATTCAACAGAGGAGCCTATGCAGTTGGGAAGAGCCCATCTAACCCCAGAACGACAACAGCGCATCAGCATGGGCCTCTGTCTGTACTGCAGACTTCCAGGACATTTCGTTCAGACATGCCCGGCGTTGCTAAGAGGTCGAGCCCATCAGTAGAACTGGGAGTCCTGGTGGGTAGTAACACTGGAAATAAAACCTTCCGGTTCCTCATCGAGTGTACAGTAACCTGGAAAAACCAACGCCACCTGACAACTGCCCTAATAGACTCGGGTTGCGAGCAGTCTCTGGTGGATTCCCAACTGGTCTGTGAATGGGGTATCTACACTGAACTTCTTCCCGAACCAGTGTCAGTTACCTCACTGGACGGCAGAGTACTGTCTACCATCACCCACAGGACCCTGCCACTCCAGCTCCAGGTTTCAGGTAACCACACAGAGACACTCTCACTGTTTGTTTTCCCATCCCCGCAGAACCCTGTGGTGCTTGGACATTCTTGGCTCAATAAACACAACCCGCTTCTGGACTGGCGAGCCAGCAGAGTTGAATCCTGGAGTCCGGAGTGTCATCTCACATGCCTCAACTCAGCACCTACCGTGTCTAAGGACTCTGGCTTGGCGCCTACTGAGCCTCCCGACCTTTCCCGGGTACCTCCTAGGTGTTCAGCAGGGACCGGGCTGCCATGCTACCTCCTCATCGCCCTTTTGATTGTGGCATAGATCTGTTACCAGGAGCTCCGTTGCCATCCAGTCATCTTTACAGCCTCTCAAAACCTGAATGTGACAGCATGCAGACCTACATAACTGAGGCTTTGGCAAACGGGACCATTACACCACCTACCTCACCCCTGGGGATGGGTTTATTTTTCATCGCTAAGAAGGATGGGTCTCTCCGCCCTTGCATTGACTACCGGGGTCTTAATCAGATAACTGTCAAGGACAAGTACCCCCTACCCCTACTGTCTTCCACTTTCGAACCAGTACAAGACGCCACCATCTTCACATGGTTGGATCTCCGTAACACCTATCACTTGGTTAGGATCTGCCAAGGGGATGAGTGGAAGACGGCTTTCAAAACACCCTTGGGGCACTTCGAATACCTGGTGATGCCTTTTGGTCTCACCAATGCTCCAGCAGTGTTCCAGAGACTGGTGAACTCTGTTCTGCGTGATTATTTGAATGACTTTGTGACTGTCTATCTGGATGACATTTTGATTTTTTCCAGGTCCATCACTCAGCACCAGAGACATGTTCGAGCTGTTTTACAACGGCTTCTGGAGAACAGACTGTTTGTTAAAGCAGAAAAATGTGAATTCCATGTACCTGTTGTGAAATTTCTAGGTTTTGTGTTGGAGAGCGGGCGATTGAAGGCAGACCCAGACAAGGTGCAAGCTGTGACAGAGTGGCCCATTCCTACCACCAGAAAACAGCTGCAGCGATTTCTGGGCTTTGCCAACTTTTATAGACGGTTTATTAGAAACTGTAGTCAAACCGCTGCTCCACTAACATCTCTCACATCCACAGCTAAACCTTTTGTTTGGTCTCCAGAGGCCGAGGCGGCCTTCCGGGCACTCAAGAAGAGGTTCTATGAGGCCCCGGTACTCTGCAGGCCTGACACCATGCAGCAGTTTACCTTGGAGGTGAACGCCTCGGACACTGGGGTGGGAGCGGTCCTCTCACAGGTATCCCCTGCAGATCACAAGCTCCATCCCTGTGCCTTTTTCTCCCGACGCTTAACACCTACCGAAAGCAGGTATGATGTGGGAGACCGGGAATTACTGGCCATTAAACTGGCTCTTGAGGAGTGGAGGCACTGGTTGTAGGGGGCTGAACATCCGTGTGTGATTTGGACAGATCACAAGAACCTGACTTACCTCAAGGAGGCTAAGAGACTTAACCCTCGGCAATACTGTTGGTCCTTGTTCTTCTCTCGTTTTAATTTTGTATTGTCTTATCGCCCAGGATCTAAGAACACTAAGCCCGACGCTCTCTCCCGCCAGTATGCCTCCGAGGATGAATCCACGCCTGAAACCATTCTGCCTCCTTCCTGCATAGTGGCAGGGGTCACCTGGACAATCAGGGACCAGGTTGTGGAGGCTCACAAGGTCGATCCCGGCCCAGGTAACGGACCATCCATTAAACTTTGTTCCTAAAGCCCTTTTCAGATAGACATTCTGGAACATTTGTGGACAATTCAATCCGGTTTTTAACCAGAACTGTGTTTTCAGACACACCACTTTTGTACCGGAACTTGTCCTTTCGGCTGCGTTCACACAGCAGGGAAAAGTTCCAGATGTCTGACGGCGGCAGGGGGGTGGTGGGGGGAGAGAGAATCGGACTCATGTTAAGAAGAAGAAGAAGAAGAAAATATCATTTCTATAGCGCCTCTCAAGATAAAAAATCACAAGGCACTTAAGCATAATTCTGCGCACACGAAGATGCATAAGAGACCTGGATGATGAAGCTCAATGGTTAAAGGAATCACTGAAGCGGTGTGAAGCGCTCCGTCGCGCGTCTGGACGGTACCGTAGGAGGCGAACTGCCGTGGTTCGCCACATGCTACAGCAGCGGGCTATCTAGGTGCGCACAGCATCCCCCGGTCCCCTCCTCCTCCACCTCCCTCTTGTCCGGAACTTTACCTCACCAGTCTGTAGCAGCCACCCTGTCCGTAACAATTCCGGACCTGTTACTAGGGGCTTCGTCCGGATAAATTCCGGAACACGTTATCTGGATGTTTGTATTCAGACAGAAAGGTCTTACGGACAGATTCCGGAACATTTCCTTTTTTCATGGCCTGTCTGAAGGGGGCTTTAGAGTCTGCGAGGAAAAGTCATACACTGGGCTCACTCTGGGAAGTTCTCCATACACCCCGGGGTGGGACGAACCTTGGCACTAATCAAACGCTCTTTCTGGTGGCCCACCATCTATAAGGACATCAAGGAGTACGTGTCGGCGTGCCACGTTTGTGCCCAACAGAAAGGTACCAATCCACCACCAGCTGGATTATTGTGTTCTTTACCTGTTCCGTCTCGCCCGTGGTCACACATAGCAATAGAGTTTGTGGACTTCCTTCCTCCCATGGATTTACCACTGTACTGACTATTGTAGACAGGTTCTCCAAGGCCTGTCACCTGGTTCCTTTAAAGCCCCTTCCTTCCTCAGTCGTGCACCTAACAGGTGGAATCATCCGGCATAGTGTGGTGTCTCCATCCTCCCTTTATACCCGACCTCCTGATTGGAGATTCGGCGCACCCTCCACTCCCTCCGCTCCTCACCTGTGGAAGATTGCCTCAGAGCTGATTAGTAATGAGAGAGTGCTCACCTCAGCTCAGGAACATTCATGCGCTCGCACTGGCCATTGGTTTGGGGGTGGAATCCCGAAGTTAAGGCGACCCGGGCCCCCAGGACGGTGGCGAACTCCTTCCAAACCTTGGACACGAACTGGGGGCCGCGACCCGAGAGGATCTCAGTTGGTACCCAAGTCGTGGAGGATGGCTGCTTATACTGAGCCGGGATTCTCTGGAGGTTTCTTCCTGTTAAAAGGGAGTTTTCCTCTCCACTGTCGCTTTATGCTTGCTTAGTATGAGGATTGCTGTATAGTCACGGACACTAGTCAGTGACTTGATGCAATTTGCTGGGTTCCTTATATAGGAAACATTATTTCTGATTGGCTTAATGAACTGACCTGAATTGGAATGTTTATTATGTGAAGTGCCTTGAGACGACTCTTGTCGTGATTTGGCGCTATATAAATAAAATGGAATTGAATTGAATTGAATGGTTGCTGTAGTGGTAGTATGCTTCTTTCTGAACCCCGACTGAGATTCAGATAGTATAGAGTTTGATGTCAGGAAAATCTTTATTTGATCATTGGCTAGAGATTCAAGTGTCTTAGCAACTACAGAGAGCTTTGAAATAGGCCTATAATTATTTAAATTACTTGGGTCTCCACCTTTAAAAAGTGGCAGCACAAATGCAGATTTCCAATCTTTAGGTATTCTATTTGTTTTCAAAGTAAGATTAAAAATGCAACACAGGGGTTCTGCAATGTGCTCGGATGCAAGCTTGAGGAAGAATGGTTCTAGTCCATCAGGACCGGCTGGTTTCCAAGATTTGAGTAGTTTTAGGGCTTTCTTTACCTCAAATGTAAATGGTTTAAAGTTGAAATCATCAATATTATTGTTTCTGACAATGTTAGATTGTTGAGGTTGACAGTTTTGTGGATGACATGATGAACCTGATGTCACAAAATGTGTATAAAACAAATTTAGCATTTCCGTTTTATCACTAATATTTTTGCCTTCCACATGTATATTTGAAGGTAATTGAGTGCAGTTCTTTGATGAGGATAGTGCTTTGATTTCTTTCCAAAACTTTTTAGGATTAGTTAGATTTTCAGTTAATTTGTTAAGATAGAAATTTGATTTTGTCTTACGTAAGAGCAAAGTACATTTATTTCTTAATTGCTTAAAAAGAAGCCAGTCCTTAGGGCATTTTGACTTTCGTGCCCTGTCCCATACCACATTTCGTTCATGAAGCAACTCTGATAATTCATTTGTAAAAGAGGGATTTTCACGACCCTTTACTCTAAATTTTCTGAAGGGGCATTTTTATTCATAATATTAGTAAAGCTTTGGAGAAAATAATTCCAAGCTAGTTCCACGTCCTCAAATAAAGCTATTCTATCCCAAGAGAAACAGTAAAGATCATACTAAAAAGCTTGCTCAGAAAATATCTACATAATTTAATTACCATGCGTGGTTTGCTTTTAGGAACTTTTGAGTCCCGTACAACAGCTATTGCACAATGGTCACTCATATCATTTGGAAAAATGCCAGTCGCTACAAATTTAAATGGCATATTTGTTAATGCAGCTAGATCAATGAGTGTTGATTTTTCAACAGATTTTGAGTTGATTCTCTTGGGAGAGTCAATCAGCTGAGTAAGATTTAAAAGATGACATTGATTTTTCAGTGCATCAGAAGCAGATGTGAGCCAATCATAATTTAAGTCACCAACAATCAGTATTTCATTGTATTTTAACAGAGACAAAAAATGTATCAATATAGACAATGAATTATTAGAAGCCGATGGAGGTCTATAACTTCCCACCACCATGATGTGCTGATCTTTAGACGTTTCAACATCAACGGCTAGAAATTCCAGTTCTTTGCTCACAGATTTTGATGAAATTACATCAGTAAAACAGTGATTGATATACATTGCCACCCCTCCACCTTTTTTCTCTGGCTTGCTTCACTGTTGCTCACGTTTCTTCAGTACTCCTAGGTTTTCTTCAACTTGCCTCTTTTTCGGTTGAATATTTAAAGCTACTTTTTTCGTAACGTACGTGGTGCATTTGACAAGACAGAGCTGAAAACGGCTCCTGCATGCGTCGGTCACTGCCTCCACTCCAGGTTTTTAAAATTATTTTTACTCTCTCTCTCTCTCTCTCTCTCTCTCTCTTTCTTTCTCACACACACCTTAATGAACATTGTTTTGTTTAACTGTGTGTGGAAAAAATGCCAGCAACGTTAGGAAAAAATCAGTTTAATCAAATTAAAATAAAAAAAACTGAAAAGTTGTGTCTGGTTCTAGTATTTCATATTTCCTAGTTCCTACTGCATGAGTTCAGATGTATTAATTCATGCACTTGCTTTCCGGAGTTTTCCCCTTTCAGAAATGATGTATGATTTTTCAGAAATCCGTAAAAGTGATTATCTCATCATGTACTGTGATAAAATGTTAGCAATACGTCTTTTTTTTTTTTTTGCTAAGCACACCCCCTGCCCCGCAGAGCTCCATTCAATAGAAATTGAGAGCCGACCAGAACTAACCAATAGCGTTAGACCACCGCTTATTTGCTTCAAATTTAAGGAATACCTCGGCTGATGCAGAGTTACATGTAAGTCTCTAAAGTATAAATATATGAAAACACAACATGACATGAGAATAATACTCGTAAAACAACGTGTTTTAGCTCTGTTTGTCGGCTAAGAAGCACATTTATAAACAGAAACGTGAAGTCGCCATCTTAAACAGAGGAATAGACTTTTTGTGTGATATGCTTGTCAGCCACTAGATGGTGCCATCAGATAAGAGAAATACTCCAGAAAGAAGCTTTAAATATTAATGTTCTGATTTTATTGAAAAACTTGTTCAATGATAGTTCCTTTACTATTGTGATCAAAAATATTTTATCTCAATTCTGAGGCTGCTCTGTAAATAGTTTTCAAATAAACAATACACATAGCAATTTCTGATCAATCCATATCAATTTCAGATTTAAAATAATATATTGATGTAAACCACACCCACTAATTTCCAAATAATAAATAAGGGGTGCATTCATCTGTGTATCTCCTTTGATCTGCATGAGTGATATTTTCAGCACCAGAACAATGAAGCAAGGAAACAGATTCCTGAGTTTATGTTAGTAATTTTATTTATTAGGTGCATCTGACCTGTTCTATTTTTCTCTGAAATGAGATCAGATCAGTGATTCTATGGGTTGTCTCCCCTCTGCACTAGAAAAATGTACTTTATTATAATGTTCACTGTAATGCATCTTGATGTTCTTAACAAATAAATTAAATCAAAGATATTGGCCAATAATGCCAAATATGTAAATTTGTGTTTCAGTCATTTTTATACTGGCTTAAAAATACTTCATTAAGTCTACTAAGCAGGGGTGAAGAAGGTTTTAATAGGGCCAGCCCAGTAATGATCTTGGACCAAAATAAAGGGGGCAGAAAGTCAAATAAAGGGAGGCAGAAGGACGCCAAGAAAAATGAGATGCCAAATTCCCCGCCCCCTGTGGCCAGGATATCGCATTTGCAACATCACATTTGCTGGTCCAGTCTGCTGAGACATACACACAGCTGATTTGTTCAATTTAGTGATGAGTCACTCCTCTAGACACTTAGGAACATTTCTGCTGTTAGATGAAGGTGTTCAAAAAAGACGAACACACAGTGAAAAGTAGTTTTGCTTCCACAAATTGACACTAGGGGTTGCTAAAAACAAGCAAAACTGCTTAGTATCTCTTTAAAAGAAAATAAGATTTTCATTTTTTCAAATACATTTATTGAGCCACTATGTAGTAAATGTGACCCTTTACATGGTTAATAAAAGTCACTCAACCTTCTTTGCCCCTTGTGAGCAGAATACCCTGTTTGCAACTGCAGCCTCTCCGGACCGCTGCTCTGAAATCTCACACGGTCACGTATCTCGTGACAAGCTGTAATGCTTATGGTAATCCACTTTTACACCTCAGAACAGACGCAATATACCTGGTTAGTGTTTATTGTAATGTGTTTGTCATGGTGGAGCTTCAAAACAAACAAAGAAAACACATCTTATGCAGCTAAAAAATAAAAAGAACGTCCAGCCACTATAGGAGTTAAACAAGAATAAACATTGGGAATTTCAGTACAACTTTAATGTGTTTTGTTTATGCATGTTTTTACTTTCCCTGAATTTGTAATTATGTATGTCAGGTGGTAGTGTTCACGTCTCATTCCATCACCGATTATACACTCACCCTAAGACCCTTGTAAGCTCTCTTCTTACCAGGCAAACTCAGTCACTGATGCTTTCTCGTCTCTATCTGAGGTTCTTCAATCGTCATGCACCACAAAATTTTCAACTTACTGCACAAACTCTGGCTGGAGCACTGCCAGCCAGATGGCACTCCCGAACACGTTCCTGTCAGCTAACTGCTTGTAGCTGGTAGAGTAACATGCCTGTGATCAAACCTGGGTTTGCCAACACGCTACAGCCTTTCCTTGTGGTCACATAAGTCCTCCTCTTAGGGTTTTGTTCATTATTCATCAGGAACTCTCTTAGTCAATGGTAAAGTGGCTAGCCGGCATGCTAGTGCAGGAGTCCAACACATGACAACACAGATTTGCTTGATTTAGTGATGAACCGCTTCTGTAGACATGAATGAAGGTTGAGGAGACATTTCAGCTGTTCGGTGTTAAAAACACGAACACCGTGAGGAGAAGAGTTTCAGTTTTGTTTTTACAATTAAAACTGACACTTTGGGGTGTTAAAAGCAAGCTGAAAATTACAGACTTCTTTTATCTTTTTAGGTGAGACAACTTGCACAAACAGTGGCTGCTAAGTACTTTTTGTCCCCCTGTATGAGGTCCCATGGTTGACAGTCAGGGTAGCCTGAGCAGAAACCAAGCTTGATGTCAAAGCTGTTTTAAAGGTCCCAATGAGCACAGTCTGCTGTATCATACGTCAGTGGAAGAAGTTTGCATCCATCACCATCTAAACTCAGCGATCCTGGTGTTTGCCTTAATGCACCTGAAGGACATTCAGACCATGACAAATAAAATTCTCCAGTCTGATGATTGAACAGATTGGTGTGAATACCAAGCACCACTCATCACCAGGCCATTGCTATCTCCAGAGTGAAGAAAGGTGGTAGCAATGATGCTGTGGGGGTGTTTTTCAGGATCTGGGAGACGAGTCAGGATAGAGGGAAAGATGAATGTAGAGAGACATCCTGGATGACAACCAGCTCCAGCACACTCTTGACTTCAAGCTGGGGTGGCGGCTCATCTTTCAGCAGGACAACAAAAGAGTATGTCTTCAGGACAACTCTGTGAATGTCCCGAACCACCTTTTTATTCTCGTGAATTTTTATGAATGTTGTGAAGTTTACCACTTCCTAATGGCTACAGATTTGAAACTGAACATTTCTGGAACTATCCAAAACATCTGTCATCTAAAAAAAACTGTTTTCCTAAAACTAAGGGATTTTAAAATAATCCACTCCCTTTTCCACTCTACCTCACGTGTAATGCCAATGAATTAGGTCAGAAGATAAGGCCATGAGACAGTGGTCATTCTCTTCTTTTCACTGCTGATCAGCTTGTCCCACCATTCAACAATATCTAACCCAACGTTTTCAAAGACAGAGCCTCAAATCTGCCCATCTTCAGGTGGGTAAAAGGAGACGCGTGTCGTGGCAGAAGTGTTCAGCAAAGGTCTGAACTGATCTGGAGCCAACAGAGCTTTTGTTTCCAGCCATAATGGAACACATGTCACAGATATGCAGATTTTAGCGACTGGAGTTGGGGCTTGACAAGACTTTGCCTGTAAAATCTGTAACTGTGTTTACTCACATTTATGCCCTGTTTGGATAGTGGCTTGGTGTAATTCCTTTTGAGCTATATACAAATGTTCGTTGGAGCTTTTCAGCATGTTTGGATGTCTTTCTGATGAAACAACATGAGACAGTTAGCAGCAATGTCAAAGCAAGAATGTGATTGTGTTTGACATGAAGTCCAATGTCATCCCAGCAGTCTGGGAGCAGCAGAGATGTTGGCAGAGAGGGAAGATAAGTAGAGCATGAATGTTTCTTTACCACATCATAATTCCTGTAAAGTCACATTTCATCCTGTTCTATCTCCTCCATCTCGACACACCACACACCAGGCTTAGGAGGTGCTCGACGTGAGGATCTCAGACATACTTAGCAAAAGATGAAACGCTGCAGCTGAAGATGCTATCAGGACTGTAAACCAAAGCCAGTAAGCACTTCAGAAACCACGAGAAGCCTGTTTCTGGTTACATACAGTGAAAAATAACAACTGACTGGATTTATGCAATAAAATATGTAAACGTTGTAGAGTTTGACTCCATGAAATAGTCAGGATTAAGATGTTTTAAGCTAAATGGAAAGTCATGTTGGACTTTCTCAGGACTGTGAAACGTAGCCATTTTCTCTGTGCTGGAACAAAACTTCAGTCTTGATTTAAAAGCAGAAAGTTTTGAGTCATCAAATTTTGTATGTCTTCAAGACAAGCCTGTAATCTAACTAACCAATTAGGATCATCTGGGTTAATGGATAAATATAACTGAGTATCATCAGCATAACAGTGGAAGTTTATCCCAAGCTGTCTAATGAGTTAAAGTTAAAAGTTAAAGTCCCATTAGTTGTCACACACACTGATGTGTGTGCGACATTTGTTCTCTGCATTTGACCCATCCCCTGGGCGAGTGGTGAGCTGCAGACATAGCCGCGCTCGGGAACCATTTGGTTGTTTAACCCCCAATCAAACCCTTAATGCTGAGTGTCAAGCAGGGAGGCATTGGGTCCCATTTTTTCAAAGTCTTTGGTATGACCCGACCAGGAATCGAACCCTGATCTCCCAGTCTCAGGGCGGACACTCTACCACTAGGCCACTGAGCTGGTAATGAATTTATCAATCTGAAGCATCTATATAGTAAAAGAAATTGGTCCAAGCACTGAACCTGAACCAGTTTGGTCTGGATTGATCTTCCACTCTTCATTCTTACTGTGGCATTGCAACTTTCTTCTCAAGTAGCCATATTTCCTTGTTCAGGGATATTTTTGCCAGGGCTTTATGACGTTGCTCCTCCTGTGTGTGTTTTCTTTTTGGTACTTATACAGAAACTCCCTCACCCTTCCTGTACAAAACCTGTATCTTATTACAAACAGCGCACACACTTGTGAAGCAAAAGGGTGTCCACACATTGGGCTGTGGCTAGGATCCAACTGACTTAAACCCAAATCTGGGTTACATTTAAGCATAAGTGGGTGTGATAGAGAATCTTGATTTAAAGTTTGGTTTCTGCCAGTGTGAAGTTGTATAAGTGCACATGCATGTTTGCGTGATTTTCCATGTGTGGCTGCGCACAGTATGGGGCCATGTTGGGACGTTTTGCACGAGCAACTGGAGAAGGCCAACTGTGAAGCCGACACAGAGGTAGGTCACAGATCATCATCAGAACCAGACTAATTTGTTTTGCAGTCCTCCGGTGTGGTGAACCTGGACATCCACATCAGTCAGTTCTGTCCACAATCATATTTTAAAAGGACACAGTGTGCACGCTTACTGTAAGTCATGGAGACAACCCCAGGGAGGAAAGCTATCTGGAGAAGCTCCGGGGTAACAAAGCAAGTCATTGTATAGTTTCTGAACCCCGGTGCAAGTGTTTGTGTTTCTCATTTGAGTCTGGCTTTTGGCAAACGGTTGACTCAGATGGGAAATATTGGGCACTTCCCTCTTGTCTTGGCACATGATCTGCTGATCCCCAGTCATCTTAGCTCCTTATGTGTGGATGAACGGATTATTTTCTTCTCTTTATTTCTGTCCCTTTTTCACAACTTTACACATAGACTGTCTCGATTTGTATATCATCTGACAATAACCACACAAAGAATGAAACAGATGTTATAATGTTGATGCATATGCAATTGGAACACAACGATACTGGTATCGGTACCAGTATCGGTATCGGCAAAAACTAATTAACTGATACCAGGAACCGATACCAATGCAGTTGGCTGAAAGTGGCTTCACTTGTCATTTCTGTTTACCTAATATTTTAGTTTTGCGATCATTTCTATTAATATATTTTATGTTTTTATCTACCTCACAGTCTTTTCCTGTTGAAAGCAGAGAAGAAAATAAAACCTGTATTCCAATTCATTGCATTTACTGTGTCGTAGAAATATCAGTAATGGATATCGGCGAGTACTCAGATCACATCAGTTTGGGAAAAAGTGGTGTCTGTGTATTCCTAATATGCAAAGATATGAAGTCATTTGCTGCCAATGACGACAAAAGTCGTCATTTGCATATTTTTCACTGTGTGGGAGTTGGAACGAGCCCCCGCACCATGATAACAAATATGCCAGCTCTAAGGCTGATCTTCATCCGCATACGTCACTCGTCACGTGATCAGGAAGTAGAAAATCCATGTGTTAAAAGATCGTTTTGGGCCGCTGCTTGAAAAAGTAAGGTGCAAACCGGAAAAGCTTCTGCCGATCACAATTCGACAACGGATTATGAAAGAACGGATAACGCTTGAAACGCGCAGATTCAGTAAGAGGTGAGTCTTCTCTTTGTTTCGGTAGTATTGGCATTGACATAATCCTAGAGCGCAAAGTTCTGTGACTCTTAAAAAGACAGTGAAAATGCAGAAAAATGCTGGCAGCGAAAGGCTTTTCTGATCAAGAAACGGCTGGCAGTGAATGAGTTAACCCTTTAGGCGCCATAGTTTTTTCAGTAAAATTTGAAATTTTTGTATCACTATTTAAAGAGCTTGTAGCTTAAATCTGGTTAGAGATAGAAGAATATTGTAGATTAGAAAAATCTTCAGTATGATCCAAATTTTGTGACAGGAACAAATTCACTCACATAATTTGCATATTATGACGTCATCAGGTGGCAGCCATATTGGATTGCATCACATTTGCAGATTTTTGTTGTTTTTTTATGTTTTTGTCTTATTTTCTTAGTGTTGTTATTGTTTATGATACATATATACATATTCCTATGTAGACATATATAACTATGTATGTATACATATAATATTTATTACTTTATTGGTATTTTGTTATGTTTACTGCGTATCAATCAAGAACACTGTTTTTGGTTCTTCAGTGTCATGAACACATTTCACTCATCCCTTCTTTGGTTTATTTTGTTTATTATATATATATATAATATATTAGGGCTGGGACTTGATTAAAAATGTTAATCTAATTAATTACAGGCTTTGTAATTAATTAATCGCAATTAATCGCATTTTAATCGTTCAGGAAAATGTGCTCTCAAAGTAAAACTTTTCATTAAAATTATGAGACAGAGAATCAAACATTAGACATGGTTATTACTGTAAACTAAAGCTTTTAATAAAAAATGCATTTTAATTATTCAAGTGTCACTGTGTGAAATGAAACAAAACCCAAAGCAACTAAAATGTATAATTACAAATAGAAAACACCTGCAAAGGGTTCCTGAGCCTTTAAATAGTCTCTCTGTCTAGTTGAATTACTGAAATAAATTTGACTTTGCACCAGATTCTAATTTTTTCAGTTTCACCTGTTTGTATAGTTGGGAGTTTTTATTAGCATTTCTACTCATAATGTAGTAAGAACACATAAATCATAATCCTTCAAAATGACAGTAGAGCAGGCACAAATATGATCTAGGACTTAAATGTACTAACTTTTAACACCAGAGCAGGCATGGCATATTCTGAGAATGATCAGGAACACTAACTGGTTCCAGTTGGATGACTGGAGGTTGATGGGAAGATAAAAGATCATGGCGAGGAAATAATGATGTGACGAACAGGTGAGCGGACCTTCCTTACATGGGAAGTCCTGATGTCACGTTAAGAATGGGATGCTGCAGACCTGCAGATTCATGCCTGCAGCAGCGAATCTGGTGTGATCTCCAGCCTGATCACAACTTTCTCGTTCCTCGCTGCCCCTGATGCACTTGAGCATCCGCCCCTCAGCTGATGACAGCTTCAACACACCTCGCTGCTTAATGATAGTAATGCATGTGATGTTTAGACAGAGACTCGTCTCAGAAACATATAATTCCCCGACAGCATTGTTTAGAAAATCATCAGAAAAGTTTCAGAGTGTTTCTGTTTTAACTTAAACTTCTTTTTTCAACTTTAAGACACGTTGTCTGTGATTGTTTACAGAGTAGTGAGAACACAGAGCGTTCTCCCAGCGGCAGCCAGGTGCCTCTCGTTTGTCTGACTACTTTCATAAATTACTGTTAGGGGAAAGAATTATTCTGTCTGGTGCTTTCAGCGCTGCACAGATGCTACGTAAATGTAAAAAATATAGCTTACCGCAACTTTTATAAAGTTCCCGTTGCCACCGGGCAGCTGCAGCAGAGATGATCTATGAAAAATGTTCGCGACACGGACTCCGTTGTTGTCTGGAAGTTTTCTTTTTCCAAGTTAAGAAAAGAGGCGGACGTGTTTCCTAAATCCTGCATCAGTCCAAGCAAGGCAACTTCTTTCTGTTTTTATTCCGTTTTTGTAGCCATTAGCACTGTGCATTGTTTCCAATCATCCAACTGGAATCCTTAAGGGTCCCGTAACATCCATCCTGTCAGAACAGGCCTTGGGAGCCCAGGTGCTACTAGAACTAATGGTGTCTCCTCACCAGCGTGAGCCTCCAAACTGTGAAGGTTGGTCTCCAAACATGGACTTCAAATTCATGCATTTATCTCCTCTTGTAACATGTTTTAAAAGGCTTGTATCATGATAAGTTACACCTCCCAGACCAAAGATAGGTCCATATAAGATAAAACATTATCATAAATACTGCAGAGACATCATTGTTTATTAAATATAAGTTATTTTCCTGAGCCGTTACTTCAGCCAAGATATAGGATGCATGGATTTGATGAAGCCATGCTGTCTCATGCAGTCCTACACACACACACACACACACACACACACACACACACACACACTGCAGCATGTTAGAATCATTTGAATGACTAATTTAACTACACTGAACTGCTTTTGTAATAATTTAATCTCTTATTCTGGAGTAAAATAAAGAAACAAGCTAAATCATCACATATCGGTGGCATCAAGGAGTATCTTCTGAGTTCAAACACAGGGATGGAGCACAATGTTTACACCTGAACAGTATCAGGATGTTTTAACTCACAGAGGCCTGCAGGTCTTCTGTTTTATGAGCAGAGCGCTGAGAATCCGCTTGTTAGGAGCGCTAAACGTTATTTTGCCGCTTCTGTGCGGAGCGGTATGGAAACACATTTCAAACACGGAACTGAGTCTGGTTACCGAACCGAGCAGAATTCTGATGACGTCACACCGGTGCGCGAAGGTGCGGGTTCCAAACCACAGGAGAGGAGGGAGAGAGGAGGTAAACAGCGAGTGGATCACAGGGACCGAACTGATGTTTTTGAGCAAAACTGCGGTAAAAATGGCTGTTCTCATCATAAAGCGTGTAGCGCCCCCCCCCCCCCCCCCCCCGGTTTAGACGTGGCGCTCATGCAGGAGTCTCTTTCTGTTCCGACGCTGCTGCACGTAATATTTTTAATTTATTAAGCCTACAATTTATTTTTACTCATTAACTGATATGATTTAAAATGTAGCGAATTACAATTCTTTTTTAAAAACTTACTCAAGTAAAAGTAAAAGTACAGATTTTAAAAACGACTTAAAAAGTATAAATTTACAAAAAAGCTACTCGATTACAGTAACGTGAGTAAATGTAATTCGTTACTTTCCACCTCTGGAAGGGGGGCAAGTTACTAGGGCTAATGGCTCATCTGCTACCTGTCAATCATAAAGACACACCCCTAATCATTTCTATTTTCTAACTTTCAGTGCATCTAACAGGATGAGTTACATAAATTCATTGGAGTCATTGAGGACTTGCTCCTTTCTGGAGCCAGCTCCTAGTGGAATAGGGGGGAACTGCATGTATTTTGATTTCTGTGTTGGCTTCACATTTTGCAAGCTGGAGATTTCCTCCTGGTCCATACATGATAATGACGTTTTTACAGCCAAACTATCCTAAATGTGTTGTGCTAAATCTTTGCATGCCAGACAAATAATGCCATCCCATTACAACCTGATAGCACCCTCCTCTCGGTCACGTTGTCCTCTAGAATTGGATCTGAGAGCTGGCAAATCTTGATGGCTAATCAGTCCTTGTAGGAAAACCCTTTACTTTGGCTGAAATACAAAGAATCAGTAAAGATAAGAGTGACTGGGACAAAATTCCTCCACAGAGGTGTGAGAATTCAGTTATCACAAACATTGGATCAATTTGGTACCTCCAAGAGTTACAACTAGTTATTAAACTTTGGGTTCAGTTACTTTTTCACATAGAACCAGATTGTTTTGGACAGCTTTAATCCCTGAATGAAAGGGCGACGGTGGCACAGGAGTTAAGTGCTTGCCCCGTAACCAGAAGGTTGCAGGTTCGAGCCCTGCTCAGTCTGTCGCTGTCGTTGTGACCTTGGGCCAGACACTCAACCCACCTTGCCTGCTGGTGGTGGTCAGAGGGACCGGTGGCGCTAGTGCTCGGCAGCCTCGCCTCTGTCAGTGCACCCCAGGGCAGCTGTGGGTACATCGTAGCTCATCCCCACCAGTGTATGAATGTGTGTGTGAATGGGTGAATGACTGGTTTTGTTGAAAAGTGCCTTGGGGGGTTCCAGGACTCTAGAAGGCGCTATATCAAATACAGGTCATTTAGTCATTTACAAAACTGTATTTAGGACTCACTAAGGGTTTCTGTGTCTGTTTTAAAGTTTGTCTGTAGATATTTGACATCTAAATGAACAGAATACGCACATTAACTTCTCAAATATAAGGATTATTAGAAAAAGTTGGCAGAATCAGCCATTCCTCCCCATCCCCACACATTTCTCTCCTCCTGCTCTCTCACATCATCACACAAACATGCACATAGGACCTTGGGGGGTGGACAAGTCAGGGGGTGCGGGTATGGACCCCATTTCCGCATTTCTGTGGCAACCTGCCCCCCAATTTTTTTTGCACCTTAAACGCTTCCACCAACTACATTCTACGCAAACACACACTTAGGGTCTTGGGAGTGAGCACATTCAACGGCACTTGGCAGGGGGATTTCTCAGCCTCATCCCAAGTGCCGGTGCCCACTTCCAATTTTAAACTACACTTAGACACTGAGGGCTGTGGGTGCAAGTGGGGTGGTGTGGTGGCATTAGCTGGCATAGGCCAGACGATGCCCGCACTGCCCGCTCACCACAGCCATGGAATACACCTCATCAACACTCACTAACACCATATTGGAGCAGGCGGAGGGAGACTAGGGGTCTTAGCACACCTCTGTAGTTGCTTGGCTTCCTAGGGCTGGAGGCTAGGAGGGAGATCTGGCCGTCCGGTTGGGGTCTGGGTGGTGGGTTGCTGTTTTCAGCGTTGGGTGGGGGAGCCCGCTCATCAGCACCCCAGCAGAAAGGGTCAAACTCTTTGAACTGGTAATGGTTGTCATGATGGCGCCTGTGATTTTGGCCTGCCGTCTACTCTTCCTGCTTATTTCGTTATTTTTTCTGTTCCCAAGCTGTCTGCTTTTGGTTTCTGGTTCGGGTATTACCTATGATCAACTCACCCTTCTGGATCATCATCAGGCATTGAGTTCCGTAGATCTCCGAGGCAGTAGGTTTGGGAAAATTTTCATCCCTCTGTTTGCTGCGGTCCTGACATTCCTCCTCCGCCCACAGTCTCCAATGTGGCTGCGAAGGAGACGTCGCCGACGGGGCAAGCGAGAGGAGCACCGAGCAAGGCTTAGGGCCACTTCTGCATTCTGGCCTTGGAGATCGGACCCGCTGCAGCTTTTGGATCATCCATGGAGTCCCTCATCCTTCTCTTCCAGGGACATCGGCGAGTGGATTCCAGTCTGTGCAGGCCGGCGGGTCGGGCGTGTCCAGAGGCGGTGGCGTGGTGGCGGTGTTAACTCTGCTGACCTGAGCTACCCAATGCTGGACGATGCTGCCCCGTCCTTCCAATCAATCTGCTCGGAGCCCGCACCACTCCTTAGGGTTGCTCTCCAGAACGTACGTTCATTTAGAAATAAAACAGCCATTTTAAAGGATTATTTTGTCGATCACAAGCTAAACCTGTTCTGCATGACGGAGTCCTGGGTCACGCCTAGTGAGTCGGCTGCTCTCTCGGACTGTTCAGTGCTCAACGTGCCTAGACTTTCCGGTCGTGGTGGGGGTCTACTAACTTTGTTTGATTCTACCCTCCACCTGAAACACTTCTCGGCCTCTGTGACTCCTAGTAGCTTTGAATTATCACTTTCCGAGCTGGATTTTAGCTCCCCAGTGCTGTTCTTACTTTGTTACCGCCCACCAAAGTACAATTCTAACTTTTTTAATGATTTTTCTGACAACTTAGCAGGGTTTCTTCCAAAATATGATAGAGTGATTATCCGTGGCAATTTTAATATTCACATTTGTTGTCCTGCAAGGCCTTTGGTGAGGGAGTTCATGGACATTTTGGACTCTTTTGGCCTCCAGCAACAGGTTAAGGAGTCTACCCATGATCGCTCTCATATCCTGGACTTAGTTTTATCTATTGGAATTTCAGTTTCTGACCTTTCAGTGAACCCGGTTTGTTTTTCAGATCATTTTCCAATTATTTTCAGTATCTGTGATTTGACACCTCCCACTGTAAGACATCAAGCACGTCATTACGTCAGGTGTATTTCGCCATCTACTCTCACTCTATCATCTGGTCTGGCAGATGGCTTTTCAACCGTTTTACCCAGGTCTAAATTCATGGAAGTAGATGATATGGTGACCACCTTCAATACTGTGTGCTCGTCTGCTCTTAGCTCTGCTGTTCCTCTTAAAAGCCGGAGAAAAAAATTTGTTTCAGATCCCTGGCTTAATGACAACATTCAAGCTCTTCGACGCCAGTGTAGATCTCATGAACGCAAATGGAAAAAGGACAATTTAGAAATTTCCTTACAAATGTTGAAAGATTCTCTATTGTTGTATCAGAAAGCAGTGAGAACAGCCAGAAATAACTTCTTTAGTAATATAATCACAACACATCTTGGTGATCAACGTAAACTATTTAGTATCATTAATTCAGTTCTCTCTTTAAAAGATGCAACTACACCCTCAGTGCCAACGATGTCCCTTTGTACCAAGTTTATGAACTCTTTTCAGCTTAAAATTCAGAATATTAGGTCAAGCATCTTGCCATTGGGTCAGCCCACCATTGAGGAACCAGTCTGTCTAAGTCAATTTTCTAATTTTAAACTGTTGTCTCTTCATGATCTGGAGGAGCTGGTCAGGTCCATGAAACCCTCTGGTTCTCCAGAGGACCCCCTCCCACCAAAACTACTAATTACTTCCTGTGCTGGTGCCATTTATTCTGGAAATCGTCAACAACAGCATTTAGACTGGAGTGTTTCCAACCACCTTTAAGAAAGCAGTTGTACATCCTTTACTGAAAAAAACTGACCTGGATCATACTGACTTTTCTAATTATCGTCCGATTTCCAAACTCTCGTTTTTATCCAAGATTATTGCGAAAGTAGTTCACACTCAACTTTCCAGTTACTTAGGAGATCATAGCGTCCTCGGTCACTTTCAGTCTGGCTTTAGACCTCACCACAGGAGAGAAACTGCACATCTTCGTGTATTAAATGATATCCTGGTGGCAACTGATTTTGGTTCGCATGTCCTTCTGTTACTCCTGGACCTCTCTGCTGCCTTCGACACGGTGGACCATGACATCCTACTTAGGAGGTTGGAGATGAGGTTGGGGGTAACAGGGATCCCACTTCATTGGTTCAGATCATATTTGTCAGATAGACAATTTAGTGTTCACATTGACAGCTTTTCCTCTCCATCTACTCCACTTCGCTGGGGTGTGCCTCAGAGTTCGATTCTAGGGCCACTCCTAATCTTGATTTACTTATTGCCATTGGGGATGAGTCTGACAAACCATGGAATAAGTTATCACCTTTACGCGGATGATTGCCAGATTTATCTGGCTTTAAGTAAACCTGACTCAACATGCCTCCTTGTCGACTGTATTACCGCAATTAAAGGCCGACTGTAACTTCCTTTGCTTTAACGAAAACAAGACCGACGCCATTCTTTTTAATCCAATAAATCCAAAGCATGCACCTGGTGACTACCCTCTACCATTTTTAAATCTTAAATTCTGTGTATCCAGTCTGGGAGTGAAACTTGACTGATCTGTTAATGAGTTCAAAAAAATTCACTCTACAGTCCGGTCCTGCTTTTTTCAACTATGTCACATCTCGCGCTTAAAGTCAATATTCAAACGACCTCAGCTGGAGTCTGTTGTTCACGCCTTTGTAACCACACATTTAGACTATGCCAACTCACTACCTGTTGGTGTCAGCGTCTCAGCAATCGAGCGTCTACAGAGAGTGCAAAATGCGGCAGCTAGGTTCCTGACAAACACCTCGAGACGCTGTCACATTTCACCCGTCCTTGCATGCTTGCACTGGCTGCCTGTTAAATACCGCATCCAATTTAAGTTTTTGACCTTTGTCTATAACATTCTGAATGGTCAAGCCCCGGCTTATCTTTCAGAACTGATAAAGCCTTATGCTCCAACCAGGAACCTGAGATCTGCAGATCAGTTGCTTTTGTGAGGTATAAATCTCGTGGAGAACGGGCCTTTGCGTTCACTGCTCCTAAATTCTGGAATGCTGTCCCCCTTAGTGTTCGACAGGCCCCAGAACTGGGTCGATTTAAGTTGGTACTGAAGGCCTTCTTCTATCATTTAGCTTTTATTCAATGATCTAGTTTTTAGTGTTTTTACATTTTATTGTGACTGTATTTTATTGTTGTATGTTTCTTTTACAATTTTTTAGATATTACCTCTTACCTCCTATATGACTTTTATCTGTTTTTATCTTGGGGTTTGTCCGTTTTACTGTACAGCACTTTGGTCAGCTGTCATGCTGTTTTTAAATGTGCTATATAAGTAAACATGGTATGGTATGGTACCCCATGTGCAGCAGTACCGGGACCAGAGTGAAAAGGGTGTGTATGGGGAGCATGAGTGGGTGTCCGGCATGCATTTTTATAGTCTTTGGTTGTATGTGAATGTGTGAGCATGAGGGAGGGAGTGTGTGACTGTGTTTGTGTATGACTGTATATGTCAGGTGGGGCCTTTGACTCCTCCCTTCTCCTGGGACTTCTTTTGATGATAAAGATCTTTGTCTCCCCTCTCCCTGCCACACCTGGTGTGGAGTGCGGTGCCTTGATCTGCCTGGGTCGTGGCTCCCAGGTCAGGGAGTTTAAGATTTTTGGCATCTGCCTGACCAATCCCGGTGGCTGCCTGGTGGAGTCTGGGTCCCTGGGCTCTGCTGGGTCCCCGACGGGGGGTGGTCGCCCCTGGGTCCCGGGTTGCTGGGGCCCAGGCTCGGCCGGCTAGGGGGTGGAAGGCTGCGGGCGGGCCTGTGGGCTTGCCGCCGACTCTGCCGGCAGCTAGTTGTGGCCCCCCGGGGCGATCCTCTGCGCCTCTCGAGGGGGCGGGGGCCTTTCTGGTCGCAGTCTCCCTGGGGTTCCTGTGCTCTGGGGCAGCTCCTGGATTTCTGGGACTTGGAGCTCCTTCCATCTCCTACACATCTTTGGGGAGCAGATCTGCGGCCCCTCACACTCTCTATTGGATGCCCCTATAGAGAAACCTTACATAAACAAGCGCGGGTACACACACAGGTGCTCACATGGTGCTCTCATAAGTATGGACTTGGTCACGTTCAACACATGTCTTAAGGCTATGGTGGGCACTTAATGCACTATGATTTATTATTGTGTGATTGTTCAGTTAAACAATGTTGATTTTATATTTTTCCATCAAGTTGACGCAGTGATAGCTTGATCTTGTTGTATTGTTGTTGTCCCATTTTTTTTTCTTTCTTTCTGCAGGTCTAGAAGCAGATTCTTGTTCATTATTGTTTATTTTTGTGGAACCCCCCACCCCCCCAACTTTTGTCTTTTCCTTTCTCTTTCACCTCTGTCTCCGTGTCCAGTCGGAATCAAAAAGCATTCAAAAACAACAACAATAAAGTTTTAAGTATCAGGCGTGACATTAAAAGCAGATGCTTTGATGCTCCACCTGAGAGTAAATCTGTAAGGCTTGTTACCAGCATTCAGACATCAATTCTGTTTGCTTCACAGCCAGACAGGACACACACAAAAAAAAAGAAAAGAAAAAGTTGGCTTTTGAACGTGTGTTGTTTGATGGATTTAAATTGTGCAGATGCTCACAGAGGTAGAAGTAACTTGATGCAACTTTATATTCATGCACACACACACGCACGCACACACGCACGCACACACGCGCACACACGCACACACAAACACACATACACGCGCACACACACACACACACACACACACACACACACACACACACACACACACACACACACAGACAATAATGTTTACACAATGAGATGAAATCCAAAAATGGTATGTATGGACACAATTTTACTTGTATTCCTCCAACATATACACACACTGAAGCTTGGCCCTCTTTTATATACACACTCTTGTAGATGTAAACACAGATGACACAGCAGGAACTGGTGATTCAGTCAACAAAAGGAAACACACCCATGCATATTTCCAGAGGCCCTTAAAGCCTGTTTTGTCCTTGTTTTGTCTGCAGTAAAACTAAGTAGAATTTGCTCTAAAAAAAAAAAACTTCAAAGACTCTGAAGGAGGAGCCGCAGAGAGGAATACGGGTAGTTAGGCCTTTGGATGTGGGAGTGAAACAGGGAGCAGGAGAGGGAAGTGAAAGGAATGAATGGGATGATGGTTACAAGAGAAACAACAGAGGGGGGAAATGGGAGGACATGATGATTCCACTTGAACACACTTGTAGAACTTGTGATAGCATGTCACGAAAGTTCGGACCGGGAGTTTACGCCCAGTTGTAAAAATAATACCAGACATGTAGACACAACTGCTCAGAGATGCACGAAACAAGTCACACAAACCCTGGTGTGGTCCACAACCACACACGCGCACACACACACACACACACACACACACACACACACACACACACACACACACACACACACACACACACACACACACACACACACACACACACACACACACACTAGAATAAAGTGGCCCTAATGGTAACAGTGCAAACAGCAGTGTGTCTTTAGAGAGCTGTGCAGCTGCTCCTGTATAGCCTCTGCCACCAGCTAATGCATGCCTATTTTTAGCTTGTCAACAATAGTAAACATGAAGAAACTGTCCCACATCAATCAACCTGTAAAAATACTCCCATTTATAATAAACACAATACTAAATTAGTATTAGTTCCTCTAAATTCCTATTGAGTGGAACCTTGCATATTCAAAAACACAGCCAGTGCTGTGTTAAACTAGAATGAGAACGAGTAACCTGGAGAAAATGGTGAACTGAGTGTGATTTTGCACCAGTGTGAGGAGATGGAGAGGGGGGTACAAAGAAAGGGGTGAGAGTGCCCTCTATTGACCAAGCTGGGTTTGACAGGCTAATATAAACACAAGAACAGAGAGAAAACGTTGATTTGCTGTTGTCTTCCCAGCTGCCACACAGAAGTGCAACTTTATCAGATCATTAAAAGATGTGTGTATGGGTTGCATGTGCAAGACTAGCTTCATGGATGTTCTTGTGTGTGTGTGTGTGTGTGTGTGTGTGTGTGTGTGTGTGTGTGTGTGTGTGTGTGTGTGTGTGTGTGTGTGTGTGTGTGTGTGTGTGTGTGTGTGTGTGTGTGTTTCAGTAAATCTTAAACCACCGATCATCAGTCGCTGTGCAGATTTTTGAATCCCCGCTGAGCTGCAGCTGCCTGTGTGACATGTGCTGGTTGAGCCCCCAAAGCCTCTTCAACTGAAACCTCTTGTACTCTCTCACCCAGCTACAAACACACACACACACACACACACACACACACACACACACACACACACACACACACAGTGTATTTGTACGCGTACATCCATGAATAATCTTCCCATCTGGAAATGTTCTTACTGGCTGTTTTAAGTTGAAATCTCTTTCAGAAGTTTCCTGTAGGTATCGGACAAGATTCAGACTATTGGACTGATGACATCATCTGTCCATGGCTTGCATGTACACTCCATTGATACTAGAGCAAATGTAAGACAGTATTTGACATTATTCTGTACTAGATTTGCACTATAACGCTACAAACTAACTGGTCATTTTTTATGGTGTTGGGACCATTTAGTAGGGATGACATGATCTGCTCAGCTGGTCAGATTCCTGAGAACGATCATAACTTTATGTAATCAGAAGTTAGCATAATCCAGTCATGATGTAATAAAAGCATGTATGCAGCCGCTTCAAAAGTGACTTTCGTCAAGCTTGCCGGCACATTTGGAAGAAACATGTTTTAATAGTGACATTGATCGGGGGGGGGGGGGGGGGGGTCATTAAACGGCCCACATCTGATTTGACCCCAATGCCGATCACGCACAGCTTAAAGGGATATTTGGCAGTTTTGCTTGCTGTTAGCACCCCTAGTGTCCGTATTTGTGGTCAAAGCTAAAGCAAAACCCATCTCTGTGCATCCATCTTTTTAACACCTTAATCTAATGGCTGAAATATCTCCTCAGCCTTCATTAGTGTCTACAGGAGTCATTCATCACTAAATTAATCAAATCAGCTTTCTTCATGATCTAAAATATGCAGAAAACCTGTTAGAAACAGACTGCAGTGTCGGCCCGGCACTCTGAAGTTGCAAATGCAGTATTCTGCCCACAAAGGGCGGTAGGGGTCTAAGTTACATTTAATCAACCCCGTATGGGTCATTTTAGCACATACTGGCTGAAGAAAAAATTTTCAAAGAATAAAAAAGTTGACTTGTTTAGCTTCAGAAAAGTTGCAGCTTACCAACACCTCACAGCATTTGTTCTGTTCACGGCTAGAAAAATGTGACAGTTGTCAGCATAAGCACGGTGTTCAGACCATACTTTCCATAATCCATCCCAAAGGGAGGATATAAAGGAAAAAAGTAGTGGTCAAAGGGCAGAACCCTCCCCATGGAAGAGGGAGACAGGGAGAGGTACATCCACTAACGTTGACACTAAAGGACATAAGGTAGGAACAGAACCATTTCAGGGTCCTTGAGACCTATGCAGGACTCTAGGCAATCCAGCAAGATGGAATGGTCAACTGTATCGAAGGCTGCCGAAAGATCTAATAAAGTTCTTTGTATGTGAGAACCTGAATCCAAAGACACCTGGATATTATTCAGCACACAATTAAGGACAGTTTCAGTGCTGTGGTGTGGCCCTAAACCAGACTGGAACACATCGTGTAAACACTTACTGTCAATGTGAGCAGAGATTTGGTTCCCACTGTGGAGCCCCAAAAGAAACTAAGTACATTAATGTCATGGAGATAAAAAAATAAATTAAATCAACGTCCGACCACAATAGGAGTCAAACGAGTGAACATCTGTTTCTGAATTGTTGATTTTATTGTTTTATGTTCTTGCTGATCTTGCACCTGGAAAGCCCATTGAATTGTTTTTGTGTATAAAATGTGCTTCATAAATAAAGCTGCCTTGCCTTGCTTGTAGTAGCATGTCTGTTATCAGCCAGAACTCACACTTCTGTGTTTGGTCACATGATACTTCCTCTCAGGATCTTTCCTCTTTTTACCAGGAACTCTTTTAGTCTGTAGTAAAGTGGCTAGGCCCCATGCTAGCGCTGGGGTGTGCTTCCAGCATGGGATTTCTGCATGTTCTAGATCGTGAACACAGTGGGGTTTTTTTTATTTAGTAATGAGTCGCTCCTGTAAAAACTAATTCAGGCTGAGGAGACATTTCTGCAATTAGATTAAGGTGTAGAGAGTACAGCAAATTGTCTTTCTGCAGTCACGTAAAATGGACACTGGGGGTAATTAAAGCAAGCCCAAAACTACAAAACTGTATCAGCCTCATGAGGGGGCCATCGGCTGGCTGCCAATCAATTAACATTCTCCCTCTCCTGATAATAACATTTTACTTTCTTTAATATAAAAAGTGCTACTACTAGTTCACCTGTTAAATTAATTATAGATTCATGCAGAAAAAGATAAAGAAGTGTATCTCTTACTAAATAGAATATCTACCAGAGAACCACATTGTAGCCATAGCCCTCTCAGTCCTAAGTGAGTAGTCGTGGGTGGCTGCTCACACTGAGACAGGATCTTCTGGAGTACAACAGGGTTCAAATGATTACCAAAGATTACCACGACCTGGATGACCTTCACAAGAATAGATCCTCTGCAGGTTTCTTCCTGTTAAAAGGGAGTTTTCCTCTCCCCTGTCGCTGCATGCTTGCTTAGTATGAGGATTGCTGTATAGTCACTGACACAAGTCAGTGACTCGATGCAACCTGCTGGGTTCTTTATATAGGAAACTTTTTACTGGTTGGCTTAATGAACTGACCTGTACTGGAATGTTTACTGTGTGAAGGTCCTTGAGACGACTCTTGTTGTGATTTGATGCTTTATAAATTCACTGACTTGAATGGAATTAAAAGTATACAGTTATCAATAATTCTACTCCACCACATGTTTCAAAAAGATAGTTACAAGTTGTTTTTATTTGCATTTTTATTTAACAACAATTTATATTTACTTAAGTGTGCCCTTTAAATGTGGAATACCCATACCGTTCTGCATAAGGCAACATAATATGCAGCAGGTATCCAGTCTGCCATGAAGACCATGCAAAGACAAAACACAAGAAAGGCGCCACGGGGAGATGTAAAATGCACCAAACAGATATTCTAGATCAGGGGTGTCAAACATGCGGAGATGGTTGTGTAAACTTTATTTTCATACTTTACAATGTAGAGTGAAAATAAACTTATCTTTGTGAGCAAGTTTTCTCTGTAATGAGTATAAATAAAACAAAGCTGTGTTCAAGGCTCACACAAGAACTTGAATCACATCCTGAAGTTGGCTGATGTGACTTCTGATATTGATGTGCTGGTGAAAGCTAAAAGATGTAAAGTAAAATGAGTCAAATATACTTTAAGTGCTGCATGAAACTGATCTAGCCATGTGATCTGTAAGCTCTTTGAATCACTAAGGAATGTTTATTTATTTATTTGTTTATTTTTTCAAAATTTCAAGTACACTTCAGGTGTTGTACTATTGTGGATGCACTGTCCTCAGGCTCCAGCTTTGTTTTATACTGATTGTATTAAAACAAAGGAAACAATCTGAAGTTGTTTTTAATTTACCGGTCCGGCCCACTTGGGACTAGATTTCCCTCAATGTGGCCCCTGAGCTAAAATGAGTTTGACACCCCTGTTCTAGATCCTTCTCTAAGAGCAGGATGTCTTCCTTTTCCTGGTCAATAAGATATTATAAAAAGGTTAAATAGACTTTCTTGTCTCTCTCTCTCTCTCTCTCTCTGTGTGTGTGTGTGTGTGTGTGTGTGTGTGTGTGTGTGTTGGGTCCTCATCAGTCTCCTCCCCTGTGAGTCAAAGCTCCTGTAGAGTTTTGCACCGTAGATATGAGATAAAGGGTTTTTTATTTCTTCTGATTTCCACACAAGGCTTGTGTGCTGGGGTGCAGAGCCACAGCCCGTGTCAGTGTTTGTAGTTTTTCCAGGTGGGTGATTTATGTGTGGCAGTGAGCCTCCAAAGCCTCTGTTGGTTCCCTTCTGCCGGGTTTGGCCCCCCCACTGAGAAATAAATCTCTTTCTCCAACGCCAACAAACAAACTTTTCTAACCTCTTGTTTTCTCTGCTCAGAACAATACTCTTTACCTTTCTAATTCACTAGAAAGGATTTATTTTACTTCCAGTCATAGTTTTAAAAGGATTACTCATCCCAGCAGCACAAAAACATCTCATTTGAGTAACATTATTAGAACAAAAATTGTTGCTAAATCTTAAATATCAAGTTGTCTGGACCAAATTATTCAACTATTTTCTGATGTAGTTTGATAAAATATGTCTTGGTTTTACAAACACAGGTTCAGCACTTCCTTAAAATTTCAGCTTCATATTTTTACCCACCTTAGCTAAGAATCAAATTTATGATTCAGTCTCAAAATATGTAGTTGTGGGTTTAAAATCCTATTTGATTTCACTTGAATAAATCCTCAAATGGGCCCATTTTTGTGAACTCCTCTCTGACTGTCTGTTTCCTGAGAATGACTTCATGTTCCAGCAAGCATCCAAGCTGCAGAACACCTGGAGGGTTCATTAGGGAGGAACTGTGATCCAGTGGACCATACGGATTCAATTCAATTCAATTCAATTCAAGTTTATTTATATAGCGCCAAATCACGACAAGAGTCGTCTCAAGGCACTTCACATAATAAACATTCCAATTCACAGTTCATTAAGCCAATCAGAAATAATGTTTCCTATATAAGGAACCCAGCAAATTGCATCAAGTCACTGACTAGTGTCAGTGACTATACAGCAATCCTCATACTAAGCAAGCATAAAGCGACAGTGGAGAGGAAAATCTCCTTTTAACAGGAAGAAACCTCCAGAGAATCCTGGCTCAGTATAAGCAGCCATCCTCCACGACTCACTGGGGATCGAGAAGATAGAGCAGGCACACACACACACACACGCACACATACACACACACACACACACACACACACACACACACACACACACACACACACACACACACACACACACAAAGACAAGTAATGTGTCCATAGTTATATTGTGATGTCTTAGTAAATATTGTATTTGGTGAAAGATAAACTTTATTGTATTTATCCTAGTGGATCTATAATTAAACATGTAAACTAGTATTAGCACATCAAAAGTCAATGAAAACAAAAAGTTATTATCAGGAGAGAGAGAATGTATTAGTGGTTAGCAGCAGTGTGCTAGTTGATGGCCCCCTCCATGAGGCAACCACAGCTCAGCAGAACGTCATTGTAGATTCTTCTGGGGAGAAAAACACTTACAGAGAAAATAAAGTTAACAGCTGAAATTGCACAAAATAGTACAGTTAAAGAGCAGACTGTAGAATAAAGCAGTAGAGTGTGAAAAGTGGTCAGTGTGTCCTCCAGCAGTCTAAGCCTATAGCAGCATAACTACAGAGTTAACCCTGGATAATCTATCCTATTTAGATGTAGGCATGTTGGAGGCAGGGCAAGGGAGAGCCGTCTTTACCGACTGTACACTCCACCTCCCTGTAATCCCCCACTTGTCCAGATTTAGGCTAACATCAGATTTTAACCATAGGCCCTATCAAATAAAAATGTTTTAAGCCTATTCTTAAAAGTAGACAAAGTGTCTGCCTCACGGACTAAAGCTGGGAGCTGGTTCCACAGGAGAGGAGCCTGATAACTAAAAGATCTGCCTCCCATCCTAAGTTTAGATATTCTTGGAACCACCAGTAGACCTGCAGTCTGAGAGCGAAGTGCTCGGTTAGGAACATATGGAACAATCAGATTACTGATGTATGATGGACCTTGATTATTAAGAGCTTTATATGTGAGAAGAAGGATCTTAAAATCTATTCTGAATTTAACAGGTAGCCAATGTAGGGAAGCTAAGACAGGAGAGATATGATCTCTCTTTTTAATTCTTATCAGAACTCTAGCTGCAGCATTTTGGACAAGCTGAAGACTTTTAACTACATTCTGTGGACTTCCTGAGAGTAATGAATTACAGTAATCCAGTCTTGATGTAATAAATGCATGAACTAGTTTTTCAGCATCACTCCTGGAAAGTATGCTTCTAATCTTAGCAATATTCCGAAGGTGGAAAAAGGAAATCCGACAAACTTGTGAAACCTGGGATTTGAATGACATGTCCTGGTCAAAGATAACACCAAGGTTCCTTGCTTTGTTCTCGGAGATCAATGCAATGACATTAAGGTCAGGCGATTGGCCAAGCAATTTCCTTTTCTCGATTTCTTGTCCAAAGATGAGAACTTCCGTCTTGTCTTGATTTAAAAGCAAGAAGTTAAGAGTCATCCAATTTTTTATGTCCTCAAGACAAGCCTGTAATCTACCCAACCGATTAGGTTCATCAGGGTTAATGGATAAATATAACTGAGTATCGTCAGCATAACAGTGGAAGTTTATCCCATGCTGTCTAATGATTTTACCAATTGGGAGCATATATATAGTAAAAAGAATTGGTCCAAGCTCTGAACCCTGTGGTACTCCGCAAGTAACCCTGGAGTATGAAGAAGATTTGTCATGTACATTTACAAAATGAAATCTGTCAGACAGGTAGGATTTAAACCAGCCTAACGTGGTTCCTTTGATCCCTACAACATGTTCAAGTCTTTCTAAAAGAACATTGTGATCAACTGTGTCAAAGGCAGCACTGAGATCTAACAAGACTAGAACAGACACAAGATTCTTATCTGAGGCCATGAGAATATCATTTGTAACTCTCACTAATGCAGTTTCAGTACTGTGATACTCTCTAAAACCAGACTGAAATTCCTCAAACAGAGCATTAGTGTTTAAATGCTCACATACTTGGAAGGCCACTATTTTCTCCAGGACTTTGGATAAAAATGGAAGGTTAGATATTGGTCTATAATTCATTGGGTCATCTGGATCCAGAGAAGGCTTCTTAAGTGAAGGTTTGATTACAGCAACCTTAAAATCTTGTGGTACATACCCATTTACTAAGGATAGATTGATTATATCTAGAATGGGGGCAGTAACCAAAGGAAATGCATCTTTAAATAATTTGGTTAGGATTGGATCCAAAATGCAAGTTGAAGGTTTAGATGAAGCTAATATTTTTGATAACTCTGAAAGCTCAACTGGATCAAAATGGTTCAAGCACAGATGAGGTTCTACAGTCACCTCTAAAGCTGCCTCACTTACTGAGGAAGAAGAAATCGCATTAGGGAGGATGCTAAAGATTTTGTTTCTAATAGAATTAATTTTACTTGTAAAAAATCCCATGAAGTCATTGCTGCTGAGGGCTAAGGGAATAGATGGCTCAGAGCTATGATTCTGTGTAAGTTTAGCAAATAGTGATGTGTCGTTCGCGAACGAACCGGTTCTAAGAGCCGGCTCTATGAAGTGACCGACGGGAGCCGGCTCGTCATTGGGAGCCGTCCCGTCCCGTCCACCCCTCCCACCCCCCCCCCCCCCCCCTCCGCCCCACCGCCACCCCCCACCCCTACCCCACTCCACCCCGCGCACGCGCGGTCACATCCCCACCCCACCCCCGCCTAAGCGAAATCTACAGGCGATTGGTCAACATGTGTAACTGCGTGTCCAGACTGTCCACACACAGAGCAGTAGGGGCGGGGAAGAGGGAGGATCAGACAGACACACAGCAGAGCACATGCGGGCGGAGCGGGGCGGAGGGAGACGAGAGGGACTGAGCAGAAGGAGGAGGAGGAGGAGGGACTGAGCAGAAGGAGGAGGAGGAGGAAAAAGACGAGCGAGAGAGAGGACAGTGCGGCTACGGTGAGAAAATGAGTGACAGCAGTCGAAAACGGAGCCAAATTTGGACCCATTTCAGTATTATAAACAGCTCAAGGGCTGAGTGTAATGTGTGCAGGGTGAAGATATCATATAGAGCAGGCTCCACAAATAACCTGCACAGGCACATGAAAACTGTTCATCCATCTGTGCTGTTAGAAGAAATAAGACAAGCAAGGCAACCTGCAAATGAAGGTGCCAGTGTGTCTACTGCAACTGTTGCTGCTGCAGTGTCTACAGCATCTTGCAATGCACCACCACAACCACCTCGACCTACCCAGAGCTCTATGAGCCAGTTTCTGCAAAAGGCTATGACCCCAGCCAGACAGAATGCAATTGATGAGGAACTTGGAAAAATGGTTGCACGGGATTTTCAGCCATTCTCAATAGTGGATGACAGAGGATTCAGAAGCTACACCCATGCTCTCAATCCAATGTATGCAGTTCCAAGTAGAATAACACTTTCTCAAAAAATCATCCCAGGCCTATATGATAGAGAACGTGCTTTACTCCAAGAAAGGGTAAACAATTCCACAGCTGTTTGTTTAACAACTGACTGCTGGACATCTCGAACCACTACATCATATATGTCAGTCACATGCCATTTTGTTGAAAATTACAAAATGGTGTCATGTCTGCTGGATTGTTTTGAGTTCAGTGCCAGACACACTTCTGAGAACTTAGCAGAAGAGCTGCTCAAAGTGGCAAAAGAGTGGGGTGTGGAAAACAAAGTGGTTTGCTGTGTTAGTGACAATGCAGCTAATATAACTAAAGCAATTCAAATCCTGAAATGGACCCACCACCCGTGCCTTGCACACACTATCAACCTGTTCGTGAGAGGTGCTCTGAAGGTGATGAAGCCGACTGTGGACAAAGTAAAGGCAATAGTGGAATTCTTCCACAGGAGTACCACAGCCACAGAGAAGCTCAAGTCAACTCAACGGCAGATGGGCATGCCTGAGCTGAAACTCAAACAAGACTGTGTTACTCGGTGGAACTCCACCTTTTACATGCTGAAACGGATCCTGGAGTCCAAGGATGCAGTGATCTCAACCCTGGCTGTCATCAATGCACCTGTCAATCAACTGAGCCAAGAGGAATGGGACGTACTGCAGGAAGCATGCACTGTTCTGGAGCCATTTGAGCAGGTCACTGTGGAGATCAGTGCAGACAGGTACAGTGTATAAATATTATCACATTATTTATTTATTTAATTAGTTGTTAAGTTAGAATGATACTGATAAATAAATGAAAGGATAATTTTAACACTTATTTGTTATTCCAGCTATGTTACAGCCTCCAAAATGTTGATCCTGTGCAAGGGTCTGCAGAGAGTGACAGCTGAGCACCAGACCAGAGTAACCACAGGGAATGTGAAAGAGTTAGTGGATACTCTGTGCGGATCCATGGACAGAACATTCCACAGAATGGAATATAACACTGTCCTGTCAAAAACAACAATTCTTGACCCAAGATTCAAAAAGCTGGCTTTCAATGACAATAGAGCAGTGGATGAAGCTCTTCAGAGAATAACCGCAGCAGCAGCAAGAGCTAGTCAGTCAACTGGACTGCAAGGGGACCAAGAGGGAGAAGAGGCAGCAGAACATCAACAAGAGGAGCCACAAGCATCTACTGTTTGGAGGTTCTTTGAAGAACGGGCAACTGGAGACACTACAAGAAGGAATCCCTCAGCAGATGCAATACTCGAAGTGAGGTCATATCTGGAGCAGCCCCTTTTCCAGAGAGGTGCAGACCCACTGAGCTGGTGGGAGACCAAGGGTCTAGGCTACCCACGTCTTACACATGTTATGGCACGGAGACTGTGTATTGTAGCAACATCTGTACCCTCAGAGAGAATCTTCTCCAAAGCAGGGCAGATAATAACAGAAAGAAGAAACAAGATTAGCCCCTCAAAGCTGAGGCATTTGGTGTTTCTGAATGCTAATCTTCACTAAAGATTTTGTTGTCATTCTGTGAGTTTGTTCAGGTTGCTTTAATTTAAATAGTTGTTGCACATGTGCAACCAGTGAATATTCTGTTTTGTTTGGGTTTGTTAAAACGCAGAGTCCTGGATGGGCTGGCTTTTTTATAGCCTTCTTTTGCACTTATTTTTGTAACTCCTTAAGTTGAGATTTCTTAAAGTGTTCAGTTAATAAATCCATATAAATGATAAATATTTGATATATTGCATTTTTTTACATTAATAAATCATTTTACATATAGTTTTGCATTATTTTTGGTGATAAATATACTTTATGCAACAGAAAATCTAAGGAGCCCCTTGGGAGCCAAAAGAACCGGCTCTCTAAAAAGAGCCGGAATTCCCATCACTATTAGCAACTGTACTGAAAAGAAATTTAGGATTATGCTTATTCTCCTCAATTAATGCTGAAAAATAAGCAGTTCTAGTTTGTTGAAGCTTATTTTTATTTTGCACTATAACGCTACAAACTAGCGTGTGTGGGATTAACACTGCCAACAGGCAAAAATCAAGAAGACCGACACTTCCACAGTTTCAGAGTTTAATATGAGGAACACCTAAGATCTGTCTACAGGAGAACATGAGGCCCAACTGACCACTTACTCATGACAAGTCAGGTAGGACAAAACCCAGAAGCACAGCTTTTTGGACTCAGTCATCTGAGTGAAACTGTGAAGCTGACAACGTTGATGAGATAAATTCAATATTCAAATCGTGTGTGGTGAAGCAAGAATTTTACTGTAAAACTCTTTGTGAACAAAATGGTTTTATTAAACCCACTTCAGAGAGTTAAAACACATTCAAACTCATTATTAAAGACCAAGTTCACTCATTATTTTAACACATCTGCAGTGGTCTCTAGTAGAAATGAAACCTTCGTGAGTTGAGCTCGATGGGGGAAAAGCTCTGGTGCTCCTGTTCGGGAACTAGCTTCTACTAGCCGAGACACGCGTGTGTGTGTGTGTGTGTGTGTGTGTGTGTGTGTGTGTGTGTGTGTGTGTGTGTGTGTGTGTGTGTGTGTGTGTTTTGCACTCTGTCAGGCCAGAAGAAGAGCTCCTCAGTCTGTGGCCATCAGCCCAAGCAGCTCTGCTCCAGCGATGGATACCACCACACTAATCGCTCCTCCAATGGCTTCTGTTTCCATCGAACATTCTTAACTTCACTCTCGCACATTCATTTCTCTCTCTCTCTCTCAGTTGCTGAGGCCCACAAACAGAAACAAATAACAGATTTAATGATATTAACTTAGCAGTGGTGTGTCCAGATCTTTTAAAAAGGAGTGGCCCAGGTGAGGCACAACTTTGTGCATGGGTGGCACCAATGGTTATGCTTTTTTAGTTTTACCCTCAAGCCTTTTGTGGACAATGAAAAGCCTATTTAAAGGTAAATTAGTGTGGTGGCACTTGGGGTGGCCAGTCAGATTCCAAGGGTGGCATGTGCTACCCCAGGCCACTCCCTGGACACGCCCCTGTAACTTATGAGGAAGGCATGTCAGAAGGACGTTTGTTTCACAACTCCTGACAGCTGCTGCAGCGGCTCACCTCTCTCCCATCGGACCCATGGAAAACTGCATCCAGACTCACAGCTTGTAGAGTTTTTCCTTGAAGGAAAAATTCATCGTTTAGGCGGTGCTTCCCCAATGCAGCAGAGGCCGAGAAGGTCTCCGAGTGGGGATCTGCATCTTCATGGAATGTGAACAGGTGTACAAGATGTTAAATGTTCACTTTCAGGGAAAAAAGATCTCCAATCAGTTTGCTCATCAGCAGAGAAAAATAAAAAAGCATTAATTATAAAAGGGCACCAGAGGACCTGAGTAAAATGCGTCTTTCACACAAAGGGTCACTAATGATTACAGAAGAAGAAGAAAATATCATTTCTATAGCGCCTCTCAAGATAAAAATCACAAGGCGCTTCACAAAAACAAAAAATGTAAAAACACAAAAAAGCATTTAGAAAATGTTTAAAAAATATATAAAATGAGCTAAATTAGACAATTGTGATTAAAAAATGTTAAGAAAGAGAGAAATTGAACAGGAAAGAGGGAAATCAGTGGATCCTGAGGAAGGTGGAATAGGTGGGGAGAGCAGAACAAAGAGAGAGTGGTGAAGAATGTCATACAAAAGCCAGCTTGAACAAGTAAGTCTTCAGCTGCTTTTTAAAGGAGACCACTGAATCCACTGATCTCAGGCTCAGGGGGAGAGAGTTCCAGAGTCTGGGGGCCACAGCAGCAAATGATCTGTCACCTTTGTTCTTTAGCCTGGTGCGCTGCACAACCAGTAGGCTTTGGTCACTGGACCTCAGGGACCTGCTGGGGGTGTAGGGACTAAGAAGATCACCAATGTAAGATGGTGCTTGTCCATGTAAGGCCCTATAGACCAGAACCAGGATCTTGAAATTAACCCTGAAGTTGACTGGCAGCCAGTGAAGCTGGAGGAGAAGTGGGGTGATGTGGGTGTGTTTGGAGGACTTGGTCAGAAACCGAGCACAGGCATTCTGAACCACCTGTAGACGGTTCAGGGAGTTTCTGCTCAGACACGTGAAAAGAGAGTTACAGTAGTCTAAGCGTGAGGAGATGAAGGTGTGGAGAACTGTCTCAAGTTCAGAGCGGGACAGAATGGGACTCAGCTTAGCAATATTCCTGAGATGGAAGAAGGAAGAGCGAACAAGAGAACCGACATGAGAATCCAGGGTGAGAGCTGGGTCAAAGGTCACGCCAAGATGCCTGACAGAAGGTTTGGTGTGAGAAGCAAGCTGACCAAGAGAGTCTCTGACTCTCAGGTAGTTTGGACGTCATAACATTTTATAAAGTCATAATTAAATTAATTTTTAGAGACACTACAAGGATGTCATAATCAAGATTTTTAATCTTGTTAACAATACAAATAATTTAGCATCAAGTGTCTCGGGTGTTTGCTTCCTTTTACATTCATACATAAAATAAGTATTGTAACGTGAGCAAGTATGAGTTTTTCTGTGCCAAAGGTCGTATTTGCCCGGCTGGGTCAAAGCTGGGTCACGCAGCAACTTTCACCCACAGATTAAGACCTGAGCCGACAGCAAGTCTGAAGAAAGCCACAACATCTAATACCTGCAGCTCCAGAAGAAGGAATTCTCACACAATCTAGTCATAATAAAGAGTCTTACGCTTTCTTTGTTTATTAATGCTAAATAATCATTTTATCACTTTACTCATTATAAATGTATTTTAATCAAATGAATGATTATTGTGCTTTGGGTAATCATAATGAACTATAATGAATCAATACTTAATTAAATATTGTTTTGGGAGATGTTTAGCGATGACCTTCACACCTGCTCACACAGGTCTGGATTCACAGTAACTCCAAAACACATTTGCTCTGACGCACACGTTTGCTTTGGGAAGAAAAGTGGTTTTTGGTAAGTTAGTGAGAACGAGATTGACAACGAAAGAGAGAGGACGTGCAGAACAAACGCCAACGGGGAACGGAGCCCCGCCGGCTCTTTTCTTCCACCCCCCACCCCCCCCTCCCTCCCCCCCACGCTATTTCTGTCAAGCCAGGCAGGATAGCTGAAATGCAACCAGCTAACGCAGACTCGTCCCAGAGTCTTTGATTTCTGAGTTAATTTAAACTTGAGAAAGCGCATCTGCTAAACGCTTCATCAACGTGTACCGAGATCAACTCTGGACTGGACCGTCAGCACACCTTCGTCTTCTCTGCCAGCCAAGGTGTCACCTGGATGAAACATCTTCCTGTGACGTCCGGATCTAAAAGAGGGTCCTAAGGTCGGTGAGGCAGAACACAATAGATAGTGTTCTGATGCAGTTTTTCTAATAGGAACTAAGTTTAATTCAAAACATAATTTTTCACTCAGATTCACCTTTTCTCTCCCTGAAGCAATCTCAGACACCTGCATGCACGCATTCATAATTATATCATCCTCAATCAGCACATCCAACACAAGGTCTATTTGTGCAAGCTTAAAATATCATCTGTTAAAGATTGTCCAACAAGGCTGCCAATGTTGATTGTGTTTCCTATGATTGTCATTTCAAATCGTTAGTTTAAATTGAAGAATTAAAACTCTTAAATTTTAAACTTGTCTTTTCATTGAGCTGAAACAGATAAATGGATATGATCGTCAGTTTATCGATGAAAACAACCTTTGAGTCTTCTTATTTCTATAAAATTTGGTTATTAATTTATTAAAATTAATATTCCAGATTATTATGTGGAATGGTTCATCTTTCATAAAAGAGCTATAAACCATTACACTACAGTATATTAGAGCCACACACATCAGTGAGTTTCTGTGTATGACTGCAGTGTAAGGACCAGGGGTGTGAATCTCCACCCCTGAGGTCGATTCCTATCTCGATACACTGCTAGGGACACGACACAGTATCGATACGGTGAAATAAAAAGCCAAGACGATTCATTAATTATTTGAAAACTATTATTGATTCGATACAATTCGTGATGCGATTTGAAACAATTCAACACATTAAAAAGAATTTACTGCCATCATCACAACATTTTCCCTCTCTGTGAAGGATGTATTTGATCCTCTGTTGTTTTCGATTAATCAGTAAATTCAACATGAAAACAAACACACTTCATCAGTGATGTTTAATCATTTTCTGATTCTGTTGGTTTATTCTTATGAGCAGAGTGACTGTAAACCTCACCCCCGCCCCCTCAATCTCAACAGGGTATTGCAGCAATAAAAATATATATTGTAGAGCTCATTTTATAATTATTAAGAATAATTATGAAACACTGTAAGCACCTGAACATAATCTTTAGATATTGTACTGATCCATAAGAGGCTATTGTGAGAGCTGCTGTAGTTACTGTTCCTTTAAGATAAATGTGAACGCTGGAGATGCAGGGAGACGTGAGTTTACCTCAGCTGCTGTTGGACTTCTCTGAACCACTGTTAAAGCAAAGCGTCATTCTGTCTGGAGTTTTTAGTTCTGCACAAGCGTTACAATAATGAGGGATTATCTTAAATTACCTCACACAAAGCTTCAGGTGCGCAGATCCATAAGAATGCTCTTACAAATACGCTGCTACAGAAACCAGCGACAGTGTCACGGAGAAGTTTATTTTATTTTGGCAAGTACAGGAAGCACGTACGTCAGTTTAAGGTCTAGCTAAAGATCTTTTTCTTCTGGGTGGATCATCTGAACCATCGGTCCGCTTAACTGTCAATTATTCTTGTGAATCATTCATGCAAGGCCATCGTCATACGTCGCCGTACGTTGCTGGGTAGTTTTCACTTCCTGCGCAAAGCGAAGGTTGGGCTCCCCACAGACACCTCTGTCGCAGGTTCTCCGCTCAACAGCTCAAGTTCGGCAGACTATTTGGAGAAATTCATTTCAGATTACTGCTAGAAGAAGTTGGCTGCAAGGCCGGCAGCTACTTGTAACGAGGATAACCGGGCGTTCTTTCTCATGTGCATTTTTTTTCCATAACGAGGAGCGGGCGGTTTCCTGAAATTCAGAAACACCCTCCACTGTACCTTTAACAATGTCCCACTGCGGCTGCGCAGGTAAACTATGAAGTAATCAATATTACTATTGTTTTCACGACAGACCCCCCCCAATAACCTTGTCTGACACCCCATCACAACGGTGGCCACATGTCGCTTCCTGGGCACCACCATCACCCAAGATCTAAAGTGGGAGCCCAGCATCACCTCCGTCATAAAGAAAGCCCATCAGAGGATGAACTTCCTGAAGCAGCTGAAGTACAGAATCAGTGCAGTCGATGAGGCAGTTCTACACCGCAGTCATCGAGTCCATCCTCACCTCTTCAAACACCATGTGGCATGCTAGAGCTACCATCAGGGACAAGAAGAGGCTGCAGCATGTGGTACGCTCTGCTGAGAAGGTTATTGGCTGCAAACCCTCTTCCATACAGGACCTGTACACCTCCAGGACATTGAGGTGTGCTGGTTAGATCACAGCTGACCCGTCTCACCCTGGACCCAGTCTCATTGACTCGCTCCCATCTGGCAGGAGGCTCTGATTCATTTGAACCAGAACCTCTCGCCACAAAAACTGTTTGTTGGTCTCATGAAAAATACAAGAATAAATTTGTTACAATAATAAAAAAACAAAAAAAGGATTAATATAGCAATTTATTAGACAAAAATAAAAATAATATCAGAGCAACTTGGGGAATACTAAACAGTGTAACAAAAAGAAATAAAACAGCTTCAACTGTTCCGCAATACTTTGTAAATGGACAGTCAGAAATTTGTGAAACTAGCACAGTAGCAAACGAATTTAACAATTACTTTACTAGTGTGGGACCAAACTTAACACACAACATTCCTAAAAGAACTAATTATAACATCAGTGGAAACATAACAAGTAATAAAAATAGTATACTTCTGAGTCCAGTAACTAGCAATGAAATAAGAATCATTGTAAATAAATGCATCAATAAAGGAACTAATGACTGTAACGATCTAGACATAACATTAATAAAAAATATAACAGAAAATATCAGCCATCCCTTCACTTACATACATAATTTATCTTTCACAACAGGGACATTTCCAGATAACATGAAAATAGCAAAAGTCATACCGATATACAAAAGTGGTGAAAAAACACATTTTTTCTAATTACAGACCAATATCCTTATTGTCGCAATTTTCAAAAATATTAGAAAAACTATTTATTACTAGGCTAGATGAATTCCTGACGAAATAAAATATATTAAACAACAGTCAAAATGGTTTTAGAACTAATCATTCAACTTCCATGGCACTAATGGAACTTACAGAAGAAACATCAGAAGCCATTGACAAAAAGAACCATTTCATAAGTATTTTTATTGATTTGAAAAAATTGTTTGATACAGTTAATTATGAAATTCTTCTTAAAAAACTTAGTAAATATGGTATTAAAGCAATGGCTCTAAAATGCTTAACAAGTTATTTGAATGATAGGAAACTATGGGCTTAAATAAGGGCCATAATGTTTGTGTAGTTAAAAGAAAAATTTGAAATTGAAAATATGTAAACTGAAAGCAAAAGTCACATTTTTAGAGTGAACTTTGAAAAAGAAAGACTTGGATTTAAAATAAAATCAAACGTTTGGAATATTTGTAAGAACTGAAACCCCAATGGTATTTTTATTTAGAATTTTTCTGAGTAAACTTTACTAAAGAATTTTTAGTAATTTTTTTTTAATTATTGTTTTTTTAAAAATCCATTCAGTCTCAGATTCCATTTTTTTCACATTCAGATCTTTTTAATTAATGTACAAAAAATTTCTTCAGGTTCAGATTTTTCTTTCAGCTTCAGATTTTTTTTTTCACTTTCGGATCTGTATTTTTCAGTTACAGACTTTTGGCCCTGTTTTGGCCTGGTGGGCGTGGCTACACAGAGAGGGGCGGGGAATCATGAGTGACAGCAGGCCGCTGGAGGCTGAAGACGGCCCATTTTTCATGTTGCCTTCAGGAAACCTGGGAATAAACACAATTTATCAAACACCTCCTGCACTGTATTATTTGATAATGGTTAGATAACATGTCATGCATAACTGCTTAAACTCAGTTACTAAAGCTCTTTCAATCAGTAATGTGTACAAATTACGCAGTGACTGATCAATTATGAGAAGTTTTCCCAACTACTACGTGAGAAGTAGTAGAAGTTAGGCACGGACAGACAGGGAAGTTGTCCGTGGCGGCATTTTTTCATGACACAAAAGGGACGCACAAGCGCTGAGTAAAAAAATTAAAAAGAAAGAAATCTGTGCCGCACCGAGGTTTTCTATTCTATCTGTCATATCACAGAGTCTGGATTGGAAACAACAAGTTGGCGCCCCCTGCAGCTGCAGGCGCTCCTGCTGACTGAGAGGGTTCAGGTGCACTGTGTGTGTATGAAGAAGAGGAAGGGGAGGGGCGCGGCGGGGGAATTCACCTCTGGGTCTTTCCCAAATGAAATGAGCGGGTAGGGGCTGAATCAACTGTATTAACATGGCTAAAGTCAATCACATCTTGATGTTCTTCCATTTAACACACGTTTCATTCATAATATCATAAACACAGGCCTATCATTCTTTCAGGTTTTTCTGAATTGTGTGAAATGGCCGAATAAAAAAAAGTCCTGACTAAAGGAAACTTATTGAGTCAAGAGCCAAACAGAAGAGATGAACATGAAAAAGCTAAAACCACCAGCCGCATTGTGGGGGCCTGGGAAAGACCCAGAGGTGAATTCCCCCGCCGCACCCCTCCCCTTCCTCTTCTTCATACACACACGGTGCACCCACCTGAACCCTCTCAGTCAGCAGGAGCGCCTGCAGCTGCAGGGGGCGCCAACTTGCTGTTTCCAATCCAGACTCTGTGATATGACCAAGCCCCCACAATGCCGCTCAGAAAATGGTCCCAACCCGGAAGTAAGAAAAATTGCAGTTCCACCCTCATCCGCTGGGGGCTGGTGCCAGAAGCGAGCAAATCCTCATTGACTCCCATGTTAAAAATGCCATTTTCACAGCAGAAATAAACATGTTTACAGCCTGGTTCAAAAAATGGTTTTTTGTCTAAATTATCTAGTTTATACTCATGACAACTCTGAGGGGGGTGAATTTTTTTCTCACTCTTCTGTTTAAGTGTATTGAAAGCCTAAAATTCTGTATAATTAATGAGCATCTGACACACGTGACCGCCGCCTCAGACCCACGTGACCACAGAGCTAGCTCCGTGGAAAGGCCTCAGTACAGCCTCGGTCTCTCCTGGAAACTGTGTCGGGATTTTGAGTCTCTGTGCTTGTGAATTCGGTTTTGGATAATATTGGTGCAATTGTTGGACAAAATGACTTGCTGTGGTATTAATTGCACTAATAGAGCGTCCAAGGAGTCTCCACTTCATTTTTTTCGGTAAGTTAAAATCTATATTTGTATTTTATGTCACTGCTGCCTTTAAACTAGCTGAGTTTACCGAAGTAGCTAGCTAACTATCAGTTTAACATGTAGCATGTACTGTTTAACCATGAAATTTAAATGTAAAATACGGTAAAATAATTAATAGGGCATATTTAAATGGGTAATAGGGTAAAACCCAGTGCATTTAAGATAAAAATGGGTTGAAATATGACGGGGCGCGCCGCTTGGGGGGACACTTCTGTGCTCTATTCTTTCATCCGGTAATCCCCAGCGGTCAGGCCGGGCAGGCTGATCGATGCGGCGCCTCGCTGCTGCGGGCTGACCGCTCGTGGAACTCGGAGACAGATCTGACCGGAGAAATACTGCAGCTCGTTGAGAAGTCTATAGGGCATACAGCGTTTCCCTTAAATCCCACTGCCACGCCGACAAGATCCCAAGTTTCTTTGTTTTTGTTGGCGCTGTTTACCGAAGAAGCAGCGGGAATACCAGCAACTTTCATCAGACTCGTAAATTTAGTTTTTGCAGGGGACCCCCTGTATTTTACTGCTCCCTCCTGCAGTCTTCCCCTATTAAAATTTAAAATGTGTAACTTCATGTATTGTGATGAATGACTAATATTCATGTTAACTAAAACGTTAGGTATTTAGGGGGAAAAAACAAAATAATAAACATTATACAGATGTCAAATAAATCAAACTGTAATTAAACTATATATTTTCAAAGTCTTGATTCTGGATAAAATCCAACAACATATGCTTTATAAATAAACACTACGCATGGCTTTTACACACACACACACACACACGTTACATTGTGATTTCTTAGTAAATATTCTATTTGGCGAGAGATAAACTTTATTGTATTTATCCTAGTGAATCTATAATTAAACGGGTAAACTAGTAGTAGCACATCCAACATCAAAGAAAGTAAAATGTTATTATCAGGAGAGGGAGAATGATTAAGTGGTTAGCAGCAGTGTGCTAGACGATGGCCCCCTCCATGAGGCCACCACAGCTCAGCAGAACATCGTTGTAGCTTCTTCTGGGGAGAAAAACACTTACAGAAAAAATAAAGTTAACAGCTGAAATAGCAGGAAATAATACAGTTAAAGAGCAGATTGTAGAAGAAAGAAACCCCTAGGTTAAACTGGTCTGTCTACTGCATAATGCTGAACTCTAACATGTGTCCTCAGGGAAGGACCTGATTGGTGTCCAGAACCTGCTGAAGAAGCACCAGGCTCTGCAGGCTGAGATCACAGGTCATGAACCTCGCATCAAGGCTGTCACCCAGAAAGGAGAGACCATAATGGAGGAAGGTAGAGCAGGTCTGGTCCTGACATGTTTCTGAGGTGTCTGCAGGTTCTGGCTCACTTTGTTTGGGTCCAGGTCACTTCGCTGGTTCAGAACCCTCGGCCCGTCAGAACATTCTTATCCACCACGTTCTAACACCAGACCTATTAACCCAACAGCAACAAGTGGCTCCAACTGACGATGAGACCGGGAAGGAGCTGGTTCTGGCTCTGTACGACTACCAGGAGAAGAGTCCTGGAGAGGTCACCATGAAGAAGGGCGACATCCTCACGCTGCTCAACAGCACCAACAAGGTTCGTATGCCCTTCACAGCCGAGGAACGACCTCCAGCTCAGAGCGAACATCTCCACACCTGCTTTGTGTTTGTGTGACTTTAGGTTGTTTTACTTGAACTCGCGTCTTTAGCTGAATGAGGATGGAGAGACGGGTCGGACCTGGAGCAGGTCGAGGTCTTGCAGAAGAAGTTTGACGACTTCCAGAAGGTCGGACTTTTCCTCCTCTCCGTCTTCCAGCAGCAGCTGTCAGATCAGCTCAGGTGATAATCAGCAGGTGCTTTTGTCCTGCAGGACCTGAAGGCCAACGAGTCCCGCCTGAGGGACATCAACAAGGTGGCATCTGAACTGGAGTCAGAAGGTCTGATGGCTGAGGAGGCTCCTATGGTTCAGGCTCAGGTGAGCGTCACCTGTCTGCAGCAGCTGGTCCCTCTCACTTCCTGGTTTGTTAACTCTGCTCGTCTCTGTTTGTAGCAACAAGAACATCTGGGTTCTGCTCCTGGAAAGGTGCGTGTTGTCCTCCGCCTCCACCAGAACCAGACGTGGTGTTTTTGTTACCACTCATTTGTTTGTTTACAGGATGAAGCCGTCTCTAACCCCGGCTTTCCACAGGAGTCGTCAGCAGCACGTTACTGCAGCAGCACGTCATAGCTGCTGATAGGAACCGCTGTGGTCAACAGAACCTTTTCCACCGGAGCCGTCAGCAGCGCGAGTCGGCCACGTCTCAGGAGCAGCATGTCGCGGCCCTTACGCGCCGGTTCTATTTTCTACGCGCGACGCCTCTGAAACGGGTCAAGTTCGACATTTTTGGGGAAGGAAAGACAGGAAATCGGACGCGGAAATTGAGAGAAGCTACCGAGATTTTCAGAATAAAGAACGTACTGCCTTCCGGTTGCTTTACTTTTAAAAAAGGTTACTAACTGAGCGGCCCCGTGAGAAGTTTTCACCTAGCTAGCGGTCTCCTTTGTTTTTCAGGTCCGTATTGGCGATTATAAAACGGACAGAACATAAAACACAAACCATGTTGTAATTTTCTCCTGCTTGTTGTTGTGTTTACTGACGAAGTCACTCGAGTGACTTCGTGCTCGGTCGGTGACAGCTGCTCCCCTGCTGCTTCGCGTCTCGTGGGAAGGGCCAAGCAGCAGCTTACGCGAGCAAGACGTGCTGCTGCAGTAATGTGCTGCTGACAGCTCCCGTGGAAACCCGGGGTAACATGGCGTCACCCTAGAAGGTGAGTTCATTCAGCTGATCAGAGGTCACCTCTGATGGCCGCAGTCACGGCCGACCGTGCTGAAATCACACAGGAATTCAGGTGACCCGGCAGGCACCAGGTGCTGGTGAAAGTGGAGACATGTCAGCTGGTTGCCATGGCTACAGTTATCTTTATGCATCTGTATGACTGCTGACTGGTGTGTGTTTCCTGTGACCTTTGACCTCAGACCGTACGGTTGGGCGTTCAGACGACGGCTAACTTTAATTCCATCAAGGTAAGAGGAAGCTCTTCCCTTCCTGTCTGAGCGATCCGTCTCCAGGTTTCCTCGTCCGGCGTCCAGCCCGCTGGCGTCCACCTTCATCTCACTGGGTTTGGTTTCTCTCCAGGAGCTGAACAACCGCTGGCGCTCGCTGCAACATGCTGGGCAGCGCCCATGAGGTGTAGCGCTTCCACAGGTACCCCGCACACTTATGCGCCGCTTACGGGTCAGTAGAGTTTGGACCCACACTCAGACGGAGTTCTGATGTCTTCTCAGAGACGCTGATGAGACCAAAGAGTGGATCGAGGAGAAGAACCAGGCCCTGAACACAGACAACTACGGCCACCACCTGGCCAGCGTTCAGGCTCTGCAGCGTGAACATGAAGGCTTTGAGCGTGACCTGGCAGCTCTGGGTGATAAGGTCCGCTTTCCTGATCGGTACCAGGACCCGAGTTGTCTCTGGAGACACGTTCTTCATGGTTCTGGTGACTCCACCCCAGCCGTTCCTGATCAGCGATCAGCGGGGTGCTTTCCTATTTACGGTGGATGGAGGACAAAATTTGACGCCAGAAGATTGCCTCAGTTTTGGTAGTAACCAGCCACTCGTGTTACCTCTAGTGTTCCTAGGATTAATGTTATTTCGTAGTGTTTTTGCTCTTATATTGGATTTACCATTCTTCAGGATTCCTGTCGACCTCATTGGATACTGACCTCTACTCCAGGATTTGGATATTCAACACACGGACCTTATCACCACCCTCCATAACCCACCTCTCATCTCACCCGTTGCCCCATCCACCAGGACGCCCCGCTTCTCTCCACCTCTGCTCCCTCTCCTGCGCTTCCCCGGCTCTCTACCTCTCCCTCCTCCAGCCAACACATACACCCACCACAGTAAGTCTGCTGAACACCTCTGCCTGCCTACAATGGATTTTGAAACCAGAACCTAAGCTCACCTGTGTTCTCCCTCCTCCAGATGCTGAGCTGTTGTTGCAGTTCCAACCACAGACTTATCTGTGCACCTTAAGTTCCTCCTTATAAATAAATCATTTTTTCCATCAGTTTTTGGTCAGTGTTGTATTCTGCATGTCTTGGGTTAAGTACCTTCCTCCAAACATGACACTCCTCTTCAAAGAGCAAATCTGTTCAGCACATTCTGACAGACCGACCACCATTCTTCTGTCATGATGCTGTACAGGACATTTTTAGAGTTTTTCTTTTTAAAGATAAATAGGATTACATTTAAATAGCAATACTTTCACATTATCATTTTCCCACACTTCTGTATAACTGTATTTTGTTGTTTTTCAATAAAGAATGACAAACTATTTAAGTTTGGATTTGTTGCACACAAATATATATCTGTAAAAAATATCTACAAAGCTAATGTATACATAACAAGTATGATTGGGTTTTGCAATACGGCACTATTTTAGTAAGAGTTTTAAACCAAGTAAAGTTAGTAAAGAACACATTTCTATTGTCTGCTAAGAAACTGTTGGGATTTAAAATGGGCCTGTTGTACAAATAACTTGTAAATGATTATTCCTCACTTTTGTCTTAACCAAAGAAATTCCAGTAATTGAGCAAAAACATTTATTTTTAACACTACATTTTATAAAACAGGGCGCAAAGTGTCGGCACATGTATGTATGTCGATGGTCCACCCCAACCGAACCAGGAGACACAGACGTCAGGGAGGCCAAGGTTGTCTCTGCAGCTCTCTGGGCACCACGCCTCACTCAGCTGTCTCCAATGATCCAAATGGCTATGGAGAAAAAATAACAGGTTTGTCATAATTGTTTAAAGTACAAAACCATACATGAAGTGGTGAGACAGGTATGTGAAACTTACACTTGCTGATGTTGGAGACACACAGGCTGCCATGGTGACATTTAAACAGATCTAACAAAAAAATAAAAATGAAAATTAAAAACTCCCAGACCTCATGTCATATTTACTAATCAGCTATGGCTGATTTATTGTTTGGATCACAGTGAGTTACACTAATTCTAATATATTTTTATTTCTATTATACATACATACTTTTTAACTGTTATTTTCACGACTGTTATCAGGCTCTCTTGTTCTGGTTCTGATGATAATTCCGTGTCTTCCAGCAAGTTATCTTGTGCTTACTTCATCTGTAGAATGTCTCTTTACTTTTGGTAAATTGTACTGAGTCCAGAATAAAGACTAGTTGGCTGTACAAGATACAAACAAGTATAACATTTTGGAAATATATGAAATGTATTTACGCTGCTAATTTAGCTCGAATACTAATAACTGCAATATTTTCCGGACTATAACTCGCACTTTTTTACATTTTCTGGCAGGTCCTGCTACTTATACTCCGGAGCGACTTATATAACAAAATATGTAGGCTACACCACGCTGCTGCGGGCCGACTCTGACCCACACAAGAATGAGTTCCCCTGTCCCGCTGGGAGGGTTTCAAACACCGCCAGCATCTGTTAGAGCCTGTGGCGGGGTGCTGAGGGCCGGCTCCAGCCCAGGAATGAGCTCTCCTCGCCGGCCGGGAGGGTTTGAAACACCGCCATCCTCTCCTCTGCTGGCTGTTGTTCATTCTGTTATGGTTACCGGTGCTTGTGTTGCAATGTGAAACGCTTGGTCTCAGATTTTGTAAGAAAGATAATAAAATGTCCCCCCAAAATACGACTTAAATATATTTTCTCTTATTCATGATACATTTAATGGCTGGTGCGACTCAGGAGTGATAGCGCCGAAAAAAACTGTACTGAAAACTTGCTCAAAGCAAAATGTTTTCATTACGGAAATAAATTATAAACTTACCGATTTAAAACTTTTTTAATACAGGTACTTCTCACGAACAGGCGCAGAAAACCTCCACCTAAACTCCGTGTAAGGTTCAGGTCGATGGGTGTTCCAGTTAGCTCCGGTTGGGTTGAAGCTAGGTGGCTACATCCGTTAGCTCGGCTCCCACCTCCGCTTTAGCTTTGGGTTAGCCAGGGTTAGCTTCAGGTTAGCTCGTAGCTAGTTCGCCTGGGTGTCGTCACTCGAGCCCAGCCTTACAGCCACACCCTCAGCGCCTCCTCTCTTCCCTTTTATGGAATTGTCTGGGCTGGACGGAACCTGTGACACGGTCAAAATGGCGGTGGTGGCCACCTCCCATTATAGACAACAAACGTGTTATTGAAGCCAATGGAATCCGTTTGTCCAGTATATGTACAGTCTATGGATATGACAGATTGAATATAAACCTCGGTGCGGCGCAGATTTCTTTCTTTTTATTTTTTTACTCAGCGCTTGTGCGTCCCTTTTGTGTCATGAAAAAATGCCGCCCCGGACAACTGCCCTGTCTGACCGTGCCTAAAACTGCTACTGATTTCACCATGAAAATTAAATAAAAAAACAGAATAGCCGAAAATGAATCTTACTTTTAACCGTAACAATAGCCACTTCGTAAATTCTTAGCATTCACAGACTGCAGTGTAACTTTTCCAAACTTAAACACTCACCTGACTGTTCGCACCAGCAGTGTTGTTGGATGACGACGCCATCGTTCCCTGAGGCACAACAGCAGCACCCATGTATGCTACTTTGAGAGCATGGGAAATGATCACTTCTCACGTAGTGGTTGGGAAAACTTCTCATAATTGATCAGTCACTGTGTAATTTGTACACATTACTGATTGAAAGAGCTTTAGTAACTGAGTTTAAGCGGTTATGCATGACATGTTATCTAACCATTATCAAATAATACAGTGCAGGAGGTGTTTGATAAATTGTGTTTATTCCCAGGTTTCCTGAAGGCAACATGAAAAATGGGCCGTCTTCAGCCTCCAGCAGCCTGCTGTCACTCATGATTCCCCGCCCCTCTCTGTGTAGCCACGCCCACCAGGCCAAAACATGGCCAAAAGTCTGTAACTGAAAAATACAGATCCGAAAGTGAAAAAAAAAAAAATCTGAAGCTGAAAGAAAAATCTGAACCTGAAGAATTTTTTTGTACATTAATTTAAAGGATCTGAATGTGAAAAAATTTAATCTGAGACTGAATGGATTTTTAAAAAAACAATAATTAAAAAAAAATTACTGAAAATTCTTTAGTAAAGTTTACTCAGAAAAATTCTAAATAAAAATATCATTGGGGTTTCAGTTCTTACAAATATTCCAAACGTTTGATTTTATTTTAAATCCAAGTCTTTCTTTTTCAAAGTTCACTCTAAAAATGTGACTTTTGCTTTCAGTTTACATATTTTCAATTTCAAATTTTTCTTTTAACTACACAAACATTTTGGCCCTTATTTAAGCCCATAGGAAACAATATGTACAAATAAATGACATTAAATCAAATCTACGTGATATTACTTGTGTAGTACCACAAGGGTCAGTACTGGGTCCGAAACTATTTATTATGTATGTAAATGATATTGCCTCTATATCAAATATATTAAAATGTATTCTATTTGCAGATGACACTACCTTTTATTATGCAGGAGATAATATCAAACAGATGGTGGAAACAGTACAAACTGAGATGAAAAAAAAATAAAATTATGGCTTGATGAGAATAAACTCTCATTAAACACTGATAAATCATGTTTCATGATATTTAGTAAAAGTAACTCAAATGATACAAGTCTATTAAATATAGATGATATCAATATCACAAGAGTAAAATGTCACACCCTGTCCTGTCTCCCCATTCTGTTCAGTCCTGTGTCCATGTTAATTGCTCCCACCTGCCTCTCGTCTCCCAATCACCCTGTCGCGAGCGTGTCCTATTTCTCGGTTCCTTTAAAACCTGGTTCCGTTAGAACTTAATAAGACTGCGCTGCTTTCTCAGGGTTCGTGGGGCGTCGGTGAGTTTTATTGTATTAGACCCTGGTTTGGACTCCCTAATTAGAATCAGCTTCCTATTTTGAAGTAAAATGATATGCCATACTCGTTCTTCTGTGATAACACACTTTCTTTTTTAATTTCTCCCGTTATCTAGTGGTTTTAGATACTAGGGCAAAGTTCAGCGAGTGGCCATCCGTCGCTGACAGTTCTTTGGGTTATATTAGGATTAATTTGCGCCTCTGTCAGCTTTTGTGGGCGGTGGTAACTAGAAAATGATTCTTGTTAGTTGATCAGGCTAACATAGATTTATCAATTAATCTAATTAATCCAACCTTCCCACGCTGGCGGAGACTTTTTCACACTTGCAAACAGAGCCTATTTTAACCTACTAATGTTTTGGCTTATCATCCTTAAGATATCTCGTTACTCACGGGAGAGGAGAAGACTAGCTTCTTTACTTAAGGTTTCTTTTTCTTAATCTGTCACAAACCGTAAAGCAAATCCTGATAATTCAGGAACCTGTAATTAATATGCTTACCTCTCCTTATTGTTCAGGTCGGGGCTCCCACTCGAACCTTTAAAGAGGACCTTTAAGAATCAGGAATGTGAATTATTTTTCAAAAAGTTTATTATAAGATGTGAAAAAATACAAAAAATGGGTAGACATAAGACTGACCACTTCCCCCAAGGAGAAATTAGTCCTAATAATTAACTAAGAATAATGAGTTGGCTTACACCAACTCTAAGTCTTCTTCAGCTTCAGGTTAACACCCTCTAACACACACTCACTGACTCTCTCTCAAAAATTGCTAAATACAAAAAAATGAGTAAATATAAAAATAACCTATCCCCTGTGGAGGATGCTAATGCTAAAATCTTCCTGAGCTGTCATCCTCCGTCCTCTGATGACCTCCTCTATCCCAAATCTGCTCTGTCTCTCACTGTCGACTGCCCAAACTGTTGTCAGCTCTGCTTCTAGCTGCTCTTTTTATACTCTTCTTGGGTCAGCTTAGACAAGGTAAAAGCTTTCCAGTTACACATACATCGTTATCTCATGACAGCAAGACAATGGGGTCAGGATTCTTCATGAAGGCTTTTTAGCTTAACACAAGACATTTGGTGTCATCTTTGCAGCACATCTTCAGCTTGTTTCGAAGTCCAGCATTCTTCAGGAAGGCTTTTCGTCTCCTGATGAGCTCTTTTCAGTCTGTCTCCTTCAGTTCCACCTCTCCTGTTGATGGCTGGGTGAGACACTTCTTGACCTTTTGCCCAATTTTACTCCCAGAAGCAAGTTCTGATCCCTTGGATTCTTCATGAAGGGTTTGTCCACTTCTGAGATGCTTTATCTTCAGTTGATCTTCTTTTGTCCCAGCTTGGATGCTTGTTGTGCAGTTGGGCCCCTGTCTTCTGGCTGATTTTACTCGCATAAGCAAGTTGAGTGTGTTTCAGTGTGGGTCCAATCTTATCTCTGTGGCCCACCTGTTGACTCTGTTTCTTGCCACTGTCTTTGGCATGTGGGAACTTGCAACAACCCAAGGTCCCAGCTCCTCCTGTATTTAAACCCTGTTAGTCAATTTTGTCTGGTTGGTTCATTGTTTCATTGTCCTACGTGTCCCTGAATAAATCCGTGTTTCAAACGTTCCTGTCTGCCTACCTGCCTGCTTCTTCACCTGCGTGTGGATCCACATCTCCGCTTCGCTCACCGGCACGTTTGTGACATAAAAGAAATAACATTTTTGGGAGTTATAATCGATGAAAATGTATCTTGGAAGCCACATATAAACATTGTGAAAACTAAAATAGCTAAAACAATTGCAATGTTAAATAGAGTAAAATGGTCACTGGATGATAACTCCCTATATTTATTATATAATTCCCTTATTGCACCATATTTGAACTACTGTATAGAAATCTGGGGCATAACATACAAAACTTATACAAATTATATCTATATATTGCAAAAAAAGCAATAAGAATCATTACAAGGAGTATTACAGAGATCCATCTAACCTGTTATTCATAAAACAAAAACATTAAAATTCTATGACCTAGTGGACTACAATATTTCTAAATGTACGTATAATGCAAACAAAAAAACCTTCCTAAAAATTTACTTAGAAGATTTATAAAAAGACAGAGTAAATATGAACTAAAAGGACATGAATTGTTTACAATACCTAAGCATAGAATAATTATAAAGGAGTGCTGTGTCTCTATATATGGAGTTAAAATATGGAATAAGCTAGGTAACGTAATCAAGGATGCGAAAACAATATTTACTTTCAAAAAAACTAATTAAAAATGAAATACTGGAATCATATACATGCAAATCAATTATATTCTAAAAATAAATAAATAAATAAAACTATAGAAGATGTGTGTAGGTATATTCATGTGTGCATGTATAAATATGTATGCATGTTTGTTTATGTGTATATGTAGTGGATACGTGTGTATATCTATATGTATATGTATAAATGAAGTATGTGCGACCACATGGGAATGCGATGCACTTTAATGTATATACGTATGTGCAAAAATCCTTTTGCTTTTTGAATTATTATTACTATTAATTTTTTCATTCTTCTTTAAAAATTGAGCTCAAGTTAGCTAACCAGTCAAGCAATTACTTTGTATAGGCCAATTTTTAATTATTGTTATTTCATTGTAAAAATGTCATTTTAGTTTAAAAAAAGGGGGCAGATAACATAAGTTTTCTTCTTTCTGTTCCCTTGTCATTTTCTTGGTTTGAGAAACCTCATTTTATTTGTTAGTATTGTTTTTTTGTATTTTAATAATAAATGAAATAATAAAAAAATGACAATTGTAGACCTGCCCATTCCAGCTGCTTTGTTCCAGTCACATGACCCTGTGTTGTGTTGCACCTGAACCGACCCGCTCTGACTAGTACCTACACTGACTTGTATAAAGTAGCTGCTTCTCTAATTATTGATTCCCTATCTTATTACCATTTCATTGTGTTTATTTCTTAATTCTAATTTTGCTTATCATTGGTTTTTTTCTTGCACAATGTACCGCAGCAATGTCCTAATGTTGTGATTCTCGCACATATGGAAAGATACACAGCGATACAGCCGTCACTTATAACCGATGCAACCTGGAGCTACCGGTGCAGGTGCATCGCTCATGTCGTGAACGAACCACCAGTTCAGATCGGTGAATCGCTCCATCTCTAGTCAGGACACAGTTTATCTACTCAGGACTTGTATGGTTAGTCTTCCTAACATCACAGGTCTTGTTTTTGTTCTCAAATGTTCTTTATTGATCTTTGATCAGAGCTGATTAAGCAATCTGGATCAGTAAACACCATCTGACATTAGAGTGGGTGATGTTCATCGAGAATGTTTCTAAAGTTTTTTTATGAATTAAACTGAAAACAGTAACTGTGAAGGAGGCTCTGTGGGGAGTTGCTGTATAATTAATGATTACGTGAAAACACAAACTCTGGGAAGATGAGAGACAATGAGCTCCTGTGTTCTTGCAGTGTTCTTGATGTATTTGGTCTTTAATTGAGTAAAATGTTTCACCTCAGTGAGAAGGAAAATTATAGATAACCAACTTCCAGATTTCAAACTACGAGTTTTTTTCCATTAAATTAAATCATTATTTCACTTGTTCAGCACAGACAACAGCAGCCTACTGAGCTCTCTGAAGCATCTAAACCGATCGGGTTTACCTTCAGGATCAAAACTAGATCATTGGAGGTTATTTCTGAGAATATCTCACTCAGAGCACTTTGGGAACTACTGTGTTGGACAGACAGCTGATGAACATGTTTGTGCATTCAGCCTCTCTCCAGTCAGGACAAAGACCCTCAGTTCCTGCAGGACCCCTGGAGAAGAACATGCCTGCTGACAGCCTGGGGATGAAGGGATTGAGAAAAACAAAAAAGACAGCAGGCAGTAGACTCTCTCCTCATCTTCTACTTGTTTTGGACACATTTAAAAGCCTTTGCTTGACAAAAGACACATTTTTATAAGGCATCTTGCTTTCCTAGACAACTTCACCCCTCATCTTAGTCATGGAAGCCCAGAGAGATCATCAACACTGCTTTTGTTCTTCTTCAGCTTCTTCTGTTTCTAATTTAGAGGTGTGTGTGTGTGTGTGTGTGTGTGTGTGTGTGTGTGTGTGTGTGTGTGTGTGTGTGTGTGTGTGTGTGTGTGTGTGTGTGTGTGTGTGTGTGTGTGTGTGTGTGTGTGTGTGTGTGTGTGTGTGTGTGGCAGGGTCGTGTATGGCTTGGCAACAAAATAAACGCCAGTGCCGAAGTTCAGCATGATGTGCTCTTTTATTGTGCTCATCTTCAGGTGAAACTCAGTAAAACAAACATTTTAGCATTCAGGAAACAGTCCCCTCATTTGAACCTGAATTGACTCTGATGATCAGCAACGCCCACAGCGCAGAGCATCCTTTTTAAAGGGCCAGGCCCCGCCCAACCACCAAATTAATAACCTTTTCTCGGCAGTTTTCAATCACACACATCAACACATCCTAATGTTATCACCAAGCAATAGTACCTTTCAACCAATTTTCAACAAAACATCATGTGTGCACCCATGATGAATTGCTTTGTGTTATGCCAAAACAACAGCTGATGTTTATAAACGCATAGGTATTCTGGGAGTACCCCACCTTCTGGTTCAACTTATAGGACAGGTGTAAGTCGTGACAGCTCCTCCGTCACAGTGTGTATGTGCATGTGTGCGTACGTGCACGTGCATGTATGTGTGCGTGTGTGTGTGTATGTGAGTGTGTGTATATGTGTGTGCATGCGTGCTTGTGTGTGTGCATGTGCATGCGTGTGTGTGTGCATGCATGTGTAACTGGACTCTGCCGCACTGCTTCGTCCAGTCAAAAAAAAAAACGTTCTGCGTTGTGTAAATGACGAATGACTCAGAGGTTCAGCCCAACTGGCGGCGTTTTTGTTCGCCAGCTGCAAAGAATGGGATAACACACAGTTCAGCAGCAGTGAAAATCATCTAGCCGATCTCAGCTTATTCGTCAAAGATAAAAGAATCACATGAAGAGCCGCCGCGTAGCGCGGGAAAAACAGTCGGCTCGTTCACACTTATGATGCGACTGTGAGGAAATAACCTTGATGAAACCATCCCATTCACCATCAAACTGTGCAACAGAAGTTAAACATCTTACAAACATGTTAGCTAAAAGGTTATACAACATCCTGTCCTTTTGTGCAACTTTCAAACAATAAATTAGCAGGAGCTCCGTGAAAAAACGTACCTCCCTCCATTACAGCTCCGAACAGACTGGAGCGGGAGGAAGAGATGTCACTGAACGAGGCTATTCAAAATAAAAGACCCAAACAAACTTTTCTCAAAATGTCTAAAAATATACATTTAAATGAGATTCTTGAATGTTAAACAATTGTTTAAGTTAAGTAAAATAAAATGTATAATTAAACAAGTAAATTAAATTAAATTAGGGATTTTTGGTGGAATGATTTGCACATTTTTCTTTCCATGCTACACATCCATGCATGTGTGTGTGTGTAAACGTTGTAAATGATACTACACTGAGGATGCTATGCTTACCTTAAACAGCTGAGTTAGCAGAAGAGAGACTATGTAACTTGATGGCAGCTGTAGAGAGAGAAGTGAGGGTCTGAAGATCAAATCAAGAGCTAAAGGATTTCACCTGCAGAGTGGTGGAAGTTCTTTGTAAAAGGTAGGACTTCTGTCACATCATCATGAGCATCAGCAGCATCAGGAATGAGCTCAGCTTCCATCTGCCATTATCTATAAAACACAAGTACAGATGTATATGGAAGAAATATTTTCTAAATCTGAACATGGCAGCAAACATTATATAACAGTTTTTAAATGTTCTAGAAAAAGATCTTGCTCTGTATGCTTATTCATGTGCAGGACCAGCGGGGCCAGACTCGTCCTCTGTTTAATGCTACACAGAGAACGTACCGACTTCCCATAAGGAAGCATGAGGCTGGCTGGCCAGGCTGTTTTATTCCCCTGAATGTCCGCAGAAGCTTACCCTCTCTCATGACTGTCAGAACCTGCAGAATTATTAGCGGCGCAGCTGTGATGTTAGCAAAAATCACGACTGAAGTGTTCTGTGCTTTATTTACTGTGTCCTCTGACTTTCCTACCCCTTTGGGCACTAACTTGTTATTTTTATTCACCAGCCACGTCCTCCAGGAGGGAGGCCAAGCTCCAATTGTAGCCACGTCCACAAGGGCGCGGCCGTAGTTACAAATGGCTGTGACCGCTATCCCGTAGCTACGAGAGCAGCCACTGGCTATGTCTAGGAATTGCTGTGACAGCACCCACTGCCCAGACAGACTCCTTTACGTAAAAGGTATTGTGATAGGTCAACACTTCACTGAGAAGCATGTTTTGGCAGTTTATAAGTACAATAAGTAAAATGTTTTTTCATATTTGAAACTTTCAAATTCAATTCAAATTCAAAGATACTTTATTAATCCCAGAGGAAAATTAGAGTTTCAGTACACACAATTCAGAGATCAGACATACATGGGCAAGACACATGACAAGAATTGGTGACTGTGGTCATTCGCAACCCTGAGTCGCGCTACCTTAATAGAGATACGAGGGTTGCATGAGGATTGGTTCAGGTGGAGGAAAAAAAGGCACTTCAGAGTTACCCTCCACCGGGAGGGCAGCTTTGCTCTGCAAAAAAACACCTCAAACATATATGCAACAGACTTCGGACAACACAACATATGTGTCCACTAGGTGGGATGGTGGGTTTGGGACTATCCACACTTCGGTTCCTGCAGCCACGACAAGCAGCGCATGTCACCTCAGTCTGAACAGGGGGAGGAGCATTGAGGGTTGGAGGGTTGCAGTGACCCTGGAACGATTCAGCGGCCTTCCCGCAGTCCCGCCCAGGCTGGGATAGGAGACAGAGTTGAGTTGCCATAGCGATGGCACATTCCACATATCTTGTGCTCAAGGGCACCAGATTCCGATTATAAATTGTTTTGGGGCCAGACAGAGATATTTTCCTCTCTGTCTTAAAGTTCCTTGGTCCTCAACCTCTCAAAATCCCAATAATGGACATTAATCTATCCCAATCCGTGCTGATTTGTCCACTCTATCCTTGATGACATCCATCTTTTGTGCCAATGAATGAATCTCGGCCAAAGTTCCAAGCTTACGATTCATCTCGACAATTATTTGAGTCTGTGAATTCACAGCACGGTGAAATCCATCTCTGAGTTCCGGGATCAGGCCAATATTCCTCAACAGCTTGTTAATTTTCCGGTAAGCCAGGAAGCCTCCAAGGCCAATGAGCAGGAAACCTGACACCAACACCACGAATATCCACACGTCTTCAGAGTTCTCCACAGACAGCTGAGATAAACAAATCAAGTCCCACTGTTTCCAGGAGTCCATGATGTGTCCAACTGGCTCTGTCCCAGCGGGGCATCCGGGAGCCCCTTCTCCCGTTCTCATCGTTGAAAAATTTGTATCAATCGCGTTGAGTGACCAACTGACGAGATCCATTCTAGTGATTTCAGTTTCCAGAAAAAATGCAAAAGCAGCCGTGCACCCAGCACACAGAAGCAGACAAAGGACCTTGAGGATAAGATATGGAGGAGAGAAGAAAAAAGTGTCTGCACCCTCCGAGAGCCGGAACAAGAGGAACTTTGGTGTACTTTGAACTTGGGCGCCATCATATTTCAGTAACGTGGCTGTGTGGCACTCTGCCTGTAGCACAGTAGCTGTGGTCATAGCAGATTGGCTGTACCAGTAGCCACTATGGCTATGACTACAGCCACGTTAGCGTGATATGATGGCTAGGCAGCTTGAGACATGCACACACTCAAAATGAAAAACTTTCCCAAGTTTTTTTGCTAAGAATTTTGCCAGCTAATTAATCAATTAGTTATGTATATATTTAACTGATTAATTATGCCAAAACTTGAAAGAGGAGCACACTCAAAGTGAAAAAAATCTTTGGTATTTTTCGCTAATAATTTGGCCACGGTACATTGAAATGCTTATTAAAGTAATAGCACACCTCCCACTGTCGAGCCGCTCGTTTTGATGTATAATTTTCTGGGGGTGCACGCTGCTGTTCGAGCCCATTAACGTCCGTGGAAGAGCTGTCAGAGCAGCAGGCTCTTAATTAGTCAGATGTTCTTAAATCTTCCTTTAAAACAAAAGATCTCCAAATGCAATCTCAATTATTTGGTCAGAATCGCAGTCAAGGCTTGTTTCCACTGGTTTATTACTGGAGTAGTAAAAACTAAAAAGTAGAAAAGGTTTTCTTCTGTGTGAATGGGTACAGCTTTAACAACATTAAAAATAAAGTTTATTCTGTTTTAGCATTGCCGTGAATGCTAGGCAACTCCAATTTCACAGCCGATCAATTCCAGTCTTCCTGGTCAACACAGTGTCTGGTAACTACACCAGCCAACTAGGACCAGGTAGGCCAGATGTGGAGTTTGAACCCAGTGTTGCTGGCTACAGCACAGTTCCACGTGTGTGTAGGAATCTGGTTGTGCTGCACAGCAAAGCCCATTCTAAAAATTCTGAATAGGAAAACAGTTACACTCCCATTATGTACACACACACACACACACACACACACACACACACATGCGGGGTGTAATGACACTGTTGGGTCATGAATGTAACATCTGGTCAGAACATTAGACCCCTGCAGTCCCATCATTCAGCCAAAGGAAGGAGATGGATTACCCTCAGCTGGACCAGAATCAAACACAGCAGATAACTTGTTTGGACTGTACCACGTCCAGCTGTAATCGATAGTGTCAAACTTTATGTTTGGATGTAAACGACCCACTAGTTAGAAGGTGTTGATACTGCTGTGACTAATATGGTTTAACTGCATTGTTCTTATAGAATCTCTGTTTCTTTCTTCTTCTGTGGTGGATGGTCACCAGCAGCTCCAGCTATGTCTTATACAAACATACTGCTGAAAAGCCATCCATCACCTCTTCAAGCCTCTCCTTCCTGTAGTTATGATTGGAACAAAGTAGAGTCCACCTGGGAAGTGAGCAGCAGGAAAGTTTGATATGAGAGGCTCGGTTCTCACGTGCTTCCTCTTTAATTTTGGAGAAAAATATGAAACTGGCATGAGGTCCTAAGGTATTTCCTAGTTTCCTCGTGTCTTAAGTTACTTGTTTATATTTTAATCTTTCACCCCTGCAGCATTTGAACATAAACACTCTTAATGATTAATGTATTCATAGATTAGTTTAGCTGCTCGTCCATCACTGGTGACGAACGGTGATGGGAGAAAAATGGCTTTGGTGTAAATGGAAGATCCACACCATACAAAGTTTAACTACAGACTAGATGGGGAGACAGATGTTCTATTGCTCTGGGCTCGTATCCCGTTCCTGTCAGAAATGATCAAGTGCTGTTTATTTGACCTGCTCAAAAACAAATTAGATAAGACATCCTATATCTGAGTGAATGAAATATTCTTCTTAAATGCTTTGTTTATGACAAAGTTGAATGTATTGACAACAAAATCACACAAAAATAGTCAATGGAAATCTAATTTATCAGCGAGGGATGGAAGTTTGGATTTGGAGTTGCGCTCAAAGTTAAAGTGAAATGCTCCTGATGAGGTGGCAGATGGACTCTCCTTCCAGTTCTGGACTAAAGCATCCACCAACTCCTGGACCGTCTGTGGTGGATGGTGTCACGGCATGTGGGCGAGGTGAGCGGAGGTGAGACGAGGATCCACACGCGGGGAGGAAGACAGGCAGACAGGTACGAACTCTTAACATTGGTTTATTAGACACACGCTGGACAATGAAACAATGGACCGACACAAGACACAGAACAGAAGGGGCTTAAATACACGAGGGCAGGGAGCTAAGGTGATTGGGAAACGATAGGCAGGTGGGAGCAACTAATGAGACACAAGGCTGAACGGGTAGACAGGAAAAGGTGTGACAGTACCCCCCCCCCCCCCCCCCCCCCCCCTCAAAGGGCGGATCCCAGACGCCCACAGGAACAAGGAGCAGGGCTGGAGGAGGGGGACCCAGAGGGAGGGCCAAGAGGAACCGAGGGACCAACGGAGAGGAGGCAGGAACCAGCAGAGTCCGGGGGCCTGCGCCTGGGGCAGAGGAGGAGGAGAAGACGGGCTCTTGGAGGCCTGTGTCTGAGGCAGAGGAGGAGGTGACGGGCCCTTGGAGGCCTGCGTCTGCGACAGAGGAGGAGGCGACGGGTTCTTGGGGGCCTGCGTCTGTGGCAGAGAAGGCGGCGACGGGTTCTTGGGGGCCTGCGTCTGTGGCAGAGAAGGCAGCGACGACGGGCTCTTGGGGGCCTGCATCTGTGGCAGAGGAGGCGGCGACGACGGGCTCTTGGCCTCAAATCTATATTGTGATATAATCTGAAGCATGTGCGGTAATGATATATATATTTTTCCTCTGTTTATATATGTCAAAATGGCATGCTTTTAAATATCCTGATGTTGCAAATATATGCCACTTGAGGCATATAGGCCTCCTCCTCTGCCCACTCCATGCTTGCAGTCACTGCCATTCTGTTGTCTCAATATCAGCAGGGTGCACATCTTTGTGACGTCATGTGTTATCGCGGTATCGCGGTAATGCGATATAGCCAAAAACTCTATCATTACCCAATATTATATCATTTCTACCTTATATAGTTTATATTGCCCACCCCTACTTTCTACCATTCTGGAGCTATTCCCACTGAGAGGCGCCGAGCAGGGGTGGGCATACTATTTTCCCCCCATCTTGGTGCCTGTACGTTGGGGTTTACCCCAGTGAATGAGAGGGTAGCGTCCTTCCGCCTACGTGTGGGGGTACGGCTTCTGACTGTGGTCTGTGCTTATGCACCAAACTACAGTTCAGACTACCACCCTTTTTGGAGACCTTGGAGGGGGTGCTGGAAAGCGCTCCTTCTGGTGACTTCCTCGTTCTGCTGGGGGACTTTAACGCTCACGTGGGCAACGACAGTGAGACCTTGAGAGATGTGGTTGGGAGGAACGGCCCTCCTGATCTGAATTCGAGTGGTGTCTTGTTATTGGACTTCTGTGCCAGTCATGGATTGTCCATAATGAACACCATGTTCAGACATAAAGGTGTCCATATGTGCTCTTGGCACCAGGATACCTTAGGCCACAGCTCAATGATCGACTTTGTTGTTGTTTCATCTGACCTGCGGCCGCATGCCTTGGACACTCAGGTGACAAGAGGGGCGGAGCTGTCAACTGACCACTACCTGGTGGTGAGTTGGCTCAGATGGTGGGGAGGATGCCGGTCAGACCAGGCAGGCCCAAACGTATTGCGAGGGTCTGCTGGGAACGTCTGGCAGAGTCTCCTGTCAGAAGGAGCTTCAATTCCCACCTCCGACAGAACTTCCAAAATGTTCCAGGGAGGCGGGGGACATTGAGTCTGAATGGACCCTCTTCCGTGCCTCCATTGTTGAAGAGGCCGACCAGAGCTGTGGTCGCAGGATCGTCAGTGCCTGTTGTGGTGGCAACCCCCGAACCCGCTGGTGGACACCAGCGGTTAGGGATGCTGTCAAGCTGAAGAAAGAGTCCTATCAGGTCTTTTTGGCCTGTGGGACTCCAGAGGCAGCTGACGGGTACCGGCAGTCCAAGCGGAATGCGGCTCGTGTGGTTGCCAAGGCAAAAACCCGGGCATGGGAGGAGTTTGGTGAGACCATGCAGCAAGACTTCCATACGGCTTTGAGGAGATTCTGATCCACCATCCAACGCCTCAGGGGGGAAAATCAGTGCACTACCAACACTATCTATAGTGGGGACGGTGTGCTGCTGACCTCTACTCAGGACGTTGTGGATCGGTGGGCAGAATACTTCGAAGACCTCCTCAATCCCACCAACACATCTTCCAGTGAGGAAGCAGAGTCTGGGGACTTTGAGTTGGCCTATCAAATCTCTGGTGCTGAGGTCACTGAGGTGGTTAAAAAGCTCCTCTATGGCAAGGCTCCAGGGGTGGATGTGATCCTCCCGGAGTTCCTTAAGGCTCTGAATGTTTTGGGGCTGTGTTGGCTGGCGCGGCTCTGCAATATCGCATGGACGTCGAGGGCAGTCCCACTGGACTGGCAGACCGGGGTGGTGGTCCCCTTGTTTAAAAAGGGGGACCGCAGGGTGTGTTCCACAACAGGGGGATCACACCCCTGAGCCTTCCTGGTAAGGTCTATTCAGGGGTACTGGAGAGGAGGGTTTGTCGGATTGTTGAAACTCAGATTCAGGAGGCGCAATGTGGTTTTACTCCTGGCCGTCGAACACTGGACCAGCTCTATACCCTTAAGCTGGGCATACACTGTGCGACTTTTTCACTTTTTTGAGCCGATTATCTACTCGTGCGAGAATCCACAAGATTGGGGCAAGTTTTGCGCTGAGCATCATGTAGTATACAGGGGGTTACGAGAGGCGATTAACACCACGTGACCAGCTACCGATCAGCAATCGTGAGCTCGCACATACTTCTGGCATGTTTGATATTTTGCTCGTCCCTCGTGAGGGTATCGCACTGTTGAAGCGGCGCTGCGAGCATCTGTGACCCAAAAAGTATCAGAACCGCTCACGGCGCATGCTTAATCATGCATCAACACCGCTCGCCCGCTATTTCTCTAATAATACACGTTCAATTTTATTTCTACACATTTTTTACTCACAAAGATTGTCAAGAAAGCGTGTTTGTCGTGTTCATGTCAAATTAAACTGATCATGAAACACAGATTTACTTTCTTTATGTCGTTTTCCTCATCCAACCCCCATAAATCCCTGTGTGGCCTCCTGCAGCACTCCCGAAGGACAACAGGCAAGACAAAAAAGTCTGACGTGTTGTGTAAAAACTGCTATTTTTAGCATATTTTTAGGTCCGACATGTTGCCACCAGACGTACAGTGTGAGCAGTCAGGTCGTATCCGAGAACGGAATGCATGGTGGCGCAGTGGTTAGCACTGTTGCCTCGCAGCACGAAGGTCCCAGGTTCGAAACTCGGCTGCGGCTTTTCTGCGTGGAGTTGCGTGTTCTCCCCATGCATGCGTGGGTTTCCTCCGGGTACTCCGGTTTCCCCCACAGATCACAACATGCCCTACAGGTTAGAAATTGTAAGTTGCTTTGGGTAAAAGCATCTGCCAAGTGAATAAACATAAACATAAACTAGGTCGTACAGTGTGAGCAAATGACTCGTGAGATCTGCTCTGCGAGGAAGTCATACAGTTTGAGCTGAAGCTGAGTGCTATGAGTGAAAAAGTCGCACAGTGTCCGCCCAGCTTTAGGGGGATCCTGGAAGGTGCGTGGGAATTTGCCCAACCAGTCTACATGTGTTTTGTGGATTTGGAGAAGGCGTTTAACCGCATCCCTCGGGGGGCCCTGTGGGGATACTCCTGGAGTACGGTACCAGGCCATCTGATATGGGCCTGTATGACCGGTGTCAGAGCTTGGTCCGCATTGCCAGCAGTAAGTCAGGCTCGTTCCCAGTGAGAGTTGGACTCCGCCAAGGCTGTCCTTTGTCACCGATTCTGTTCACAACCTTTATGGACAGGATTTCTAGGTGCATCCAAGGTGTGGAGGGTATCCATTTTGGTGGCCTGAGTATCAGGTCTCTGCTTTTTTCAGATGATGTGGTTCTGTTGGCTTCATCAGAACGTTATCTTCAGCTTTCTCTGGAGCGGTTTGTAGCCGAGTGCGAAGCAGCTGGGATGAGAATCAGCTCCTCTTCCTAATCAAGACCATGGTCTCAGATTTAAAGGGTAGAATGCCTTCTCCGGGTCAGGGATGAGGTCCTGCCCCAAGTGGAGGAGTTTAAGTATCTCAGAGTTTTTTTCATGAGTGAGGGAAAACTGGAGCGTGAGATCCATAGGCGGATTGGTGCTGCATCTGCAGTGATGCGGGCATTGTACCGGTCTGTCGTGGTGAAGAGAGAGCTGAGTCAGAAGGCGAAGCTCTCGATTTACCGGTCGATCTACGTTCCTACCCTCACCTATGGTCATGAGCTTTGGGTAGTGACCGAAAGAACGAGATTGCGGATACAAGCAGCCGAAATAAGTTTTCTCTGAAGAGTGGCTGGGCTCTCCCTTAGAGATAGGCTGAGAAGCTCAGTCATTCAGGAGGGGCTCGGAGTAGCCCGATGCTCCTCCACATCGAGAGGAGCCAGTTGAGGTGGCTCGAACATCTGGTCAGGATGCCTCCTGGACACCTCCCTAGTGAGGTTTTCTGGGCACATCCAACCGGGAGGAGACCTAAAGCTAAACCCAGGACACAGTGGAGGGACTATGTCTCTCACCTGGCCAGGGAACGCCTTGGGATTCCCCCGGAGGAGCTGGCCCAAGTGGCTGGGGAGAAGGAAGTCTGGGCCTCTCGCCTTAGGCTACTGCCCCTGTGACCCGACTCCAGATAAGCGGATGAAAATGGATGGATGGATGGATGGATGGTTGAAAATTTATGGATGGATGGATGGATGGATGGTAAAAAAATGGCCTGTATTTGATATAGCGCCTTCTAGAGTCCTCGAACCCCCAAGGCGCTTTACAACACAATCAGTCATTCACCCATTCACACACACATTCACACACGGGTGGGGATGAGCTACAATGTAGCCACAGCTGCCCTGGGGCGCACTGACAGAGGCGAGGCTGCCGAGCACTGGTGCCACCGGTCCCTCCGACCACCACCAGTAGGCAACGTGGGTTAAGTGTCTTGCCTAAGGACACAATGACAGCGACAGACTTAGCAGGGCTCGAACCTGCAACCTTCCGATTATGGGGCGAGCACTTAACTCCTGTGCCACCGTCGCCCCAATGGATGGATGGATCGATGTAAACGCATCAGTCTGGCTGAAGGCAAACTGGTTCTGATCGAGCTGAAGAACCCAGATATTGCAATAGTAATCTGAATACATTCTGCATGTGAATGAGTCAGCCAAACTGAACTGGTTGGACGCTCATGTTCTGGAAGTGACGAGACAGCGGAAGTGGTCTTCTGATGAGACCATCGTCACAAAGCAGCACATGTAACCATAAAAAAGGACAATAAATACGCTGTGCTGCAGCATTGTTGTTCAACAGCAAGTATGTTCTGGCGCTAAGTCCCAACAGAGCAGCCCGCCAGTCTGAAGTTGCAAGTGGAATATTCTGGCCACAGGGAGCTATAAGGGCTGGCTGGCCTTTCATTAACTTTGTAAAGGGTCATTGTGGCACGTACTGGCTCACGAAAATTATTTTAAAATACGAAAACGTTGTAAAGTATCCCTTTATATGTTTAATCACCAGTTTAACCATAACTACTTTTTGATATTTAGTCATTTTTTCCTTTAATCGTGTCACTTTTAAGTTATTTTGGTAACAATATTGGGTTTTTCATTCATGATAAAGGATCTGCATATCTATAGCACCTTCCTGGGTCTGAGGACTCTGAAGCACAGTCTTTGTGCCTTTACCTCTTATTTCTCATTGGGTTTTCCCTTTGGGGGTTGATACGGCGACAGCCTGTCTCCATTTAATCCTGTCTTCTGGGTCCTCTACCCTCACACCAGCTAACTTCCTTCACTGCATCCATAAATCGCTGCATGACTTGTGTGACTCATTAGCTTTATTCCTCTGTAGCTGTCACCATTCTGTTCTGTCATCAAACAACCTCCAACCTCACTTTTTTAAAAGATGGATGCATGTCTATATTATAACACAGAGTCTGTGTACAAAAAGAAACCCCATCTAAACTTACGATCCCAATTATGTTTTTAAAATCTCATCAAAGTCGAATTCTTCTGCTAATTCTTTCTGTTTCCTGTTCATGTAAACATGTACATAAATCAGAGACTAACGAGAATGTTTCTCAGCTGCATTTTAGTCACATCCCGCCCTCACCACGCCCACTTACTGCCATAAATGGTCAATGCAAAGTGCCTTGTGGATCTCATGCATATACATAAGCTGGATGTTGCAGCATTTCGATCACGACCGCAGATCAGGGAAGCGCTAATTCACAAGCAGAGTTGAGGTACTTGTGGGTGAGGCAGAGAAATGAAAGGAAGTGCTTTTGCAAAACAAATAAGAGAAAATCCACGGAGTGGCACAGCATTGCTGAAGCCATCAATGTTGTGCGTTCTTCAGAGATCTGTGGCAGATATAAAAAAAATGGTCCAATCAGGATTCAATCCCCAGACTCCCAGGTGAATGTAACACACACTAACCAGTCACCCAAACGGAGATCTCCCTTGTCCAAGTAACCAGGGCGCATGATCAATTGGGTCACAGTGACAGGACACACACTGTCACACAGGGGCGCAGATAGGATTTTCAAACTGGGGGGGACAAAGTTCCAATGTACCCTCCCCCAAACACATGCACGCGCGCACACACACACACACACATACCCGCACGTACACATACACACACACACACACACACATGTACACATACACAAACTATTGCAAGCGCCTTAACTACAGCTCAGTCAGTTTGTGTAATTTCATCCAACGGTTTACGTAAAAACGAACACTTTGATATACGTGTCTGAAGCCATTATGCAGTGGAACGCTGGCAACGAAGCTCTGCCTGATCAACACTATAAATGATAAATGATTCGCACTTGTATAGCGCCTCTCAGAGTAAGGACTCCAAAGTGCTTTACACTACAGTGTATCATTCATCCATTCACACACATTCACACACTGATGGTGATAAGCTACGATGCAGCCACAGCTGCCCTGGGGCACACTGACAGAGGCGCCCCACTATTTAAATCAGTCATTTGTTATTCTCCCAATCAATCACTAACCAAAACCTCATGCTTTATGCAAAACATTAAATGATTTTCAGCATACCAATCTTTACAGAAAACACAAAAGCCCTAAAAAACTGCACATAAAATATAATAAGAAACAATATTCCCTTATCACTTAGAGCAGTGGTTCCCAAACTTTTCAGCCTGACCAACAGATGTTCCTTCGTATTTTTACGTTATTTATAAATTTTCATTGTATTTGGAAAGTTTTTATCTATATATAAATATATAAATCTCTTTTAAAAATTTATATTTTACTTTTTTATGATTATGTGGCACACTTGACTTCCACAGATAACGCATCGGCATCTGCCTCTTTTTTACACTTTTTTTTTTACATTGTCGCTATGTCTGTCACGTTAGCAGTGTTTTACCATTGTTTCTACATCCATCAGTTCCCAGAGAAGTTAAACCAACATCAAACCCAACATTTGGATCTTATAAACTCCACACACCTCTCGTGCAGCACCAGCTGTCTGATGCTGCAGCAGCGTCAGTCTTCCCAGCTGGATGAGTGAATTTATTCATTAGAGCAGACCTGGGCATTTTACGGCCCGCGGGCCACATCCGGCCCTTTGGTTGACTTTGACAGGCCCGCGTAAGGTTAATTGGAAATTACAAAATAAATGTATTTTCTCATTTTACCTCATGCATGGTCTAAGGCTGCATTGCTTTTATTCTGAAGTTGTTTTTTACGTGCACAATGACGCAATACGTATAGCAACAAGTGCCAGCGGTTGACATGGTGATTGTAGCCTGAGAAATGTCCGCTCATGCAAAAAAAAAAAAAAAAAAAGATGCCGAATGCAGGATTTTCAACAAAAATTGGACTGCTAAGTATTTTTTTACTGAAGTCGGAGGTAAAGCCGTGTGTTTGGTTTGCGGGGAGGAGATTGCCGTGTTTAAGGACTACAATTTGAGTCGGCATTACGACAAGAAACACTCGGAAAAATACAAGAACTTGTCTGATGCTGAGAGGGCACGGACATCCGAAGCTTTGCTAGCAAAGTTGCAAAAGCAGCAAGGCTGTTTTACTAAGCTTCACACATCCAGGGATGCAGCAACCAGGACCAGCTTTGTGAAATCCCACAAAATAGCTAAAAACAGCAAGCCGTTTTCGGAGGGAGAGTTTGTCAAAGAGTGCATGGTGGACTCTGCCGCACTAATATGCCCTGAAAAAAAAGGCGCATTTGAGCAAATCCCGCTGTCCAGGCGAACCGTGACCAGGAGGATCGAGGACATTGCGGGGAACCTGGAGCTTCAGCTGCAACGTGAAGTGGCAAGTTTTGACTTTTTCTCATTAGACGGGATCTGTGATGTCCGGGACACAGCCCAGCTGCTCGTATTTGTCCGGGGATAACGGACTTCAAGCTCACAGAGGAGCGGGCAGCAATGCGGTTGATGAAAGGGACAACGACAGGGAGTGATCTTTTTACAGAGGTAAATGCGTGCATGGACACTCTGGGATTGAAATGGGAGAGACTGTCAGGTGTCACAACAGACGGTTGTCCAAAAATGTCGGACTTTTGAAACGCATGCAAGATAAAGTGACAGAAATCGATGCAGATCAAAAATAGGTGTTTTTGCATTGAATTATACACCAACATGTGTTGTGCAAGTCAGTGCTAAAAATCAACCATGTTACTGATGTTGTTACTAAAATAATAAACTTCATCAGGGCACGGGCAATGGATCACAGACAGTTTGTGGCTCTTTTGGAGGACTCCACACAGCTGTCAGATGGCTCAGCCTGGGGAAAGTGCTGAAGAGGGTTTGGGACTCGAAAGCAGAGATTCAGGATCTCTGCTGGATTTCTACTCTTCTCTTAAGGAGGACTTTCCAAACCTGAAGAGACATGCTCAGAAGATGTTGGTTCTCTTCAGCTCTACCTACATTTGTGAACAAACATTTTCAATGATGAAGTTTACAAAATCCAGGTATAGATCCTCTCTCACTGATGATCATTTGTCAGCTGTGCTTCGCTTCTCCACCTCAGACATCCAACCTGACTTTGATGCACTCGTTAAAGCCCAGCAGAGACTAGATTTCTCTCACTGAATAAGAAAAAAATTGCTTAAAAACACAAAATAAGGTGTTTGGACCACAAATATAGGCAACTAGCAGTGAACTGGGACACTTATTTTTTAAACCTCTTTCTCAAGATCACAGTTCAGTGATTTTATTTTACAGACAATACTGTGTGTCTGTAGAATGCTAAGAACCTCTTTCCAACAATATTTGAAACTCAGAATGTGTTTTGGAGTGAATGTGACTGAAACTGTTAACTAATATAAGTCACAAATGTTTAACAAAAACCAAATGTGCACACTTTGTTTACCATTGCCTTGGGAAATTTGAATAAATCACATTTTTGTAAGACAACCTCACTTTTGCCTTTTTGCTCATTTATAACATATAGTCTACTCTTACCAGCTTGAAGAAACAATGGTATTTACTGCTTTTTATAAAGAAATACCATTAATATTATGCATAATTGACTTCAGCCTTTTGGCCTGGCCCTCCACAATATTTTCTATTTCTCATGTGGCCCCATGGAAAAAATATTTGCCCACCCCTGCATTAGAGTCACTATTCTGCTTCATAATCAGAGTCAGTCATGACCAGACAAAGTGATCAGTCAACAAAGACCAGACCTGCCGGCAATTATACGTTTTAATATTTGCTCTCTTCATGCTGCGTGCATCTCCTCCTCTCCCCGACTGGGAGCCTCTTGGCGGGAGGCATTTTTCAAGCTCTAAAAACTCCCAAACTTTGCTCAGCCTGAAGGTTACACATCTCCACTATCTTCTGGTGTAAAGTAGTAACATATTTGTAGATGAGACTTGTTAAAGTCAGCAATGAGGCTTTGGCGCTTATAACCAACATGCATAAACGGACAGATCGGTCCCGCCTACTTACTCTGTAGGTCTTTTATAAATACGCAGTAATCGTTGCTTGCCCTTTTCACTTCATCCTGCATCCTAGCAGCAACCACTTTGGCGCCTCTGGAGTCGGTGTTTGTTTACGTCATGCTGCATTCAGTGTGATTGGAAAAAGGAGCTTCAAGCGCTTAACCTCCGATTTTGTTTTCTTTCTGGCCTTAGTTGGGGGGGACAGATCGGGGTCGATCTGAATCTGGGGGGGACAGATCCCCCCCGTCCCCCACCCTATCTGCGCGCCTGCTGTCACAGACACATGACATTCTGTCTCAATCTGTCCCCCTGCTGATATTCTGTATTGCGTATTCTGCGCCTGTGTGTGTGTGTGTGTGTGTGTGTGCGCGCGCGTGCATGTGTGTGTGTGTGTGCGTGTGGGGGGTCTTGTTCTGTGTGAAAATGAGAACAAGTGATAATGCTGCAGGATTTCATAATTTTATCCTTCTCAGCAGCAGCACTGCAGGTGCTCTCCATGTCCAACATGTGCGTAAGCCAGGTCCTTACTCAACTTAAAGTTGCGCACATTTTTCCGCTAAGTTTTCTTTCATAAATACCAAAGTTTGCATGGAAAGTTGCTTACGTAGTTTTGTGACCCCGTTTTGTGTGTAAGCAAGCTTGATAAATGACACCCCAGGTGACTCTTGGGTTGCTTACATGTTAATGAAGAAAGCAACTTTACCATGACACCCCTAAAAAACATGGGGAGCTTAACTGTTGCTCAATCAGTGACACTGATCTATTGAGAAAAAGCCAACCTTAAGGTCAGACTAAGCGTAATAGCTACGGAAATCATGAATGACACCAAGTTTCTCTGGTGTCTGGAGATACCACTGAAGAACTGTGTACCGCAGAAAATGTTCAAATGCATGCAAAAGCTTGGAGAGATTGTGTTTATCCGTTTTTCCAGCGACAGAGACTGCTTTGGTGTAGTAGGAGAGGGATGCTCTCACATTCCCTCCAATCAATTCCAGTCCATGGCCCAACAAGGACAGCTGCCAAAGCTTCTCACCCAACAGTTGCTCATGTGTCCTGGGTCATGCATGACAGAGTCACGTGGTTGAAGCACAGATTTGGGCTGGACTCACGCACCAGTAGCGTGTGTGTGTGTGTGTTTACATGTGGTGGAAAGAAAATACTGTAGCTTTGTTCCGTGCATCTATACTAAGGGGCCGCTTTTGTCTAAATTTTTTGAAGCCAACAAGGAAGTGACAAAAATTGCAGTGCTCCTCCTCCACTAGGGGTGGGCTCCAAAACAGAACAAATTTTCATTGGGGGTTTCTCAATGTCAAAGGCACCTGGCCTTTCGAGGAGATGTCTTGCGAGGCCAGGCGCCTTGCTTACGAGGACACTGTCCTACCTTGGTCAAAGAAAACGGTTAAATGTAACAGACTTGCATCACGTGACCACGGCTTCAAATTTTTGACCAAGGTTAGGCTACAAGGCACCTCCCGTGTCCTTGCTCAGCTAGCTAAATGGCTAACAAACGGAGAACACACGCCTCGGTAGAACATGAACATTGGAACACGTCTTGGCGGTTCCTAGGCAACCGGGGCGAGACCAAGACATCAAGGCAAGGTTCCTTGGCATTGAGAAACACCCATTGACGCCCATGTTAAAAAATGCCAACTTCCCTGCAGGAATGAACATGTTTACAGCCCAGTACAAAAACTTTTTAGGTTTAATAGGTTTAGTTTACAGTTTTGACAACTTTAAGGGAGGTGAATGTTTTGTAACTCTTCTGTTTACCATATTATTGTCATGATCGCAGGAAGCTTCCTGACCCACGTGAAAGAATCACCACAAGGCAGGAGGTAAGAAAACATGAATTTGATTTTATTAAATGAAAAAATAATAACGGAGGACGCAGCTCCAAACGGGTGCTGGAAAAGCCAACGGGAACTAAGGGCGAACTTAGACGAAGCGGAAACCGGGTCGGGGTCTAAAAATAAAAACAAACACACGGAGGTTAAACCAGGAACGAGAGAACCAGAAACAATAGAGGGAAGGGAGGTCTTACGGAGCCAGAACAGTTGATGAATGTGAGGAGAGGGTAGGTCAGGTCTGGTCGATGGAGAATTAGGTTGAGGCTGGATGGATGTGGTTGACGAATATCCAGAGCAGGTGAACGGCGGAGAGCAGATGACCAGGGGAGAATGAGTGGCGAGGCTGAGGTACACACTCCAGGACAGAAGAGAACTCAGGCTGAGACTTGGTAGTAGAACTGGGGGGGCAGGACAGGTAATTAAACAGGACAAGCAGAGCAAGATTGCAAAAATTGTACAATTTCAGGCCAAGGCTGGAAGCTACCCAGGTGAGAGTATCAACCTGCGCTGGAGTGTGGACACGCCACTCCTTAAATCCTCTGGCCTTGCTGATGGGAAATCAGCAGCAGCTGAGGCTCTCCGACACGCCCACCTGCAATTAGACTCAGAGGGAAAAACACCAGACTCATGACAATTATTGCTAATGGTTAATATATTCACTTAACATAAATGTTGAACATTTTACTCCACATTAGGTGAAATAACCTCTAAGTGTTAGAGAAAGGAGTGGTGTCTGAGGTCAACGCCCACTTTAACTTAATTTCTCATTTGTCCAAATTGATAAATAATAGTTAATAAAAGCTAGATCAGTTCTTTTTGAGATCAAAACAATCTTATAAGCAAAATCTTTAATGAGCATCAGACTTGGTTGCTTTTGATGACTCAGCTCTAAAGAAGATACGGAACGAGAGAACAGGCTCAGCCTTAGAGATAGGGTGAGGAGCTCTGACATTCGGGAGGGACTCGGAGTAGAACCGCTGCTCCTCTGGATCGAAAGGAGTCAGTTGAGGTGGTTTGGGCATCTGGTCAGGATGCCTCCTGGACGCCTCCCTGGGGAGGTGTTTCGGGCATGTCCTGCCGGCAGGAGGCCCCCGGGTTGACCCAGGACACGTTGGAGAGGTTACATCTCCAATCTGGTCCGGGAACGCCTCAGGGTCCTGCCGGAGGAGCTGGTGGAGGTGGCCAAGGAGAGGACGGTCTGGAGCTCCCTAGTTGGGATGCTGCCCCCGCGACCCAGACCCGGATAAGTGGAGGAAGACAACGACAACGATGACGAGAATGAGAGAGGAGAGAGGCCTTGTCCTCGCTTTAAAAAAAAAAACAGCAAACAGATTTTAACTTCAGCTTAAGCTGAGTCCGGTAGCAGACCTCCTGATGACCTGTGCTCCATCCAGAAATATGTCTTTTGTGACCTGGTAAGCGCCTCACCAAAGGCTAAATAGGTTCTACTCATCTCTTCTGCAGACCAAAGTGCATGTCCTCCTGCACCTATTGCTCCTGCGCATGACTCCATCGTAACGATGACACCTCATTCAGTTGACCCTGCCCCAACGGTGCGTCTCGTGACATCTGTGGCCCCAGTGGAGTTTGGTGAGGTTGCATCCATCAGTACCGGTGTGTGACACTTGTCGGCGGGTCAAGCCATCCTTTCCCGCTGGACAAACCTGAGAAACTTAAACTTCTATCTATCTACATCATCCGTAAAGGTCCCAGGTGGAAACCTCACATCCCAGTGACCCTTGAGGGGTCGCTAACCTGTGATGCTATCTTAGACACTGGGTCAGACGTTTCTATCAAGTCGCATTCCCTTTGGGAAAGCCAATGCTTGGCTCCACTTCCCTCACTTTCACTTTAAAGAGATACTTTGCATCTTATTCATAATTTTAAATCATTTTCTTGAGCCAGGATGTGCTAAAGTGACCATTCACAGGACTAATGAAATGCCACCAAGCCTCTATTTCCCCCTGTGACCAAAGAAACCCCACTTACAGCTTCGTAGTTGCCAGTCCGGTCTGTTGGACTTAGAAAAAAATTGAGCTGACATACCTGGTGCTGCAGTCTGCTTCCAGCACATTTCCTGCATGTTTTAATCATGAAATTAGCTAATTTGTTTAATTTAGTGATGAATCACCTCTCTAGACCCTAAGGAAGGTTGGGAGATGTCTCAGCTGTTAGATTAAGGTGTTAAAAAGACAAACGCACAGCGACAAGATAGATTTTTGGTTTTGGTTCTACAAATGGTAAATGTCCTGTATTTGATATAGCTCCTTCTATAGCCCTGGAACCCCTCAAAGTGCTTTACAACACAATCAGTCATTCACCCATTCACACACACATTCACACACTGGTGGGGATGAGCTACGATGTAGCCACAGCTGCCCTGGGGCGCACTGACAGAGGCGAGGCTGCCGAGCACTGGCGCCACCGGTCCCTCCGACCACCACAAGCAGGCAACGTGGGTTAAGTGTCTTGCCCAAGGACACAACGACAGCGACAGACTGAGCAGGGCTCAAACCTGCAACCTTCCGATTACGGGGCGAGCACTGAACTCCTGTGCCACCGTCGCCCCAAATGGACACTAGAGGGTGCTAAAAGCAAGCCTAGTCTCCCTTAGATGTTTTTTATGCCCTCCCCTGTCATTTTACACTGTTGTCTCTAGTTTTAACACTAAATGTTTTCACCAACTCAGTAATTCCCAGTTAGCTTTCCTATCCACTCCAAGTTACAGAAATTCCCTGTTACCTTAAAATTTGTGATGCACAGTTTACAAATTCCATGTTTTCTTATATCTAGAAATTCCCTGTTTCCGTTCTTTAGTATTGCCCTGATACCTTTTCTGTAAGGTGCTGCACTAGTTTTGCTGTTTGGTTTACACTACTTCTGGTTTATTGTTAGAATTAACATGTCATGATCCACGAGCCGAGGTGAGTGCTCCTCCTCACTGAACCGTCTTTGAGGTTCTCTTTCCACAGGTGAGGAGCGAGGGGACACCAGCGGTGCTGCATTCCTAATCAGAGGCTCTGGTATAAAAGGAGGATGGAGACACCACTCGACGCTGGATGATTGCTACAATTTTGGTTAGCTCCAGCCACTCGTATTTGCTTGTTCACTTGTTAGACTTCTCGTGTTAGGATTATTGGATTTTTGACCTCTGACTGTTTTCTTGGATTACGACTTTGGATTCCCCTCTGAACCCCCGTCTGCTTGCCCTGTTTAGGATTACCATCATCTTCTTCACCTACTCCGCCGAGAACCCCGGATCTTCAGGACCACGTCCCATCCTCTTCCACGGCTTCTGCTCCTCTCCTCTCCGCTTCCTCACCCTCCCCGCTCTGCTGGACCCCCGCCCTCGCTCACCTCGGCTCATCACCTGCGCTGCTGCTCGCTGAGCTCGAACTCCGGACTAACGCCTCACGGCATCCTACTCACTGGACTTCCAGTGCACCTTTAGTTCCCGTTCTCCAAATAAAAGACTTTATTTTTACTTACCTCCTGAGTCCCGTGTTGATTCTGCATGTCTTGGGTTAGACGCCTCCCGCAAGTCATGACACAACATGGATGTAGCTTCAATTTGGAGAGTGGTAATGTGTGTCCAGTGTGAAGCTTTGTATATTTAGAAACAGAAATGTGACTGATTAGTTCAAACAGTGGTGCTGGATGAAGATTTATATGTAATAAATCTTTTAAATGCTTTAGTTTCATTTAGAGCTAGTTCAGCTCTCAGGTTCAGCTGTTTATTAAGAGAAGTGGCTTAACAAAGCCACAAAAACTTAGGACAGATGAAAAATATGGAAAACAATTGCTGAACATGACACCAAGGTCATCACTGGAAATAACAGGTGTCTTTTTTGGTGTATTGTTGATGAACTTATTATACAAAGATTGATTGAGCTGACTCTATAAAACGCAGCATTCTTGTAAGTTTGGCCCTCAGACCTGAGAGTAATTAAAGAGGTAGTTAACTGAGGAACCTTTTTTTTATTATTTCTGATTATAATCACTCACTCTGAGTGTTCGTGCAGGCTGAGCATGAAAATAGTCTGAAAATATGTATTTTCTAATGAAAATAGTTCATTTTAGGACAATTAGTTGATGCTCTGAAACTTTTAGACAAAGCAGCAATGAATTTAAATGTATTTCAAATATTTGTTTGTTTGTTTGAAACTTGTTAAAGGTTTGTGAAAAAAGTATCACAGCATCCTGGCATGCGTTGTGGTCAATGACGTAATGCTCCTCGTCAATTCGGCAATTATTTGCACACTTGTGTACTACGCACTCGAAGCCTTACTGTGCACTTTCTCCGAGTGCACTTTGCTGAAGACCACAGGTCGCAGTGCGAGTGTTGAGACAGGGCCTGAAGTTACTTTGTCCTCCAGCTGACTTCTTCATTCTCAAACAGGAGGATCTGAGGTTTTTTACCCCACAGAACGACTTACAAGGCACCCATTCCTTCTGAGACCACTGGAAATGTATTAAAAATGTGAGTAAAGTTTGAACATCTTAGGTGTGTTCTTGCTGTGCATTATTTCTAATTCCATGTTGTCTTTCTTTTTTAAAACACAGAAACGGTTTTGTTACCTGTTATTGACGCTACAGTTTCGCCGACGGCTGACGGCTTCTTCAGGCTGACGCTGATGGTCAGCCTGAAGAAGCCGGCAGCCGTCGGCGAAACTGTAGCGTCAATAACAGGTAACAAAACCGTTTCTGTGTTTTAAAAAAGAACGACAACATGGAGTGAGTAAAGTTTACATTTATGTCATGTCTCCCAGGTTACCATCCTCATCAGCCAGGCCCTCATCCACCTAATTCACCCTAGTCATGTCATTCTGCTCACCTGCCTCACCAGCTATTTATTCCCCAGCCAGCAACCAGTTCCCTGCCAGATTATTGAATGCCACAGCAAGTAGATTCTCCAGCCTTCCCAGTATTACCTGACTCTCGGACCGCAACCCTGTTTTGACACACGGATTGCTGCCTTGCCTTGCCCCTGTTTGGTTCCCTGCCTCACTTTTGGGTTTGCTGGATTTTTTTGACCTCGGACCTGCCTTCTGACTTCACGCCTCTTGCCTGCCTACTCCTATCCCTCGCTGCTCTCCCTGGTTCTGACCCACGCTTCCACACGACCAAGCCCTGAACGTCTATCTGGATTTCTGGTAACATTAACCTGAACTGTGAAAAAAAAAAAAAAATGTTAAACATCTTACTGTGTTTGGTTATCTTTATGGGTCCTCCATCCAAGGTCATCACACTTTATTGTCATTTGGAAATCATGAAGAGCATGCTCATCCAACCATCCATTTTCATCCACTTATCCAGAGTCGGGTCTTGGGGGCAGTAGCCTAAGTCGAGAGGCCCAGACTTCCCTCTCTCCAGCCACTTGGGCCAGCTCTTCTGGCGGAAACCCAAGGCGTTCCCTGGCCAGGTGAGATACCTATTCTCTCCAATGTGTCCTGGGTCTACCTTTAGGAGCATGTCTGCAATGCAAATCTTGTTTCATCATTTGGAGCCAAAATCGAACTGAAATACAAATTTGACTAAGTTCCACGTCCCCACCACATTCACTTGCCAGCATAAAGGACACAGAGGACACTTTTAGTAAATTTATATAAAATGCAAAAGATGAAACAGAGGCTTTCAAAGACTTACAACATCTCACTTCATCCTTAGATTTCCTTCTCCGTATTTCTGTTGACTCTTTTTCTGCAACTTAATGAGGTGAAGAAAAGTCTGAATGTGTAAGCTATGTTTAAGTGTGTGGGTTGGCCATGTTCATGTAAGGTGAAATACAGCAGCAGAGTGCTTGTTATGACAGGGTAATGAGTGAGACAAGCCAGAAGCAAGTGGTCATGGAGAAAAAGAAACATCATGTAGCAGCAGCACAGTTTTCACCACTGCACATGACAGGAATGAATCACATTCCTGCTGGAACCGCACGAGCCGTTTCTCACACATTTAGGCCATATAAATGTTGCAGACACGGGGACAAAATTAGAGCTTTTAATATAAAGGAAAACCAATACTTTGGCTCTGGGGCCTGTGTTGAACAGAAAATATGCTGCTGAGCTCTTCAGAGGGAATGAGAGACATCTAAAGTTCACTCCGAAGAGTTTGGAGGAATGTTGTACAGTCAAGTGTAGGTGAGCAAAATGAATATTAGGTTAACCCTGACCATGAGGATGTGTCTGAGTGAATATATCAGCACCTTTGCTGTCATGTACAGGTAGCTGAGTGTGAGAGATGAGAATCTCAACAAAAGGTACGTCAGCGCTCAGTGTCAATTAGGGGAAACCGAAGCAGAGGCAAATGGAGACAGAGGTGAGTGGTCTTGACACAGCTTCCTTTGACTGGTTAGAGGTTCCTAAACGATCCAAAATAGTCATCGTCCACTTTGGTCTAATGAGAAGAGAAGAATAAATAAATGTCCACTGAGGTGAGACCAAACTGACCAATCAGTTCTCTCCTCAAGCTTCTCTTTTGGAACGAAGCTCATCCTCCTCATGATGATGACTTAGAGGTCTAATCTGTTACCATCCCACACCAACATGCCTGTAGAAACCACAAAGGGCACAGACCACGGTCCCTGGATCGTCATTTGGACTTATTTAGAAGTACACACACACAAAAAAGCACAGGCTTTACAAACACACACACTGAAATACACACAGCTTTCAAACATCATTGATTCTAACTGGGAAAACGTAATCCAGACTGGGAAGAGGAGGCGTGGCCACCTCTCTAGAGAAATGTCAGGCTACAAACTGGGTGTCTGCTAGAGAAATGAACCAGCCCTTTCATCTACGCCACCTTTCCTACAAACAGCAAAGGACAACAAGAAATAGCCGTGTTTCCATTGAAAAGATTACAATCAATATTTTAAAGCAGTGTATCAATTATTTGTTGAAAATTGTTGTGTGTGTGTGTGTGTGTGTGTGTGTGTGTGTGTGTGTGTGTGTGTGTGTGTGTGTGTGTAGGTGTGTGTGTGTAGGTGTGTGTGTGGCTGTGTGTGTGTGTGTGTGGTGCAATTCAAACTCTGACTGCTAGCAGAAGTTTTTATCGATTTCATTCTGACAGAGCAATCTTGCAGTCAGTCAGTCAGTCAATGTCTTTATTGGTATTTATAAAGCATTTCACACACATGAAGCGATCAAATAGCCTGGCCTGCCAGACTCGTCCTCTGTTTAATTCTGCACAGAGAAAGAGTCAGGTAACTCACAGGCAGAGAGGCACTTGAGGGGCGGGACTAGCCAGCTCAAAAATAACCAATCAGAGAACAGACGGAAATGCCGACTGCACCGTGCGATGCTGTAGTTTTTTAGTTGTAGTAAAAAAAAGGCATCGGGCAACGGCGCAAACATTTTTTTTTAGAAGAAAGGCTTTTAGCGCTTCTACTTGTTGTGGTTTAAAAGACATTCAAGTCATTTAGAACAGAGGAAAGAGTCGCAGCGACCTCCGCTTCAGTCACCATGTTCAAAACTCACCATTATGGTGTGTGACGTATGCTACTCAGCGCTGATTGGCTCGGCTAGAATACTTAGGGGGTGGGGTTAATTTAATAGGAGAGTTCCCAGACTCTTTCTCTGTGCAGAATTAAACAGAGGAAGAGTTTGGCAGGCCAGGCTAGTGATCAAAGGCAATAACACTGGACTAGCGTCTGGTCTGAGTTTTCCAACAAGGGCGTCTCCATTTGTTATCTGTTTCAGAGGGTGAGGGGATGATGTGTATTTGTTTAGTCATGTGAACAGGAAATGAAATCATCTCTGAACGTAAACGTGTGTGGTTTGTGTACATAATAACATAAATTCAGCTTTAATAATTTTTATTCTATGCAAAATCTGCTGATTTTAGAAGCATTGATGTCACTATATCGTTATTGGCAAATATCGGTTATCGGCCATAACAGTGGTCTTAATATCAGATATCGGTATATATATATATACATATATATATATATATATATATATATTAGGGGTGCAACAATACATGTACCCGTATTGAACCGTTCAATACGGAGCTTTCGGTTCGGTACGCATATGTACCGAACAATACAGTATTTTTTAATTTATTTTTATCATTTTTTCTTCTGACGATGAGATCCAGTGGATCTGGGTGATCTGCGTTCGACTACTCCGCCTGGGGTCGAATTGTCGAGCGCAGATCCACTTAGCGCCGCCCACATGCTTGGTAGCGAGACGTGAGAAGTCAAGAGCATCTGGCTGCAGACATCAGCTGGCGACTTTGCCGTGACAGGAAATGACGTATCTGGAAAAAATTGTCATTACCTTCGCCGGAAGTCATTACCTTTGCCGGAAGTAGTTTTTTTCGGAAGTCATTACCTTTGCCGAAGTAGTTTTTTTTTTCTTGAATACGCTTTATTGACAAAGCACAAAAGTAGTTTGAATTTGTCAAAACCATACCGTGTCGTTTTTCTCTTCGATTTGTACATATTTAAGAGAAAAATTACACGGTGGGTCATTACCTTAACCAGAAGTCATTACTTTCACTGGAAGTAGTTTTTTAAAAAACAAAACTTACCGGAAAAAGCTTTTTATTTCAGATTTTTTTTTCTCTTCAGATCTGGACTGGCAAACTTAAGTAACGTTGTTACCTGCGTTGCATGAAAATTGAATATTAAATCCCTTTGTTCTTCAGACAGGGAATTTTTATGACAGTAGCACATACATACATACATAATACATACATACATATATATACATATATATATATATATATATATATATATATATATATATATATATATACACACACACACACACATATATATATGTATATATACACACACACAATAAAAGGCTGTAAAGTGAATTAAAAAAACATATGGAAAAAATGAGAACACATTAAACTAAGACTTTTCAAAATGTGCAAACAAAATAGTACTGGCTAAATATTCTGTTTTATTGTTAAGCCCAAGATGAACTTTTGACCTACACCAATTGCTAAAGTACAGGACTCCCAGAAGCAGTGAAAAACATTTCAGCAACACTCCTCTCTCACCAGCAACAAAAATTAGTTATTAAATATCCATAACACTGTCCTATTGTGTATCACAGCAGCTCATTGCAACAGAATTTAACTACTACAGTTGATAACTATTTAGCTAGTTGGTATTTATTTTGAGTGAAAGACAATAAAACCAAAGAAACACTTAATTTCACAACCATTTTATTTTGGGTACAAATGAATTTGCTGAAGCATGGCTTTCTCAGCTGCATATCGATTCATCCCCTCCCATTTTTCCAACACTTTTATTGTTACCTGAAAAACATGCAGGATTACTTCATCGTCGTCGTTGTCGTCTTCCTCTGCTTATCCGGGTCCGGGTCGCGGGGGCAGCATCCCAACTAGGGAGCTCCAGACCGTCCTCTCCCCGGCCTTGTCCACCAGCTCCTCCGGCAGGACCCCAAGGCGTTCCCGGACCAGATTGGAGATGTAACCTCTCCAACGTGTCCTGGGTCGACCCGGGGGCCTCCTGCTGGCAGAACCTGCCCGAAACACCTCCCCGGGGAGGCGTCCAGGAGGCATCCTGACCAGATGCCCAAACCACCTCAACTAGCTCCTTTCGATCCAGAGAAGCAGCGGTTCTACTCCGAGTCCCTCCCGGATGTCCGAGCTCCTCACCCTATCTCTAAGGCTGAGCCCGGCCACCCTACGGAGGAAACTCATTTTAGCAGCTTGTATCCGCGATCTCGTTCTTTCGGTCATTACCCAAAGCTCATGACCATAGATGAGGATTGGGACGTAGATCGACCGGTAAATCAAGAGCCTGGCTTTCTGGCTCAGCTCCCTCTTCCCCACGACAGATCGGTTCAGCGTCCGCATCACTGCAGACGCCGAACCAATCCGCCCGTCGATCTCCCGATCCCTCCTACCCTCACTCGTGAACAAGACCCCGAGATACTTAAACTTCTCCACTTGAGGTAGGACCTCTCCCCCGACCCGGAGTTGGCAAGCCACCCTTTTCCGGTCGAGAACCATGGATTTGGAGGTGCTGATCCTCATCCCAGCCGCTTCACACTCGGCCGCGAACCTATCCAGCAAGAGCTGAAGGTCAGAGCAGGGTGAAGCTAGGAGGACCACATCATCCGCAAAAAGCAGAGACGAGATTCTCCTGCCACCAAACTCTGTTAAGGATTACTTCATACACTGTCAAATGTTTTCAAAAAGTAACTTTTATACCAATCACTGCTGAAGACTGCGTTGTACCTCTGGAACAAGGATATCAAACACCAAGTCCAGAAACTGGAACTCTCTCTTCTTTATTAGTTTATCTATTCCTGAGCATGAACCAATCCGCTCTGTCAGCTCGTCAACCTATAAAACACGTTAACATAAAAATGAACAAAACGTTCCTCTCAGCATTAGACAACAGACCCAGGTGGCCCACTGACCATGCATCCACATAAATAAATGTGATGCAGCTTATTGTAAGTCAGTATACATTTACCTGTGCATCAGCAAAGTGGAACATCAGTGGCTTTAGTCTTTGCTTTAATTTAAGCGAGACACCTGGATTGTGCCACAGATACATGAGGCCAGACTTCACTCTACCACTGCAGAGATCCTTATACAGAGTCTGAGTAGAGACAAGAGTTAAAAATAAGCAACATTACCACAGAAAACAAGGGATTGCATTATCCTATGTCCAATTTTAGAGTCTTAATTTATTATAATTAAACATTACCTTGATTTCACCATCTGAAATCACTGCCTGGGTTCCATTTTTCAAAGCCTCGATTGTCCTGGAATTTAGATAAAATACATCTTATTAGCAAATGAAGAATACAAGCACATGTAAGGAGTTTTGTCAGTGTCACTTGAAGAAGTCCGATATTCATTTTAGATCTATATTTAAGGCCTGTAACTCCTGAATGATTTGCAGCTACATGTGCTTAAATCCGATAATATTAATATAAACCAAACCCGATCAAAGCAGTCAGTCGACAAAAATATCTATTTTTTATAAGGTTAGGATTATTCTGAAACAGAATCAGAAGGAGGGCGGCATTAATTAGAGAAGCGGCTACTATTTCAAAGTTATTGTACCTGTTGCAGGACACCTGATTTGTGCAACCACAGTAGAATGACCCAGCACACCACACACAATAACTGAAAAATATTTAGAGATATTGAAAGCTAAGCTTGTCCAGAAAATACATTTTATTTCTGGGTGCACAGGACCAGTTCCAGTGTGGGCCAGATGCTGAAAAATAAATTCATAAATCTGTCTTTTTTGAAGTTTCACAAATCAGAGGAAGGTTTCACAAATCACAAACTATGTTTTATGCATTCCTACGAGCCCAGAATAATCTAAAACAGGTTTGAAGAGTGTATGTATTGTAGGTTTTGAGCTAGAGCAGAATAAAAATGGTCAGAGTAGAGAAAAATTGGGTGTATTAGCCCTTTAGCCATTTCCCGAATCGGAAGCTAACTTTAGCCTCGTATGAAAACTATAGTGATTGAAACCACTTACAAATCTCTGAAAATCTACGCTTTTTAATTAAAAAAGGGTATTAATAATGTTTCAGTTAAGTCAGTATTAGAAATCGTGGTCTTTATATCATGTCTAAATTATATATAAAGTTAATATTATTACTTTAACTGTTTTAACAAACAGGGAGACCAGAAAAATCAAATAGCTAAGTTAAAGCTAAGCTACAATTGCTGATAGCTTTATTTATGTAGCTTTTGTGTTAGCTTGTGAACTCCCTGCATTCATTTAAAGACTGCGTGTTAATATTGATACAATTAGCTATGAAACACGGTGCCTTTGCAATAATTCTCTGGTAAAGCTTTAAACGCTACAGTGCCTACATTTAAGAACTAAGAACGGTTGCAACAATTAGTTAATTTCATCCTTATCTTTCTTTATCTATCATCCTTATCCTTACCTTTCCTCAACTGAAACCCGCCGAGTATGGTTGAAACAAAAACAACGTAGCGGCCGCCAAAAAAAGACCAACTTCCTGCCGAGGTCTTTCGCTCGTCGATTTTCCGGTAAAAGTAATGACACGCCATCTTGCTCTCGACACACCAGCTGATGTCTGCAGCCAGGTCCTACTCTGAGAAGTTGGCTAATCGCTAGTAATGGCAGCTGCGTCAGCGGTCCCCGAGATTGAACCTCCTCCTCCGTCTTTCATATCTGGAGTTTGGAACTTTTTTGGCTTTCATGTGAAGAGTGACCCTGATGGTAAGCGCGTCACGAACAAAACTACCACAGTATGTCGGAGATGCCACACAATGCTTAATCACGTCAGCGGGAACACAACAAATATGACTGTACATCACCCTGATGCAAAGACAAGTGGAGGCAGGGAAAAACAACAACAACCAAGCATGCAACAAGCTCTTTCCGAGTCATTTAGACAGCCGTTTACACGTGATTCCAAGAGGGCAAAAGAAATAGACAGGGCGATAGCTACTTTTATTGCTGTCGACATGCGACCGTTTTCTGTAGTAGACAAGATCGGGTTTCGGGAGATGCTGAGAGTACTTGAGCCCCGTTACAATCTTCCTTCACGAACCTATTTCACGGAGACCGCAGTTCCTGCTTTGTACAGTGAGACAAAAGCCAAATTAGAGACGGCAGTGTCAGCAGCACCCGCTGTTGCTCTGACCTCAGACGGCTGGACGTCAAGAGCTACACAGAGCTCAGGAACAGTGAGAGATGTAAAAAAAAAACATCAGGGATGACCTGGAGCAGAGATACACAGATCCTGCCATTCAGCATTACCTCCACAAGTGCACAGCTTTAGATCCACGCTTCAAGTCCCTGCGACACTTGGATGATGCCACTCAACTGAGAATTTTTGCAGCACTCAACACAGAGATTGTCCTGAGCATTGAAGAAGTAAGTATTATTTTATAAATGTTTGATAATTTCTTTTGCTACTACATGAGTTGCAAGTTTTAATTAAAAAAATACAATTAATTTAATTTATTTGTATTTTTGTTTTTTGTATTTCTTCAAAGCCAAGCTGCAGGCAACACAACAACAGCCCCCTCTACGGATACTGAAGCACCACACACTTCAGATTCACCATCATCATCTCCACAAGAGAAGAAGTCAGCCATGAAGGAGTTGTTTGGAGAACTGTTCATGGGACAGGAGCCAAGGACCAGGTCTGCAGCCAAAGTGGCAGATGAGGAAATTAACTTGTATAGGTTAGCGGGCTGCATTCACATCGATGATAATCCACTGAGATGGTGGAAAGAACATCACAGCTTGTACCCTCACCTTTACAAGTTGGCACTGTGTTACTTGGTTGTACCAGGGACCTCTGTCCCAAGTGAGAGGGTGTTTTCCACTGCAGGTGACATTGTCACAGCAAGCAGATCTGTACTGTCAGCAGAACATGTTGACATTCTCATTTTTCTGAAGAAAAACATGGAAGTTGAGTAAACTGATATTTGGTTTGTGTTTAAGTGAAACTTTTATTTAAGTTATTTTTGTTGTATATGCAGCTAAGTGTTAGCACTCCAGAAGATGAGTGTGAGGGGGAGTTCCATAAAACATTGGTTCATTTTATAGGGACCTTGTTTAATTGCTGCTGAGAATATAGCCCAGAGGATGGCTATAGTATAGCTATTATTTTGGAAAAAAGCTACTTTGGTTTTTCACAGATTATTTTCTTCATTACATAAGTTTGCTATTGTAGCAACATTTAATTTACAAAATTGTACTTTTGATTTAAAACAAATATTTGTAATAAATTTCAATGAATGACAAATTAAAAAAGGCATGAATACAGTTTTTTTTGTATCGAAAAAATATCGAACCGTGACACAAATATATCGAATCGAACCGAACCGTCCATTTTGTGTATCGTTGCACCCCTAATATATATATATATATATATATATAGTGTAAGTTGTGAAAATGTACTCTCCAAGTTTTAGTCTGGCAGCTCCAGGTTTGTGATGAAATTTATTATTTTTTCAATATGCCTGTTCAGTGGTTTGTGGCCAGAAATACACATATCTACACTTGCAACAGAATAAATATATGTAAAGAAAAATGGTGGACATTATAGTGGTCCTCAGTCTTGGTATGAAAAATGTGGAGCTTCACAGGCACCCTTCAAATCCCAGAGAGGCAAACCACAAGCCCACCTGGTGCCGTTACGCCTGCAGCACAGGGAACAAGGACCAGGCCGGACTAAACCCAATTAGCCAACTAAAGGAATCGGATCAGATCTAAATCTGGATTACAAAAATCACAAAAAGTCTGCATGTTTGTGTTTAACTTGGTTCATTGCTTTTTTATCCATCCATCCATCTTTAGTTCATGTAAAATAATTTAATTTACATCTATAGGTGGGTGATACCATATCATTAACAAGATTACCAGTAATTTTTTTTTTTTGCCACGTTGAGCTAATTTCATGATGTAATATCATCCACTACACAATTCATGTGGATCATCAGCACAAAGTCCTTACTAGGGTTGTCACGGTATGAAAATTTAACCTCACGGTTATTGTGACCAAAATTATCACGGTTTTCGGTATTATCGCGGTATTTTTTAAACGGTGTTGCATATGTTCAGAAAGCATTGATAGTCCTGTTCTACACAAACTGAAATAGTTTTGAAAAGGTTTAACAGTGTTTATTAAACCTAAAATAACACAAAGCCTTAGCAAAAGTGCAACTTTTCACAAGTAAAGGAACAAATAGCTTATTTTTCTTGAACGTGTTACAGTAGTCAGTGCAGGTTTAAATGATACAAATCCAAACATTCAAAACATAAACAATATGTAAACAAATCAAAGAAACACCACTTGTTTTCTCATATACTTGTTTTCTTCATTATCAAAATGAAAATCTAAAACTCCAGTCCACACTTGACTTGAGCGCTGTACAAGTCAACCTTAAAAAATATGTATTTAAAATAAATAGCCACTTTAAACAAATTACTAAAATAACTACTACACTATGTAATCAAATCCAAATGTTCAAGTATAAATGGCATTGAACAAGTAAACAAATCAATGTCAAGGAACTAATTGTATATTTCTCTTCATCATCAACAAATAAGATGCTTCATCCAGCAACAGGGTGTCCGTGACACGGTTTAAATGCTGGCAGAGGACGCTGCGGCTGCAGTATGTAGTGACTCGTTGCATTCTCCCTCAACCAAAAGTCCTCACGTCATGCATTTAAGCTAAAATGCTAATGTGTTAACTTACCTTGCACTGGCTGTAGAGACGTGGGTGATGATCACGCAGATGTGCCATTAGATTCGAAGTGTTGCTGCCTTTTGCAGACACTTGTTTCCTGCACGTTCTGCAAACGGGATAGCCGTCTTCTATTAACTGTCCCTCAGCATTTTTCAGAAATCCAAAATATGCCCATACTTCCGATTTAGTCTTCTTTGAGGGCTGATGGATGTCCTGGGCGCTGCCGTCTCCTCCTTCGGCCATTATTTCAGCTTCAAAGTTTTGGTGCCGTTGCAAACTAAAAAGTGCATGTGCGCGCCGCGGGAACTTCAGCTGAAGCGACAGTGGCTGGTAAGGGTCACCGCGCCGAAACCGCGGCCACGGTAAACCCGCCGAGATAATTTAATTTTTTAAAAACTGGACGGTTATTTTTATTGTCAACTTTTTTACCGGGGTTTACCACTATACCGGTTACCGTGACAACCCTTACAGACATCAAAGCAATCATGGCTGGAATCTCAGTTTTAATACATATAAGCCAGTAGGACAAAATACATTTGAGGAATTTTGGCCTCTCCTGGCTTCTGTACCTTCTTCTGTAAGCGGTGAATTAAAACATTAGGAGAGGAGACATGCGAGTCACGTTAGAAAGCCCGGCATGCTGTGACAAAGAGAGAGAGTAGCGAGCAAGTGTGGCTGAATAAAAGACAAAAAACAATCGGGGCTCGACTGAAAAACATTCGGGGTCAAAGCCCCGTTATAATCGGCTGGCAACGCGGCTGATCAGAGAAAAATCTTTAAACATTCTAAATATCTTCTGACTTTTAGTATCACAATATATCATATTGTCTCTCCTGTTCTGGGATTTTTATCATGTCACCAATTTCTTGCCAATACACTCTCCTAGTAAACAATAAACCCTTCGATTTTTCAAGCAGGAGATTTGTCTTAAAGGAGACAAAATATGCAAACCTCACCTTGAGCCTTATTTAGTGCTGCCTCTGTAAACACTCCAGTGTGAAATGAAAACCTTCTGTTTTCTGTCAGTGCTTGGTTTTAGGAAATGTATACCTTTAAAAAGTTGTTTCAACAGGCAATAAGAATAAAACCACCTGTCATTGCAGGAGAAAGCTGCTGCTGGAGAAGTAGCAGCTCTAACCCGGATATCGGAGCTTCTCAGTTTAAAGCAGCCTGAGCGGGCGATGGGTGGGCGTGACCAGCTCAGCTCATTCAGGAAGGTACTGAAACTCAAGAAAATACTGCTGAAATTGCTTTATGTAAGAGGGATTTAGTGAAAGGAACATGAACATGTTTGGTATCAACCACAGAGCTCTTATGTCTTCATAAAAAGTCATCATATGTCCCCTTTAAAACGGCTTTCATGTTTTTATTATGATAATAAGATGAAATAAAGAAAACATTTCAACACGAATGTACTGAATCTCAGCAATCTGGAGTAAATGAGCTCTGGTTAAACTGACTCACACCATCTCTGAGATGTTAGATGGAGATCTCGTTACCCAAACCTTTTTGTTGGTGGGACCTCTGTCTCACAGCAGACTGAAGATTTATGTTATCATATTTTGTTTATTTTATGTAGGTTTAACAAGATTTATTTAGATACATCCCATGCTGTAGTTCTTTTTTAAAATACAGAGCAGTTTTGTTCACCTGTTTTCCCGCTACGTTTCGTTTGCAAACATCCTCAGGCTGACGCTGATGGTGGCGCGTCACTTCCTTCTCCGTTTATCTGCGGGCAGCAGAGGACGTTGTCGCCCTCTGCTGCCCGCTCTCCCCTCTCCGACGATGCAGTCCCATGCACGGTCCAACGTGTAAACTCTGTCGTCCCTGTTTATGGTCCCACATCCACGTCTCCTTATCTCTATAGCTTCTTTTATCCATCTTTTGTATTTTTGTTGTTTGGTGTTTATGATCCTTGTGTCGTCCCAGTCCATTAAATGGTTTTCTCTTATGCAGTGATCTGTTACGGCTGACTTCTTTATTGTGTTTTCTGCTTCTTCTTTTGCTGCTCTCGTGTGTTTATGACTTGCCTCTTTCTCACACTCCTTTCTATGTTCTATTGTTCGTGTGTTGAGTTGGCGTCCGGTTTCTCCTATGTATGTTTTATTGCAGGGTTCGCATGGGATTTCGTAAATGACTCCACATTTAAGTCCAGCTGATATTTTGTCTTTTAGTTGCACTAGCATGGAATTAGAGATACGACACAGCAAGAACACACCTAAGACGTTCAAAGAGAAATACGGACAACAAGGAACGAAGGACTTCCGCCGTTTGGAGCGATTACACCAGAAACGCGCACGTCTAAGAAACTACCTTCGCTTCAGTTTAAGATGCCGGGATGAAAACATCACACCCATAAGCCTACAGCTGAAAACACCGATCCGGACCAAGACAGCACAAAATATAATAGAAAGAGCACAGAGAGCACTGCTCAAGAAGAGGATGAGAAACGTCATAACCAAACAGAAGCAAGTAGAAGACGAACTGGAAAGAAGACACCTGGACCTAAAAAGGAATTACAAACTGGATGAACAAATGGAGGAACTAATTAAAGGACACATGATGGAAAAACAGGAAAAAGAGTTCACAAAGTAAAAGAAAGACACATAAAGAAGTTAAACAATCTCATAAACAAGAAAAAGAGGGAGGAAATACAAGATAACTCCACACTCATGGGTATGTAACATTTCACAATACGAACTAACAGAAGCAGAAGAGAGCATATTAAAGAAAGGTTTAAACTTTGCAGTCACGCCAAAAGAAATACCATATGATGAGTTCATTGTAGCAACAGAACTAGCATGTCAACAGATCACAGATGAGGGAAAGACAGCAGAACTTAGAAATAACATAGTTGGGATGTTAAAAAACAGCCAAATTCAACACAGCAATATTACAAAAGAAGAACAATCAGCCATGACAGCTTTATCCAAAAATGAACAGATAACTATTCTACTGGCAGACAAAGGAAGAACTACAGCAGTTATGGACAGAGAAAAATATAAACAACAGATGAAACAGGTGCTAGAGGACAAAAATGTGTGGTGAAAACGTACCGTGAGCTAAGATTGTTTTTGTTCTCCAACGTGATGCTACTTCTACACACTTAGCTGGTGAACAATAGCAATGTAGGTAATTTCAGCATAAAGGGCCACTCACTGCACTGGATAAAATGAAATGTTTACTTTCAAAACATGAAAACTTTTAATGAAACACTTTTAAGCCACAGAGAAAATCGTAGAGAATTCCTAACACCCAGCAACATGTGCTTTGTTCAAACAGCACCATTTTATTTCTCTGTTCAGTGTTTTACATGGTGTCACCACTACTCCTACATCTAAATGTCTCAGCAGTACGATCTATCATTATGTGGTCTACCATGAAGAAAAGCAGCAGCCACCCTGTAAAAACACACAGTTGCACTTATCAAACACACGTCTCAGATATGGGTCTGCACAGCTTCTTGGGTTTGCCACTGAAATCAGGCAAAGGTATTTAGTGGAAATATGACATCCCTTTGGAGGGACTTACCCAGCACCTCTGGCTCAGGAAAGATCTAGGAACTATACTAAAGTATTTTTCTGTGTATAAAACTTTTATCCTTTACATCAGATCACAGCTTTTCTGCAGAGGGTGAGTAAAGTGGGATTAGTTCACCACAATCCTGTGACATCAAAACCTGTGTGTGTGTGTGTGTGTGTGTGTGTGTGTGTGTGTGTGTGTGTGTGTGTGTGTGTGTCTCAAACTGAGGGCATATTGCTGGTCCTCACTTTGGTTCAGTGTTACAGAGCTCTACTGGTGTGAATTAAGTTTTTGTTAAAGAGACAATGTGTAGTTTTTTACCATTAATTTCTGTAAATATCCATCAAAATGTTGTTGAAAATGTATTAAATGATGCCCTGTTGTTGAAAAAAGTTGGCGGTTTTGTAACATATAACCATAAAAATCTGGTCTAAAATACATGGGAGAGGGTCTAAGTCTCTGGGCGATGCCGTATTAGATGCCATGTTTCCTTCTACGGGAGCCCATGAGGACAGAATGCATTAGCTGATGTGACGGTATGAAATGACTGTTTTCCACCAAAAGTCATTTTTCCCCTCTCCTCTGACACAGGACTAGTCTGCATGAGATATGGCCTCTAGGTCTCATGCATTTGTTATAACTGCTTCTTTCCAGCTCAAGAGAAGAATGAAGAAAGGACTCTCTCCTTTTAATAAATCAAAGAACTCTATTTTAATAAAGCTAATCAAACAAAGTGTTAGTCAATAAATAAGATGTGACCAATCTGTGAAATCAAAATATTAATTACTTTATTATAATCCTATAGAATATATTAAGTAATATGACTTTAAATGTTCCAATAGGACTGATTTCATGTAGCGTTAAAAGACATGACACATTGCTTTCACTGATCCAATCAGAATCTGCCAGATCTGACGGAGGCGTGGTTTTGGTGGTGTTTGGTAAATCTGTCAACGTTTCATTCGACCATAAACCAAAACATCCGAAGTATAAAACCAGTTCAAAGCGTTCTGGAGAAGTTGTCGGAGTGGCCAATTTGTAACTTTCCTCTTCAGCCGAAAGAACCAACGACAAGCTGGATAAGATCTGTTGCATTTTACCAACCAAGCAACGGTTTTTTTCAGGATAAAAGCTGAACCATCACGACCCAGGTTTGGGTCTCACTAGATGCCAACAAAATCGTCGTGACCCGGGAGTATCTCAAAGACTGGTCTGGTCGGCAGCCGCTGCTTTTCCTACCGGCTTCGGTTCCAGAGAAGGTCAAGCTGGACCTCGACATTCCTGATCTAACGGGGACTTCCACTAAGGGTATGTAGGCCGACAAAATGGCGTTGAATGTGTTTATGAATCTCCTAATCAAAGCTTAGCACGAAGACATCACCTTCAGTTCCCATCAGAACTAATCGTTTCTTCAGATTTGCTGTTTCTGAGCAACATTCCACATCACATCATTCTCCGTCTCATTCACCTTAGTTACACCATACATTTAGTGTTAAAGTTAGTCTAGTTTTAATTTGTTTTTAATAAATCTTTAAACTTTTAAACTTGACTCTCTCTTCTGTTGTCTCTGAGTGAAAACGAAACTGTTACCTAATCCCTGCAATAAAAAGTTACAATCTTCTGGTTTAAAATAACCTCACAGATCCATAAGGTTGATTTCATAATTGCTATGGAATCTTTTGTCTTATGGCTTATTAAATAACATGTAATTTAAATCATTACAGAACGGCGAGCCATAGCCTGGTATTTGTACATTTGGACACTCTGTGCTCATTCTGAGACATATTTTAACAGTAAAAACTAAAATGAATGTTTCTGGTTGAAAACGGGACGATCTCATGATCTCACTAGAGTGCAGCATCTCCATTTAAAGTCAAAAGGGGGTGTAACCCTGTCCACCTCCCACAAGGAGGCGCTGATTCATCTCTCTTCATCTAAGGTGACGTGTCATGTCGCAGCCATTTCAATTTCATAGACAGAGTTATCTGAAGGATTTTTCCAGCTGTCATCTTGAATGTAAATACATGTTTATATATGCTCTGTACCAGGGGGCACCGCGCCACTGTCCGTGGGGGTGTCACTCATCATCAATGTGGATGGAGCGAATTGCGAGATGTTGAGGGTTTCCTGTAAGTCAGAGCCAATTAAAACATCAGATTGCAGCGTTCTCGTTTTATCTGGCGGCAGATCAGCAGAACACGGGGTTGCTGCCCCGCCCACCTGAAAATCATTAACAAAATCTTGGATTCTTGTGACATCCTGTTGCAGATTGAAAAGCTGCGATTTCATGCTTCTCATCTCAGCCAGCTGCATTTGGGATCCATTTGTCACTTCAGCAAGTTGGATTTGGGATCTCTGAAGATCATTTCTCATCTGTTGTATGAGGGATGTTAGCTGTTTAATTTCCTCTGAGCTCATTTTAACCAATGTACGGATCCTTTAATTTGTTGTAAAATTTATGGAAGCTGAACAAGAAACAGTTCTTACCGGTTGATTATAAATGAGCTTTGTTACAGGAGAAATTTTTTGTTTTGAATGAACATTCAGGCAGAACCGTTAAGTAGTGACCCAGAAACATCACTCTACCGACCGTACTAAAGATGACTGGTCGAAGCTGCGTGGTCTGACCAAGATGGCGGTTTGATGCGCATGCGCCGTCCGTCACCTGGCGGTTAGCACCGATGCAACCGAGTCCGTTTCTCACACCGAAGTGTTAAAAACGCCGCTAAATCAACTCGAACGAAGCAAATGTTTATCCCTTTGTGGGTAGTGAATTTAGAAGACACAGGAGCGCTGTGTCGATCAATTTTTGGCTATGGCTTGCAACTCCGTTTTTGCCGAAACCGAAAGCTAAGCTTAGCAGCTGCGTGCTACGCTAGCGAGCCTGTCAGCTGATTCAGGCAATTTGGTCCAATTCTGCAGTAGAACTGGCTGGCACGAATAATCGAACGTTCGTGAGCATCCGTATTATTATTCGGCCTAATTTAGCGTGGACAATTCGTATCACCCATGGCTATTCCGTGTAAGAAGCTTATGTAAGCCAGGCTATTGCTAAGCAACTCAACGGGGCGACTACCGATCAGATCGGCAGCCTGGGAGCGAACTCCCGGTGGAGATCTCTATCTCCGTTACACAAGTTATTATGATTTAAATTACAGGTTATTTAATAAGCCGTAAGGCGTGGGATTCCATAGGCAATATGAAATCCACCTTACGGATCTGTGAGTTATTTAAACCAGAAGATTGGAATTTTTATTGCAGGGATTAGATAACCGCTTCGTATTCACTAAGAGACAACAGAAGAGAGAGAGAGTAAAGTTTAAAAGTTAAGAATTTTATTACTAACAAATTAAACTAGACTGATTTTAAAACTAAATGTATGGTTTAACTAAAGTGGATGAGATGGTGAATGGATGTCATGTGATGTTAATCAGAACCAGCAAATCCGAAGAAGTGATTTGTTCTGATGGGAACTGAAGGTGATGTCTTCGCATTAAGCTTTGGTTAGGAGGTTCATGAACACATGAGACACATTTGCCGGTCTACCTACCCTTCAGGAAGTCCCCTTTAGATCAGGAATGTTGAGGTCTAGCTTGACCTTCTCTGGAACCAAGCTGGTAGGAAAAGCAGTGGTTGCCGACCAGTCCAGTCTGTGAGTTACTTCCGGGTCCCGACAATTTGTTGGCGTCTGATGAGACCCAAGCCTGGGTCTTGATGGTTCAGCTTTTATTCTGAAAGGAACTGTTGCAGCAGTTGGAATAGCAACAATTTTTTCAGCTTGTCGTTGGTTCTTTTTGGTTGAAAACGATAGTTCAGGATTGGCTACTCTGTCATTTTCTCTGGAACGCTTTGAACTGGCGTTAGAGATGACGTGGCATAGTTTAATACTTCGGATGTTATGGTTTATTGTCGAATGAAAAATTACCAAACACCATCAAAACCATGCCTCCGTCAGATCTGTCAGATTGTGATTGGATCAGTGAAAGGAATGTGTCATGTCTTTTTAACGCTACGTGAAATCAGTCCTGTTGGAACATTTAAAGTCATAGTACCTTTATATTCTATAGGATTGTAATAAAGTAATTAATATTTTGATTTCACAGATTGGTCACATCTTATTTGTTGACTAACACTTGGTTGGATTAGCTTAATTAAAATAGAGTTCTTTGATTAATAAAAGAAAAGAGTTCATTCTTCATTCTTCTGTTGAGCTGAAAATAAGCAGGTTAGAAGGAATGCATGAGACCTTGAGACCATATCTCATGCAGACTAGTCTTGTGCAGAGGAGGAAAAAAAACAGTCATTTCATTCTGTTACAGTTATGTGATGTATTTCCTGTTTCTATGGGGCGCGAAAATCTTTACCATAGCCCTATGCTACAACTGGTGCATGTGGAACCCCCTCCAACACAAAAGATAAGAGAGCTTTTGGGTTCAGAATTTTGCATCCAAAGCAAGCGCAGATGACCGAAGTCTCAGCTCAGACCAGGAAGCTCAACCGAAAGCTCTCCACAGTCCACCTTTTTTCCGGACCGACCTGGCTCACTGGCTGTGCTAACGCCGGTTTCCCCTGCCTCCTCTTTCAGCTGCCTGACACAGATCAAGCCTAGATTCAGACAGGTATTATAGATTAAAACTGTAACTGAGTGGCATAAGAAAGTTACTTTGGCATACCCTAGTGGTAATATGTGGTTAAAGCGAATGAAGTTCCTATTTAGTAATACATGAAAATTAAAATCCTTTTTTTTTTACATTTAAGCAGCTTTTTATAGACATAAATAGTAAATACAAACCAGACACTGAAAGCTGAGGTTGTTCTGAAAAAAGGAGCAGTTACAAACATTTTTCACTTTTATTACAATTTTATAGCCGTAAACTGGTCATAAAAGGGTTAAACATCTAATAAATGCTCTGCCTCACACAAAGAGATGGTCAAAGTGAACGTGAGCATGAAAACATACGATTTAATACTTTATTATGTATTTTTTATTATTAACCATTCCGCTATTATTATAACACTGGAAATAAATAACATGGGAAATGTTCTGGATCAGCATCATGAAGCAAACTTATGGCCACAGTATGAGCAGTATTCTGGAAATGGTATTTAAAGTGTTAAAACCTAAGTTAATTTAAAATTACAGCAGTAAAATAAAATAAAAACTCATAAAATCCAAAACAGGAATAGATTAAAAAACTGCTAGCAGTTAGTCAATAAAATTGACTATAGGCAACAAAGCAAAAGCGTGCATGACTAAAACCAGACAAAGTCATAAAACCAAGACTAAAACGCTCTTGAAGAGTATTAAAAGCAATAGAGTAAAAATGCGTTTTTCAGTCACTTTTTAAAAACCACAACTGATGATGCCATCCTAATGTAGATGGGCAGAAGATTCCACAATGCTCTACAACCTCTCCTCTGAAGACTAGCTCTGGGGACAACCAAACTACGTTGGTTAATTGACCTCAAACAGTGAGATGGAACATAAGGTGAGAGCAACTCAGAGACGTAGATTGGTGCAAGGCCATTTAAACACTTGTAGTCAAGAACCAAAATCTTAACCCTCCCACTGTCCTGATGGGTGACCCTGTGAGGAAAGTTGACCATTGAGCAGGATTGATGGTTTATCCCTTGAGGTTCACGTGGCAGGGGTGAGGTGGTGCTCACTCCTCACTCCTGCCACGTGGACCCAAGGGATAAACCATCAATCCTGCTCAATGGTCAACTTTTCTAAAGGGGTCACACCCATTAGGACAGTGGGAGGGTTAAACTGAATATGGAACTCTACAGGGATCCAGTGGAGAGAGGCGAGAATGGGCCAAATGAGCTCCCTTCGACCAGTCGCAGGTAAGCCTGGTTCATGCTTCTCCGTCAGCTCTGCAAGGGACAGACACACATGGATTGACGGAAGCGTTTTGCCCTCATACTTCTCCGTCTCCTGGAGAGTGTTGCAAAGCAATTGCCCGGCAGGACTACAGAGGGAGTAGCGCTGTTCTGTGGTATCCTGTCATGTATCGGTCCAAGATAGTGTGTTTATATTGTGTTTTCTGTATATAAGAGACTTTTTAACAGACAAATTTGTCTCTCATCCTCCTCCATCTCTTCATGCACTCGCCACCTCCAAACCCACGTTTCCTGTCATTTCCGTCCACCAATAAAACGCTTGCTGTGCATCTTTTCACTCCTCCAGTCACGGGAGAATTAAATGTTCATGTTTTTATAGTTTTTTCGCGAGGTATTCTTCAAGCTGCTCCGTGTCTGCCGCTAATTATCCTCGGCTCTCTTTACGTTTTTGAGGGCGCAATGGCGGCGCTGTAAACAACAGCGGCGTCCTGACCAATCACAAGCTTGCATTGTCCGTCTCGACTGACGGATGATTTGAAAAGAGAGCTCGACTCCATCCGTCCTTGCGGAGCTCTCCGGCAGGCACGCAAGGACGTTGCGTGTCTCCGCACTGACGCAGACGGAGAAGCATGAATCAGGCTTACAAAGGTGAGCAGCCGTGTGAGCTAACTGCAAATGTTAGGTTGGTAGCAGAGCTCTCGGGTTTAGTGTGAAGTTCAGAGTGCGATCATGGATCAAGAATTTCCTACAAACATGAAAAAATCTTGGCTAACATAGCGACGTATCACACTGGATAACTTTCTGGGGTTGCATTCCGTCCAATGTACTTCCTGGATGAACAATTTTTAAGGATAAATTAACAAAATAACAGAGAAAGACGGACAACTTGGATGGGTTCTCCCCTTTTTCTTCTTTTTAATGAATTTACCACCTCTTAGCAGTGTTGGGAGTAACGTGGTACAAAAGTAATTAATTACTGTAATGCATTGCTTTTTGCTATAATGTGGTAATGTAAGGCATTACAGGGAAAGAAAATGGTAATATTTACTCAATACAATTGTCAGTAATGCGGTAATTACAATGCATTTTTTAAACCCAGAATCAAGATGTGGGTTTCCTATAAATTCTAATTGCGGGAAACCTGAAAAAAGATCCAGTATCCACATATATGACGTCATTTATGGACTCAGCTATGCGGGCATTCTATGAGCAGAGAGGACGCAGCGGTAACGGCTCAAATACTCCAGCTGCGTCCTGCGCGGCCGCTGTTATATTCACAAAATCGCTCCACCAAAACAAAGTAATTCGTTTGCGATCGTTTATATCAGCTCATATTCTCTGGTACTTCATGTACTTTTCAGCTGAGTTCATAATCTGTGCGCCGGTGATTTCAACTCATTGCTGCTGGAGCGCAGCGCATATTAAGCTTCTTTTATTATTTTTGTTTTTTTGCGTTCGGTAGATCTCTTTGGCTGATTAGTTAGAAAGTAGGAAATCTAGGAAACAGTTTTTCTGGAAGACGGAAAAAACATGCAGCATGCAGGAAGGTTAGAGAGAGAAAGGGCCGGAAATTATTCAAATAAAAAAATAAAATAAAAAACAAAGTGCTTGAAAAGAAAAAAGTTGGTAGATCTATCCCCAGTACACATTTTTACCAGTGAAAAGCAATAATATATAAGCATTTAATATTTATACGTGATAGAATCAGATCACCCCAGAAGTCAGTCCACATCCAGGGCCGTATCAAGGCATTTGAGGACCAAGGCAAATATAGGCTTGGAGCCCCCACCACCTCACTCCCTGCTCAGATGGCCCTATAAGATGGCAGCGTGCTGAGAGTACAGATTGTTGTTGTTTTTATTTAATAAACAATCATTTTAAAGCACTGTTATTATATCTGACTGTTTTTAACAGCAATCCTAGCTCAGACACCACATCAGCTTCCACATATATGTCATGAGTTCACTGAGCGTCAGATTACCAGATTCATACTGAAGTTGTTTTGGTGAAAATAACTTAAAGTAATGCAAAAGTAGTGTAATTCCTTCCATTTTAAAACCAGTAATATTGTAATGTAATGAATTACTTTAAAATGAGGGCAACAAGTAATAAATGATGCATTACAGTTTTGAAGTAACTTGCCCAACACTGCCTCTTAGGGACACACGTTTACCAGCATTTCTTTAACCGGCTACTGACGCCCCTTAATGGTTAATAGCCAATTAACCATGAAAACAACCCCACCCCGATGCACACAGACATTTGCCCTCGCTCTATAAATTACACCTTTTCCATCTACTCTTTTTAAAATACTTCAGACGCACAACTAAAGTCCCACACTCGTTACAAGATGTAAAGAGAGAGCGGGATGACAGCTGGAATGTCCGTCAGACTCTGAGCTTGTTGCGCCGCGGACCGTCTGGGATCAAATACACAGCGCTGCTTGTGATTGCGTGCTTGTAAGTGCATTCTGGAGGCCACGGTTTTGAAAAATACTGTTTTCTTACATTGAACTGAATAATTACACTGACATTTCTGTATTTACTAGACAAATTAGGATTCAGACACAAGCTGGAGCGTCACGGCACACTGACTCGTTGCTGGTCTCGGTTCAGTTCGCTGCGTCGTGTTCTGCCAGGCTCAGCGCTTTGATGAGGCTTATTGTGCTCCAAGTATTAAATAACTAGGAATAAACGGCTCCAATGCTGGCTTGCTGCTAACTAACCGCTTCGTGTTTGAGCACATTTGTTTGATCACGTGACGAGCTCATTTCTTCTTCTGCGGTCGCCCGGTAAACATATTTGGCAGCGGCGCTCTGGTGGCACAAAATATATTACACCCAGCGCAGCAGAAGGACTTGAAGCAGTTAACTAGGAAAAACTGCTTTACCCGGTTACAACATTAACAGCAATTAACCAGTTAGCTACGTGCATCCCTACCACCTCGTATCAGAACAGGACTTTCTCTTTATCTGAATTTTCAAGCTTTTTGGATCGTTAAAAATGTTGCTCTATATGTGCCCCTTTTTTAACTTTGAGCACCCGCCCCTTCAAAGGTCTGTGCACGGCCCTGTTTCTGCCTGTCTTACAAAAACTAGAAGTAACAACGCTGCAGCTGAGGTCTGTGTCCCAGCAGCAACACATATTCTTCCCAGCAGAGGTGGCTTCACTCAGCTCAGCGCCTCCCTGCCGTGGGACAGCGCAACACTCAGCCACTCGTTGCTGCTTATTGAGGAAGTTAATGATTAGAACTACAAGCAATGAGGCTACTTTTTAATATGTTCATAATATTAACACATTTTCTTATCCGTGTGCATCCTGAAAAAGTCCTCTTTTTGGGCAGATAAATGAAAAAATTTATGTTTTTTTAAGCAGGTTTCATCTGAACATTTAAGACAAATGTTTTGACGTCAGTGTGTCAGGATTATTTTCTTTGCTCCCTGCTTCCAGTAGTGCAGGATATGGGTGATATAGGCGATATGGCCGAAAATCAACATCATGATATATTGAGGATTTCACCTCGATAACGATAAATGGACGATAACTACAGGTATGCGCAGAGACAAAAGTTGTCCACTAGATGGGGCTGTCACGTGTGTTACTTTAAGTCACATTTTTACATGACTCCAGGTGGTACAGCTTCTTAAAGGACACGAACGTAGCCAACCTACACACATCTTTTCATTTTTATTATCAAATTTATTGACATGGGAATGTGTGTGTGAATGGGTGAATGACTGATTGTATTGTGAAGCGCCTTGGGGGTTGTAGAAGCCTAAGAAGGTGCTATACAAATACAGACCATTTACCATTTATAATAAGAACCTAAGCAATCGCAATCTGAAAGTAAAAAGTACCACTGAATGTACCTTTGAGAGCTGTGACCCCAGCTGACCTCTCTGAGCCAGGTGAATACCAGATATTGTTACTCTACTGGGATTTCCAGAAGTTCACGTCAGCAGAAACAGGACGACTTTCTTGGAAAAAGCGGAAATGACTTTTACATTTTTAGCAAACAGAAACAGGGCATTACATTTACACGTTTGTTTTAACCCCCTGGCAGTAGGGGAGCAGTGGAAGATGACAATGTAGAAAACAAAAACTAAACAGTTAGAAGTTTACAAAACTAGTATTGCGTGCCTAATAAAAAATAAAAAATAAATTAGAGAATAAACATCAATCGCATTTACAAAAGTAATTTTGTCAAAAATATATAAACACAACTCAGGTGCTGGAATATAGAAGAAAGCTGAAAATAACGACAGACCATTATGTAATCAAAATGGTATTAACTTCTCAATAACACAAAAATAAAACAACTCTAGGAAAATAAACAAACATACGTGGCAGGACTACATGGTAGAAGCTTCAAATTTCCTTCTCATTTTTTCCTTTTTCATTCCGAGGACGGGAAAACTTTTGCCCCATTCAGAAAACCTCAACATCCGACGTAGTAGGCCTTTTGGCCACAGTTTGCTCCTGCGGCCTCCGCACTGGAGCGGAGCCGTTGTAGAGCACGTACCAGTAAAAATTGAGTTCGGAAGCGAGAGTGGAGCAGAGCGGAGGTAGTGTAATTTGGGGGTAAGTGTTCCTGTTACCATGAAATTTTACATTTTCAGTAATAATTTATAAAAATAAATACATTTTTTAACAATTGCAGTTCCCCCCCTCATCTGCTAGGGGCTGGTTCCAGATATCAAGTTCCTATTGAGTCCCATGTTAAAAATGCCAAATACACAGCAGAAAATAATGTTTACAGGTACAAAAAAAAAAATACCTTACCCAATGACAGTGATGGACTGTAATTTTTTTTTGTAATTTGTAATCTGTAATTTGAATTGCTTTTATTTTCTGATTTATTCACTTTATTTAACTTTGTACTGTTCCATGTTCACCGCCTTGGGCTTCCTGACAGGGTTGCGGAAGGCGCTTTATAAATAAAGCTTTGATTGATTGATTGATTGATTGATTGATTGATTGATTGATTGACTGAGTGGGGGTTGAGCCTGCAATTGTCTGATCATGGGGCAGACACTTAACGCTTCTGCCACCGTCACCAGAAGTAGATGGGTTTGACTTAGGCTCCCCATTTTCCAGGAGTGACAAGACAGATGACAAGGCCAAGATGGCAGTGGTGGGACTGGCCCACTGGGCTTCAGTTCATCTCTTCAGAAACCCACCAGTGATGGCACACAGTATTAGTCATTGTGTGACCCAGGATTATAGGGGCTCCAACAGAATGTGTATAGTGGTTGTAAAAATATATACAATTTGAACAGATAAAGATTTCATGCATTCAAGTTTTGCCTTATTTCCTTGTCCCAAGTGCATTAAATACAAAACATTTAACAAAAATCTATAGCAAATAATCACGTTTCACTTTATCCTTAGTCGATGATATAAGATACATTTTATAATGCAGAAAATCAAAATGAAGGAATTGTCCTTGCAAACTGAAAGTAAATAAATGAATATATGAGGAAATAAATAAATAAATGAGGAACTAAAACTAAACATAGAAATAAATAAACTAATAAATAGATTAAACAAAGTTCTTACAAAAACATTTAATTATAAATAAATTTATGTCATTGTTTAATTATTTACAATAGTATTTTCTCATTTATTTATTTTTGTTCTATTTTTCATTTTTGGCAGCATCAGTCTTCCGTACTTCAGACAACACCCAACTGGAAAAAAAAAAACAGGAAAATTTTACTGAGTTCTTTGCTACAATCTCTAAATTTCCCCCACTGTGGCCAATATAGGTGCAAGGCTATAGTGATTTGTAACGTATTTAGCTCATGGCAGAGGACACTTCGCTCTTCCAGCTCTCCGTTCTGCCCTCGTTCTCGCGTGACTTCCGTTTGGACGAAGTTTGAATTAACGGCTCTGACTCTGAGGCTGAATTCCTCCCGAAAAATTTCTCCCGAGGACCCACAGGACCACGTCAACGTCAAGTGTCTGTAAGCTAAGTTTCATTTCCTTAAAATGTAAAAAGCACAGTGGTTTGTTTTTAGGGGATTTTTTTCTTTTTTGTTTCATCGTGCAGCAAAGCTAGTTAGCTTAGCTTTGCCGGAGCTGTCACACTTTGAAGTTTTCTAGCAGTGTTTAAACGTGGTTGCCTGCATGTTTTGCAGTAAACCTTACAGTCATTGAGGAGCTATGTTTTGCACTGCAGAGCGCACAGAAACGAACCTACCGAGTAGTTGTTTATTCAAATGCCTCGGCACTGAATGCAAATGGACATTTTGTTTTACCGAGTTCACAACGTGCTTTCACATCCTGAATCAGCTAAAGCCGTTGTTGAAAAATTGGAAGTGCGCCATTTCGTTGTGTGGGCGCCAAAGTCAAACCATGAAAGAACCATAGACTGTACATATACTGGACAAACGGATTCCATTGGCTTCAATAACACGTTTGTTGTCTATAATGGGAGGTGGCCACCACCGCCATTTTGACCGTGTCACAGGTTCCGTCCAGCCCAGACAATTCCATAAAAGGGAAGAGAGGAGGCGCTGAGGGTGTGGCTGTAAGGCTGGGCTCGAGTGACGACACCCTGGCGAACTAGCTACGAGCTAACCTGAAGCTAACCCTGGCTAACCCAAAGCTAAAGCGGAGGTGGGAGCCGAGCTAACGGATGTAGCCACCTAGCTTCAACCCAACCGGAGCTAACTGGAACACCCATCGACCTGAACCTTACACGGAGTTTAGGTGGAGGTTTTCTGCGCCTGTTCGTGAGAAGTACCAGTATTAAAAAGTTTTAAATCGGTAAGTTTATAATTTATTTCCGTAATGAAAACATTTTGCTTTGAGCAAGTTTTCAGTAGTTTTTTTCGGCGCTATCACTCCTGAGTCGCACCAGCCATTAAATGTATCATGAAGAAGAGAACATATATTTAAGTCGTATTTTGGGGGGACATTTTATTATCTTTCTTACAAAATCTGAGACCAAGCGTTTCACATTGCAACACAAGCACCGGTAACCATAACAGAATGAACAACAGCCAGCAGAGGAGAGGATGGCGGTGTTTCCACCCCTCCCGGCCGGCGAGGAGAGCTCATTCCTGGGCTGGAGCCGGCCCTCAGCACCCCGCCACAGGCTCTAACAGATGCTGGCGGTGTTTGAAACCCTCCCAGCGGGACAGGGGAACTCATTCTTGTGTGGGTCGGAGTCGGCCCGCAGCAGCGCGGTGTAGCCTACATATTTTGTTATATAAGTCGCTCTGGAGTATAAGTAGCAGGACCAGCCAGAATATGTAAAAAAGTGCGAGTTATAGTCCGGAAAATATGGCAGTTATTAGTATTCGAGCTAAATTAGCAGCCTAAATACATTTCATATATTTCCAAAATGTAATACTTGTTTGTATCTTGTACAGCCAACTAGTCTTTATTCTGGACTCAGTACAATTTACCAAAAGTAAAGAGACATTCTACAGATGAAGTAAGCACAAGATAACTTACTGGAAGACACGGAATTATCATGAGAACCAGAACAAGAGAGCCTGATAACAGTCATGTGAAAATAACAGTTAAAAAGTATGTATGTATAATAGAAATAAAAATATATTAGAATTAGTGTAACTCACTGTGATCCAAACAATAAATCAGCCATAGCTGATTAGTAAATATGACATGAGGTCTTGGAGTTTTTAATTTTCATTTTTTTCTTAGATCTGTTAAAAGGTCACCATGGCAGCCTGTGTGTCTCCAACATCAGCTACACAAAGCAGCAAGTGTAAATTCCACATACCTGTCTCACCACTTCATGTATGGTTTTGTACTTTAAACAATTATGACAAACCTGTTATTTTTTCTCCATAGCCATTTGGATCATTGGAGACAGCTGAGTGAGGCGTGGTGCCCAGAGAGCTGCAGAGACAACCTTGGCCTCCCTGACGTCTGTGTCTCCTGGTTCGGTTGGGGCGGACCATCGACATACATACATACATGTGCCGACACTTTGCGCCCTGTTTTATAAAATGTAGTGTTAAAAATAAATGTTTTTGCTCAATTACTGGAATTTCTTTGGTTAAGACAAAAGTGAGGAATAATCATTTACAAGTTATTTGTACAACAGGCCCATTTTAAATCCCAACAGTTTCTTAGCAGACAATAGAAATGTGTTCTTTACTAACTTTACTTGGTTTAAAAATCTTACTAAAATAGTGGCGTATTGCAAAACCCAATCATACTTATGTAAACATTAGCTTTGTAGATATTTTTTACAGATCTATATTTGTGTGCAACAAATCCAAACTTAAATAATTTGTCATTCTTTATTGAAAAACAACAAAATACAGTTATACAGAAGTGTGGGAAAATGATAATGTGAAAGTATTGCTATTTAAATGTAATCCTATTTATCTTTAAAAAGAAAAACTCTAAAAATGTCCTGTACAGCATCATGACAGAAGAATGGTGGTCTGTCTGTCAGAATGTGCTGAACAGATTTGCTCTTTGAAGAGGAGTGTCATGTTTGGAGGAAGGTACTTAACCCAAGACATGCAGAATACAACACTGACCAAAAACTGATGGAAAAAATGATTTATTTATAAGGAGGAACTTAAGGTGCACAGATAAGTCTGTGGTTGGAACTGCAACAACAGCTCAGCGTCTGGAGGAGGGAGAACACAGGTGAGCTTAGGTTCTGGTTTCAAAATCCATTGTAGGCAGGCAGAGGTGCTCAGCAGACTTACTGTGGTGGGTGTATGTGTTGGCTGGAGGAGGGAGAGGTAGAGAGGAAGCGCAGGAGAGGGAGCAGAGGTGGAGAGAAGCGGGGCGTCCTGGTGGATGGGGCACTGGGTGAGATGAGAGGTGGGTTATGGAGGCTGGTGATAAGGTCTGTGTGTTGAATATCCAAATCCTGGAGTAGAGGTCAGTATCCAATGAGGTCGACAGGAATCCTGAAGAATGGTAAATCCAATATAAGAGCAAAAACACTACGAAATAACATTAATCCTAGGAACAATAGAGGTAACACGAGTGGCTGGTTACTACCAAAACTGAGGCAATCTTCTGGCGTCAACTTGTGTCCTCCATCCACCTTAAATAGGAAAGCACCCCGCTGATTGCTGATCAGGAACGGCTGGGGTGGAGTCACCAGAACCATGAAGAACGTGTCTCCAGAGACAACCCGGGTCCTGGTACCGATCAGGAAGCGGACCTTATCACCCAGAGCTGCCAGGTCATGCTCAAAGCCTTCATGTTCATGACGCCGTCTTACCCCGGGTTTCCACGGGAGCCGTCAGCAGCACGTTACTGCAGCAGCACGTCTTGCTCGCGTAAGCTGCTGCTTGGCCCTTCCCACGAGACGCGAAGCAGCAGGGGAGCAGCTGTCACCGACCGAGCACGAAGTCACACGAGTGACTTCGTCAGTAAACACAACAACAAGCAGGAGAAAACTACAACATGGTTTGTGTTTTATGTTCTGTCCATTTTATAATCGCCAATACGGACCTGAAAAACAAAGGAGACCGCTAGCTAGGTGATAACTTCTCACGGGGCCGCACAGTTAGTAACTGTTTTTAAAATTAAAGCAACCGGAAGGCAGTACGTTCTTTATTCTGAAAATCTCGGTAGCTTCTCTCAATTTCCACGTCCGATTTCCTGTCTTTCCTTCCCCAAAAATGTCGAACTTGACCCGTTTCAGAGGCGTCGCGCGTAGAAAATAGAACCGGCGCGTAAAGGCCACGACATGCTGCTCCTGAGACGCGGCCGACTCGCACTGCTGACGGCTCCAGTGGAAAAGGTTCTGTTGACCACAGCGGTTCCTATCAGCAGCTATGACGTGCTGCTGCAGTAACGTGCAGCTGACGGCTCCTGTGGAAAGCCGGGGTTAGTCGGCTTCATCCTGTAAACAAACAAATGAGTGGTAACAAAAACACCACGTCTGGTTCTGGTGGAGGCGGAGGACAACACGCACCTTTCCAGGAGCAGAACCCAGATGTTCTTGTTGCTACAAACAGAGACGAGCAGAGTTAACAAACCAGGAAGTGAGAGGGACCAGCTGCTGCAGACAGGTGACGCTCACCTGAGCCTGAACCATAGGAGCCTCCTCAGCCATCAGACCTTCTGACTCCAGTTCAGATGCCACCTTGTTGATGTCCCTCAGGCGGGACTCGTTGGCCTTCAGGTCCTGCAGGACAAAAGCACAGCTGATTATCACCTGAGCTGATCTGACAGCTGCTGCTGGGAGACGGAGAGGAGGAAAAGTCCGACCTTCTGGAAGTCGTCAAACTTCTTCTGCAAGACCTCGACCTGCTCCAGGTCCGACCCGTCTCTCCATCCTCATTCAGCTAAAGACGCGAGTTCAAGTAAAACAACCTAAAGTCACACAAACACAAAGCAGGTGTGGAGATGTTCGCTCTGAGCTGGAGGTCGTTCCTCGGCTGTGAAGGGCACACGAACCTTGTTGGTGCTGTTGAGCAGCGTGAGGATGTCGCCCTTCTTCATGGTGACCTCTCCAGGACTCTTCTCCTGGTAGTCGTACAGAGCCAGAACCAGCTCCTTCCCGGTCTCATCGTCAGTTGGAGCCACTTGTTGCTGTCGGGTTAACAGGTCTGGTGTTAGAACGTGGTGGATAAGAATGTTCTGACGGGCCGAGGGTTCTGAACCAGCGAAGTGACCTGGACCCAAACAAAGTGAGCCAGAACCTGCAGACACCTCAGAAACATGTCAGGACCAGACCTGCTCTACCTTCCTCCATTATGGTCTCTCCTTTCTGGGTGACAGCCTTGATGCGAGGTTCATGACCTGTGATCTCAGCCTGCAGAGCCTCGTGCTTCTTCAACAGGTTCTGGACACCAATCAGGTCCTTCCCTGAGGACACATGTTAAGAGTTCAGCATTATGCAGTAGACAGACCAGTTTAACCCAGGGGTTTCTTTCTTCTACAATCTGCTCTTTAACTGTATTATTTCCTGCTATTTCAGCTGTTAACTTTATTTTTTCTCTAAGTGTTTTTCTCCCCAGAAGAAGCTACAATGATGTTCTGCTGAGCTGTGGTGGCCTCATGGAGGGGGCCATCATCTAGCACACTGCTGCTAACCACTTAATCATTCTCCCTCTCCTGATAATAACATTTTACTTTCTTTGATGTTGGATGTACTACTGCTAGTTTACCCGTTTAATTATAGATTCACTAGGATAAATACAATAAAATTTATCTCTCGCCAAATAGAATATTTACTAAGAAATCACAATGTAACGTGTGTGTGTGTGTGTGTGTGTGTGTGTGTGTGTGTGTGTGTGTGTGTGTGTGTGTGTGTGTGTGTGTGTGTGTGTGTGTCTGTGTGTAAAAGCCATGTGTAGTGTTTATTTATAAAGCATATGTTGTTGGATTTTATCCAGAATCGAGACTTTGAAAATATATTGTTTAATTACAGTTTGATTTATTTGACATCTGTATAATGTTTATTATTTTGTTTTTTCCCCCTAAATGCCTAACGTTTGAGTTTAACATGAATATCAGTCATTCATCCCAATACATGAAGTTACACATTTTAAATTTTAATAGGGGAAGACTGCAGGAGGGAGAGGTAAAATCATAGACTGTACATACTTGCTACCCGCCGGCTGTGATCACAAGCGACAACATATTAGTTCCCGCTGCTTCTTCGGTAAACAGCGCCAACAAAAACAAAGAAACTTGGGATCTTGTCGGCGTGGCTGTGGGATTTAAGGGAAACGCTGTATGCCCTATAGACTTCTCACCGAGCTGCAGTATTTCTCCGGTCAGATCTGTCTCTCCTTGAACCGTCACCTTATCGTGGTGGAGGAGTTTGAGTGCCCTAATGATCCTAGGAGCTATGTTGCCTGGGGCACTTAGTGCCCCTGGTAGGGTCTCCCATGACAAATTGGTCTTAGGTGAAGGGTGAGACAAAGAACAGTTCGAAGGATCTTTCATGGCGGTGAAAACGAAGAGTCGGAGTACCCGGCCCGGAGGGTTACCGGGGTCCCACCCTGGAGCCAGGCCTGGGGTTGGGGCCCGTGAGCGAGCGCCTGGTGGCCGGGCTTTCGCCCATGGGGCCCGGCCGGGCCCAGCCCGAACCGGATACATGGGCTCGTCCAACTGTGGACCCACCACCCGCAGGAGGAACATGAAGGGTCCGGTGCAATGTGAATCGGGTGGCAGACCAAGGCGGGAGCCTTGGCGGTCCAATCCCCGGACAAGGAAACTAGTTTTTGGGACATGGAACGTCACCTCGCTGGCGGGGAAGGAGCCGGAGCTTGTGGCAGAGGTTGAGCGGTACCGGCTAGATATAGTCGGACTCACCTCGACACATTGCATTGGCTCTGGAACCCGAGACCTGGAGAGGGGTTGGACACTCTACTTTGCTGGAGTTGCTCCGGGTGAGAGGCGGAGGGCTGGGGTTGGCTTTTTGTTAGCCCCGAGACTCTCTGCCTGTGTGTTGGGGTTTACCCCGGGGGACAAGAGGGTAGCTTCCTTGCGCCTTCGGGTCGGGGAACGGGTCCTGACTGTTGTTTGTGCGTATGGGCCAAATATCAGTTCAGAGTACCCACCCTTTTTGGAGTCCCTGGGACGAGTGCTAGATAGTGCTCCATCAGGGGACTCCATTGTCCTGCTGGGGGACTTCAATGCTCACGTGGGCAATGACAGCTTGACCTGGAGGGGTGTGATTGGGAGGAACGGCCCACCTGATCAGAACTCGAGCGGTGTTTTGTTATTGGACTTCTGTGCAAGCCGCAGTTTGGCCATAACGAACACCATGTTCGAACATAAGGATGCCCACCGGTACACTTGGTACCAGGGCAGCCTAGGTCACAGGTCGATGATAGATTTTGTAGTCGTATCATCTGACCTGCGACCGTATGTTTTGGACACCCGAGTGAAGAGAGGGGCGGAGCTGTCAACTGATCACCACCTGGTGGTGAGTTGGATCAGATGGCAAGGGAACATGCCGCGTAGACCTGGCAGACCCAAACGCATAGTGAGGGTCTGCTGGGAATGCCTGGCAGAAGAACCTGTCAAGACGGTCTTCAACTCCCACCTCCGGCAGAGCTTTGACCACGTCCCGAGAGCAGTGGGGGACATTGAGTCCGAGTGGGCCTTGTTCCACTCTGCGATTGTCGAGGCGGCTGTTGCTAGCTGTGGTCGTAAGGTGGCCGGTGCCAGTCGTGGTGGCAACCCCCGTACCCGCTGGTGGACACCAGAGGTTCGGGGAGCCGTCAGGCTGAAGAAGGAGGCCTACAGGGCGTGGCTGGTCTGTGGGTCTCCGGAGGCAGCAGACAGGTACCGGATAGCCAAGCGGGGTGCAGCAGTGGCAGTTGCCGAGGCAAAATCTCGGGCGTGGGAGGAGTTTGGTGAGGCCATGGAGAAAGACTATCGATCGGCTCCAAAGAGGTTCTGGCAAACTGTCCGGCGCCTCAGGAGAGGAAGGCAGCAACTCGCTCACACTGTTTACAGTGGGGATGGGGAGCTGCTGACGTCAACTGAGGCTATAGTCGGACGGTGGAAGGAATACTTTGAGGAGCTCCTCAATCCCACCAATGCGCATTCCGAGGAGGAACCAGAGCTGGGAGGCCTGGGGATGGACTGTCCGATCTCGGGGGCAGAAGTTGCTGAGGTAGTCAAACAACTACACAGCGGCGGAGCCCCGGGGGCGGATGAGGTTCGTCCTGGGTATCTCAAGGCTATGGATGTTGTAGGGCTGTCATGGTTGACACGTCTCTACAACATTGCGTGGTCATCGGGGGCAGTTCCTAGGGAGTGGCAGACCGGGGTGGTGGTCCCCATCTTTAAGAAGGGTGACCTGAGGGTGTGTTCCAACTATAGGGGGATCACACTCCTCAGCCTCCCTGGAAAGGTCTACTCCAAGGTACTGGAGAGGAGGGTCCGATCGATAGTTGAATCTCAGATAGAGGAGGAGCAATGTGGTTTTCGTCCTGGCCGTGGAACTGTGGACCAGCTCTATACCCTTGCAAGGGTGATGGAGGGGGCATGGGAGTTTGCCCAACCAATCCACATGTGCTTTGTGGATTTGGAGAAGGCTTATGACCGTGTCCCCAGGGGCACCCTGTGGGGGACGCTCCAGGAGTATGGGGTGGGTTGCTTTCTGTTAAGGGCCATTCAGTCCCTTTACCAGAGGAGCGTGAGTTTGGTCCGCATAGCCGGTAGTAAGTCGGACCTGTTCCCAGTGAGGGTTGGACTCCGCCAGGGCTGCCCTTTGTCACCGGTTCTGTTCATCACATTTATGGACAGAATTTCTAGACGCAGCCGTGGTGTGGAGTGTGTCGAGTTTGGTGGCAGGAGAATCTCGTCTCTGCTTTTTGCGGATGATGTGGTCCTCCTAGCTTCATCCAGCTCTGACCTTCAGCTCTTGCTGGGTAGGTTCGCGGCCGAATGTGAAGCGGCTGGGATGAGGATCAGCACCTCCAAATCTGAGACCATGGTTCTCGACCGGAAAAGGGTGGCTTGCCACCTCCGGGTCGGGGGAGAGGTCCTACCTCAAGTGGAGGAGTTTAAGTATCTCGGGGTCTTGTTCACGAGTGAGGGTAGGAGGGATCGGGAGATCGACAGGCGGATTGGTTCGGCGTCTGCAGTGATGCGGACGCTGAGCCGATCTGTCGTGGGGAAGAGGGAGCTGAGCCAGAAAGCCAGGCTCTCGATTTACCGGTCGATCTACGTCCCAATCCTCACCTATGGTCATGAGCTTTGGGTAATGACCGAAAGAACGAGATCGCGGATACAAGCGGCCGAAATGAGTTTCCTCCGTAGGGTGGCCGGGCTCAGCCTTAGAGATAGGGTGAGGAGCTCGGACATTCGGGAGGGACTCGGAGTAGAACCGCTGCTCCTCCGGATCGAAAGGAGCCAGTTGAGGTGGTTTGGGCATCTGGTCAGGATGCCTCCTGGACGCCTCCCTGGGGAGGTGTTTCGGGCATGTCCTGCCGGCAGAAGGCCCCCGGGTCGACCCAGGACACGTTGGAGAAGTTACATCTCCAATCTGGTCCGGGAACGCCTTGGGGTCCTGCCGGAGGAGCTGGTGGACAAGGCCGGGGAGAGGACGGCCTGGAGCTCCCTAGTTGGGATGCTGCCCCCGCGACCCGGACCCGGATAAGCGGAGGAAGACGAGACGAGATCTTTCTCTGAGAGCTCCATGAGCGGTCAGCCCACGCAGAAACTAGCCGCCGCACCGGTCAGGCTGCCTGGCCTGACCGCTGGGGATTACCGGATGGAAGAATGGACACAGGTGTCACTCCAAGCCTGCTGGAGATTTTAAGGGTTCAGATGAAAACACCCTACCACTCAGGCTGCTTACACATCGATATTAAGTTGTCGCTGTTGCGCTCACGCCATAATACAGTATTAGATGCGGTTAAAGTCAGACATGAAAAACTCCACGAGCGGTCAGACCACGCAGCAGCTAGGCGCAGCAAGTAGGCGCCGGATCGAACAGGCTGCCCGGCCTGACCGCTGGGGATTACCGGGTGGAAGAATGGACACAGAAGTCTCCCTCTTAGCGCTCCGTCATATTTCAACCCATTTTGATCTTTTACCATATTACCCATCTAAATATGCCCTATTAATTATTTTACCGTATTTTACATTTAAATTTCATGGTTAAACAGTAAATGCTACATGTTAAACTGATGGCTAGCTAGCTACTTCGGTAAACTCAGTTAGTTTAAAGGCAGCAGTGACATAAAATACGAATATAGATTTTAACTTACCGAAAAAAATGAAGTGGAGACTCCTTGGACGCTCTATTAGTGCAATTAATACCACTGCAAGTCATTTTGTCCAACAATTGCACCAATAATATCCAAAACAGAATTCACAAGCACAGAGACTCAAAATCCCGAAACAGCTTCCAGGAGGGGCCGAGGCTGTACTGAGGCCTTTCCACGGAGTTAGCTCTGTGGTCACGTGGGTCTGAGGCGGCGGTCACGTGTGTCCGATGCTCATTAATTATACAGAATTTTAGGCTTTCAATACACTTAAACAGAAGAGTGAGAAAAAAATTCACCCCCCTCAGAGTTGTCATGAGTATAAACTAGATAATTTAGACAAAAAACATGTTTTGGCACCAGGCTGTAAACATGTTTATTTCTGCTGTGAAATCGGCATTTTCAACATGGGAGTCAATGAGGATTTGCTCGCTTCTGGCACCAGCCCCCAGCGGATGAGGGTGGAACTGCAATTTTTCTTACTTCCGGGTTGGGACCATTTTCTGAGCGGCATTGTGGGGGCTTGGAAAGAACTTGTTCTATTTCGTCTAGTCTTAGCCCTTAAGCGAGCTGCTATTGGAAGGATGATCTCCGCATCAGCCAATCATGAAGAGCTTAAATGTACGCCCACCAATAGTGGGCCCCCTCGTGGTATATAACCGCAGTGACCCCACTGCTCGCCTCCTTTTTCTCTTCATGCCAAGCTGAGAGCTTCTTAAAGAGCAAATTTATCCAGAAAGAGCAAGATTATCCGAGAAGACTTACCAGCCATGTCCAGCGACGCCAGACCCTGCCCGACCTGCCAGTCGGGCTCCATTTCCAGCGGAGACCTGCACGCTAAGTGTGAGGTCTGTCTCGGGGCTCACCACGCTGGCCTGGCCTTGACCCCGCAGGCCTCGTGCCCGTTCTGTGCCGCTCTGCCCGTGGCAGAGAAGATTCGCCGGGTCGAGTACTTCACTCCCGCCGCCGACGAAGAATTTCCGGTGGCTGACTCGTACCCGCTGGACAAGGCGTTGGATTTCTTCGACGCCGGTCAGGAGCCGGCTGGCTTCAACCGGCTGGATGACGTCACCGACAGCGAGAACTACGACGAGGCGGCATCCCTCCTAGACATAACGGAGGTCGATGAGCTCCGCCCAGCGGGTCCTTCTGCCCCAGTGGCTTCTCGCTCCTCCCTGCCAGCAGTAAGAGCACTGCTCCAGGAGCTGCCCGCCATCATTTCTGCGGCAGCAGCCCACAAGGGGCTAGCTGTGCCAGAACCAGCCCCGCCTGAAGCGGATGATTTGGCGGGAATCTTCGGGGCAACTCAGACACGCTGTCTAGACCCTATTTGGCCGCGCTTTCCCGCTGCTATGAGCTGCTGGTCTGCCGCCTTCTCCGAGCCTGCCAAGCTCAAGGCGCCAGTCTCCACCTATGCGCCCATCACCAAGGTCGAGGGGTTTTCCGACCAAGGCTAGCCATCCGTTCCTCCGCTAGAGCCGGACTTGGCCTCGCTGTTTGGCGCCAAGAACCACCTCGCTGGCCCGCGAGCTGTTCCCGCTTCAAAACATGACCAGCTGCTGACGCGGCTCACCGACCGCGCACATCAGTGTGCCTTTCAGACCGGCGCTGCAGGGAATAACATCGCCCTCCTTGCCTTCGGCGTCTCGAGGATGATGGAGGAGCTGGAAGCCCCCGAGGAGTCGAAAGCCGTCATTACTAAGACTGCTGATGCTATCCTCAATTTGTGTGCTGCTGTGCTCACCGGTTCTGCTCGCATCGCTGCCTGGCAGACCCTCATCCAGCGAGCGATCTGGCTCAAGGCCCTGCCCTCCATTCCGGAACATCTGCAAAGGGAGATGCTGGACGGCCCCATCACCACCGATGTTCTGTTTCGTCCCCATCTTAGGGGCGTCATTGAGAGGGCTCAGAAGACGGCCGAACTATCGGCTACGGTACGAGACCTGGTTCACCCTCGGTCAGCCTCGCACTCCGGCCGTTCTGCCAGAGGATGGGACGAACGGCGTGGAAGCTTCAAACGCCCAGCTGCACCGTCCGCTCCACGGAGCCGGCCTCCCGCTTCGGCTCCACATCAGCGGGACCAGCGTGATGGCGGGCAACGGTTCCGGCGGGGCCAGCAGACGCCGTCTTGGCAGTCCCAGGTGCACGAGCCTCGCCGAAAGCAGCCACGGAAGTGACTCTTTGGGGGGAATGTGTGTCTACATGATTGTAATGATGTTGATGTTGGTTTTGAAATAAAACCCAAAACATGTCACTCAAAGAGCACAATCCTACAGTCCTCCGCAGAATCCTCTGCCGAGTTCTCACACATGTTCCCCACACCAAGCACTGCTGCACGCATACATGTTCCTGCAGGCAGTCATAATATACGGCCAACCGTAAGGGTGCGCTCCATTTGCGCTCCGGCCCCAGCATCCGGCCGGGCCCAACTCTCCCAGCTCTCACTACATCGTCGGGTGGGGCGAGATGTCAGGTCGCTGTCTCGACCACGCGCGGCGGCACAGTGCGCGGCTTCATCCGCTGGCACTCTGTCGCCCCCGTGCACAGGCTCGGCTCCCACTCGTCCTTCACTCTCGGACTCCACGCTCCGCGGTGCGGACCAGCCTGTTCCAGCTGTTTCGCACTCGCCCTTTCGAGCGCAGCCCTCCATGGGTCGCCCCCAGTTCTCTGGTACGGGCGACGGCGGTAAGGGCGCATGCACAACCCTCAGTCGTTGCTCACGTGACCGCGCACACGCGTCCACTGTCGGAACGTGCGCACGAGTGGCGCCGCCTTTGTATCATGAGCAAATGGATTTCGGACACCATTCATTGCGGTCACACACTTCATTTTCAGGTCACTCCACCTCCCTTCAACGGGATCGTGGAGACGACGTTCACATCGCAAGTACAGTCTCAGGCCCTAGAGCTGGAGTTGCGGGAACTTCTGTCCAAGGACGCTATTTCACGAGTCCCTCGCGGACAAGAGCTCTCGGGCTTCTACTCCCGCTACTTCATAGTACCGAAGAAGTCGGGAGGAATGAGACCGATTCTCGACCTGTCCCTGTTCAACTGCTCCATAGCAGTAATGCATTTCCGCATGTTAACGATGAGACAAGTCCTGGAATATGTGCGCCCCGGGGATTGGTTCACGTCAATCGACCTGAAAGACGCATACTTCCACATACCAGTAATTCCAAATCACCGGAAGTTTCTGCGTTTTTCGTTCAAGGGAGTTCAATATCAGTTCAATCGCCTCCCTTTCGGCTACTCGCTAGCCCCGCGTACCTTCTCCAAATGTCTGGAGACCGCGCTGCAGCCACTGCGCACGGAGGGAATGAGGGTTTTATTTTACTTGGACGATCTTCTCCTGTGCGCTCGGTCCAAGGACGAGGCGTCACAGCAAACCAGGAGGTTGACAGAGCATCTGTCGACCCTGGGGTTTTCTATAAACTGGGAAAAGAGCTCCGTTCTTCCATCCCAGTCGATTGTGTATCTCGGGGTGGAGTTGGACGCCTCCCTAATGAGAGCACGTTTGTCGCCTCCAAGAGCGGCAGATCTCTCCATGGTGATCTCCCGTGTACAACCCCGCAAGATCGTGAGAGCCCTGTTAGTCATGAAACTCCTGGGCATGATGTCCGCAGCCCATTCGGTGGTGCCGCTAGGCTTGCTGCACACGAGGCGCTTGCAACGTTGGTTCACCCGCCTCCGGGTGCACCCGATACGTCAGAAGAGACGCATGTTGAGGATTCCCCCTTCAGTGGGCGGGTACCTCGCTCACTGGGGGAACCCCTGCATCCTCTCACGCGGGGTTCCCATCGGACGTCCTGCGTCACACGTATCTGTGTTTACGGATGCGTCACTGTCGGGGTGGGGGGGCACGTGCTTGTCCCATACGGTGGCAGATCGTTGGCCCTCCCACACGCACGAGCACATAAATGTGTTGGAGCTTATGACAGTGAGGAATGTGATCAGACACTTTGCTGCCCTTCTCGAGGGCCGTCATGTCGAAGTTCACACAGACAACCAGGTGGCGGCAGCCTACATAAATCGCCAAGGGGGAGTTCGATCCCTCCCTCTGTTGCGTGTCGCCACAGATTTACTGTGTTGGACACATGTCCACCTGCTGTCCATCAGAGCCATCTACATTCCGGGGGTCCTGAATGTAGCGGCAGACATCCTGTCGAGAGGGGGACCCCGCGACTCCGACTGGCGTCTGCATCCCGCACTGATATCACAGATCTGGATCAGGTTCGGGGAACCGTCTGTGGATCTGTTTGCGGCTCGCGAAAACGCTCAGTGTCGCCTGTGGTTTTCCCTGAGTCCCCGGGACGGACCTCCGCTCGGGGCGGACGCCTTCTCACACCAGCCCTGGCCTCGAGCGCTCCTTTATGCGTTTCCACCAGTCCCTCTGATTCCCCGTCTCTTAGACCGAATTCGGTCGGAACGGCTCTCGGTGATTCTGGTGGCTCCCAGGCGCTTGTCCGCGTCATGGTTTCCGGACCTGCAAGCGCTAGTGTCCGGCTCCCCGTGGAGGCTCCCGTGGAGGGCGGACGCCCTTCTCCAGGCGGATGGAATAATCAAACATCCTCCGGAAGTAGGCCAACAGTTGTGGGTCTGGCCGCTGAGCGGTCACGCTTAGAGGCTTCTGGGCTGCCGCATGATGTGGTCGCCACGATTCAGAGTGCGCGGGCGCCCTCTACCATTGCGTCTTACGCTGCTAAATGGGCAGCTTTCCAGAAATGGTGCACAGAGCGGAATGTTCAAGCGCTCTCCTGCCAGCTGGCGGATGTCCTATCGTTTCTGCAGATACTGATGGACAGGGGCCTCGCCTTCAGCACTATTAAAACATATGCTGCAGCTATCTCATCCTGTCACCAAGGGTTTGGAGATAGATCTGTTTTCAATCATCCCCTCACAAAATGTTTTCTAAAAGGTGTCAGGAGGAACAGACCTGTGTCCCGCCCGCTTTTTCCCCAGTGGGATCTAACGGTGGTTCTGCACGGCTTATCCAAAGCCCCATTTGAACCCTTGGACCAGGTCTCACTCAAGTTCCTGTCACTTAAAACTGCATTGCTGCTAGCGCTAGCATCAGTTAAGAGAGTGAGTGACCTGACTGCCCTTTCAGTGGCTCCCGCATGCCTCAGGATCTGGGAAGATGGCGGGTCTGCTGTTTTATGCCCCAATCCAGCCTTTGTGCCCAAAAGCATTAATGCTTCCTTCAAATCCAGGTCAATTTCATTGGCTGGACTTTTTCCTCCTCCCCATAATTCTGAGGAGGAAGCGGCTTCTCACCTTCTCTGCCCGGTGCGCGCGCTTGTACGGTATGTGTCACGCACTTCGGAGATTCGTCGTTCACAAAACCTGTTTGTGCACTACAGGGAGTCTTCCCTTGGTCAGGCGCTGTTGACCCAGCGTCTTTCGCACTGGCTGTGTGAAGCCATTTCCCTCGCTTACACGTCATCGGGGCAGGATTCCCCTGAGGCACTCAGGGCTCACTCAGCCAGGGGGATTTCCTCTTCGATGGCGCTCCACAGTGGTGTGTCGATGGAAGACATTTGTCAGGCTGCTTCATGGGCTTCATCCTGTTCCTTTACTCGTTATTATTTATGAGATGTGTCTTCAGGTTCCATCACTCGTTCAGTGCTTGGACCCCAGCAGGCTGAATGAATGCTTATGGCACCTCATTGGCCTTGCTGAGATGGATTTCATCCTCTCGTGGATGATGTTATTTTAGTGAGGGCCCCTCTCTTATCGTGGCTGCCTCAGTCTTTAAGCCTGGTCTGAGGCTGAATGTCCCTCACTAAAGGAGATTGATTGGGTGTGTCCATTGGTTGTGTTAACCAGTGTGGCGTAAACCCATCCAGCTGCGCTTTATTCCAATAGCAGCTCGCTTAAGGGCTAAGGCTAGACGAAATAGAACGTTGGTTACGTATTGTAACCCCAGATTCTATGAGTCTAGTCGCAGCCCTTAAGCCACTGGCCCCACTGGTTATGATGGAATAAGAGCCATTGGAGGCGAGCAGTGGGGTCACTGCGGTTATATACCATGAGGGGGCCCACTATTGGTGGGCGTACATTTAAGCTCTTCATGACTGGCTGATGCGGAGATCATCCTTCCAATAGCAGCTCGCTTAAGGGCTGCGACTAGACTCATAGAATCTGGGGTTACAATACGTAACCAACGTTGCTCATTTAAAGGAGCATATAATGGAGGGACGGCCCGTTGCGTGCCCAGTAAAAGGCTGTAAAAAGAATTTTACTGTTAAATCGTCATTCACAGCTCATATGTCCCGTAAACATAGAGGCTTTACTGCGCTCAATATTGATGCTTTGTACAAGGGAAGCACATTTCAGATTTGTAGTGAGGCAGAAGAAGATGGGCCTGGTGAGAGCCCAAATGGCACACTGACAAATGAATTGTCTCCAAATTTCAGTGAGGCTTTCCTCTGAAATTTGTGTCATTTCTCCCTAAAACTTCAAGGACAGCTGCTTCTACCAGCATCCTCAATACAGACCATCGTTGAAGAGATGCAAAACGTACATGAGCTGGGAATGGATTACACTTTGAGTAAACTGAAGACACTTTTAAAAGATGACATTTGTCTAGCAGATGATGTTATTGCTAAAGTATGTGACTGCGTGAAAGATTCAGATCTTTTTTCTGTTTGTCATTGAGGACAACTAAGAACAACATATTCAAGAGCACATACATTCAAAATAGTGTTCAAATACACAGAACCAAAACAAATTAATTTAGGGAACGATGAAAACATGACTCAGAGATTTTACTACTACATACCCATTAAACAGACACTTGCTCTGAACTTGAGACTGTTCTCCACACCTTCATCTCCTCATGCTTAGACTACTGTAACTCTTTTCACGTGTCTGAGCAGAACCTCCCTGAACCGTCTACAGGTGGTTCAGAATGCCTGTGCTCGGCTTCTGACCAAGTCCTCCAAACACACCCACATCACCCCGCTTCTCCTCCAGCTTCACTGGCTGCCAGTCAACTTCAGGGTTCATTTCTAGATCCTGGTTCTGGTCTATAGGGCCTTACATGGACAAGCACCATCTTACATTGGTGATCTTCTTAAGCCGGGCATACACTGTGCGACTTTTTCACTTTTTTGAGCCGATTTTCCAGTCGTGCGAGAATCCACGACATCGGGGCGAGTTTTGCGCCGAGCGGTCGTGTAGTGTACAGGGGGTTACGAGAGGCAATTAACACCAAGTGACCAGCTGCCGATCAGCAGTCGTGAGGTCGCACGGACTTCTGGCGTGTTTAATATTTCGCTCGTGAGGGTATCGCACTGTTGAAGCGGCGCTGCGAGCAGCTGCGACCCAAAAAGTATCAGAACCGCTCACGGCGCATGCGCAATCCTGTATCAACGCCGCTCGCTCGCTATTTCCCTAGTAACACACGTTGTTCGTTTTTATTTCTACACGTTTTTTTTACTCACAAAGATTGTCAAGAAAGCGTGTTTGTCGTGTTCATGTCAAATTAAACTGATCACAAAACACAGATTTACTTTCTTTATTTCGTTTTCCTCATCCAACCCCCATAAATCCCTGTGTGTCCTCCTGCAGCACTCCCGAAGGACAACAGGCAAAACAAGACAAAAAAGTCAAACATCTTTAGTAAAAACTGCTATTTTTAGCATATTTTAGGGCCGACGTGTTGCTACCAGACGTACAGTGTGAGCAGTCAGGTCACATGCGAGAACTGGGTCGTACAGTGTGAGCACATGACTTGTGAGATGTGCTCTGCGAGGAAGTCGTACAGTTTGAGCTGAAGCTGAGTGCTGCGAGTGAAAAAGTCGCACAGTGTACGCCTGGCTTTCGTCCCTACAGCCCCAGCAGGTCCCTGAGGTCCAGTGATCAAAGCCTACTCAGTGTTTCCCCTAGGAATTTTTCCAGCTGTGGTGGTGGGGCCGGCCAGCGGGGGTGGGGGGGTGGGGGGGTGGGGGGGGGGGGAATTATGACTCGTCTCACCTTTAAGTTAATATTGTTTTATTAGACACACTTACACACACTCCACTTTGAACTCCACCTATCCAGCAACTGCTGCATTTAAATAACTAGTGTTGAAGAATACACTATTATTTGCACAATAATATTTTTTTTTCAAAACTCTCACTGACACACTTTGCTGGGTGGGATTTGGCATTTAATTTTTCTTGATTTCTTGCAAAACATCTCCAGGGCCCTGTGGTAGGGGAATTCCCCCAAAGGTGGCCCATTGATGCTGAGCTGCAGGCATGCAGCCAGATGATCCCCCTGCAGCCTGTTCCTCAAGTCAGTCTTTACCTTAAAGAGTACAAATGTTTCTTTTAATTTCTAACTCTAGGAATCTAACAACAGACAAAATTTTACTGAGGGGTGGAAGATCTCTTTAAATGTCTTACCCTATTCATTGTTGAGAAGTCCCTTTCACAGCTAACACTTGATATTGGTACTGTCATGGCAATGGCTGCAAGTTTGCTGACCATTGGGTAGAGGTTGGCCCATTCATCGTTTTGTGCTGAGAGTAGGGCTGGGGGTAAACGATTATTTTTAAAACGATTATTCTGACGATTATTTTATCGAATAGTCGACTATTCTAATGACTATTTAGAAAATTAATCTAATGATTAGTTTTCTATTGCACAATTAACAAAAACCAGAAAATCTCAAATAAATTCCTCAAAAAAAATTGATAAATTCTTACTGTAAGAGAATAAACACTACAGGCCTTCCATTTTGTATAACACTGTGTTTATTGTGTTGGTTGGTTATGTTCTGATGACGTGTAGAGCTTGGGAGTGCAGGCTGCTGCCTGAGAGGTGGTAGAAGAGTGAGTGTCTCCATGCTGCTTTGTTTTGGTCACTTATGTGCGTGAGGCGAGTGGTGTTACGGGTTAAACCAAACTCAGGTGGTATTTTACACTAAACCGAAAACCCACAACACTCTAAATGTAATAAAAGGGAGATCTACACCACAAAAAAGATTAACTCTAAACCAAAACGTAACAGCTTATCCCAACGCAAGAAGCTGTTAGCGAAGATGCTAACAGTAGCTTTACCAAAATTAAGTTCAAGTTACCAAGTTTAAATAAACCAAAAACACCCAGCAGCAAACAGACCAGCACGGAGGAGAGACTGCTACCACCAAAACAGCTCTCCTCATGTCTGAAAGAAGCTCCTTTATTAAGAGAGAAGCGCTCCCGGTGATTTTCTACATCTGCGATAGACACGAAGCAGCGCATCTGACCCCGGAAGTTGTTGTCCGTTGCCGGGAGACGAAGGGGCAAAACAGGAAAATAATCTAGTAGTGGACGGACGTTGTTCCGGGTCTTCGGTATTTGGCGGAGATGTTAGTGAAGGCAGAGAAGAGGGCGAACTAGAGGAAGAACAGGCAGATTCCTCCTCTATTTACAAACTCCTGGGGATGCAACAAGTGGGCGCGGTGCGTCGACTTCCGGATCTGACGTCGACAAATTTTTAGAATCGAGCCGTCGACTTCGTCGAGGCTTCGCTACAGCCCTAGCTGAGAGTTTCTGCAGAATACTGAGTTGGTCCAAATCCTAAAACCAAACACAGAGTGACAAGTGGAGAAGTTACATTAAAATAGGCTTATCAGTCACATTTAACAGTAAAATTTACTTTTATCTTAGAATATACCTTGAAAGCCCCGGTCACCATATGTTTTTTAAATGACGCCCACTCTTGTAACAGTGTACTTTCTGGCTGCTGTGGCAGAAATTTCCTGGAGAGGGTAAGGACATTAGCTGTCGCGACAGCATCATCCTCTGTCAAGGTTTGAGGTCCCAGCACATGAAATGCTGACATTACATCAATGTTTTGAAATCGCCTGTCCAGGCTATCCAGAAGAGCATCAATATAAGGCTCCATAACCTAGCAATAATTACGAAAATAAAATGATCACAAATAATTGAAAATGCACATAGTATGACCATGCCAATGTTTCTAACATTGAATGACACTACATTGATTTTGTTTTAATCTACCTCTGATCTGAATCGGGGCCAAAGCATGTCTTGGGAGTACTCTTCCTGGCCTCTGCCTCTCCTCCCCCTCTCCTCCTCAGGGAGGATACCAAATGCCCCTAGTCTTGTGGGATCATCTAGGTCAGTTTGGAGCTGAGCCAAGAAGGAACCTGCCTTTGTGTTGCCTGCGTCCTTGATGTCTTGCAAACATGCTTTCGTCACAGGAACCTGTAATGAGCAAGCACATCAAATGCTTGAAATTAATCTTGAATTCTGTAAACTGTCATTAACTGGTTTGAATCTTTTCTTTTTTAACTTTAAGAGACATACTGAAAGACGTGTTGTGATGGACTAACCTGGTCTTTAATGGCTAGGAAGTTCACGTTTTCCTTTTGGAATATTTTTGAAAGTCGTGCTAGATGGGGAAGCACATCTGCTTGAAGATATATTGCAGCCACGAACCTGTATGTGCAACAGTAACTGTACAGTCCTTTTGCAAGCAGACATTTTTTACTGTCTACTTCTTCTGCCAAGGCACCAAGCACTGCGCAAAGGTTGCGTTGTAGATTGCTCACTGCCAGATGATGAGACAGCCACCGTGTGTCCTTCACTTCCTAAAAAAATTTATAATCAATTTCCAAGGCAAGAAGTTACTAAGACAAGAACAAAAGTACACAACACTAGTCAATAAAAATTGTGTTCATAGTCTCACCTTTACAGTCAGGTTGTCAAGGCCCAAGACCTGTGAAGCAGCTCTAAGAACTGCAGTTCTGTTTGCGCTGTTGTGAAAATACAGGTGGAGACTTTGTAGATGATCCCTGAATGTTCCCATGTATGGAACTTCAGATGAAGCATCCTTACAAGCCAGGGCGAGGCGATGAGCAGCACAGGCAACAGACAGCAACCAGGGCAAGGAATCCTGCATCTGCTTTGCTACACCATTCAGCCTCCCTGTTACAAAAAGGAAGCAAATACAGGCCACTCACTTCCTCCATGCTTGCTAGTGGTACTATGGTTATTTTAGTTATTTAGTCATCTGATCACACAACTGTTGATCAGTTTTGACAAAAACACTGACAGTAAAAAAAACAACTCTGTGTAAACAAGTTCATACAGTACCAGTCATTACTGCTGCTCCATCTGTTCCCAGTCCAAACAGCTTTTCTGTAGGGACCTTTTTTTTGACGAGCACTTCATTTAGAGCTGCCACAATGGTGTTTGCCTTCCCATCAGACAATGCCACTAAGTCAAGGAACTGACTATAAAGCTTGCCTTCTGCATCCATATATCTGGAAGACCAAGTAAAAACATTACTATTAGTATTATTGATTCAGCCAATAATTATTGTCCTCTCATCTTAATACCTGACATGCAGATCCAGCTGCCTTGTCACGAACACATCCGTGCTCTCATCAATTTCTAGCCCTATAGCCACAGAAGACTGGATGTCCTTAAGTATGGGCTCCTCCACCACTGCAGCCAAAATCTCAAGCATCTCGTCAATAATTCGATGTGATCTATAGTTGGTTCTTTTCCCAATCTGTGAACAAATAAAATGAATCTGGATTTTACCTTATGTACTCAATCTGACTAGTAGTAATATTTGCAAATATTATAGCAAGAAAGTTTATTTACCTTAAGCTTTTTGAAGTAATCGCACCCAAGCAGCTCTGCCAATTCCAGAAGTGCTGGGTAGTTTGTGTGGTGTGCCTGTTCTTTTTTTGTTAAGTAATATAGGCATTTAAACCCCCCCATGATAGCCTCGTGTTCCATATAAATCACTGGATCGAAGGCATCCAGTACTGCTGAGCCTAGAAATGTGTAAATAAATACAAGACAAAACTGTTTATGCTTAAATGATTTCAGAGTTTAAATGACAAATTTAGATGTGGGATTGCTGTAGCTTACCTTGTGCCAGTAAGGCATGCAAACCCACACTTTGTTTGTGGTGCTCTGTAGCCATGTGCCTGTCAAGGTAATCCACACGGTAAATTTGACATCCAGCCTCAATGAATGGCCGCTTTGATGTTCCTCTCTTAGGTGCTTGTTTGTGTTGGCAGCACAAATGGCAGAACATCCCTTGGAGACAACATTTAAAAGGTATCATTGACCAGTGACTAAAGGTTCAATTCAGGTTTATTTGTTAAATATTAAAATACAGATATGATCCGTCTCAATACTTTTTAACAATAACTCCCAGGAGCCAGCAGGGAACCAGAAAAATTACCAGAATTTACTTATTTAAATTTGATATTCATGAATGTCAATATATATTGCACATCTGTGTACACCTGAATTTCTTACAGAATTGACCAATTTCATTTACATAGTGTGAATAGAAATGATGTATAATTAACATGATCAATCAGCTGCTCACCATTAAACAAAAAAAACAACTTGCCCAAATGAATACAGGGAAGCGGAAACAACACTCACCATTGGTGGAGTAAAAGAGCCAAGAATGGAATCTGCTGTTTTTGTTGACCCATGTAGGATCCCATCCTGAACACCTGTGCTTGTCTTGGGGGTTTTCTCCTGGGCCACTCATTTTTCCCGGCCCTCCTCTACTGGTGTCTTCACCACTGGTCTCTCCCACTCCATTAACGCCACTTGGTTCTGTAACTTTTTCACCACTCGGCATCCCTGTTCCTTCCCCTGTGTCTGCTGCACCTAACTCTTCTCCTGCCTGTCAAACATTACTTGCTTGATTTTTACTGTTGCAGAGCACAGAGTGAAGGTTCTGCTCAGACCATGCATGGGCCATAGTAGTGATGGGTAGATGAGGGCTCATGAAGCATTTCATCACATTGCCCAAACTGTGTTGATATTGTGCCAAAATTGTGCTGCTACCAGGTTGGTCTACCGACACCTGCTGGATCTTAAGTATAATTACAGGCAACCTATAGATTCAAATCATCTACCGATCAAATAGCACATATGTTATCTTGGTGAGTAAATAAATGTTTTTCAAACTGGAAATAAGGTTGAGGTTCTTCCCGTATAAGATATTGTTGAATTTCTGTATAAAAGTAATAGTGTTCACACTCATGTTGTATTGCTTAATTTTTTGAATATGAGATCAGTTAGCCTACATTATTTGACAACATACCCTGCATGATGTGTGGCACTGGTTCTATTACCTGACCAGAGCTATCTTCCTCTGCCTTTCGTTTCTTTGAAAAATACTTGAGCAGGCTCATCTGAAATTGAAACCCATGCCGGATTAATACATGTACAGTGGGTAGCTACATTAGTTGTTTAAGCTAACATGACTTTCTGCCTCCTTTAAATTGGTCCAAGATCATTACTGGGCTGGCCCTATTAAACACGTTCTACACCCCTGCTTAGTAGACTCAATGAAGTATTTTTAAGCCAGTATAAAAATGACTGAAACACAAATATACATATTTGGCATTATTGACCAATATCTTAGATTTAATTTATTTGTTAAGAACATCAAGAAGCATTACAGTAAACATCATAAATATATTTAATTATAATCTGTTTCTTTGCTTCACTGTTCTGGTGCTGAGAATATCACTAATGTGGATCAAAGGAGATCCACAGATGAATGCACCTCTTATTATTTGGAAACTACATTTACTGCAGCTGGCAGAGGCAGAGATTTTTTCTATTGATACACGGAATTTACAGAATCATTTTAAATTTTAATAGAGAAAGACTGCAGGAGGGAGCGGTAAAATACAGGGGGTTCACCGCAAAAACAAGAAATTTACGAGTCTGGTGAAACCCGCTGGTTTTCCATCAGGCAGTCACGGGGCAGTTTCCAACGACCCAGTGGCTGTGCTGGGTCAATGTTATCGAGCCCAGTCCGGTGTCGGACACCGGCTCGGCCGTGAACGAGCCGAGGCGACGTCGTGCTCTTCTTAAGAAGAAGTGTTATTTTCCCGCTTCAGAAGAAGCGTCCAACGTGGTTTTACACTTTCTCCGAGACATGTCACGTCGCTAAGTTGTTAGCGCCGTGTGCTAACACATCAATAGTGCAACGTAGCCTGCTGGAGGTTTTAAGGGTTCAGATGAAACACCCGACCTCTCACGCTGCTCACACATGTTGTCGCTGTTGCGCTCACGCCGTAATACAGTATTAAATGCGGTTAAAGTCAGACACGAATAAATAAATACATTTTACATGAATAAGTGACGCTTAGCCTGGTGGGGGGAGGAGAACCTGGCCTAATAAGCACTGGAGGAAACCCTGTCAAGGTCGTCAACACTCGTTTATCTTAACGCTATTGAAACATGTAAACCACAAAGCATTATATCCACTGCTACCTTTTTAATTTTAAACTCAGTAACTTATGCTGTAACTGCACCTTGCCCTGCCTGCTGCTCCTTGCTGCCCGCCGGCTGTGATCAGAAGCGACAATAGAGTAGTTCCCGCTGCTTCTTCGGGAAACAGCGCAAAAAAAAAACAAAAAAAAAACTTGGGATCTTGTAGCCGTGGCGGTGGGATTTCAGCCGTGGTGGGCCGCCACGGCTAAGCCTATGTAAGGGAAACCCTGCTACTGGTTGTGCAGCACCAGGCTAAAGATCAAAAGTGATAGATCATTTGCTGCTGTGGCCCCCAGACTCTGGACCTCTCTCCCCCTGAGCCTGAGATCAGTGGACTCAGTGGTCTCCTTCAAAAAGAAGCTGAAGACTCACTTGTTCAAGCTGGCTTTTGTATGACCTTCTTCACCACTCTGTCTTTATTCTGCTCTCCCCACCTATTCCACCTTCCTCAGGATCCACTGACTTCCCTCTTTCCTATTCACTCTCTCGCTTTCTTAACATTTTTTCTTTTAAATCGCAATTGCTTATTCTTGCTCATTTTAAATATATTTTTAAACATTTTCTAAGTGCTTTTTTATATTTTTACAATTTTTTTATAGTTTTTGTTTTTGTGAAGCGCCTCGTGATTTTTATCTTGAGAGGCGCTATAGAAATGATATTTTCTTCTAAGTATACTTTTAGAATCAGAATTATGGAAGAATTCAGTGTTACAACAGTCCAGTGAAACAAACTGATGTTTTCTATGACATAAGTGATGGACAAAACTTTCAGTGCAACCAGTTCTTCATTGAAAATCCTGGGTGCCTGAAACTCATTCTGTACCAAGATGCCTTCGAAATTGTAAATCCTCTTGGTTCAGCTAAAAAGAAACACAAAGTTGTTGCTGTTTATCTATCTGTGGCTAACATACCTGTTCATGTCCGGTCAAGCACTGATCACATGTTTCTTGTTTCATTGTGTGCAGAGAAAGATTTAAAACAGTTTGGAACTGCTAAGATTTTTTCTGAACTTCTCATGGATTTAAGAGATTTAGAGGAAAACGGCATTGTTGCAGGTGAAGAAACTATCAAAGGGTCACAATCTTTCTGTATTGCTGGTGACAATTTGGGATCACACAGCATCGGCGGGTTTACTGAAAACTCCCTCGGCGAACATTCCGTCGCCTAGCAACCGTGGAACCGCTGAGCAGAAGGGAGAAGGAACTCTAAACGATGGAGCTCGAAGTTTTATTTAGATCTTTAATCATTTCCTTGACCGTTGGAGAGCTAATTCAGAGAAAATACTTTCGGCAAGCTGAGCCTGAGCAAAGATGTGATAATAGTTTTTAATACTTTCTAAGGGTCTTAATTTGACCAAAACCGATTTATCACCTTTTAAGACTTTCAAGACCCAGCGGGTACCCTGTAATATTAAACAATTCTCATTTGTAAACAAAAATAAAATTCAAGTGTTTAATACAGAACTGATTTTATTTAGATATTTCTTTTATATGTACATGTTTAATCTTTCTTAACCATTTTTTTCTAGCAAAGTAAAACGCCTGTCAAAATTCTCCCTTCTCTCCTGTGCCCTCTGCTGCTCTGCCTCCCTCTGCAGCCTCATGTCCTCCCTGATCAGCTCCAGAAGCTGGTCATCGCTGTCGCCTTCCCCTGGATGCCCATTTTCTCCAGAATAGTCTTAACAAACATGTAAGAAAAAAACAGGGAGAGAAAAGAGGACAACGGGTTATTCCTTTCATGTTTTCACAGAAAAAAATAAACTCAAACGACAGTTTTTAAAATATGAGATGTTATTGTACCTCCATGCCACAGCCGCCGAATACTTTGCTCCAGTGATCATGTGGTCCATCTCTGCCCTAAGCTTAATAAAGTCCGTGGTTTTCTCTTTTGTCCCTAAAATACAAACTTCTGTTAAAATCGGGGAAAACTTAGCGGGAGAAGTCAGTGGAATATAAAATTATTCAGGCGAGCCACTCTGCAGCACTAACCCTGTCATGAAAGTTTGTGAATCACTAGCGGTTTTTACCTTAAAGCTAGGCTGTGTAAAGCATTCGAAAGCAAATCCACATGTGAAGCAGCACATCAGATTATTATGACAGGAGTAATAATCCCCTCCTCCTCCTAGGCTTCCAAAACCTATCCTGAAGAACTCCTCGGCCCACCTCCTCTCGCTCCACAGATGAGGACATCCGGGGCTCAAAGGACGCCCTGATTCAGGACCTGGAGAAGAAACTCCGCTCCAAAGAAGCCAGGAGAAGACACGGTCAGGTATGACTGAGATAAACAGAGAAGAAAATAAAAAATGTTCTGGTTGAATTTTTTTATCATCTGGGGCAACAAAGGTTCTGATGTAATGTAAAAATGTGCAAATATTACAGCTGAACTGTGTTGAGAGTTTAGTTTAGCTGCTCCGCTGTTTTTCCTGTATGATTTAAATAACTTAACAACAGACTTTTATTTTAACAGAAACTCCTACGAGGAGCGAATGGCTCTCAGGCTTTTGGGTCCAGACAACGCCACTTACATGTTTGACCAAGACAATCCGTCAGACTCACAACTTGATCAGGTAACAGGATTGGGGGGGGGGGTTAACCACCAAATAGTTCCCGAGCGCAGCCACAGCTGCAGCTCACCGCTCCCCCAGGGGATGGGTCAGAGGTGGAGATGAATTTCACCGGTGTGTGATGAATTAATGGGACTTTAACTTTAAAACTTTTGGTATTGTCTGCCCGTGTAAAGGTCTGGACCCCCCTGCTATAGTGCTGATGTTCTTGTGTGCTCCACAATTCATTAGTGATCCAATCAGAGACAGGGTTTCCCTCTCAGGGCCTCATGAAAAAGACCTGCTCTGGTCGGCAACATTGTGTGTGTGTGTGTGCGTGTGTTTGTGCGTGCGTGCGTGCGTGTGTGTGTGTGTGTGTGTGTGTGGTGTCACAAAGCCTCTTGCTCACAGGGCTTTGCACCATGCTTTATCTGCCCCTCACACGCACACACACAACCTCATAGACCAGGGATTCCCAGCTGCCGCTAGGGGGTGCGTGAGGTGAAAGGTGTAATGGCTGCGGAGCTCAGAGAAGTCTGTCATATGTCACCATTAGCGTAGCCAGAAACTCATTTGTGAGTGGGCCTAAGAAAAAGTAAGTGGGCCCAATAAATGTAATTGAAAACAAGTATATTTTTGCGCACGTGTGTGTGTGTCCTCCGCATGTGCCCTAGCTTCATAATAACAATGCGCCGAGCTTCAGCACTCTGGCCTGCGCACGCCGATATGTTCCGTATTTGATCATTTTTA